>NC_141914.1:58551898-59186174 GCF_057802395.1 Ceratotherium simum simum
GCACTGCTGGCAGAATTGTGTATCAGCACAACCTTTCTGGAAAGTGACTTGGTGATGTTTATAAAGATCCTTCAACAATATGCTCTTTGACTATGATAGATTAAATATGGCCACAAATTCTTTGTCACTTCCCCCAGAAAGAGATGTGGCCTATTTACTACCCTCTGGAATCTGTCCTGTGACTGCTTTGACCAAGAGAGTATGCTAGAGGAGACTGTGCCAGTTTCAGGCCTAGCCCTTAAGAGGAGTGGCAGCTTCCACCTCTTCCCTCTTGGAATCCAGTAGAGAAGCCCACCTGGAGAACCAAGGCCCCAGCCAATAGCCAGCACCAACTTGTCAGTCATGTGAGAGAGTCACCTAGAAAGTGGATCCTCCAGCCCCAGTCAAGCCACCCCAGCCAGCTAATATCACATACAGCAGAGACAAATTGTCCCCAAATTGCAAAATGGTGAGTAAATAAGTAATTGCTGCCATTTTAAGTGACTAAGTTTTAAGTTTTAAGGACATGTTACACAGCAGTATTACTTGAGATTGACCCAATAATTTTACTTCTAGGAAGTTATCCTCAAGCACTAATCAGAAATGCAGACAAAGGCTTACATTTCAAAACGTTTCTTGTGGAGAAGCTTAGAAGAACCTTAATGTTTAAATTAGGAAAATGATTATGTAGATCCTAGTACATCCATTATGAAAGTAATTTAAAAGTTAGCAATGTGAGAGAATACTTATACTTTTAGGTGGAAAAAGAAATACAAAGAACTGTACATATAAAAAGGGAAAAAATGAAAAGCTAATAGCAGTTATTTCTGGGCAATAGGATTATGAGTGATTTTATTCTGATCTTCACATTTTTGTGATAATTGCATAATCAGAAAAAAATCAACCTTAAAATGAGAAAACTATTAACTTGTAAAATTTATCTGTAGATAAACTTTCAAATAAAGCTCCATTTTAGGGCTGGCCCTGTGGCTTAGCGGTTAAGTGCACACGCTCCACTACTGGCGGCCCAGGTTCAGATCCCGGGCGCGCACTGACGCACCGCTTCTCTGGCCATGCTGAGGCCGCGTCCCACATACAGCAACTAGAAGGATGTGCAACTATGACATGCAACTACCTACTGGGGCTTTGGGGAAAAAAAAAAAAGGAGCAGGATTGGCAATAGATGTTAGCTCAGAGCCAGTCTTCCTCAGCAAAAAGAGGAGGATTAGCACAGCTGTTAGCTCAGGGCTGATCTTCCTCACAAAAAAAAAAAAAAAAGAACCTCTCCATTTAAAAAAACAAAAAGAGCTCCATTTTAACTATAGTTTCAAATTCTTTTTCATAAAACCATTTTACTAAGGCATTCAGCAATACTGATGTTGAATCATCTGCTATTTCTCATAATTGACAGACTGATAGGCAGTTATACTACAATTTTAAAAGTCAGCAGGAAACAGACTTATCAGAAAAGGGCTTTGATAATCCATAAACTGGTTGTAAAAATCCTGAATAATTAAGCACTTCTAATGATGTGGCAAAAGTGAAGTAATTGAAGACAAGGCTTCAAAAAATCAGACCAATATCATTGAAAGTCTATTATCTGCGAGGAGCTTTCCCACCTCTCTGCCACTTAATCATCTCAACAGCCTTGTGAGGTGGGTGTTACTCCCATTTTACAGATGCAGACCTTGGAACCTTGGCCACACTCTACAACCTGCAACTGCACAGCCAAGAATCATGCCCAACACGCACACTCTGCCCACAGCACCACATCACTCAACAAAGGTCAGAGTTCGGGGCCAGCCTGGTGGCGCAAGCGGTTAAGTGTGCGCTCCGCTGCGGCGGCCCAGGGTTCACCGGTTCAGATCCCACACATGCACTGACACACTGCTTGGCAAGCCATGCTGTGGCAGCGTCCCATATAAAGTGGAGGAAGATGGGCACGGATGTTAGCCCTGGGCCAGTCTTCCTCAGAAAAAAAGAGGAGGATTGGCAGGTGTTAGCACAGGGCTGATCTCCTCACAAAAAAAAAAAAGGTCAGAGTTCAACATTCTCATAGGATGACAAGAAATTATCAAACATGTAGCCCATTTGAAACAAGTCTTTCTTTTATTCTAACATGATTAATTAACATACATATATTGCTATATTTATTAATATACATATATTACTATACTATATATATAGTAATATATATAATATATATATTTTTTGGTGAGGAAGATTAGCCCTGGGCTAACATCTGTGCCCATCTTCCTCTGTTTTATATGTGGAACGCCACAGCATGGCTTGATAAGCAGTGCGTAGGTCCGCGCCAGGGATCCAAACCTGCGAACCCCGGGAACAAAGGCAGAGAACACAAATTTAACCACTACGCCACTGGGATGGCCCCAAAATATATTTAATTGAACTTTTTAAGACTCTTTAACTGGATCATTTTCTTCTTGCAGGACTTGAAATAATCCTAAAAAAGTCAATGCCAATTTCCTGAGGAGCCTTGAGCAATTGAAAAGGATTGGGAGGAAGGAGACCAGCTTACAAAGCAAACGTACTTCCTGATATAGCTCCTCTCTCCCAAGTCGTCTCTGTGAAGCCCTATCTTTAGCATTACTGAGGCTTTTAGTCAGTTGGAACCTGGCTGTGTATGTCGGTATTATTCACTACAGGCATACCTTGTTTTATTGTGCTTTGCTTTATTGCACTTTGTAGATATCGCGTTTTTTACATATTGAAGTTTTGTGGCAGCCCTGCATCCAGCAAGTCTATTAGTGCCATGTTTCTGACAGCATTTGCTCACTTCATGTCTCTGTCACATTTTGGTAATTCTCGCAATATTTCAGACATTTTCATTATTATTATATTTGTTATGGTTATCTGTGATCAGTGATCTTTGATGTTATTATTGTAATAATTTTGGGCACCACAAACTGTGCCCATATAAGACAGCAAACTTAATCGATAAATGTGTGCATTCTGACTGCTCCACAGACTGGCTCTTCCCCTATCTCGCCCTCTACTTGGGCCTCCCTATTCCCTGAGACACAACAATATTGAAATTAGGCCAATTAATAACCCTACAATGGCTTCTAAGTGTTCAAGTAAAAGGAAGAATTGCACTTCAAATTAAAAGTTACAAATGCTTAAACTTAGCGAGGAAGGCATGTGGAAAGCTAAGACAGGCCAAAAGCTAGGCTTCTTGTGCCAAACAGTTAGCCAAGTTGTGAATGCAAAGGAAAAGTTCTTGAAGGAAATTGTGTGCTCCTCCGGTGAACCCACAAATGATAAGAAAATGAAACAGCCTTATTGCTGATATGGAGAAAATTTTAGTGGTCTAGATAAAAGATTAAACCAGCCACAACATTCCCTCAAGCCAAAGCCTAATCCAGAGGAAGTCCCTAACTCTCTTCAACTCTGTGAAGGCTGAAAGAGATAAGGAAGCTGCAGAAGAAAAGAGTGAAGCTAGCAGAGGTTAGTTCATGAGGCATAAGGAAAAAAGCCATCTCCACAACATGGAAGTGCAAGGTGAAGCAGCAAGTTCTCCAGAAGATCCAGCTAAGATTGTTAATGAAGGTGGCTACACTAAACAACAGCTTTTCAATGTAGATGAAACAGCCTTCTGTTGGAAGAAGATGCCGTCTAGGAATTTCATAGCCAGAGAGAAGTCAATGTCTGGCCTCAAAGCTTCAAAGGCTCTTTTGTTAGGGGCTAATGCAGCTGGTGACTTTAAGTTGAAGCCAATGCTCATTGACCATTCTGAAAATCCTAGGGCCCTTAAGAATTATGCTAAATCTACTCTGCCTGTGCTCTATAAATGGAGCAACAAAGCCTGGATGACAGCACATCTGTTTACAACATGTTTTACTGAATACTTTAAGGCCACTGTTGAGACCTGCTGCTCAGAAGAAAAGATTCGTTTCAAAATATTACTGGTCATTGACAATGCACCTGGTCACCCAAGAGATCTGATGGATATACAAGGAGATGAATGTTGTTTTCACACCTGTTAACACAATATCCATTCTGTAGCCCATGCATAAAGGAGTAATTTCAACTTTCAAGTCTTTTTATTTCAGAAATACATTTTGTAAGGCTATAGCTGTCATACTTCGTGATTCCTCTGATGGATCTGGGCAAAGTACATTGAAAATCTTCTGGAAATGATTCACCATTCTAGATGCCATGAAGAATATTTGTGATTCATGGGAAGAGGTCAAAATATCAACATTAACAGGAGTTTGGAAGAAGTGGATTCCAACCCTCATGGATGACTTTGAGGGGTTCAAGACAGCAAGAGAACTAGAATTAGAAGTGGAGCCTGAAGATATGCCTGAATTGCTGCAATCTCATGAAAAACTTTAACAGATGAGGAGCTGCTTCTTATGGATGAGCAAAGAAAGTGATTTCTTGAGATGGAATCTACTCCTGGTGAAGATGCTATGAAGATTGTTGAAATGACAAGAAAGGATTTAGAATACCACATAAACTTATTTGATAAAGCAGCAGCAGGATTTGAGAGGTCTGACTCCAATTTTGAAAGAAGGTCTATGTGGGTAAAATGCTATCAAACAGCATGGCATGCTAGAGAAATCTTTCATGAAAGGAAGAATCAATTGATGTGGCAAACTCTGTCTTATTTTATGAAATTGCCACAGCCACCCCAACCTTCAGCAACCACCACCCTGTTCAGTCAGCAGCCATCAACATTGAAGCAAGACCTCCCCCAGCAAAAAGATTAGTACTCGCTGAAGGCTCAGATGATGGTTAGCATTTTTTAGCAATAAAGTATTTTTTAATTAAGATATGTACATTGTTCTTTTAGACATAATCCTATTGTACACTACTGTAGTAAACATATAGTGTAAACATAACTTTTATATGCACTGGGAAACCAAAAAATTCATGTGACTCACTTTATTGCAATATTCACTTTATTGCAGTGGTCTGGAACCAAATCTGCAGTATCTCCAGGGTATGCCTTATTCATATTTGTTTTATTTTGTTTCCAATAGGCCACATCTGTTTGGGGAGCCAAGGTGTGAAGGATCAGTATCACAGAGAGGCCCTACAGGGCATTTGACTGGATAAGATGGAGAGCTAAATCTCAACCAAGCCCAGTGGTTTCTTGTTTGTTTTAATTAAAGAAGAGTAAATAATAACAATAACAGCTAAGATTTCCATAGTGTTTATATGCATCATTTCTGTGCTATGTAATTCATGTATGAGCATTATCATACTTAATCCTCACGACTCTAAGAGGTAGGTACCAATTTTGATCTTAATTTTACAGATGAAGATGCTGAGGACCCAACCTCAGATAGGTGGTGGTCAGGGGATGAACTGTTTGATCCCAGTCCATGCTAATTGCCACATGGACAGCAGTGGTCACAGCTGGGGTTTCAGGGAGAAGCCTGCTTCTTTCCTCTTCCCTCAGGTCCAGAGGGAGAAAGGGGAGAAGGGCTGTGGCTGGAAGAATGAAGAAATGAGAATCCTAGTTGTGCAAGGCCAAGCTGGAGGGCAGCTTTTCCCAGATCCAGGGCTGCTTACTTCCCAGTTCTAAACTGCTCAGTACCCTGAGCCTTCTTTTAAAATGCATTTCTATTCATTCATCATTCTCTATATCTAAAAGGATATAAGGTAGATTATAATGATAAACAAAATACAACAGGAGAGAAGTTAAGATGGTGGCGTAGGCAGACTCTGAACTCACCTCCTCCCGTGGACACAGTCAATCTACAACTACTCTTGGAAAAATTACCCCGAGAGAGAACTGAAAACTGGATAGGAAGAACCCCTGCAACAAACGACAATCCTAATTGAGGTGGAAGAGGAAGAAATTCCCTTCTGGAGAGAAAAAAATGCCACTTTCACAAGCCGCAGCACTTCATGGCCACCTGGGAGCAACCCAAAGGTACACAGCCTTCCCTGAAGGAGTTGGGGACCTGAGCTGGGGATCGTGCCCACTATAGGCAATTTTTTGGACCCAGTGTTACCGCACAAAGGGCACAATCTGCTTGCCACAAGACAAAAGCCAATCATCGAGAGGTAAGATGGTGGAAAAGAAAGGGCAGTTTATTATAGCTTGCTAGCAAGGGGGAAGATGGCCAACTCAAAGAACCATCTTACAGAACAAAGACCACAGGCCAGTTATATAAAGGGCTGGTCTCCGAGTGGGGGAGGCATCTGGTCCCAGGGTGGGGGCATCCATCTAATTACTGGGTGGAGGTGTCTGGTCTCAGGGTGGAGGCATCCATCTGGTCTTAGTTACTGGCAATCCTTTGTTTTACTGGATATGCATCAGAGACTGGAGCAACACCCTCTACCCTGATCTTTCAGTTGTCATTGACGATGACTATCAGCATAGACTCTCTGCCCTGGGGTTGGCACATTCCTAAGGAACTCAAAAGAACAAAGTTATCAACTTATAGCAGCCAGGAGGGGCCACAAAGTCCAGAGTTGGTCAGAGGTCACCCAAAGTTACAATATGGTCTCTTCTCCTCTACAATATGGCTTCCCTTACATCAACCCTGTATTGAGCCAGTACCACCCGCAGAACCTAGCCAAGTGGCATAATATCTGACTTTGCTTGCTACTAACAACAGGCAGAATACCCACAGAAAAGCTAGCTCACAAAGAAATTAAAGCCAGCTGTTAAAGGGCCCACGCACAAATTCACCCATCTCGGAAAGCAACCTAAAATCACCAGAAAGAAAGGGGCACAGTCCTTTGGTGAAAAGAGACTCACCTGATAGGTTCTGAGTGCATCTTTGTGAGAGGTGACACCTCTCTAGGGACTGGGACATTGGCAGAGGCCACTGTTGTGGCCTGGTGTGGGTGTGCTGACATAGATGCTGGCAGATGCCACTGGAGTTCTTCCTGGGGTCTGCTAGCCCAGGGTCTGCCCCACCCACTAGAGCACCAATTTAACCCAACTCAGCCAGGGCAGGCAGCCCACCCTAGGGACTGGCCCCACCCAACAACAAGCCCTCAGGAAACTTGTGGGCCTGCATAGATTGGTGACTAGATTCTCCACAGCCTGGTAACTGGGTCCACCTCTGTGGGGGAGGGAGTGCAGAAGGAGTGGATGGAGAATGTGGGGTGTCGGTGGAGTGTGTGGGGCTCCTGCCTTGGAGAGATTAGGTCCACTTCAGGGGGTCTGGGCACACACATGGGGCAGGACTGTGTTGACTGTGTGTACGGACTTGTTAGCAGTGGGGCTGGTCAGCTGCAGACTTGTGCTTCTCAAAGACCCACATGGGGATTGGCCCTATCATCCAAAGCCTGAAACAATTGGGTGCTCCCATGCCTGAGGCCAGCCCCACCCAACTGCAATCCTCAGAGAGCTGACAAGAGCCTTACAGGCTGGAGGCTTATAGCAATTGTAAGCCCCTGAGCCTAACAACCAGCCATACTGGGGGCCTACTCACTTAATAGAAAACCTGCAACAGGAATGTGCTATTAGAACTTGTAGCCAACTGTGCTGGGGCTCCCCACACCCAACAAAGAGACAATTACACTCAGCTGAGTATTATAACCATCTGGACAGGGGACAGCTCAGCCTCCCTGGGCACCTATGGCAAGAGCAACCCTGCCACAAGAGAAGGACACAATTAGCCCACACAGGGGTCACTCCTGAAACATTTGGAACTGGTGACGAGAGGGAAGCACACTGCAGGACCTCATAAGGCATCACTTATATGAGGTCACCTCCCCAAGATCAGGAGATGTAGCTGACCTACCTAATACTTAGACACAAGCACAGGGAAAGAGGTAAAATGAGGAAGCAAAAGAATATGTTCCAAGTAAGGGAACAGGACAAAATCCCAGAAAAGGAACTAAATGAAACAGAAATTAGCAACCTACCTGACAGAGAGTTCAAACAAAGAGTCTTAAGGATGTTCACTGATCTTGGGAGAAGAATGGCTGAACTCAGTGAGAATGTCAACAAAGAAATAGAAGATATAAAAAAGGACCAATCAGAAATGAAGAATACAATACTGGAAATGAAAAATTCACAGAGGGACTCAAAAGCAGAGTAGAGGATACACAAGAACGGATCAGTGAGCTGGATGAAAGACTAGAATAAATCACCCAAGCTGAATAGACAAAAGAAAAAAGAATTAAAAAGAGTCAGGACAGTCTAAGGGACCTCTCGGACAACATCAAGTGCACTAATATCCGTGTTATAGGTGTCCCAGAAGGAGAAGAGCGAGACAAAGGGGCGGAGAATCTATTTGAAGAAATAATAGCTGAAAACTTCCCTAACCTAAGGAAGGAAACAGACATCCCGGTACAGGAAACATAGAGAGCACCAAACAAGATAAAGCCAAAGAGGCCCACACCAAGACACATCATAATCAAAATGTCCAGAATTAAAGATAAAGAGAGAATCCTAAAAGCCAAAAGAGAAAGACAAGTTACATACAAAGGAAACCCCATAAGTCTATCAGCTGACTTCTCAGCAGAAACCTTACAGGCTAGAAGAGACTGGCATGATATATTTAAAGTGCTAAAAGGAAAAAACCTACAGCTAAGAATACTCTACCCAGCAAAGTTATCATTCAAAATGGAAGGAGAGAGAAAAAGTTTCTCAGACAAGCAAAAATTAAAGGAGTTTGTCACCAAGAAACCAGTTCTACAAGAAATGCTAAAGGGACTTATCTAAGGGGGAAAGAGAAGACCACAAATAGGAAAAATTATCTATTTCCATGATAATAGGGTAACAGACACAAATGCACAAAAAAGAGGTTAGATATGATATCCAAAACATAAAATGTGGGAGGAGGGGAGTTAAAGAGTAAAGCTTTCAGATAGAGGTCAAACTAAAGAGACCATCAATATAGATTGCTATACATGTAGGTTACTGTATATGAACCCCATGGTAATCACAAACCAGAAACCTATAATAAATACACAAAAAACTAAGAGAAAGGAACCCAACATAATACTAAAGAAAGCCATCAAACCACAAGGGAAGAGAGCAAATGAAGAAGAAAGGAACAGGGAAGAACTACTAACACACCAAGAAAAAAAAAAGTTAAAAAATGGCACTAGGTAAATACTTATCAATTGCTACTTTAAACGTCAATGGACTAAATGCTCCAATTAAAAGGCATAAGGTGGCTGATTGGATTAAAAAACAAGACCCATATATATTCTGCATACAAGAGACACACTTCAGACCTAAAGACACTCACAAACTGAAAGTGAAGAGAGGGAAAAAGTTACTCCATGCAAATGGCAATGAAAAGAAAGCCGGGGTAGCAATACTCATATCAGACAAAATAGACTTTAAAACGAAAACCATAACAAGAGACGAAGAGGGGCACTACATAATGATCAAGGGAACAAGCCAACAAGAGGATGTAACACGTGTAAATATCTATGCACCCAACATAGGAGCACCTAAATATATAAAGCAATTATTAACAGACATAAAAGGAGAAATAGACAGTAACACAATAATAGTAGGGGACTTTAACACTCCACTTACACCAATCGATAGATCATCCAAACAGAAAATCAATAAGGAAACATTGGCCTTAAATGACACACTAGAACAGATGGACCTAGTAGACATATACAGAACATTCCATCCAAAAACCAAAGAATACACATTCTTCTCAAATGCACATGGAACATTCTCCAGGATTGACCACATATTAGGCCACAAAACAAGTCTCCATAAATTTAAGAAGACTGAAATAATACCAAGCATCTTTTCTGACCACAATGGTATGAAACTAGAAATCAACTATAGGAAGAAAAAAAACACACATATGTGGACATTAAACAAAATGCTACTGAACAACAATTGAGACAACAAAGAAATCAAAGGAGAAATAAAAAAATACCTGGAGACAAATGAAAATGAAAACACCATGCCAGAAAAAGCGGTTCTAAGAGGGAAGTTTATCGCAATGCAGGCCTAGCTCAACAAACAAGAAAAATCTCAAATAAACAATCTAACAGCACACCTAAAGGAAATGGAAAAAGAAGAACAAACAAAGCCCAAAATCAGTAGAAGAAGGGAAATAATAAAAATCCGAGCAGAAATAAATGAAATAGAGACTTAAAAAACAATAGAAAAAATTAATAAAACCAAGAGCTGGTTCTTTGTAAAGATAAACAAAATTGACAAACTTTTAGCTAGACTCACCAAGAAAAAAAGAGAGAAGGCTCAAATAAGTAAAATCTGAAATGAAAGAGGAGAAATTACAACAGACACTTCAGAAATACAAAAGATTATAAGACAATACTATGAAAAGCTATATGCCAAAAAATTGGATAATCTAGAAGAAATGGACAAATTCTTAGAATCATACAACCTTCCAAAACTGAATCAAGAAAATATAGAGAATCTGAATAGACCAATCACCAGTAAGGAGATTGAAACCGTAATCAAAAATCTCCCCAAAAATAAAGGCCAAGACCAGATGTCTTCCCTGGTGAATTCTACCAACATTCAAAGAAGACTTAATACCTATCCTTCTCAAACTCTTCCAAAAAATTGAAGAGGAGCGGAAGCTCCCTAACTCATTCCATGAAGCCAACATTACCCTGATACCAAACCAGACAACAACAACACAAAAAAAAGAAAATTACAGGCCAATAACACTGATGAACATCAATGCAAAAATCCTCAAAAAAATACTAGCAAACTGCATACAACAATACAGTAAAAAGATTATACACCATGATCAGATGGGATTTATTCCAGGGATGCAGGGATGGTTCAACATCCACAAATCAATCAATGCAATACACTACATTAATAAAATGAAGAACCAAAATCACATGATCATCTCAATAGATGCAGAGAAAGCATTTGACAAGATACAGCATCCTTTTATGATAAAAACTCTGAATAAAATGGGTATAGAAGGAAAATACCTCAACATTAATAAAGGTCATATATGAGAAACCCACAGCTAATATCATCCTCAATGGTGAAAAACTGAAAGCTATCCCTCTAAGAACAGGAACCAGACAAGGTTGCCCACTCTCACCACTCCTGTTTAACATAGTATTGGAAGTCCTAGCCAGAGCAATCAGGCAAGAAAAAGAAATAAAAGGGATCCAAATTGGAAAGGAAGAAGTGAAACTGTCACTATTTGCAGATGATATGCTTTTATATATAGAAAACCCTAAAGAATCCACCAGAAAACTTTTAGAAATAATAAATGAATACAGTAAAGTTGCAGGATACAAAATCAACATACAAAAATCAGTTGCATTTCTACACACTAACAACGAAGCAGCAGAGAGAGAAATTAAGAATACAATCCCATTTACAATTGCAACAAAAAGAATAAAATACCTAGGAATAAACTTAACCAAAGGGGTGAAAGATCTGTACACTGAAAACTATAAAACATTGCTGAAAGAAATTGAAGACACAAAGAAATGGAAAGATATTTCATGCTCTTGGATTGGAGGAATTAACACAGTTAAGATGTCCATCCTTCCTAAAGCAATCTATAGATTCAGTGCAGTCCCTATCAAAGTTCCAACGACATTTTTCACAGAAATAGAACAAAGAATCCTAAAATTTATATGGAACAACAAAAGTCCCCAAATAGCCAAAGCAGTCCTGAGAAAAAAGAACAAAGCTGGAGGTATCACACTTCCTGATTTCAAAATATACTACAAAGCTATAGTAAACCAAACAGCATGATACTGGCACAAAAACAGACACACAGATCAATGGAACAGAACTGAGAGCCCAGAAATAAACCCACACATCTATGGACAGCTTATTTTCAACCAAGGATGCAAGAACATACAATGGAGAAAGGAAAGGCTCTTCAACAAATGGTGTTGGGAAAACTGGACAGCCCCGTGCAAAAAAATGAAAGTAGACCATTATCTTATACCATACACAAAAATTAACTCAAAATGGATTAAAGACTTGAATGTAAGACCTGAAACCATGAAAATTCTAGAAGAAAACATAGGACGTACACTCTTTGACATTAGTGTCAGCAACATATTTTCAAGCACCATGTCGGACCAGGCAAGAGAAACAATAGCAAAAATAAACAAATGGGACTACATCAAACTGAAAAGCTTTTGCACAGTGAAAGAAACCATCAATAAAACAAAAAGACAACCTAACAATTGGGAGAAGATATTTGCAAACCATATATCTGATGAGAGGTTAATCTCCAAAATATATAAAGAACTGATACATCTCAACGGCAAAAAACTAACAACCCAATTTAAAAATGGGCAAAAGACCTGAACAGACATTTCTCCAAAGAAGATATACAGATGGCCAACAGGCACATGAAAAGACGTTCAACATCATTAACTATCAGGGAAATGCAAATCAAAATTATAATGAGATATCACCTCACTCCTGTCAGAATGGCTATAATTAACAAGATAGGAAACAACAAGTGTTGGAGAGGATGTGGAGAGAAGGGAACTATCATATACTGTTGGTGGGAGTGCAAACTGGTGCAGTCACTATGGAAAACAGTATGGAGATTTCTCAAAAAATTAAGGATAGAACTACCATACGATCCAGCTATTCCACTGCTGGGTATTTATCCAAAGAACGTGAAAACACCAATGTGTAAAGATACATGCACCCCTGTATTCACTGCAGCATTATTCACAATAGCCAAGACTTGGAAGCAACCTAAGTGCCCATCAAGGGACGAATGGATGAAGAAGATGTGGTACATATATACAATAGAATACTACTCAGCCATAAAAAACAATGAAATCCAGCCATTTGTGACAACATGGAGGACATTGAGGGTATTATACTAAATGAAATAAGTCAGAGGGAGAAGGTCAAATACCATATGATCTCACTCATAAGTAGAAGATAAAAACAACAACAAACAAACACATTGAGACAGAGATTAGATTGGTGGTCACTAAGGGGAGGAGGGGAGGGAGGAGGGCAAAAGGGATGATTAGGCACATGTGTGTGTGGTGATGGATTGTAATTAGTATTTGGGTGGTGAACATGATGTAATCAATGCAGAAATAGAAGTATAATGATGTATGCCTGAAATTTATACAATGTTTCAAACCAATGTTACTGCAATAAAAAAATTAATTAATTAAAAAAATATACAACATGAAGTAAGAAAGAAAAAGAAATGAGTGCACCTTTAAATATTCACTGGTCCACATAAAATCATGATCAGCAATCGTCACAGATCCTATTGTTCACTAGATTGAAATAAACCAGTGGCTCAAGACAAGCACAACTAATGCCAATATTAAGAACAGCAAAATATTTTCTCCTAAAAGCAAAGTGGCACAGCAAATTGTGATTAGCAATGTCCTCCACATCTCCAAAGGATTAAACACCAGGCAGCAGAGCAGAATGGTTGAGCACATGGACTCTGGAGCCAGACTGCCTGGGTTCTACCCCTTTCCCACTGAGTAATCTTGGGCAAATTATTTAACCTGTCTCTGCCTCAGTCTCTTCATCTATAAATGGAGACTGGGGAAACACGGAGGATTAAATGAGATAATAGATGTAATGCCTTTAGAACAGCGTCTGGCATGTAAGAAGCACTGCATCTGTGTGTGCTAATGCTATCATTAGCCTGGTTTGGAAAATACCAGACACTTCCTACCTCAGGGCCCCTGTACCCACTGTTCCCTCTGCCTGGCACTCTCTTCTCCCCATTATACAAATGGCTCGCTCCTTCCCCTCCTTCAAGCCTTTGCTCTAATGTCACTTTCTCAGCAAGGCCTTTCCAGACAACGATCTTTAAACCTGAAATGCTATCCCTACTTGTCTCCCCCAAACTACCAGCCTACATCCCCCACCCCAATTTATTTTTATCCTTCTCATGAGCACTTCTCATGCTCAAATAACCAATTACTTTATTTCCTTTTAGGGGGCTATCTTCCTCCACTAAATGAGGGCAGGTTTCTGTTTTATTCACTGCTATATTCCCAACACCTAGAACAGAGCATGACAGAAAGTAGACACCCAATAAACATGTGTCGAATGAATCAACCAACAAACTCATCCTTGTCCAGCCAATTGCTGGACACTTGTAAGGGCAAGTCAGTCCACCAAAAAGTGAACCTGTAAGTTGTCTAGCATTTTCAATGCTCTGGTAATAATTCGGGAAAGACTTTGAAAGTCTTACAAAATTTTGTAAGGTAACTCCATTGAGATTTTAGGTGACATGTACTGTTTTATACTCTTGGAGTGAGTTTAGAATTAGTAATTAAGCGTCACTTTCAGCAGGGGCACAGCTAGAAGGAACAGTCAAAATGCAACATAGGAAGAACACATTACTGGACTTAAACCATGTCTCTGTCAGTTCTTAATGGAGCCAGTCCAAATGAATCATAGGTTTTATTATCCAGTTCTCTCTTGACAGCAAAGCAAGGACAGGAAAGCCAGTTATTGATGAGAACATCTTATTTCATGCCTTGGAGGAATTCAAAATTCTGTGCTTCCTAACACAAAGGCAATTGTTAAATGTGCGGAACTTGGGTAGACCCCAGGACACGTGGGGCTCCCACTTAGTACTACGAGTTACATGCCTGCACCGGTCTCAGTGGTGAGTGGCTGTCTTTTCAACCAAAGAAAGGCAATCTAGCAGAACTAAAAATATGCCACAGAAAGGGCAACAGAGGCCAACAAGGTGAGTCAGGCTCCAGGTGAGCTGGGAAACTCTTCCAGTCACAAAGGCAGATTGACCTGTGTTGTCCACATGTGGTGAAATGTCAACCGCGCAACAGCGGCCATTTCTGTACACCACTCTTTTGCCAAACAAAAAGGTTTGGGGAGCTCTTGGCTTTCCCATGGCTGAAGTGTGAGAACCAGCAATACTGCCATTACAAATGAGACTTATCTTCCTAAGGTATTCAGAAGAAAGTTGAATTGAATAAGGCTGCATTCTGAGCATTCTGCTGTTGTCCTTACCTCTGTTCATGTAAATTGTGGCCTGAGCACAGACCTCACCAAGGTTCCCCGTGTGGGGAGAGCTGTGCGGCATGAATTGCTAGCTTTGAATGAGCCTGCGCTTCAAGGCTCACAAAGCCCTCCCATGCCCTCAGATCACATTGACCCAACCTCTTTCCACTTGAGCCTTTACTCTAGTCCTCTAGTCCTTTACTACACTCAATCTCATCTTAACTCCATTCTTTTTTTTTTTTTTTTTCAAGTGTGATTTTTCTCTCACAGCTAAGCTATAGGTTCCTTAAGGGGCAAGGACTACATTTTAAGATTCTCTTTTTGCACCCATAGAACTGGGCACCATCGAAGTGACATATAATACTGTGTAAGTTTAATATTGTGAATGTGTTAATTTGATACACTTACATATTGCAAAATGATTACCACAGTAGCATTAGTTAACACCTCCATCAATTTTCTTTTTTCAAAAAACCAACTCTTAGTTTCTTTGATCTTTCTATTGTTTTTCTGGTCTCTTTCATTTATTTCTGCTCTGATCTTTGTTATTTCCCTCCTTCTGTTAACTTTGGGCTTGGTTTGTTCTTGTTTTCATAGTTCCTTGAGGTGTAAAGTTAGATTGTTTAAGATTTTTCTTAATGTAGGCACTTATTGCTATAAACGTCCCTCTTAGAACTGCTTTTGCTGCATCCCATAGGTTTTGGTGTATTATGTTTCCATTTTTATTTATTTCAAGATATTTTTTATTTCCCTTTTGATTTCTTTGATCCCTTGGTTGTTCATGAGTGTGTTAACTTCCACATATTTGTTAATTTTCCAGGTTTCCTGTTTTTGATTTCTAGTTTAACACTATTGTGATCAGAAAAGATATTTGGTATGATGTCAATCTCCCTAAATTTGCTAAGGTTTATTTTGTGACCTATCATGTGATCTATCCTGGAGAATGTTCTGTGTGCACTTGAGAAGAATGTGTATTCCGCTGCTGTTGGATGCAATGTTCGCATGTGTCTGTTAGGTCCATTTGGTCCAAAGTATAGATCAAGTCCAACATCTCCTTACTGATTTTCTGTCTGCATGATCTATCCATTGTTGAAACTGGGATATTGAAGCCCTCTACTGTTCTTGTATCATCATGGTCTATTGCTCCCTTTAGATCTGTTAGCATTTGCTTAATATATTATGTGCCCCAAAGATGAGTGCTTACACATTTACAATTGATATATCTTCTCGATGAATTGACCCCTTTTTCATTATATAAGGACCTTCTTTGTCTCTTGATACCATTTTTGGCTTACAGTCTATTTTGTCTGATATAAGTATAGCTACCCCTGCTCTCTTTTGGCTTCCACTTGCATGGAATATCTTTTTCCATCTCTTCACTTTGAGCCTAAGTGTCTCCTTAAGGTTGAAATAAGTCTCTTGTAAGCAGCAAATAGTTGTCTTGTTTTTTTATCCATCCAGCCACTCTGTGCCTTTTGATTGGTGAATTCAATCCATTTACATCTAGAGTAAGTATACATAGGTATAAGGACTTACTAATGCCATCTTATTGTTTTCTGGCTGTTTTGTAGTTCCATTCTTCCTTTTTTCCTCTCTTTCTGCCTATCTTTGTGAATTGGTGATTTTCTGTGGTGGTATGCTCTGACTCCCTCTCTTCATCTGTTGTGTGTCTACTGTAGGCTTTTGCTTTGCAATTACCATGAGGCTTGCATAAAACATCTTATAGCTAAAATAGTCCATTTTAAGCTGATAGCAACTTAACTTCAATCACATACAAAATCTCCACACTTTTACTCCTTCCTTTTTGTTTTTGATGTCACAATTTACCTTTTTTTATATTGTGTATAAATTTATTGTTTAAATTTATTTTTATTTTTAATTTATTTATAATATATTTAAATATAAATTTATTAAATTTATTGTGTATAAATTTATTTTATGTTGTATATAAAGTTATTTTTAATACTTTTAACCTTTATACTAGAGTTAAGGGGTTAACACACCACTACATTACAATATTAGAGTATTCTGAATTTGACTAGATACTTACCTTTACCAATGTGTTGTATACTTTCATATGTTTTCATGTCACTAATTATCATCCTTTTGTTTCCAGCTGGAAGAACTCCTTTCACTATTTCTTGTAAGGCAGGTCTAGTGGTGATGAACTCCCTCAGCTTTCCTTTTTCTGGGCAAGTCTTTATCTCTCCTTCATTTCTGAAGGATAACCTTGCCAGATACAGTATTCCTTGTTGGCAGTTTTTTTCTTTCAAATATAACATCCTACTCTCTCTTGGCCTGTAAGGTTTCTGCTGAGAAATTCACTTATAGCCTTATGGGGGTTCCCTTGTAAGTTATAAGCTTCGTTCCTCTTGCTGCTTGTAAGAGTCTCTCTTTGTCCTTAATTTTTGACAGTTTTATTATAATGCATCTTGGAGAGGATCTAAATTGAGTCTGTTTGGTGACCTATGAATATCACGAACTTGGATATTCAAATCTCTCCCCAGATTTGAGAAGTACTCAGCCATTTTTTTCTTTAAATAAGCTTTCTGCCTCTTTCTCCCTCTCTTCTCCTTCTGGAACCCCAATAATCTGCAAATTACTTTTTTTCATGGTATCCCATAGATCTCATAGGCTTTCTTTACTCTTTTTAATTCCTTTTCCTTTGTTCTCCTCTGACTAGATAATTTCAAAGTTCCTGTCTTCTAACGCACAGATTTTTTCTTCTACTTGATCCAATCGGCTGTTGATGCTCTCTATTGCATTTTTAATCTCATTCATTGTATTCTTCAGCTCTAGAATTTCTATTTCTTTTTTTGTGATTCTATCTCTTTGTTAAACTTTTCATTTATTCATGTATTGTTTTCCTGATTTTGTTGACTTGTCTTTCTGTGTTTTCTTATAGCTCACTGAGTTTCCTTAAACTGGCTGTTTTGAATTCTTTATCGGGTAAATCACAGATCTTGTCTTTGGGATCACTCAGTTACTGGAAGATTATTATGATTCTTTGATGGTGTCAGGTTTCCTTGAGTTTTCATGTCCTTGAAGTTTTGCATTACTGTCGTCTCATTTGAAGTAGCAGTCACCACCTCCAGTCTTTACTAACTTCCTTTGGGAAAGAAATACTTCCCACCAGCCTTGCTAGTGATTCAGAGGCTTTCTATGGATACGCTTACTCCACACTTCTTGCTCCCTCTTGTGGAAGAATTCTTAAGCTTGCATGCCTTCTCTTGACCCTGCCACATACCAGGCTGGGTGCTGATAGCCTCCCTTTGGTTTTCCCAAGATGGCACTAAAGCTCAAGTTTGTGGTCTCTCCCCAGCCCACAGATTCAGGTCAGCTTTCTGCACATGCTCACTAGCCATTTGCCAAAGATCGCTCTTGCTGCCGCCAGTGGGAGTGTGTACAGGGAGCCACCACTGGGGGAAGGGTGAGGCACATAGAGCATTGGGGGTGCCTGTGGGCCAGCAGGGGACATTCACTGGCAAGGTGTCCCCAGTGGCTCATGGGAAGGCTTCTTGATGGAGTCTATGACACAGCTAATAGGATCTACATCCCTTTAATGCACCCTCCAAGAGTCCAGTCTGCTGCTCTCCCAGCCTCTTTCTGTCGCCCAGTCATGCAGCTCATGACTCAGTGCTCTGGATGAGGTGAGAGAGAAACAAGCCAATTTGGCAGTGTCTCACACAGCTGGGAAAGCCAGGTGCTCATTCACACACTCTCCTTTTCCCTCACAGGCTAAGAAGGTCTCTCTTGGCCCTAAGCTGTGCCACCTTGGGGGATGGGTGATGCAGTAAAGTCAAACTGTTCTTCTTACCCTCTCCAATGCATCCAAAGTCATATTTTTCTGTTCCAATGGTGTGCTGCAACTTCTCCACTGGAAACTTGAACTTCCACAAAGGCTCTCTCGTTCATGGGTGATTGTCTAAGACAGTGTTTCCCAGGGAATCCTGGACTGCAGCTGAGAGTAGCTGGAGCCGGTTCACCAGCCATTGCAAGGTTCACAGCTGGGACCAAGGTCCATATGTCTATTATCTGATGCACAAGTGGGCAAGACTCCTCCCAAGTCCCTTGGCAAATGGTGCTGGATCCTACAGCTCCCACAAAGACACTTTTGTCCATGAATGGGTGCCAAATTATTTTGGGGGGAGGGACACAAATAAGGGACATCTTATTCAGCCATAAGGCTGACATAACAGCCCAGCCCTGTATCTTTCAGCATGCTGAGCAATTCAAGAACAGAAAACTCTAGACATCCCAGCTCTCTTTGCCATAAAATTCTTGGACCCATCAACCACCTAAGTCTTAATCTCCAGCTCCATTCCTACGACTTTCAGCTTCATCCCTGTCCAATATCACCTCTAAACTTTGAAATTTATCCCCATTGTCCATCCCCTGCTTGCCCTTTGGATCTAAAATAAACTTGCAGGGCCGGCCCTGTGGCTTAGCGGTTAAGTGCGCGCACTCTGCTGCTGGCAGCCCGGGTTCGGATCCTGGGCGTGCACCAACGCACCGCTTGTCAGGCCATGATGACAAGCGTCATCATGTGGCGCGTCTCACATAAAGTGAAGGAAGATGGGCACAGATGTTAGCTCAGGGCCAGTCTTTCTCAGCAAAAAAAGAGGAGGATTGGCATGGATGTTAGCTTAGGGCTGATCTTCCTCACAAAAAAATTTTTTTAAATAAAAAATAAACTTGGCTTCTCTGATTTGATTCCCTCCTTACTTCCTGGCCCCATCCATCCTGGGTATCTACTCCAGGAGATCAAGCATAGGTTCCCAGGACCCAACTTGTCATTAGCCAGATGCACAAGACTGCCATTAAGCTCATCTAGAGTCCCTCTTGGGGAGAACTGGGCAACAGTAAGTGACGGTTGAACGCTACAATTATCATGAGTACAGTGAGAAGGAGGGCACAGTTCTGACATGCTTTCTGCTGCTTCTACCACCAGCAGCAGCAAGAAGGAGTAGTCTGGCTCAGCTGACCATCACCAGAAGCAACAATTGATTCCTCATGGAAAACAGAGATAAATTGAGACCTAGGTATGAAAATGTGTCTTATTCATAATTACCTCTTCAGGGCATGCCAGAGTCTAACATGTTAGTAGATTCTCAATAAACTTGTTGAAATAATTAATTAGGAAGAGTGGTACTGTCTTTGATCTCCATCTTACTGTCCTTTAAAGGAATCTAAGTCAACATGCATTGTTCCACATGGTGTGAGGCCTTGCAAATAAATAAATAGATGGAATAAGTTACACGTAGTCTGTACTCTCAAGAAGTTTACTTTAAGCACAAGGGCAGACACATTTTAGATGCTTTTGTGTTAAGAGTTTCACTAGAGGTATGGATAAAGCACTATGGGCACACAGATATAGCACTTTATAGAGTAATTTATTCTGTTCAAGTTGGGAGCCTACAGGGAAAAAAAAAAAAGTGACACTTTAGCTGGGCCTTGAAATAGAAAGCAGTATTTCAAGAGAACTTATAATGATGAGAATGAAATTGACCACACAATTAGGACTCTATGAGGAACAGCCACAGCCTGAGAAAGAATGAGGTTCAGGGCTGCTAGCACCCCTCTGGGCAGACAGGGCTAATTACTGATGGCAGTCTCTATCACAGAGGGTCCAGGATACACTGAAAATGTCCTAGAAGAAGCCTGGAAACATACATTGGGAGCAGAGGGCTTATGACAACCACAGCTCTCCCCCAAGGTGAGCTAACGGTCCATGCAGCTCAGCCTGGAAGATGCCTCAGGACACTGATAAGTTCTAAGGCTCCCTCAGCGGGGTTCTGGGCTGTTATGGGCAGATGATGGGGATCTAAGTCTGCCTAGGTGAGTCAGAACCAAGATGGACACGTCTGGTGCTTCAGAAAGGGCCTGGAACCCCTTGAGCCTCCAGAGCATGGCTAGCTCTCTGTGGTCACCCCAGACAGGGATCTCCTATGGCAATTTCCCCAGCTCCTGAGGCCAGCAGAGAATAGAGCCTCCCTGGAAACCCAGGCTGGTCTGTACATATGAGTGTAGACATAAACTAGAGGACACCCTATTACTTGTAGCCACCTACACAATCTATAGGATATAGGCTGGGACCCAGATATTGAAGCCCAAATGGAAGAAAAAGCCCATGACCAGTAAGGATGCTGTGTATTAAAGCCAGAAGGTTATCTCTCTTGACTATTTAGAAGAAAAAATAGCAATTCCACTGAGCAAGAAGCTAGTTATACATAATTAAAGAGGAAGTGAGACCCCAAGCAGCACTGAATGCAGGTGACCTGAAGACCCTAAGGAAGCACCCCAAGCCATGAATCAGGACATTCATATATCCCCCCAAACTTCATCAGGGCTCCAGCCGCAGCACTGTTACTTACTGTTTGTGGGCAAATCATGATGTTTCTGTTAATTAAATAAGTATTATCAACAGAATGTTATCATAACAGAAGAAAGAATCCATTTGCTAAGGAAAAATGAACCTTATTTAAATTATTTGCATTATGAACTAGAATTAACAAGTAATGACAACACCTTAAACAGTACAGAAGTTTCAGTTTTCAAGATACTTTCCTATTCACCATTGTATATGATGCTCATAATCGTATATGTGAAGTAGGCAGGTAAGACTAACAGAGAAGTTAACTGTACCTCCCAAGCTTTCACAGCAAAGCAGGAGTCAAGCCCAAGAAGGCTGATTCCCAATCCTGTGGTTTCCTAATCCTGGTCAAGTGTGGCCACCGGGAAAACCACGGTGATCCACTCATTTTATTTAGCCGTTTCCAGATTTCAAGTCAGGTGCTTTCCATCTGAGTTTCTCTGGTGACAAATTCCAGAGATAGCTGACTGTTATAATAGCTATAATGTTATAATAGCTGACTATTAAGCACCTAACTTCTTAATATCTACTACATACTTTATGAAAATGTTTTGCAGTAGTGTTTGAAACGAATCATCCTCATCTTTCTTTTCTTTATGCTGCATGTTCCCTTTTGCATGCAGTAAGAGAAATGCAAAACAAATTATCTTTATATCAGGCTTTTAAATGTCTAAAATCACAATTTGGATAACTGTATGTTAAGGGTAGACAGAACATGCTGTTAAGGAGTTCTGAGGATCCACTCATCACAACTGACACTTTTTAAAAATTCCATATATTACCTTATTTTAAAATCTGAATTCAGGAATCAAGAAGGATGCCAGTAAAGTCTTTAACTTATTTGCCTTTGTATGGGAAGTGCCCAGTGCCCAACCCTGAGCAAACAGGCACTCCCTTGGTGCATGCCCACTAGTCCCCAGCGTTTCCCAAGCTGTTCTCACTGCACCTCACCTCGGGTCACCCACATACTCACCACCACCTCAAGACAAGATATGTACCCTCTTCCCCAACCGATATTCCACTTGTAGCTTTGCCTTGTCCAAGTTCCAGTTCTAGCCTCTATTATTAATCAGCACAAGCTTGAAAAGAAGCATTGGCCCACATGTTGGATGGGTAATAAATTTACACTAAAATCAAAGAGGGACAAATGGAAAACCCAGCAAAATAGCATAATGAAACTTGGCAGCAAGCATCAAATAAAAACGTCCTCCTGCTCTTTTTAAATCTACTTTTTTTTTTATAATTTTATTTATTTCTTTCTTTTTCCCCAAAGCCCCAGTAGATAGTTGTATGTCGTAGTTGCACATCCTTCTAGTTGCTGTCTGTGGGACGCGGCCTCAGCATGGCCGGAAAAGCGGTGCATCAGTGCACGCCCGGGATCCGAACCCGGGCCGCCAGCAGCGGAGCGCGTGCACTTAACCGCTAAGCCACGGGGCTGGCCCTTAAATCTACTTTTTGTTGATATTTGTTGCTGATATTACTTGGCTTGCAGCTATAAGCAAAGCCAAAGAAGGGCAGACGAAGGGAACAGGGAAGGAAAGAAAAAAGGAAGGAAGTTAGCTGGCCAGGAGGCTCTAGCCCCACCTCTTTGGAGCTTTGCTCAAAAATACTAAGTCACTGACACTTGTCTGTCAATTAGTTTAATGTTAGTCTTTTAAGAATATATCTTTCTAGGAGCAGGCCCCGTGGTGTAGTGTATAAGTTTGGCACATTTCACTTCAGCAGCCCGGGTTCACAGGTTTGGATCCCAGGCACAGACCTACACCACTGGTCAGCCACACTGTGGCGGCGACCCACTTATAAAATAGAGGAAGACTGGCACAGATGTTAACTCAGGGCTAATGTTCCTCAGCAAAAAAAAAAAAAAAAGACTATATCCATCTAACAGTTGAACCCAAAGAAAACTCAAAGGTCTGATACTTTATGGATAGAATTTAAGAGACTACAACGCCTGAATGGATAGACTTAGAGACAGGAAGTTCCTTCTAAGACTTCTTATACCCATTTAGATTTCACAACAAAGCTCAAACTTGGTTATAAGTCTTTAATAAAAGTTCTCACAATGCTCATCCTAAAAGAAAACCACAAGACTCCACCTGTCATGTTCTGAGTATACTCCAGTCTGTTCCTCTTTGGTAATCTGTAAGCTTTTCTCTGAAGCCAGACTGCCCAGGTTCAAACCTCGGTTCTGCCACTTACCAGCTGTATGACTTGGGGCAAAGTACTAAACCCTTCTCCACCACTTACTAACTGCGTAACCTCAAGTAAGTGATTTAATCCTTTTTTGCCTCAGTTTCCTCATCTGAATGGAGAAATTACTATTACCTACCTCATAAAGTTTTTGTAAGGATTACATGAATTAAGGTACATAAGACACTTTGAACAATGCCTGACATGTACTAAGTGCTGTTTGCCATTTTAACTTCCTCTTAAGAATTAAGACATCCTATAAGCCTGTGATCTCAACTAGAGTGGGTTAGGTAAATACCAACCACAAGCCCCAGAAGAACAGAAGATAATGGGAAAATACTGTAATACAAAACAATGCTAAATCACAAATTCCACATTCCATTTGGTAGTTTTAACCAATGAGCTGCAGTTCCACTTTCTCTCCCTTCCCTTGATCGCCCTTTTGATCTAGAGATACAAGAAAGGTAATGAACTTGACAGGCAAGCAGCAAGAAGTAGGAATTGGGAAATAAGAAACTGGTCTGCTTCAGACTGGATGGTCAGCGCCTTATTGTGTGTGGAATGCTTCACCTGCTCCGGCGCTGCTCTGATGCAGACTCTAACCTCTTCCCTGCCCACTCCCTGGCTATAGAAGCATGGAGGAGTGGAGAGAAGCCTGTGCTAGGATTGGCAAACTTTCAGAGCCATAAGATGTAGAAGAAAGGGCATGGGTCTGGGAATTAGGCCCCTCCTCTGTGGCTCTGCCACAGACCTCTGGGTGACCTAGGGAGTCACCTGAATTCTCTCTTGTTCTGCTTCATCTACAGAATGAGAATCCCCATCCTATGCAGCTCATAAAATGTGAAAATAAGTTGAAAAAAGGCATGTGAAAGCATTCTGAGAAGTACTATAAAAAGTCACTAATGAGAGGGTTTGCATTAGTACAGCTTTCCCTAAAGTTAACAGATGTCACACAAAATAAAGGTTTTATTATCAAATTAATTTAGCAAATACTGAGTTAAGAAAATTCTCTACCTAGGATAGTGGTTCCCAACCCTATCAGATCCAATGTGCCCTTGTTGTAAACATCAATCTTTGTAACACCTCCTTTACTATCCTGAAACAAAATTCATAGATATGTCCTACACAATTTCCAAAAAGACCACCAACAACATAATATGTATTTTAATATGTAAATGCTTGGGAAGAACTAAACCAAAGACGTAAGTAGTCAGACGCTTGCATCTATGTGGAGAATCGTGGTGAATATGATAGCTACAACCGCAGGCTACACAGTTGTGCTGTATTAGCGACTCAAATACAACCAGCGGTGTTGGCTCATGATGTGCTTGTCTGAAATAGTAAGCAATTCCTGATAAAGCTCCAAACAAAACAAAATACAGTCTTCTCTTGATTTACATGGTCATTTGTATTCCTAAGACATTCAGTGTCTACCATTATAAAACCACAACTACTTTGTGTTTATATGTAAAACAGAGTTAGGTCATAAGTTTAATTATAAATAGATTTTTCAGCTACATGACTATAAGTACAAGAGTAATCCCAGGGGGCAAGGGAAGACTGTTGCTCTTATGGGACTGTCTATGACTTCTGGGCTAACTGGTGAGACAACAAAAACACTCCCACAAATTTATAATTACAAAACGTTCCCTAGGGGGCAATACTGCTCCATTGAGATCACTGCTATAGGGTTTCAGAGAGTCTTTAACATACTGTGAGCTGTGAAGAGGAAAATCTTTGTCTTTGCTTAACTAGAAAACACTTTGTTCCCCAAGTAGCTTCTGGAAAGACTATCATTTCACTAATTACACGTTGGGAAATACTGGTATTGACCATTTTTAAAAAGTGGATTCAGGGCCGGCCCAGTGGCTTAGCGGTTAAGTGCGCGCGCTCCGCTACTGGCTGCCTGGGTTCGGATCCCGGGCGCGCACCGACGCACCGCTTCTCTGGCCATGCTGAGGCCACGTCCCACATACGGCAACTAGAAGGATGTGCAACTATGACATACAACTATCTACTGGGGCTTTGGGGAAGAAAAAAAAAAGGAGGAGGACTGGCAATAGATGTTAGCTCAGAGCCGGTCTTCCTCAGCAAAAAGAGGAGGATTAGCACGGATGTTAGCTCAGGGCTGATCTTCCTCACAAAAAAAAAAAAGTGGATTCAATAGTGAAAGCTACAGAGTACCTGCCACAAGTGAACATCGATAAGAAGGTTCTGGAGATATGTTTTTCGGGGATGGAAAGCCTGATGCTTGGCTGGGCCTCTCAACGTATCAGCAATAGAGAAAAGATACCATCTGACATACCATCTGACATCACAGATACTGAGTCTCATTGGTGCCATTCAAGATAAATGGTATGAAAGTTTCATCATTTGGAGTCCAGGCTGTTGCTTGGAAGTCACTTTTACGGTCTTTGGGCATATTAAGTCATAAATTTGTTTTTCAAGGGCTGTAAATTTCTCTGTGCCCGTTTCCCAAAAGGAAATGGGATTTGTACATCAGTCCAGAGAATGGGGTGGATAATGTTGGCTATTTTTTTCATTATCAATTCAATATATAAAATTAATGAAATGTTTGTTTCCATTATCTTCCCAAACCAGCAGATTTTATAAGCATCGAAAAATATGCTTAAATTGAAAAGTCTACATTTTAGATTTTACTTCTCCCAAACCTGGCTTTAACTCAACCTAATGATTACTAGAAAAATAAATAAAAGCCCCACTATTCAGGGCCTAGTGAGGCTAAAAATGTCCCAATCTCTACCTCAAGTGAAAGAAATAGACTCTAGTAGATAATTACAGAGCAATCAGGTGAGAGCTATCAGCTACAGGACCACAGAGGAAAGACACCTCACCCAACCTGAAGCCTCAGAAAGTTTCTTGAAGCGTAATTAGTAGGGAGCCAGAATTATCTCCTTAATTACACTGTCAACACATTTTTATTTCAACAGATTTTAAAATAAGTGTGAGAATAATGCTTCTGATTTTCACAAGTACTTATCATGCACTGGTGCCATCTGGTGGACACTTTTAAACCTAAAATTATTGTTTAAAAGAATTTGAGGGGCCAGCCCGGTGGCGCAAGCGGTTAAGTGCGCGCACTCCGCTGCGGCGGCCTGGGGTTTGCTGGTTCGGATCCTGGGCGCGCACTGACGCACCGCTTGGCAAGCCATGCTGTGGCAGCATCCCATATAAAGTAGAGGAAGATGGGCATGGATGTTAGCCTAGGACCAGTCTTCCTCAGCAAAAAGAGGAGGATTGGCAGATGTTAGCTCAAGGCCAATCTTCCTCACCAAAAAAAAAAAAAAAAAAAGAATTTGAGGCTAAGAAGAAAGCAGAAAAACACTTATTATTTCGCAACATACTTTATCTTACTGTTTCTTTAACTTGGGGACCAATGCATCAATTCACTCCTACAAGGTTCTCCTATCAACCTAACTCAGGTCACTTTCACATGGCCACACCTCATCTTTGTCCAGATTTGTGAATGGGTTAAGATATCACATTACATGTAAAATAAGTATTTGACAGCAGTGTTGCAAAGCAAATTCAAATGAAATGGGCAACAAGAGAGTACAGTGTGTCTATATTTTTAAATCCACTTCAATTCATCCTACAGTTTTTAGAAAAAAGATTTTTATTTGTTTGAAAAATCTAAATTATAGATATCAGTGGTCCTACGTAAACAAGATCCAGAGAAGCACAAACCTTAAGGAGAAAGGATTTATGGACATAACTACATCAAAGTTAAATATTTCTGTTTAATGACGGACATTATTTGCAAATGTAACAGCTAATAAAATATCTGCAATGTCTGAAACCAAAAAGGGTTGTTTATCCAAGACTTTTCTTCAAATCAACACAAGACAGAAAAATCAAAGAGCAAAATATGAATAAGCACTGACCAAAAAGGGATCTGAAAGGATACTCAGCATGCTATCAAATAAATATAATTATAATGAGATATCACTTTATGCCTATCAGGTTGGCAAAAAATTTAGAAAGTCTGATATTAGCAAGAGCTGTGAAAATGTAAGGAAACAGAAGCCCACAAGTATTGCTGGTAGGAAAGAAATCTGGCTGTACTTAGTTAAGTGTGCATGTACCCTACAACCCAACGATCACGTTTCTGGATGTATATTAGTTACCTATTGCTATGTAACAAATTACCTCAAGATTCAGAGGCTTAAAATAATAAAAGTCTATTATCCTAAAGTTTCTAAGGGTCAGGAATCCAGATGTAGTTTAGCTGGGTGCCTCTGAGTTAGGGTCTCTCAAAAAACTGCAATCTAGGGTCAGCTGAGGCTACAGTTACCTTAAGGCTAAGTGGGGATGCATCTGCTTTCAAGCTCACTCACACAGCTGTTGGCAAGCCTCAGGGCTTCATTGGCTGTGGGTCAGAGACATAAGTTCCCTGCCACATGGAGCTCTCCATAGCACACTTCACAACCTAGCAGCTTGCTTCCCCCAGGGAAGAGACAATGAGAAATGGCAAACAAGACAGAAGTCACAGGTCTTTGGTAAACTAATCTTGGAAGTGACATCTCATCACATTTGCCATGTTCTATTCATCAGAAGAGAATCACTAGGTCCAGCCCACATTAAAGGGGAGGAGATTAAACAAGGACACGAATATCAGGAGGCAGGGACCATCAGGAGCCATTTTAGAGGCTGCCTACCAAACAGGGTATATACCCCAGAGATCAATAATAAAACAAGGATGAGGCTGTTCATTGCAGTATTGTGTGCAAGAAAGTTGCAGGCAACTTAGATCACCATCAATGGGAAAACAGATAAGAGGAGAAAATATTACACATGCATATGGTAGAATACTATGCAACAAAAAATAGCGAACCAAATTTATATACAGCAACATGGATCCATTTCAAAAACCTAATGCTGAGTGTAGAAAAGTAACAAAAAATAAAATTTTTAGCACAACAGCATTTTAAATTTAACCCATGAATAACATCACAGTCATGCATCACGTAAGGACGGGGATACATTCTGAGAAATGTGTCGTTAGGCAAGTCCGTCCTTGTCCGAACATCGTGGAGTGTACTTACACAAATCTAGATGATACAGCCTACTACACACCTAGGCAAATGGCATAGCCTATTGCTGCTAAGCTACACACCTGTACAGCATGTACTGTACTGAATACTGCAGGCAACTGTAACACAATGGTATTTGTGTATCTAAACATAAAAAAATACAGTAAAAATATGGTATAAAAGATAAAAATGGTACACCTGTATAGGGCACTGATCATGAATAGACTTGCAGGACTGGAAGTTGCTCTGGGTGAGTGAGCGAGTGTTGAGTGAAGGTGAAGGCCTAGGACATCACTGTACACTGCTGTAGACTTAGGCAATGCTAAACTTACAAAAAAATATTTTTCTTTCTTCAGGAATAAATTAACTTTAGCTAACTGTAACTTTTTTACTTTATAAACTTTAAAATTTTTTTAACTTTTTACTCTTGTAATAATAGCTTAACACAAACACACTGTACAGCTGTACAAAAATACTTTTTCTTTATATCCTTATTCTATAAGCTTTTTTCTATTAAAAAAAGTGGGTTTTTTTACTTTTTAAACTTTTTTGTTAAAAACTAAGACACAAACACACACATTAGCCTAGGCCTACACAGGGTCAGGATCATCAATATCACCGTCTTCCTCCTCCACATCTTTGCCCACTGGAAGGTCTTCAGAAGCAGTAAGATGCATGGAGCTGTCCTCTCCTATGATAATAATGCCGTCTTCTGGAATACCTCTTGAAGGACCTGCCTGAGGCTCTTCTTGAGGAGCTGTCACTCTTTTTAGAAATATGACCATGGCGGTTTGTTTGGTTTTTTTTTTTTTTTTTCCCCCCATCACAGATTTGCTTGTAAGCAAATAATGCACCATGAACATTCCTCTCTATAATGAAAACCTTTCAGTGTTGGGGTCCATGTTTTCAAAATTTTTAAGGAGCTCGTTGAGGTCTGCAAAAGCTTCTGCTAAACTCTTCACTGCAAATTTTCTTCAAGGTTCTTCTTTTTCTTCTCCTGCAGTTTCTTTTTCTCTTGCCTCTTCTTCAGCTAAGCGTTCCTGTTTCAGTTCCAACAATTCCTATTAGTCAATTCCTCAGGAACCACCTCTAGGAGCTCCTCAATGCCATCCTCATCCATACCCAGGTTCAAGTTGTTTGCCATCTCAACTACAGCCTTGTTGATTTTTGCAACCTCCTCATCCCTGGCAAATCGTTTGAAGTCATGGACGAACCTCTTGAGTGTCTTTTTCCAGAAACCATTCACACACTCCTTGGTGACATCACCCCAAGCCCAAGCAAGGTTCTTGATGCAGTCATACATGTTGTAATCTTTCCAGAATTGCATCGATGTCTCCCTCACAGTTGCAGCAACAGCCTGGACAAAGGTCCTCCTCAGGTAGTAGGCCTTAAAAGCTGCTATAACTTCTTGATCCACTGGTTGGATCAAAGAGGTGGTGTTTGGAAGGAGAAATACTGCTTTGATATTGGGATGAAGATCACCGATAAAAGCAGGATGTCCAGGAGCATTATCAACAAGCAAAACCTTGAAAGGTATGTTATTCTCCAAACAATTCTCCATTTTGCTGGCATAGCAATTCAGGAGGGCATATTGAAAGAGGAGCTGGGTCATCTATGACTTCTTATTGCTCCTGTAGTGCACTGGCAGTGTGTGCTTATTGAAGCGCTTGAATTGAAGGTCCTGGTGTTCTCACTGTGCCAGATCACAAAGGGTTTCAATTTGTAATCTGCAACATTGCCCCCAAGCAAGATTGTTATTCTGTCCTTAAAAGCCTTGAAACCTGGCCTCATATGGGATGAAAGTCCTTTCAGGCATCCATTTCCAGAATAGGGAGGTTTCATCCATATTGAATATTTGCTCTGGCAAGTAATTTTCCTCCACAATCAGCTTACCAAGCAAGAGTTTCCAAAAATTCTTCAGCTACCTTCACATCAGCACTCACAGAGTTACCACTCACTTTCACAATATGTAATGAATAATGATTCTTGACTCATTTAAACCGTTCAAAGATAGCAGTAAATTCAACATCATAATCGAGTCCAGCCTTTTCTTTCAACATTGCAAACAAATTTGTGCTTTGGCTATGATCGTCATGGTGCTAAGTGGGATATGCTTCTGTATCTGTTTTTCAATCCAGGTCATTAAAAGTTTCTCCATGTTTGATATAGGCCCTTCTCAAATTGTTGGTCTCATGGCCGGCAACGAAGCAGATCATTTAACAGCTTCCATCACTCTGTTCTTGTTCTTCAACATCAAGCTACGGTGAAATGGGACATGCCTGACTGGCTAGCAATAACCATCACTGATTTTCCACCTTCGTAGTACTTAATTCCTTTTAATCTTGGTTCCAGGTCAATCACTCGATGTGGCCTGTTACGTAAGGCAACATTAACAGTGGATTTTGTACGCTTAGGGGCCATAATGAACAAAACAACATGAGATTATATCAAGCACAAGAGAAAATGGTGCAATCAAGAGATGCAGTAAACATAAGATGATGTATGTATGAGGCTGCTGCCAGCATAACATGTCATACTGTTTTAAGTAAACCCTTTATTATATATAAGTAGAAAGAGTACACTCTAAAATAACAATAAAAAGTATAGTATAGTAAATGCATAAACCAGTAACATAGTCATTTATTATCAAGTATTATGTACCGTACATAATTATATGTGCTATACTTTTATATGTATGACTGGCAGCACAGTAGGTTTGTTTACCAGCATCACCACAAACACGTGAGTAATACGTTGTGCTGCAACATGATGGCTACGTCACTAAGCGATAGGAATTTTCATTCCTGTTATAATCTTATGGGACCACATTGTATATGCAGTCTGTCGTTGACCAAAACATCGTTATGCAGCGCATGACTGTATGTATCTTTCAAGAATTTCAATGTATCTACATAAAATTATGGCAAGTAGACATACATGGCATGGGCGACAAAGGGAGAAAGGAATGGGCATGATGATCTGCATGGACCAAAATCAACGTGCCATGAAATGAGCATAATCAATTCAATTCTGTCACTCTAAAGGCATTAAAAACAAAGCCCAAAGACAAGGAGTAAAACAAATGTATCCCTCCACTGCTGTGCTCAAGCCCCCGAGTTCTCCTTCCTAGAGATAGCCAGTTACTGATTATAAAAAATATGCATATGTATAAAGTCTTTGCACGGGTTAGTTACCTTTTGTTTTTCACCTCATCTATCCTTCTATACTCTACTCTGAACATCTGGGGCTGGGAGATAGCAAGCTATATTTCTAAACTCTCATCCCAGGTGGCTTCCTGTTGGGCACTGAAGAAAACTGAGCAAGATGAAAAAAAGGGCTCTAGCTCCCAGTGTGTGACGGTTGCTGGCAGACACTCTTGCTGCTATAGGAATGGAGTGATTCCAAAAGAGCAGCCAGGGCAGAGGCAGCACCCTTTGGTTAAGTGACACCTCTTCAGCAGATCTAGGCTTGCCTCTAACAGTGCTTCAAGAGAACAGCAGCAGGTCAGCTCAACGGCTGCAGCATCTGCAGCTTCTGATCTCGGGATATCAACCCTTCATCTTCCTTTTTTACTGCTCTGGCCCCACTTGTCTTCCTTGTTGCACTTCCAACCCCTTGATGTCAGTACAGAGTACAGACCACCTGAAAAATACTGCTTTTCTATTAACGTCACAATAATAGGACCCCACAATCTTCAACAACTGAATTCTCATTTTACAGATGAGGAGACTTGAGTCAGAGAAGGTAGGTACTTGCCTGAGGGTCACAGCTGGGATCTGAACCCAGGACATCTGGCTCCTAAGCCTATGCACATAACTATACTCTACACTTCCTTTCACACACATATAAGCAGAGTAAAATTTTATTTCCACATGATGCCATATAAAAGAAAGGAATGTGACTACACAGTAAAGACAGCTAAATAATGCCTAAGGGCCTTTTAAGTAAACATTTATTTTGTATCTTTATACCTTAGAAAAAGAAAAATGTGAAAAAACAATTATATAATAAAGAACACGACCGGCTTCCCTTTCTTCTTGATAGATCCATTCATATGCTTGGGGTAAAACTAAATATGGTTCCACATGTCATACTACAGATCTGATGCTAAATTTTCCATGGTTTAGTCAGTAGGAAACACCAGATAAGGTAAAAATATTATCAGACCTGTAACCCATGTTAGATTGTTTTGCATCATAAACTATTGTTTTAAACAACTAAAAGAAGTACTAAGACAAGTCATATTATAATCTTTAAAATTCTCTTTTTATATTAAAAAAAAACCATTTCTATTATTCTTGCTTGCACAGGAAATTCTCTAATCATAGAACAACGGGGAAAAAAGTACAGGACATCAACGATGTTATCATCACTGAAATAGGTTAGAATCCAAAGCTAGGGGCTGTTAGATAATTTTATTCCCCAAACGAGTAAGTCTCCACTCAACTCCTGTGAGTTCCTTTATTCTCAAGTATCTGACAGCAAAGGAGCATGTTACTGTGAACATTCACAGCTCTGAACACTCCTAATAGAAAGAAACTGCTTTTAACTTGCTAACACAGAATTCTCTCTGGATTGCCAAAACTGAAAATTGCTAGTCCTCTGTTGCCTTCTCCCTGATAATAACCTCACATAAAATGAGGACCCTGTCTTCTCTTTTCCCTTATCTAATATCCTCTTCTTCCCTTTTGCTATGATCAGTAATAACAATAAAAGAAAAAAATGGGCTCTTTTGTGAGAGTCTTCTAAGTAAATTCCATTAGATGGAACCAAATACACACACATACACATACACAGGCACTCTCTCATTTATCACATTAACTTTTCTCTAAAGAACATCTCAGATTACTGGGGATGAATAAATTGCCCCCAAAAATGGGTCAACATTCACTCAAATTTCTTTCAAATAAATCACTTCATAACAGTAAAGGAAGAATTATTTTTCTTTTCCTCTAATATTAGCTCTTACACATGGCAATGTTTTTGATTCTAAACTTTTAATTCTGAAATAATTATATACTCACAGGAAGTAACCAAAAAAAATGTACAAGGAGGCCCTGTGCATTCTTCACCTGGCCTCCCACCATGGTAACAGCTTGCATAACTATAGTGCAGGATCAAAACCAGAAAATTGACACTGACACAATCCACAGAGCTTAGTCTGAGTTTATCAGTTTTACAAGCATGTGTGTGTGTGTGTGTACAATTTTATCACCTGGGTAGTTTCAGGTGATCATCAACACAATCAAGATACAGAATTGCTCATCACCAAAAAGCTCCCTTGTGCTACTCCTTTACAGCCACACCCAACCTCCACACACCCCCTTCCCTAAACCCTGGCAATCACTAAGCTGTTCTTCACCTCCATAAATTTGTTGCTTCAAGAATATTATATAAAAGGGCCGGCCCCGTGGCTTGGCGGTTAAGTGTGCGCACTCCACTACTGGCGGCCCGGGATAGGATCCCAGGTGCGCACTGGCGCACTGCTTCTCCGGCCATGCTGAGGCCGCGTCCCACATACAGCAACTAGAAGGATGTGCAGCTATGACATACAACTATCTACTGGGGCTTTGGGGGGAAAATAAATAAATAAAATTATAAAAAAAAAAAGAATATTATGTAAATGGAACCAAACAGTATGTAACTTTTTGAGATTCATTTTTTTCACTCAGCATAATTCCCTTGAGATGCATCCAAGTTGTTATGTGTATCAACAGTTCATTCCTTTTTATTGATGAATAATATTCCATGGTATAAATGTACAAGCTTATTTATAACAATTTTCAAATTTTCTAAAAAATACCTTTTTTTCTAACAGAATCTTATATGAACACCAAATATCTAAATAAAAGTGAAGCTGCTCAGCCTCAAGCAGAAACGGGAACAACTGCAGCTAGGTCTTCTCGCCTCCCCACCTGCCCACGGCACCTTGAGAACACTGTTTAAATCAGTAAAACCTGCAGTATGCGCAGAAAGGAGAACGCACAGGAATGAACCCAACATAATTTTTGTACCGCTCACAACAACAGTGAAAGTCAGTCTGCTCTATGGGAATCTATAAGAGCACATCTACCATCATCTGAACTTCACCCCTAATTAGGCAAGAAGGGAGGTTGCCTATATCTATAATCAGAGAAAGTATTATCCATCAACAACTGCTTAATGAAATGAATTTTAAAGATGCAGAGACTATCAGTTAGCTATTGCCAGTAATGCTGCAGAAGAAACCATCCCAAACCTCGGTGGCTTAACAATAATCATTTATTCTCACACTCATGAGTTTATCAGTTGTTTAGGGTGACACTGCTTCAAATGTTCTATTCTGAGCCCAGCTAGGGAGGCAGTGACTACCCAGGGCATGTTCTTCTCGTAGTGATGCTTGAAAGAACAAGAACACAACTGCAAATAAGCAAAAGCATTTTAATACTGTCCTCTTACCAAATCCACTAACATCCCATTGCCAAAGCAAGTCACACAGCCAAATCCAAACACTCCAACACCATGAGAACAGCATAAGTGTAATACTACATATTACTACAGAGGAATTAAGAATTGTGACCAACAATTCAATCTACCACACACAGAAGACTTGCTATCTCCCAAAATCTCTCCTCCATCTAAATGTGCCTTTGCTTAAGCCTTTGGTCTCTGACAAAAGTGAAAATATTCTGAGGAGTAACACTTTACTCCATAACTATTTACTTATCCCTTACTATGAATATCAGACCATTTCCTATGAAAAGAGAGAAAGATCAAACATGAGTGGGGAAGACAAAGAGTAAGGGACTGGGGTAACCACCCCAAAGTTTTTGCTATATTACAAATTTACCTAGGATCAGAGTCTTTCTCTTCTCACAAACTAAAAGGTAAAATGCCAACATGGAATTCTACAATCAGAACACAGCTATTTTTAAGAACCTCTTTGAAACACAGAATTCCACATTTCAGACTATTCAGAGTGTCACCACCCCAGGAATCTGTCTGGTAACACTCCATGGAGACTAGACAGCCCTCATTTATGCTGATACTATTGAACCCAGATGAACACTGATTTATCTCAGCCTTTGTCAAGTAATCAGCCCTTCAACATCACTCTGTATAAACACAGGAAAACTACCAGACATGTTTTGTACTTCTTGAATACTGCCCAATAGTTTCTCCTTCTGGTTATAGGTTACCTTCTCTGTCCACATGATTATTTACAAATAGCACCTGTATTACATACAATAAAGTACCCTAGAGGAAGAAAACAATTTACTGTGTTAAACTGAACAGTTTGTGTTAACACTACAACGTCAGACTTCTGTGGTTAACTAATTAGCACTACTCACATAAAACTTATCAAAACTTAGAAATTAAATGCAGGTTTTATTTCTATAAATAAAAGTCTTATAAAACAGAAGTCTTGACCAATATGGATAACTCTCCCTATAAATTCCATTTACTCCCTCTTCAATCACTAAGATCTACCTGATTTCTTAGTTCATGGACAGACTCATAAGGAATTATCTAAAGCAAAACTAGACCCAACAAAAATTTCTACCCATTTTTCAAAATATTGACTTAAACCAGATCATACTACTAACTACGTTATCTGAGGATCTATGCTGTATCTACACTGCCCTCAAGAAATGTATAGTCTAGTTGGAGAGAAAGACAAATACATATAAAAATAGTAATATAGATAATAAATAGTAGTAAATAGTAAAATAGGTAATAACTCAGGAGACATATAAAAACTAACCAAGTAGGACAGATGGTAACTGCTACAGAAGTTTAACAAACAGATGACTGCAGACTAGGCCTGAGTTAAGCCTAGAAACATTAAGTGAAAAGAGAGAACATGTCAAGCATCAAGAATAGTAAGATTGTAAAAGAGACAGTCTCATAAACTGTACCACATGGTAGGTTATCTTTCTGGAAAGGATTTCCGTTATATGTCCTGAGATTCTTACATGCTCTTTGACACAGTAATTTCATTCCTAAGAAAATAATGAGCAAAATGGACAGATTTTTATAGGAAAAGAAAAAAGGAAAAAAGAAACCTGGAAATGCCCAACTTCAGAGCTTGCTTAATTAAATGTAGGTATATCAGTCTGTCGATTGTCTAATGCCACACGATGCTGTACAACCACCACGAACCCTTGGTGGTATAAAAATTTACTGCTCACGTGTCTAGGGTCAGTTGGGATTGGCTCAGCAGCTCTGCTGATCTTAGCTGGGCTTGCTCACATGTCTGAGGGTTGGATGGCTTCACCTAGGGTGACTGGGCCAACGTGGTCTGTGCCACCTTTATCTCTTCCTCCAACACTCAACCAGGCATGTCCTCACAGCTATGACAGAGGCCCAAGCCCTCTTGAGACCTAAGCTCGGAAGTTCTGCCTCATTCTAATCACCAAAGTCCAGAGTAACTAAAGTAAAAGGGTGCTAGCAAGTTCTATCAGGGGTCAGCAAACTACAGGCCACAGGCAAAATCCAGCCCACTGTCTGTAAAGTATTATTGGAATATAGCTATTCCTTTTCATTTATATACTGTCTATGGCTCTTTCATGCTACAACAGCAAAGTAGTTGTGACAGACATCATATGACCTGCAAAGCCTTAAATGTTTATTATTTGGTCCTATCATAAATTATAGAATAACAGACACAGGGAAGAGTGAGAATTGAGGCTATTTCTGCAGTCTACCAGTGAAATATTATTTTATTATTAAATATGTTTAAGAATTTTTAATGGCTTAGAAAAGGCTTATAAAATAATGTTACAGAGTAAAAGAAGGTACAAAATCTATATAGACAGTATGATCTCAGTTCTACATCATCACATATAAGTAACTTAAATATATTACATATAAATAACTCATTTACATATATTATTTTCACATCCATTTTTAAAGGCAAGCCACAGACTGGGAGAAAACATTTGCAAAACACATATCTGATAAAGGACTTGTATCCAAAATATACAAAGAACTCTTAAAACTCAACAGTAAAACAAGCAGCCCAATTTAAATACAGGCCAAAGATCTGGACAGACATCTCATCAAAGAAGATACACAGATGGCAAATAAGCATATGAAAAGATGCTCATCTTCATCTGTCATAAGGCTATCACAAATTAAAACGAGATACCACAACATATCTACTAGACCAGCTAAAATCCAAAAAACTGACAATACCAAATGCTGACAAGGATGCAGAGCAACAGAAGCTCTTACACATTGTCGGTAGGAATGCAGAAGCGTACAGCCACTTGAGAAGACAGTTTGGCAATCTCTTCCAAAGCTAAACAGCGTTACCATAAAATCCAGCAATCATGTTCCTAGGTACTTATCCAATTGATTTGAAAACCTACATGCACACAAAAACCTGCACACAGGAGTTTATAGCAGCTTTACTGAAAATCACCAACAGCTGGAAGTAACCAAGATGTCTTTCAATAGGTGAATGGATAAACAAAGTGTGGTACCACTATACTATGCGATATTATTCAGCAATAAAAAGAAACGAGCTAACAAGCCACAAACAGCCAGAATAACATTAAAGGCATATTGCTAAGTGAAAGAAGCCACTATGAAAAGCCACATATAATGATTCCAATTATATGACACTCTGGAAAAGACAAAACTATAGAGACAGTAAAATGATCAGTGGTTACCAAGGGTTTGGAGTCCAGGACGAATAGGTGAAGTACAGGGGATTTTTAGAGCAGTACAACTGTTCTGTATGATACTGTAACAGTGGATATGAGACATTATGCATTTGTCAAAACCTGCAGAACTCTACAACACAAACAATGAACTTTAATGCATGCAAATTTTTAAAAAATCATTTAGGAGGTCAGGGGACTGAATGCAGATCGTGACAAGATATTCTAACCGTATTACAAATATATGAAACAACCTCACTGAAGGGGATGGGGGAAAAAGTGCTGATCTAAATAATCCTGGAAACGAGCGCAGCCTGTAAGACCAAAAGCAAAAGGAACTGCACGTAAGCACTTACTGTAATAAATAAAGTTGTTTTTCACGAGGTTACAGGTTAACAATTCTGATAGTGCTATACACATATCTTGGAAGTGAACAATTAAGTAAATGGATGGCAGACAATGGGAACTAGGATTTTTATTGTTGCAGTGGAGTTTATAGATAAACAACGGGAGGAATCTAAACTGACCCATGAAGTAATGAATTAGAGTTGGAGACAGTATGAACTCATGTTTAGCTTAATGTAGATAGAGATCATTACATATAGAAATATTTCTAAATACGTATAAATATATAGGTTAGTATAATGACTTTTTTGGTCTGTCAGCTAAGAGGGCCTAAAAGAAATGACACTCAAGTAGCAGGAAGCATACCTTATGCCTAGATATTGGTTTCTAAAACCATTCTCCAGTAAATGGAACCAGAGTTTCTTGGAGAAATGGCTGATGTTAAAGAAGTATATAAAATTAGTCTGTAGCAATTTGTAGTGCCAGAAGGTAAGGAAATGCTAAAGAAAGAAAGAGCGAGAGGGAGGGAGGGAGAAAGAAGGAAAAAAGAAAAAGAAAAACCACACACACAACTCCAATAGGGTTATGTCAAAGGAGCACAAGAGCCAACCAAAAGAGCTCCAAATGGCCAAAGCTAGAAAAATTCAAACAAAATAAAGTAGTATTAGATAATAACCCTAAGTATTCATGAGTCCCTATTGCTAGAAATAAATGACTGAACATTAGTAAATAGGAGAAGAGACAAATCTCCCATACAGAAGAATTCCAAATAATTTATGTAGACATACTATCCTCAGGGAGCGTGACTCACTACTTCGTACGTGTGGGCTGTGCATAGTGACTTCCTTCCAAAGTGTACATTATGGAAAGGAGGAAGAAGAGTAACTTTACAGTGAAGAAATCCGACAAACACCACCTCAGTCAGGTGATCAAGGCCAACATCAACAGTGACAGATCATCTGATAGTATATACCCTTGATATGTCATTAAAATGGCACTTTGCCTGTGGTCCTCCTCCCAATAACCCATAACCCCAGTCTTATGATGAGAAAACATGAGACAAATTCCAATAGTGGGGCATCCTACAAAATACCTGACTAGTAATCCTCAAAACTGCTAAGGTCATCAAAAACAATGAAAGTTGGAGAAACTGCCAACTGCCAAGAGGAGCCTAAGGAAACATGACAAATAAATGTAATGTGGTATCCCGGATGGGATCCTGGAAAAGAAGTACATTTGGTAAGAACTAAGGAAATCTAAATCAATGATGGGCTTCAGTTAATATTAATATATCAATATTGGCTCATTAAGTGTAACAAATATTGATGTAAAACGTTAATAAAGAAGCTGAGTGCGGCATATATGGGAACTCTCTATATTATCTTTTTGATTTTTCTGAAGATCCAACACTATTAAAAAGTAAAGTCTATAAAAAAGAAAAAAATACCAAAATGTTAACAATGATAATCTCCCTATAGTGAGAATATGGGTAATTTATGCTTTTGTCTTTATAGTTCTCTGCTCCATACACATTATCTAGAATAAGCTCTACGCTACTCTAAAAAGTGTATGCATACAAGATTTTTTTTCAATTTGTTTAAATACTAAACACTAGAACTGTGATTATAAATTTTAAAAGCAGATACTATTTATTGAGTAATTACAATCTGTTGCATCCTGACTATGCTAAGAATTTTGGCAATACTCCATAGTGAACGATATTACACCTTTTTAAAAGATGAGGAAACAGAGGTTCATTAAGTCAGACAGCTAATAGGTGGCAGGTAAGGGGAATCCAAAACATACTTTTACTTCTGTATAACAGTTCCCTAGAATTACCTGTTCAGCATTTCATAAACAAGTGCTAGTACACATATTATCTTAAAAGTACTTCACAACAATGCTATGAAGAGGGTTATAAATACCCATATTAATGTGAACCTGTGTCAAAAGAAAAATGTGTGACAGGCACCACTGTTAGTGCTAACACCAACAAAAACAAAATCTCCATCAGATAAAACAATACAAGCAGAATTGCTACAGAAACACCATGGCTGCCAAACCTACTCCTAATGACTTTTAAATACTACACAGATCTTATTCTACCCTAGGCAATTAGGCAGTTCTTTCAAAACGTATCAAGTCAAAGAACTAAAACTGAATATTCTCCTTATACTATTTGGAAGTTCAAAGAGATACGGAGACTGATTTCTTGCCTTCATCAAGGCTCACCACGCCACTGACCAAGTTACATCAACATATGACAAAATTGATAAACTGAGAATGAATAGCTTACATCTGTATTTTTTATGATGCCATTTCATGATTCCTTAATTTACATGATGACTCAATTGAGGCTGGCCTATTTTTAAGTAAACTGGTCTATTTTTAGGTAAACTGGTCCCTACCATGAAAATAAGCCAAGAGCAGAGTGCACGTGGGACCTGAACAAGGGAAACCCAAAACCTGCCCAGTATCAGCATCCGTGAACAATATCAAATACATGGAGAAGGATCTCTCAAAAGGACAAAGAAGCCAGATTGATGCAGTACCCAATGGCCAATTCTGGGACAACGAGAGTATCAAAATAAAAGTTAACTCAGTAATAAGAAAACAAACAATTCGATTTTAAAAAGTAGACAGAAGATTTGAACTGTCATTCTACCAATGAAAATATATAGATAACAAATAAGCACATGCAAAGATGTTCAACATAATTAGCCATTAGTGAAATGCAAATTAAAACCACAAAAAGACACCACCATCCACCTATTAGGATGGCTTAAAAAAAAACCTAGTTGTTTATCCCAGTAAAATGAAAACCTGTACAGAAATGTTCATAGCAGCTTTACTCCTAACCATCAAAACCTGGAAATTTACATGTGTCTCAACAGGGGAATGGATAAAACTGTGCTACACCCATACAATGCAGCACTACTCAAAAAGGAACAAACTCTTGGTATAGACAACACCTTGGACGAACCTGAAGTGCACCGTGCTAAATGAGAAAAGCCAGACTCAAAAGACTACATACTGTGTGATTTCATTAAATTATTTTGGAAAAAGCAAACCGTAAGGTCAGAGAACAGATCAGAAGTTGCCAGGGGTTAAGGATGGGGGAAGGGTTTGAAAAGGAAGGGGTAGCAAAGGGAATTTTTCAGAGGTTGGGGAGGATGACAGAATTGTTCTGTATTTTGATTGTAGTGATTATATGAATCTATAGGTGTCAAAATTCATATAACTCTAAATCAAAAGAGTAACCTTCACCGTCTATAAGTTAAAAATGAATTTAAAAAGAAAAATCAAGTGACAATAATGATTGTAAAGGATTAAATCCTTTAATTCCTTAAAACGGAAAACTAACAAATAACCCAAGCAAGTCGGAGAACGTCTGGACTAACGGACAGCATGTGTCTCCTAACACTGCATTAAGAATTTGGCGTTACTTCTGGAGTAGGCCTGCTAAAAGGACTTAACCTAAATCAAATCTTGAGAAAACATCAGACAAGCCCAAACTGAGGTCATTCTACAACAACTGGTTTGGATTGTTCAAAAATGTCAATGACCTGAAACATAAAAACTCAGGAATGGGTCCAGATGAAAGAATTCTAAAGAAATATGAGAACCCAATGCAATACACAATCTTAGATTTATTTTTTCTACAAAAGACGTTTTATAGTTGGGACAAATGACAAAATCTCAATATAGTCCATTGATTAGATAACAGTATTGTGTCAATGTTAATTTTCTAATTTTGATAACTGCACTGTGGTTATGTAAGAAAATCCCTTGGGTTTTTTGTTTTTGTGTGTGTGTGTGTGAGGAAGATCAGCCCTGAGCTAACATCCATGCTAATCCTCCTCTTTTTTTATTTTTATTTTTTTTTTGTGAGGAGATCAGCCCTGTGCTAACATCCGCCAATCCTCCTCTTTTTTTGCTGAGGAAGATGGCCCTGGGCTAACATCTGTGCCCATCTTCCTCCACTTTATATGGGACACCGCCACAGCATGGCTTGTCAAGCAGCGCGTCGGTGGGCGCCCGGGATCCGAACCAGCGAACCCCGGGCCGCCGCAGCGGAGCGCGTGCACTCAACCGCTTGCGCCACCGGGCTGGCCCCTAATCCTCCTCTTTTTGCTTAGGAAGACCGGCACTGAGCTAACATCTATTGCCAATCCTCCTCCCCCCCCCCACCCCCCCCCACCCCCAAAGCCCCAGTAGATAGTTGTATGTGATAGTTGCACATCCTTCTAGTTGCTGTATGTGGGACGCAGGCTCAGCATGGCCGGAGAAGCGGTGCGTCGGTGCGCGCCCAGGATCCGATCCTGGGCCGCCAGTAGAGGAGCGCGCGCACTTAACCGCTAAGCCACGGGGCCGGCCCAAAAATCCCTTGTTTTTTGTGGGGAAAAACACTGAAATATTTAGGGGGGGCTACTCTTAAATGGTTCAGGAAAAAAAAATCAGAGAGAAAGAAAGCAAATTAGGTTACGTATTCACATCTGGCAAACTGACTGAAGGGTATGCAGGAATTCTTTATACTATTCTTGCAACTTTTCTTTGTCTGAAATTATGTCAAAATTAAAAAGAAATAATTTTTAAAAAGTAAATGTCCCTTGGGCTAAAAATAACAGATCAAGTAACCTAAAAGATGGAATCAACATGAACACATTTACTGAAATTGAGTACTGACTCAGTACTGACCAGAGAACTGTGTCCTGGCACAGACTGGAGTTCTGGGTTCTAGTATGGCAAGGACTTAGCTTGATGCTGGTAAACATCTGAATTACACAAGCAAATCTTTTCCTCAATTGTTTCCTTGCTCATCAACTGAACTTCTGCCTATAAAACAGCAGCTTCAGGTTAGATCTGGCTAGAAAAGAAGACAATGGATTATACTGACTTAGAAATTACTCATACTTATAAATTGGGTTATAAACCAGCTTCTTGTGAATTTGATTAATACCAGCCTTCCCAAATTATATCAACTCTGAGCCATCAACAAGAGTATTTTGGGACCCATAAGCCTGGGAACCACACTCTAAAATGATAGATTTATCAAGGCTAAATAACTCTGTGCAAGCTCTCGGCTAACAGCATTCCTTCACCTTGTCACAACCTTTTTTCAACCAACAGATTTCATTACTCATAAAGACACAACATCAATAATTATAAGACTACACAGGGGCCGGCCCAGTGGCGTAGTGGTTAAGTGCACGCGTTCTGCTTCAGCAGCCCAGGGCTCATGGGTTCGGATCCTGGGCGTGGACCTGTACACCACTTATCAAGCCATGCTGTGGCAGGCGTCCCACATGTAACATGGAGGAGAATGGCATGGATGTTAGCCCAGGGCCAATCTTCCTCAGCAAAAAGAGGAGGATTGGCAACAGATGTTGGCCCAGGGCTAATCTTCCTCACCAAAAAAAAAAAAATCATAAGACTAAACAAGGTTGGTAAGAAACTATATTTTTCAGTGTGAAAATCATATGACAAGCACATAACATAATTCCACTCTGGAAAACTGCATGAGATTCTCTGCCATTTAAACACGACACTGATACAATCACTTCCAGGACACAAAAAAGGGGAAGAATATTTTTATTTTTCATGCTTTTTAACATCTTGACATAGAAGTAATCACATACCACAAGTGATCATTTTAACTAAATATGAAGACAGAAAGTAGTCATTATAGAAAGTTCAGGTCTTTATTCCTAACTTCAGAATTGAGGAGTTCAATTTCAAAAAAAGGAAAATGTTCCATTCAGCACTTACTCAATTTCCTTATTTAGTGGTCTACAGACAATTTATGAATTAACTCTTAGTTCTGGAATACTCAGTAAGTCTGATCTTGCTTATAGAAATAGGATCTTAATACTCCATTCTCAGAAAACTTTAAAACTCAAGCCAAGGCTTTTCTTTCAAGGATGTGAAAAGCATTCCTCATTCAAATTTGATTCATGGTTTTATAAAGAATGAAGATCATTTTTATTAATTCATCATCTATATGCTGGATAATTTCTTTTTGATAGTGATGTGTTCAATGATAAAAACTTATATAGAGAAAATGCCTTCCTTCCCAATTTGTAAATCAAAATTTTAAAAGCAAAATCCCTTAAGGATAGGAAGACATTTTTATGACATAAGCAGCTACTGCCCTAAGCTGCTGGCACAGACAAAAATAACAAAGGTACAAATTGTTATTTAACCTTTAAATAATTAGTCTATGTTTGCTACAAATCCACAAATATTTTAAATATATTTTCTTCTGTAATAAAAATTAACAGTTTATATTTTTTGAGGATGCTAATATTATGAATCTTTTGAATATATTCAAAGATTATAATTATAATATTATTATAATTATGTTATATTGTATATGTTATAGTATAACATCTTTTGAAGATGTTAACACTATAAATAAAAAAGATTAACTTTCCTCTTGAATGTCTAGTGATAAACTGAACCCCAACTTCCCTAACCCAAGGGCATAAAAATGATCTAAAGTGGAGCAAAGTGCATAGCAAATTCAAATTAAAAATGATTCTTCATATGCTCTTTTTCTAAAGCAATCAATATAAAAAGAGTTGTAAAACCTTGTTTTATGCTTGAAAATTTAGGTAACCTCCAAGGAATCATAACACTTGAGATTTTCAGTATGTGAAAATATTAGTGTCTCATAAAAAAAGCGAACCGATAAAATTTCAAACATAAAATGGCCGAAATATCAATAATTACATTCTCCATAATCTATTGTTATCTAAATCTTTTTCAGCATTTTGTGTGAGCAATCAAAATACTCCTATTTACTCAGGTTTAACGCTAAATTTCTCCTCTTTTAATATAGAGGCATACATGGAACAGACTGTAAAAGTTATTTTGTCCAATATGCTAAGCCTACAAACACAGAAACCATCTACAACAGGATCTTATTATGTCATCATCGATTCACCTTCTTCACCTGTAGCATCTTGGGAAATGTGAAGGTCTTCAAGCATCTCAGCCAGACTAATTCGAGGTGCTCCTTCATCATCTGTGTCACTTTCCACAGGAATGGTTGAATCTAAGAAAAAATACAAGGAGGATTTCAAACTAATACAAATATGGAAATATACACATACCTGCCCCCAATATCATTACTATTATTTAACCATATTATATCCACAGCTCTCGTATCATATCTGGAGCAGGCATTTAAATATTCACTGAATGACTAACTGCATAAAGGTATGAATAAATAGCCACTAGTATAGGGATAATGCTAGGATACAAATGATATCAACTTTGGTACGGCAAACAACTTTTTAATAAGTTTTACTGTTCTGTAAGTTTTGGTAAATGTTTAACTAGGGTAGTTTTAAAAACACACACAAGTCATTTACGGAATCAAAGTTTAAGATACCAAAATACTCATCCTGGGGTAGTACATCTTTATACAGAAGATACAACTTAAACAGTCCTAAAATACCAACCTCTGTAAATGTTTACGTTTTTTCTAATTGCTTCATCTTCTTCAAGATCTTCAAGGAAATCCTGGTATTGCCTATAGAAGGATAACGAAACATTTAAATATTTCATCTTTACCAAGAAAGTATGAAGTTATGTTTTCTTCATTTTCAGCACTATAAGATAAATGTGTTCCAAGTATTAACATCTTTAAAAATATCCAAAGGTCAAACATGGATGTTAATTAAAAACTGACAAGTTTTTAAAAAATCTTTTCTTTCAAAATTACATGATAAAAAAATACACAACTGAATATAAGGGGATGTTAAATATAAGACAATGAAAAGACCCCTTCCTAGTTTACCCTCCCCCAAAAAAGTCTTACAGTCAAGTTGAAATATATGTACTTTTAAGACTATAGATAAAATAGTCAAATATGTTACTTATAATATCTGACTAATTTAACATTATATATTTATACATCCTTATTTTAAATTACATTATGAAGATTATATTTTAGAAATACTGCTGTTTCCTATTCACATTTCATGACAAAATTTTATTTAAACTCTTCATTTTTTTTTTTTCTGAGGAAGATTCGCCCTGACCTAACATCTGTTACTAATCTTCCTCCTTGTTTTGTATGTGAGCCGCTGCCACAGCATGGCCACTGATGAGTGGTGAAGGTCCGCACTCCAGAACCAAACCTGGGCCTCCAAAGCAGAGCATGCCAAACTCAACCACTAGGCCACCAGGGCTGGCCTTAAACTCTTCATTTCTTTAGACATCAGTGTCTTCACCATCCAGGCCACTTTTCGAATCATCCAATCCACTTTTCTAGAACACAATATTTTACTTTCTCCTTAACTTGCTTGAAAAATAGCATATTTGATATTGATGGGTTGTTTTCTTTTCATCCCAAGTCTGAGTATTCATTTGCTATTTGTGATATCCACAATGTAATTACTTATTATATTTTAAGTTTTCAAATGAATTGTTTGCAATAACACTGCAATTAACAGGTCATAACCCAGTAAATAATAACCAAGTCTGTGTTAAATGTCACTATATCCTCTTACACTGATTTGATCAACACATTGGTGAGAACACAAAATTAATAGAGTACAAAGATCAGTTGTGTGATGACTATTTCTTTATAACGTAAAAACCATAAAGATTTATCACAAGGATTTCCTTTGAAACAACATATAAAGTTTAAAGAAAAGTGGGACCTTTCATCATCTGTATCCATGTTTTCTCTATCTCTTGCAAGTTCTTTCAGTTTCCAGTTTCTACGTCGCTGACGTTTGGTACGGTCATAGCTCTTCTTGATTAATACCTAAAAGTAACAGAAATATTTGCAAAGTTACAAAAAATGGGAACTAGGTAATAGGGCCTCAAAACCCAATAAAGTTAAAAAAAGAAAGGTTATGGGAATGCCAGGAAGTCACCAAACTGATGACAGTGGTTACACTTTGGAGAAAGGAGTAGGCATCAAGAGGCAGTGTCAAAAGAACTTTTAATGTTTTTCTCCATATACTTTTTTATGAGAATGCATTCAAACATTATTTGTGTAATTGTTAAAATTTACTAATTGAAATTTTCCAGTGATTGAAAATCAAATTATTTTTATACCAAAAATTTCAGAGTTTCTGATGGTTTCTTTTTTTTTATAGCAAAGTTCAGTTTTCAGCTAGCATTCACATCATCATTCTGAAACATTATCACAGGCAGACACTTTTTTGCCCTTCTATTCCTAGTAATAAGCACTTATAAAACTATATATATCTTTCACAACTGTATGTGCTAGAACAGTGTAATAAATTGTGGAATGAACAAACGAAAATAATTTTACACAATACAAAGTCTTATAAGACCATCTTCATCTCCTCTTATGACCTTGTTAGAAATACCTATTTAGACTTACACCTAAACCATGCTTCAATTTCCTAATCTATGAACTAATAAAAGCACAGCTGAGTGGTGAGGAGGAGAGTCCTTATACCATGACTTTATTTTTGCCCACAGCGAAAGAAATCAATGTTTATTTCAAAAGATTAGGCATGCAGGAGATAGGTCTTCCACATTTCACATTCACTGTTGCCCATGACTCTTATAAACTTATGTTAGAATTTAACAGGTTTTTTCAGAAGTAACACTCTTTCTCTAAGATTTAATACGGTGTGAACCAGCCCTGATGGCCTAGTGGTTAAAGTCGGGTGCTCTCCACTTCGGCGGCCCAGGTTCGGTTCCCAGTCACAGAACCACACCACTCCTCTGTCAGTAGCCATGCTGTGGTGGCAGCTCACCCAGAAGAACTAGAAGGACTTACAACTAGAATATACAACTATGTACTGGGTCTTTGGGGAGGGGAAAAAAAAAAAGAGTAGGATTGGCAACAGATGTTAGCTCAGGGCAAATCTTACCCAGCAAAAAAAGAAAGAAAGAAAAAAAGAATTAATACTGTGAAGATATTCTCAACTGCAATTATATTCAAACCTGAATAACGATTTTAACTCTAAATGCCTTCTTAACTGAACAATACATGAAATAAGCTGAGCCTAATAAAATACACCCGAATAAATTCTGAAAGTCATCACTTTTAGCTGCAAATATATTTTTATTCTACAGTGTCAAGCATTTTAACAGAGAATAAAAATTTGATTATAAGAGCAACAAAAAAACTCAATAAATCTTGAATTTTTCCCACCAAGAAAAATGATTTAAAATGAAAGCTTTTGCTATTATACCTTAATTGCAATTTCAAAAGAAACCTGTAAAGGGACCTGTTATTTTCAAAAATGTGAACTCGTGCATCTTATCCATGAGAGTTATATCAATCCTCTTTAACACAGGAAAAAACAGGAAAATCTAAAGCCTTACCACATCTGGGACTCTATCCGAGTTCATTTTGTTGACATGCTCATCATTTAAGTTACAGTTGGCCAAATCAAACCTGAAATGAAAACAATGAAACACAATGACAAAAACATTTACTATTTCCACGTAACTTTTTATTTTATGGATGATCACCTAAAAGTTCCTCCTAAGATCAAATATTTAATATGCTCTCCCACTTCAAAAGTTTTGCAGTTTACTATACGGTGAACATGCTTCTACATGATAAACATGGTAAACATGATAATGCACTGTATCTCTGAGTTTCACATATTATCCATTATCGTTCACCTTACCATACACTTGTAACAGAAGCAAAACAGACTTATATATCAGTCTAACATTAGGATTCAGTTAGACAGTTCCATTTGGTTTATTAAAAAACAAAAACAAAAAAATAAAAACCTCATTCTCTAATAAAAGGAACTGAAATCCTAAGAGCCAAAGCAATGTTTAAGGCATGCAGATAAGCTCTGCATCAGAATGGACTTATCCTAAGCCTGTAAAGATCTCTTACGTATATAGCTGCCATATTTTACAAGTGAAATATTTGAGCAGCAGCATATACACAATAAAAAACTACTCACTCCCCAAAACTGTAAATATGTAAATTTTTGAATTTGAAATATGAAAAATGTAAATACGATCTAACCATACAACTTCAGGGTTCAATTACTCAAAATCTTAGAACAAATGACTCTCGAAGATGATGGTGAAAATGGAATAACTATAGGCTTCTGTCCAATCCACAGTTTAATTTAGTTATCAATAATAAAATAAGCTATAAGGCTCCTAAGAACTCAAATTCTTTTTGGAATAAACAACCTTAGTATTTTAGATAGCTTTGCTGGCTCCCAAAGAAAATGTGCAATGCTAATTGGCAGTTTAAAATTCTATAAAATAATACAAACCCCAACACCAGGTCTCCAGGATTTAGAAGATGTCCCAAATGAGTGCGACAAAAATACTGTTTATCAGTATTCATTTCAGATGTTTTCTGCACCCAGACTTCCCCGAGGGTATGCTTAACAGGAAAGAAAACGCACTCTTCAATAATCTAGCCATAACTCAAAAAGTATCTCATAGAAAAGTTAAATACAATGCTGATTTTGGTTTTCTAATTTTCATTTTAAAGACAGAAACTGTTTTTTTTTTCAGATCTCAGAAACACTGCCAAAATTAACAAATTACTGAATTATGAGTAAGGAAAAGATGAGAAATTCATAAAATATATATTTTTTGTTAAGATTTTATTCAAGCCTTTTATGAAAACATTAACAATGTCACCTAAAAACAGACATATGTAGAATTTTCAAAAGAAATATTTTCACAGGGAGATGAGCCAATATAAACTGAGCAAAAAAGAAAAACTGAAAAAGTAGGGGCATCTTAAATCCAGAAAACGTCCTAAGAAATCCCTTGGTCTTACACATAAGGTTCAACAAACCAGGGTTCAGACAAAACAATCTAGCAATCCCAGTGTGGCACCACTACTATTAGAGAACCCAAATCTTTATCAAATCAACCTTTTGGATGTCTACTATTTTGAGGCATAACCCCTCTTCTATTTTTTCTATTTGTTGCAGAAACAACATCCCAAGTTTGAAATTTTAAACTACAAAACCATTGAAGTCTCTTTCCAGCATAGGTTTTACAAGTAATTGCAACTGACATTTCAAACTTCCAGGCTGAATTAAGTATAGCACATGCCAATACCTTTTACCAACAAAAACAGACCCAAGTAAAATGGGATAAAAAGCAAAATACTAAGAATTACAGATAGAATTAAGGAATCTCAAAGAGTTTGAAAGAAGAGGTAGAGATAAAGGGAGAAACTGAAATAAAAGTCCCCAGATTTAAGAAAGAACCAAAAAAAAAAAAAACACCTGAATTAACAGGGAGAGACTAAATTCTTTATAACAGGATTCACTTTCTAGCTACTAGACTGCTTCTATTTATGTGACTTAGGAACCTGTTCTAGCTAAATGTATTTTTTGTAAACCAAGAAAATATAATATCTGGTTTTATATGAGTCTGACAGGAAGTGGTGTTCTTCTATATTTATTATAAATAAAAGTTTGCTTGTAACCATATTATTAAATTATTTTAAATAAAAATGTGAAAAGTAATGTCTTCCATTTCCATTCATCTTCCCAAATTATCAGAAGTTATTTTTGTCTCAAGACACAATTATTACCTCAACAGAAACGAGCAACTGAAGTATCCAGACTGGGGGTTTCTAAATACTATTTCACAGTAAAAGAGATTACTTATATCCTTGAAAAAATACTTGATTTCAGATATGAGGTATGACTATACAATGTGATTCTGGAACATCTGAAAGTTAGAGTATTGTGCCAGAAAATAAGGATGCTTTCAAAGACCAGGCAAGTCATGTCACAAAGACATAGGAATAAACCTATACCCATTAAAGAAATTGAATCATTAATTAATAACCTTCCAAAACAGAAAGCACCAGGCCCAGATTGATTCATTGGTGAATTCTACCAAGCATTTAAGGAAGAAATTATACCAATTTTCTACAATCTCTTCCAGAAGACAGAAGCACAGGGAATACTTTCTAACTCATTTACAGGGCCAACACTACTCTAATATCAAAACCAGACAAAGACATTACAAGGAAAGTAAATTATAGACCAATAATCTCTCATGAACACAGATGCAAAAATCCTTATCAAAATATAAAAGAACTGTACACAAGGACCAAGTGGGATTCACCCCATGTATGCAAGGCTGGTTCAACATTTGAAACTCAATTAGTGTAATCCATCAATCACATTCAACAGGCTAAAAAAGAAAAATCACATGATGATATCAATAGATGCAGAAAAAGCCTTTGATAAAACCCAATACCCATGCATGATAAAAACTCTCAGCAAATAGGAATAGAGGGAAACTTCCTCAACTTGATAAGGAATATGTACAAGAAACTTACAGCTAACATTATACTTAATGGTGAGAAACTTGAAGCTTTCCCACTAAGGTCAGGTACAAGGCAAGGATATCCCCTCTCACCACTCCTTTTCAATATCCTACTAGAAATCCTAGCTAATGCAAAAGACAAGAAAAAGAAATGAAAGGTATATAGATTGGGAACAAAAAAATAAAATTATCTTTGTTTGCAGATGACATGATCGTTTATGTAGAAAATCTGAACAGACAAAAAAACTACTGGAACTATATATAGCAAGGTTACAGGATATAAGGTTATAAACGAGTTAATCACTTTCCCACATACCAACCCAAACAAGTATAACTTGAAATTAAAAACACAATACCATTTACATTAGCACCCCAAAAAATGAAATACTTAGGTATAAATCTAACAAAATACAGTCATGCAGCACTTAACGGTGGGAATGTGTTCTGAGAAATGCGCTATCAGGCGATTTCATCATTGTGCAAACATAGAGTATACTTACACAAACCTAGATGGTAAAGCCTTCTACACACCTAGGCTATATGGTACTAGTCTTATGGGACCACTGTCATATATGCACTCCATTGTTGATTGAAATGTTGTCATGCGGTCCATGACTGTATATATAAGACCTGCCTGAGGGAAACTACAAAACTCTGATGAACTCTGAGGAATAAAATCAAAGAACTAAATAAATGGAGAGATACTGCATCTTCATGGATAGGAAGACTCAATATAGTCAAGATGTGAGTTCCGCCCAAAGTGATCTATAAAATCAATGCTATCCCAATCAAAATCCCAACAAGTTATTCTGTGGATATCAACAAAGTGATTTTAAAGCCTATATGGAGAGGCAAAAGATCCAGATTAGTCAACACAAGTTTGAAGGAGAAGAACAAAGTTGTAGGCCTGACACTACCCAACTTTAAGACTTACTATAAAGCTACAGTAATCAAGACAGGGTGGTACTGACAACAGACACATAGATCAATGAAACAGAACAGAGAGCCCAGAAATAGACCCACATAAATGCAGTCAACTGATCTTTGACAAGAGAGCAAAGGCAACACAATGGAGCAAAAATAAAGATAGTTTTTTCAACTAATGGTGAACAACCAGACATCCATATGCAAAAAAAAATCAGTCTAGACACAAACCTTACACTCTTCACAAAAATTAACTCAAAATGGATTCACAGACCTAAGTGTAAAACACATAACTATAAAACTCCTAGAACATAGGAGAAATCCTCGCTGACCTTGAGTTTGGCCATGACTTTTCAGATACAACACCAAAGGCACTATCCATGAAAGAAATAATTAGACTTTATTAAAATTAAAAACTTCTGCTCTGCAAAAGACAATGTCAACAGAATAAGAAAATAAACTACAGACTGGGAGAAAATATTTGCAAGACACATCTAATAAAGGACTGTTATCCACAATATACAAGTAACTCTTAAAACTCAACAATAAGAAAACAAATAATCCTATTAAAAATGGGCCAAAGACCTTAACAGACACCTCACCAAAGAAGATATACAGATAGCAAATAAGCACATGAAAAGATGCTCCACATCATATGTCATCGCTAATTAAACTGACAATGAGATTCCACTACACGCCTATTAGAATGGCCAAAATCCTAAACAATGACAACACCAAATGCTGATGAGGATGTGCAGCAACAGGGAATTGCTGATGGGAATGCAAAATGCTACGGCCACTTTGGAAGACAGTTTGGCGATTTCTTACAAAACTAAACATACTCTTACCAAACGACCCAAGAAATGTGCTCCTTGGTATTTATTCAAAGGAGTTGAAAACTTATGTCCACACAAAAACCTGTACAAGGTTGTTTATAGCAACTTTATTCATAATTGCCAAAACTTGGAAGCAACCAAGATGTCCTTCAGTAGGTGAATAGATAAACTATGGTACATCCAGACAACGAAATATGATTTGGCATTTAAAAAAAAAAAAAAAAAAAGAGTATCAAGCCATGAAAAGACATGGAGGAAGCTTAAATGCATACTAATAAGTGAAAGAAGCCAATCTGAAAAGACTATACGATTCCAACTATAAGACATTCTGGAAAAGGCAAAACTATAGAGACAGTAAAAAGATTCGTGATTGCCAGGGGTTGGGAGGAAGGGAGGAATGAATACAAAGAGTACAGAGGATTTTTAGGGCAGTGAAAATACCCTGTATGGTTTTATAATGATGGATACACGTCATTATACATTTTTCCAAACCCATAGAACGTATAATACCAAGAGTAAAAGTATAATACCAAGAGTAAAACGTAATGTAAACTATGGACTTTGGGTGATTACAATGTGTCAACGTAGGTTCACCAATTATAACAAATGTACTACTCTGATGGAGGGATACTGATAATGGAGGAGGCTATGCATGAGTGGAGGCAGGGGATATATGGGAAAAATCTCTTACCTCCTCTTAATTTTGCTATGAACCTAAAATTACTCTAAAAAAGTAAAAGTTGTTAAAAAAATTTTTTTTAAGAAGGACATAGAAACTATTCTGAAGGGGCTCCCACTAACTAAATTTGGGGCAATCTGAGTGGAAGGCAGGCAGGCAGGCTAGTGAAAAGGGGGGGAAAAAATCCTAACGTTACAATGGAGAGATCTGGCTATCAGTGAAACAGCCAAACATTACTTGGCTCTTGATATATCATAAAAAGTACATAGCATCACCTCTGAAATGTTCTGACCAAAAATAACTAACCTAAATTTAAGCAAACTTTTAGATCCACTTTCCAGTTTAAAGGAAATACAAGAGATTAAGAAGCAAGTTAAATGACATCATGAGGAAACAATAAGATAGATCCACAAGATAAATGCCCTAGTTACCTTAAGAAGTTGGTATCATGAAAAAAAAAGAGGGGAGGGGGCTATTACTAAATAAAAGATTTAAGAGGTATAATATTCACATTCAGTGTATGGTCCCCAACAGATACTAGCTTGGACAAACCATAAAAGGCATTTTGGGACAAATGAAGAAATGTGAATATAAACTACATAGTTTATATGTATGATAATACTTTAATTATGTAGAAAAATGTGTTTTAGAGATGCATACTGAAGTACTAAGTATTTAGTGATAATATATCATATATTTAATTCAAAATGTTAGAAAATTTTTAAAAAGTCAAAAAAGGTTAGCTTGTCATTTGGTCCCACTGTACAAAAGTAAAGCAAGGAAACACTTTATCGTGAAAACAGAGTAAACATTTTTTAAAATGTCTCCAACATTAAAGAGAAAAAATTAACTTAGCAGATAGCATAACTGATAATTTTCACCACAATGACCACATGTTAAAAAGCATACAACATACAAACATGGAATGCATTTTTAACCTAATGTGGTGTTAGCTTTATTTAGAACCACATTTTTGGAACTGCCAATAAATTAAAAAAAAAAAAAAAAAAACCCAAAAAAAAAAAAAAAAGAGGGGACCAAAACAATAAGTTGGGGCGGGGGGGGGGGCGGGGAGGTGGGCAGGATGAAAATTACCTTTTTTGATACCATTCCAGCACCTGCACTGCGTTTTAGATCTCGAACTATGCTGCATTCCATCACAATAAACTCCTCTAGCTGTTTGGGATGGCATAAACTATTGAAAGGGTGACTCCAGAAGGTGTTGCCATCAATATCTGCAACTAAGAATAAACACAGAACATTTAAGAACAAGGGAATTAAAGTATTTCAAAAGTCATCAAATGTGTTAACTAGAAAAAAGTTGGTCTATATGAACTGGGGAGCATCAGGTCAACAGGAACCACAGTGGCAACTCCCTCTCTAGGATCTTTTATTCCTATAAATCAGCCCCAAACTTCTTGTGCTGTGAGAACATCAGATGTCAAACCTATCTTAAGTAGTGACTATCATCAGAACGCCATAGAACTAAGTGCCTTTAAAAGTCGTTCACGTGCTAGCATTTTATTTTAGAAACATTCAGTCATCTTAGCTGCTTAGTTTATGGGAAATAAAGTTCTACCTGATAGATGTTCATCCTAATACTGCAAACAGACCTTGGACTGATGAATTCTAATTGACAAGGATAATGAATGACTTTCTGGAAAATATCAAAATAAACCCAATTTTTTATATCTATTTACATTACAGGAAATATATGAAAAACACCAAGCAGGAGATACAACCAAGTTGCAATACGGGGTCTTCTTCAAAAAATAGTTTTTATAAACAGAATGTTAAAAATTATGTATAATAAGGATGAAATTACTAAATTCATATTTAAAACTAAATGTTCCACTGGATTACAAAAAGTCAACTGTTCCAAACTCTAAAATATTTGGTATACACTAAAATTTGGCAATGAACTTAAATAATTAGTCACAAAAATTAAATGAAGTAAATAAGTCAATTTCAGTAAAAATAGATGGAATAAAACTAGTAAATTTTTTAAAGTTCACAGAATTGTTTCTTCAATTAAAAAATACAAGGGTTGGGGCCGACCCCGTGGCTTAGCGGTTAAGTGCGCGCGCTCCGCTACTGGCGGCCCAGGGTTCGGATCCCGGGCGCGCACCGACGCACCACTTGTCTGGCCACGCTGAGGTGGCGTCCCACATACAGCAACTAGAAGGATGTGCAACTATGACATACAACTATCTACTGGGGCTTTGGGGAGAAAAAGGGGGGAAAAAAAGGAGGAGGAATGGCAATAGATGTTAGCTCAGGGCCAGTCTTCCTCAGCAAAAAGAGGAGGATTGGCATGGATGTTAGCTCAGGCCTGATCTTCCTCACAAAAAAAAAAAAAAATACAAAGGTAACTTATCAAAAACTTTTAAAATTCCAGTAGTTTATAAAAACTAAACAGTAAAAATTTTAACTAGTTTTTCAAAACAATATCACTGACGCTGATAAAATTAACATAAATTATTACTGCTTGCTAGACAGAACTATCAAGGCAAATATTTCCTGAAACTTACCTTGTAGGGTATGTGGATCTATGAGATGGATGGCACTGGTTACTCGAATACACACACAAATCTGGTTCATATTTCCAAGACTTTGTGCCAGTTTTGGAGACAGACAAACAACATTATCCTAGACATAAGAACTAACATTTAGAGTGAAGCAAATCCTAAATAAGTCTCCAATAAACACTCATCAATGTAAACCTGATCCAAGTGCATTTGCCCAAAGCGTTATTTTTAATTCTACGTATCAATAAAGGGCCTAAAGAAAAGAATCAGACCTTACAGAAACAGAAAATAAGTTATACCTTCTTCAGATGGGGATATCCGTCTTAATAAAAACGCTGTAAAAAATTTTTTTCAGCTTCTATTCACCAAGTTATTAAGTTTATTTCAATTTTATTGAAGTATGAACGCTTATCACATTCTAAGCCAAGTATTATAATCAGAAGGAGAACGATTTTCTAAATCTTCTTTGTATTTCCATAAAAAACAAATTTCAGAGGAGCCACATGTTTCTCTTTCATGGCTACATGTACCAATAGGTAATCAAAGATTTAATGCCCAAAAAAGCACATATGTCTATGTCTACACTGGGAGATATTACCAGCAATGTGGTTATCTGTTTTTAAACTATATTAAAATATAAAAAGTATGTGGGTTATATTTTAAGCTGTATCTATTCACAGTCATAGGCTCCTCCTCTGAAGGGACATTCTATGCATCCCTAATAGCACCTAGTCTGGCCCTTCGTTTTTAACTTAATAAGAGTCTCCAAAGATTAATGAAAATACTCCTTCACACTGTGTATTCATCCAGTTACTTGTATGAATCACCCAAAGCACTTAATACACAAGGCCTAAGTATGCCATCACACCTAGAATCATATTTCCCAGGCTTTGCACCAGGAAAATGTTCAGTTTTTAACCAGGGGTCTGCAAAATAGGACCTTCCAGCCAAATCAGGCCCACTGCCCATTTCTGTAAATAAAATGTTGCTGGAACACAGCCTCAGTCATTCATTTACCTATTATCTATGGCTACTTTTGTCCAACAACAGCACAGCTGAGGAGTTGCAAAAGAGACCATATGGCCTGAAAGCTGAAAATATCTACTATCTGGTCCTTTACAGAAAAAGTTTGCTGACTCTGTTTTAAGCCACTATTTTCATCCCTGGTACAGTACTACAACAAAAAATAGTGACAGTTTTAAAGCTTTAGTCACAGACCTAGCTACCAATCTGGCTTCATCCTTTTGCGGTTATGTAACTTTAGGGAAGTCATCTAACCTCCTCAAGCATCAATTTCCTCATCTTCAAAATGATGATATGATTTACCCTAGTTATTATGAGATGTGAAGAGATGAAATATACTCAAGTACTTAAATATTAACTTTATGTAGAATGCTCATAATAAATTATGGCACTTTTCATTATTAATGGATACGTATGGACATCTAAGTTCCTATACAGCAGAGACCACTAGATACATAATCCTTAACACACAGCCTTCTAATACAGCATATCCTCAATTGAATTTTAATTCATTTCTATTTTTGAAGCAGGGTTTTACCTTAGGACAATTAAATGAAAAGATAATCTACATTTTAAATGTTATTCAGATTTTTTTTTAAATCACAAAAATGATTCTATGATCTCATTTCCACAATACTATCTAATTTTATCATGCCAAAATCCAGTTTGAACACATTCCACAAAGTGGTTCACTGATATTTATTTTAATGTCATCTCCTATATTCAAAGTTTCATAGAACTACTAATTTTAAGGACTATGGACATTAAAAAACTGCCACCAGGCCTTTCAATTAGTACACCAAAATGAAAGGTATGCCAATTTATAATTCTAAGCATGATTACTTTTTAACATCATTTTAACATGGCTGAACGTGTCAGAAATCATTTAAGAAGGAAGTTATTCTAAATTTTTAACCAACCCCAGAAGGAAACCAGGAGCTAATAATTACATATAAACCAATTAATTACTTGTACTCTTTTACAGACATGGATTAATTAAATGAGGAAAAGTACCTTGCATATTGGAACAATTTCCACAGAAAAAGTGCTCTTATAATTGTATGTGTTACTATGGATATCCTGAGAGATCAGTCTCTGTGAGGATTTGTATCTAGTAAGAGAAAAAGTTAATAGTAATAAAAAGGCAAAGGTCCTTACTTGAATAGTCTCAGGAATATCAATTTTTATCAAATCGAATCATCACTGTCCAAGGTCTGAAACAGATTCCTGATGCCTGTTATGGTGAAGCCTAAGTTCACCCACTTACATTTCAAAACCTTGATGGACCTGACTGCACCCTACCTATTTTCAACTTTATCTACCAAAAACCTCCAAAACATGCCCTGAGCTCAGACCTATCTAGTCTACATACAGTATCCATTAAAAGTCACACTAATGCCCACTGCAAGTCTTCATTCACACTAATCTCACCTTTCAATATAAACTCTATCTTTGAAAATTTCCCATTTTAGAAGCTTACATCCCTCCTCCTCCATGAAGCTTCTCCCCAAAGCCCTCTACTCCCATCTTTCTTTTCTCTTATTAAATACATTCAATCACTGGCTCAGCACTACAGTGCTTATTATCGCAGGGTGAGATCTAGCTCCCCAGAGAGTCTACATGCTCTTTGGCTAATAGTTCTCTTAAGGTGGTTAATCCAATAAATGCTTACTAACTGGTAAGTATTCCTACTACGATTTTAAATATTTTAACATAAAAGAAGTTGTCTAAGCCTGAAGAATGGATATGACCTACATCCATTTCCAGCTCCTTCGACTTAATCACATTTAGGTTCAGAACATACCTACAGGGAACTGTACACTGAAGAAATTCTACCATCTTCTGGGCATGCTGCTTTGAAGAATAATAAAAATCCAGACCATCTTTAAAAAAAAAAAAGCCACATGAAATAATTCTGCAAAATAAGAATTTCCTCTATTAACATGACTATATCACAAATAAATGTGTATTAAACAAATTATTAGAAAACATAAAAGATATTATTTTGTAGCCACACAGATTAGGGATAACACATCACTTAAGACTTGTTTGACAAAAAGATAGACAAATCAGACAAATGCTAACAAAAGATTCACAATTTTAATTTCAGACACAATAAAACTCAAGGTCAAGGGGGGGGAGAAAAACACTAACAGAACAAAGAAGGATATTTTATGTAATAAATGGAACAATCTACCAAGAAAACAATAGGAATGCATCTAATAACAGAGCACTGAGATGCAGAAAACAAAAACTATTAAAAAGAAAAGAAGAAACTAACGAATCGTTAGAGGGAACTAGTATAAGACTATCAAAACCAAAATAAGCAAAATGACCAAAAACAAGGATACATAGAATGCAAATAACCAACTATCAAAGTTGATTTGAGACTATAAAACACGGTGCCAAGAAAGAATACATATTATTTTCAAAAATTAATAGAACATTCATCAAATCATCATGTAGTAAGATTAAAAAAAATTTTCAATAAATTCCAGATGGTAGAAATTACTAGACATTATCCAATCACAACGCAGTAGCATTAAAAATCAGCAACCAAGGGATAACTAAAAGGGAACCTACCTAAGAAATGTTTAGAGATATTCTTCCAAACAACTCAGCTAACTGGGAAACTAAAATAACAGAATAGCCAAAACAACTTTGAAGAGGAATGAAGTTGGGAACTTACACTTCCCAATTTCAGAACTTGATAACTTTAAGTAATCAAGACAGGGTGGTACTGGCATAAGAATAGATACAGATCTATTGAACAGATTTGAGAATCCAGAAATAAACCCTCACATTTATCATCAACAGATCTTTGACAGAGGATGCAAGGCAATTCATTGAGGAAAGGATGGTCTTTTCACTGGGAAAACAGGATATCCACGTGGAAAAAGATGAATTTAGACTCATCTCATACCATGCAACAAAAATTAACCCAAAAGGGTTAGAGATAAATATAAAAGCTAAAACTATAAAACATTTGAGAGAAACAGGAGAAAATCTTTGTGACACTGATTAGACAAGGTTCTTAAACACAACACCAAAAGCATGACAGATAAAGGAAAAAAACGGATAAACTAGACTTCAAAATTTAAAACTTTTGCAATTCAAAAACACACCATTAAGTGCAGGCATCACACTCCCTGATTTCAAAATAAGTTACAAAGCTACAGTAATCAAAACAGTATGGCACTGACATAAAAACAGCCCTCCAGACCAATGGAACAGAATAGAGAGCCCAGAAATCAATCCACACATTTACAGTCAACTAATCTTCACCAAGGGTGCCAAGAATACACAGTGGGGGGAGAGAGTCTCTTCAACAGTGTTAGGAGAACTGGACATCAACATGCAAAAGAATGAAACTGGATCCTTGTCTTACACCATACACAAAAATCAACTCAAAATGGATTCAAGACTCAAATGTAACTTCTAGAAGAAAACATAGGGGAAAAGCTTCATGACATTGATATGACACAAAAAGTACAGGCAACAAAAACAATCAGGACTACATCAAACTAAAAGCTTCTGCACAGCAAGAGAAACAATCAACACAGTGAAAAGGCAACCTACAGAATGGGAGAAAATATTTGCAAACCATATATCTGACAAGGGGTTAATCTCCAAAATATATTAGGAACTCCTACAACTCAATAGCAAAAAAACTAACCCAACTAAAAAATTGCAGAGGAACTGTATAGACATTTCTCCAGAGAAGATATACAAATGGCAAACAGGTATATAAAAAATGCTCAATGTCAGGACCGGCCCAGTAGTGCAAGCGGTTAAGTGCGCGCACTCCGCTGCGGCGGCCCGGGGTTCGCAGGTTCGGATCCCAGGCGCACACCGACCCACCACTTGGCAGGCCATGCTGTGGCGGCATCCCATATAAAGTGGAGCACAGATGTTAGTCCAGGGCCAGTCTTCCTCAGCAAAAAAAAAAAAAAAAAAAAAAAGAGGAGGATTGGCAGATGTTAGCACAGGGCTGATCTTCCTCACACACACAAAAAAATGCTCATTAGGGAGACGCAAAACCAAAACTACAATGAGGTATCACTTCACATCTGTCAAGATGGCTATTATCAAAAAAGCAAAAGATAAGTATTGGCAAGGATATGGAGAAATTGGAACCCTTGTACATTGCTGGTGGGAATGCAAAACAGTGCAGCTACTATGGAAAAGAGTACGGAGGGTCTTCAAAAAATTAAAAATAGAACTACCATAATGTGATCCAATAATCCCACTTCTAGGTATTTATCCAAAAGAACTGAAATCAGGATCTCAAAGAGATATTAACATTCCCATGTTTATTGCAGCACTATTCACAACAGCCAAGACGAGGGACATTTAGGTTGTTTCCACAACAGATGAATGGATAAAAGGTGGTATACACATACAATAGAATATTAGTCATTCTTAAAAAGGAAAGAAATTCTGCAATCTGCAACAACATAAATGAACTCCGAGGACTTATGCTAAGTGAAATAAGCCAGTTACAGAAAGACAAATACTGCATAATTTCACTTACATGAAGTATCTAAATAGTTAAATTCATAGAATCAGAGTGGAATTATGGTTGCCGGAGGCTGAGAGGAGGTGGAAGTGTGGAGGTACTAACTAATGGGCATAAAGTTTCAGTTAAGCAAGATGAATAAGCTCTAGAGATCTGCTATACAACACTGTACTTACAGTCAACAATAAGGTATTATACACTTAAAAGTTTGTTAAGAGGATAAATATCATGTTAAGCATTCTTATCACAACTAAAAAAAAAAAGATACCATTAAGAAAATGAAAAGACAGGATATAGACTAGGAAAAAATATTTGCAAACATATATGTGAAAGGGGTTTGTATCCAGAATATATTTTTAAAAACTCTTATAACTTTAATAAAACAAACAATCCAACTAAAAAATAGGCAAAAGATTTGAATAGCAATTTCACCAAAAAAGATACAAGAATGGCTAATGAGGTTGTGAAAAGACGATGAACATCATTAGTCATTAGGGACATGCAAATTAAAACCATGATGAGATACCACTTCATGCCACCCTCTAGAATAGCTATAAACAAAAAGAGACAATAACAAGTGTTGGTGAGCATCTGTAGACAATGGAACCCTCAAACATTGCTGACGGGATGTAAAACGGTACAGCCACTTTGGAAACAGTTTGGCAGTTTCTTCAAAAGATAAACATAAATTTACCATATACTCAGCAATTCTACTCCTAGAAATGTAGAATTCCTACACCAGGGAAATAAAATAGCTGAGATGCTTGCTGCGAACAAACGAAATATGCAATGGGTAGTGGAAAAAGGTAGCCATAAATACCAGCTACAGAGTCAATATGGCACTCAGAAGAAAATTTATAATCTTAAGTATATTTATTAGAAATTGAAAAGAAACTAAGCTTTCAATTAATTCAAACAAAATAAAACTAGAGAAAGTAGAGGAAAACAAAAATGTATAACTCTGTATGGTGATGGTAACTAGACTTACTGTGGTGATCATTTAGAATTATATACAAATATCGAATCATTATGTTGTATACCTGAAACTAATATAATGTTATATGTCAATTATTTCTCAATAAAAAAAATTTTTTTTAAAGCAGAAGGAATTAGTAATAAAAGGAAAAATTAAGCAAAAGGAAAAAATAAGACCTTTCCAATAAAACTAAAGCTAGTTCTTTGAAAAAACTAACAAAATCGACAAAACTTGGGCAGCTGTGATGCGGGGGGTAATGGGAGATGAGAAAAGACAACATTAGAACAATAAAGACGTATAGTTACGGATGAGATTTAACATTATAACATATATATACACCGTTCAATTTTATGCAAAGAATGTGAAAAGACAGATGAAATGGTTTATTTCTTTGGAAAATGCGATTAAAATTGATTCAAGAAGCAGAATATCTGAAAGAGACTAATATCCTAATAAAAGCCTTTACTCCCCTCCCCCATACCAAACTAGACGGCTTAATGGTCAGGTTCTTACAAAACTTCAAGAGGTTGATAAACACTAGGTAGAAAGAGGGCAAACCTTCCAATTTTTTCAATGTCACTAACATAACTGATGGCAAGATTGGATAGAACAGCTTAAATATGTATATAACTATATATGCATATGTATCAAATAGAAATCTCAAAAAATATTATTCTTAGGGGTGAAACATAGAAAGATGATAACGCCTGATATGTTACTACTCAACGCTATTCTCGACTCCTAGCCAAAGGGAAAAAGGGAAAGGAAAACAAAGAGGAAAAAGTACTGCAGAAGAAGAAATAAAACTATCAATTGTTTGCAGATAACTGTTTACCTGGAAAATCAAGAGTATCAACTGAAACTATTAGTGATATTAAGAAATTTCAGAAAGATCAACATATAAAATCAAGAGCTTTCCAATATATTAGCAAAAATCAATTAGAAAATCTGATGGAAAAAGTTTTCATCAACAATAACAAACAGTAAAGACTAGCCCAAAAAACCAACAAGAAAACATTCAAAATCTTTGAGTAAAACTATAAAATATCACTAAAGTATAGAAAAAACTGAATAAACATGACTATGCACCAAGCATGGTTTTAAGTGCTTTACAGATTATTTAATCCTCACAATAATTCTATGAGGTAGGTGCTATCATCATCCTCTCTATATTATTGATGGGAAAACTGAGGCTCAGAGAAGTTAATTAACTTGCCTAAGGTCACAGAGCAAAACACTGGTGGGAGAGAGTCAAACCCACAAAATCTGGTTCCAGAATCGATGCTCTTACTCACTATCAACCAAATTTTGCAAAAAAATTAATAAGGGAACACATCATAAAGTATAATTTACATACTGTGGTAGAAGCAGTGAGACAAAATAAACCAGAAGTGAGCCATGTGTATAAAGGAATTTAGTATAAAGAAAGGAGATATTTCAAATCAGTGGGGAAAAGACTGGTATTGAAACAATGCAAGTTAACCTTCCGGGAAAAATTCCTACCAGGTAAGATTAAAGATCCAAAAGTAAAACAAAAACTACAGGGGCTGGCCCTGTGGTGTAGCGGTTAAGTGCACTCGCTCCGCTGCAGCAACCTAGGGTTCGGATCCCAGGTGAGCACCGACACACTGCTTGTCAAGCCTTGCTGTGGCAGCATCCCGTATAAAGTGGAGGAAGATGGGCACGCAAGTTCGCCCAGGGCCAGTCTTCCTCAGTAAAAAAAGAGGAGGATTGGCTGATGTTAGCTCAGGGCTGATCTTCCTCACACACACACACACACACAAAAACCTATAATTTACTTTTTTAAAAATAATCTTGGGAGTATAGAAAACTTTCCTACGTAACACACAAAAGTCATAAGCCATAGCTATTTAACTAAGAAATGAAAAACTTAAATGATAAAAGACATGTGACGTAGCAAGAAAATATCTGCTCTCTCGGACTCACGCTCAAATGCACACTCTCAAATGCATGCTCTCCGGCTCTCTCTATACACACACACACACGTAATAAGATCGATATCTTGAACAATACACACAAAATAAACCAGGAAAAAACAGACATATGAAGAACAGACAACTCACATTAGAGATAAATATAACGGCTAATCCACATATAAAAATGTTAACTAACTCTTATTAGTAATCAAGGAAATGCAAATTAAAACAAGATGCCATTATTTTCTCTATTAGAACAGCAAAACTTAGAAAGGCCAATACGATCTTATGCAGTGTTGGCAAGTGTTTGGAAAACAACCTAGCAGTACATATAAAAATCTAACATTTGCACTCTCGTCTAGTAATTTCAAGTAATTTCAATTCCTGAACTCAATCTCACAGAAAAACCACTAAATATGCACCACATAAGAATATTTATTACAATGCTATTTGTAGCAGTAAAAAAATGGAACATCTTGTAAGTCAATTAATAAGAAATAACTAAATCATTAAATATACCTTAATACATACATACACATAGTGGTTAAAAATAATGAAATAGGACTACGTGCAATGATGTGGAAAGGTTTACAAATATATTAAGTAAGATGGCAGTCACAGAATATTACAGAAGGATCCCACACATGAGGGGAAACCAACCTGCTATCACAATTTACATACAAAGCACATATTGTACTATCTTGTTTTAAGGGGCTACCTCTGGGGGTAACAAATAGATAAAAAGGACACAGAGGTCCTCTCTATTCATACATACTTCTATGTTTGAATTTTTACGATTATTATGATTTTAAAAACAGTTACAACAAATAACCAAGGAAACAAACAAAAGATTCACTTAAATCAAACCAAGAACTAGTAGGGAAAAAAAAAAACAGATTAATTCCTCTGGATGACAAAAAAAAGGTTGTTAAACTTGCAACATTTTTGGTTTTGAAAGTGACTGCAAAAGTACATCCCAGAATGTATCCAACTCTTTTGCTCCAAAAAAAATTCCGTGTAAGGATATTTCTGCCATGATGATGAAAAATAATAGTGTTTTGCTTCCTTAGCTAGAATATTTGAATATCCTTATCCTCAAAAGAGTTACTCAAAATAGTTACTCAGAACAAAGGTGTTATTTTTGCCTGGTGGCTAGCCACACATAGCTAGGCACTACTGTAAACAGGCAGCAGGGTAGCTTACCTACAATAAATATTCACTAAACTGTGTTTCACCAATTTAGACTGTTCACCTTATGTCTACTGATAATGCACTCAGGTCAGATACAAAGCTTAAAAGATTTTCTCCAGGTGACACAGCTGATAATCATTTCCTCCCCCATTTAAGGACCCAAGACCACACTTTTAAGCACTTTTGTCAAGACATACAAGATAAATAAATAACAGATCAGTAAGTTAACAGTGGAACTCAGTTTTAAAATAAAAAGTATAATACAAGAATTTGGTCATTCCTTCAACAACAGCTATCTCTAAACCTATACTTTAAAGACTAGGAAAACAAGTACATGTCCAACAGTAGCAAGCACTACCTAAAAATATTAACCTTTAGCAAGAGACTTAAGAGTTTGTTAAAGAATATTTATGTTTTCTACTATTAATTAAAGAAATATTCATCCATCATCAAGTATGTATAAGTATGCTACATCAAGAGTAACTGCTAAGACAGAACACTCTAAGGAGCCACTATAAAATTACGCAAAAATTTTTAAATTCCATCTTCAAGAAATCTAATTATATCATTTGTATACCACTGTTCATTATTACTAAGTTTAGGCTTCTGATTTAATGTATCCATCACAGATGCCTCTAGGCATATGAAAAACAAAAGTATAACAGAAGAACTTCCAGATCTCGAAAATAATTTTCTTCCAATCAGAAACTGATCTCTGCATAAAATAAGTTTTAATGAATTTTCTATCATAGCACTTTACATCTATTACTGTAGTTACACACTGGTTTACTCAACTGGTAGCTACTTGGTGTAAATTTAAATTAAAATAGAAAAAAATTAAAAATTCAGTTCCTCAGTCACCCTAGTCACCTTTCAAGTATTCAACAGCCACATATGGCTAGTGGCTACCACACTGGTCAGTGCAGATAAAGAACTAAGATTTGTTTTCTTCCTAACAGAAAGTTATTTTGGACAGTACTATTTTAGATATTATCAGTAAAGAGATAAAGACTCCTTAGGTCAGTTGAAATAAAATTCTAACATCATTTCAAATGCTTTTAAATTTTAACTCACCATGAATCTCTTTGATACGAAGCATATTCTGATGCATTCCATATTTCAAAATCAACTGTTCCAGATAGTAGAAAGTTTTTTTGTGCAAAGTCTAAACATAAATGCATTAGATTAATAGATGAAATGAAAAAAAGCCATCTATAGATATGCTGATTTTTAAAACAAAAACAATCTTTAAACATTATCTAAAACGCAACAGTGATCTATTTCTAAAGGTGAATGTTCCAGGCACACAGACTATCCCTGATGCCTGAAGGATCTCGAAAGAAGGGAGAGGAGGAGGTTTTACTAGCTGTTGATAACTGACAAAGATGAAATACAAGATGGAGAATTCACTCATCATCGTTCTCTCATTACCTTTTGCCGGACTTGAACCACAGCCTTCCAGAAATCCTTAGCTTCTACTCGATGGCAATCTCCACACATTTGGGGCTGAACAATATAATCTACCACAAACACTTGCTGAAGGATAGCACCATTCATCACCTGAGAAAGAAAACAATCACTCTCCTTCATTCTTTCCTTTCTGTTTAATAACAAATATTTTTCTTTTTTTTTTTGTTGTTGTGAGGAAGATCAGCCCTGAGCTAACATCCATGCCAATCCTCCTCTTCTTGCTGAGGAAGACTGGCCCTGGGCTAACATCTGTGCCCATCTTCCTCCACTTTTATATGGGATGCAGCCACAGCATGGTCTGACAAGCGGTGCATCAGTGAGCGCCCGGGATCCGAACCCCGGGCCACCAGCAGCGGAGTACGCACACTTAACCGCTACGCCATGGGGCCGGGCCTCTAATATTTTTCTTAAAAGGAGATGCTTTAATATTTAACTTCAAATTTTCTTCCACGAATGCTTTGAAGACATCCACAATAAATCCACTTAAAGTCAACAGTTACACTATTTCAAGAAAGATATATAGGTTTAATCTGTAGGATTTATTAGATTAACATTTCAAATTTACCCTTAGCTGAAGTGGTTATGAGGATATTCTTTGAAGGATTTTTATATAACTTATAATATTTTTATAATTTACATATAAGTATGTGTACAAAATTCATCCTTAGGAAAAAAAACAAGACAAAGAAAACTCTCAAAAAACAAAACATTTCCTGATTTAGTTGTTCCCAAACATAGCTTAATCATCAGAAATCACCTGGGAAGCTTTTTAAACATACAGATTCCAACTCACATCCAGCTGAATCCAGTTTGAGTCAGTTACTGTGAGTCATTACGATAATCAGCCAAGTTTGAGAAGCACTGCCTTTGCTCATGTTTTTACTTCAATCTTTTTCCTAACGAAAATAACTTTGAAAAGATTATCTTAGCCCCCTAATCACGAGCAATGGCTGCTCCAAACGAAGGGTTAAAATTAAGAGGGTATTCTTTTATTTTTAAGCTGTTCAAGCCAACTTACCAATAGCCCCTCATTTGCACTACCTACACTTTAACCATGCTGAGAACTTATGTACAGCTTACCTCTTTCTGAATAGTTAGTTTAACTTTAAGTCTCTTAGAATGGGGCTCAGTCCAAACAAAGCCTGCATCTACAAGCCGTACCTTCAATAAAACACAAACAAAAAGCAGTATAAGTTCGCATCTGAGGAGAAAAAAGATGAAACAACTACTCACTGATAAAGGGATTTCATAAGATGCTTACGGAATCGGTGATTAGCATCAATTAAAAAAAAGGTTTATCAGCAGAGGTATGACAACAAAAACAGCAAATAAAAGGACAATCTAATGATTTTAATGCAACTGGTATAATTCAAGCAAACATTATAATATTTGCATAGGAAAAAAAACCTTTTTCCCTAAAGAAAGTATACTGTTTTTTGAATGGAAATAATACTTTCTAGAAGAAAGCAAAGACCTGGTGACCTCATCATCTACTAGAAATCTCATGAGCAAAAGTATACAGTTGGATTATTCCTTCTATATTACCTATGAGGCTTAAAAAAACAAAAAGGAGTGGACATTCATGAGAGGGAGTCTCATGCACTGAATACTGAATGCACAATGGTAACACTGCCAAATCAGCAGGATTGGAGGAGGCCAAAAACAGTTTGCTCTATGTGAGTAACTGAAAGTAGTTCAATATGGCTAAAATGGCTGCTTTGAGGAAGGGGGTGGGAGAACGAGAATGGAGGTTGTTTCAATAACCTGGGCAGGCGTTGTAGGTGACCTGAACTGAGAGGCTCCGGAAATAACAGAAGCAGAAAAATCCAAGAGATATTTAGGAGATAAAATCTATACAATTTAATGATTACTGGATATGGGAAGAAGGAAAAGAACAGATTCTAGCACAATGCTCAACAGCTTCCAGCTTGGGCATCTAGAAAAACAGTATTATTCTGACACAGATAAACATCAGTTTTGATGGGGAGAAGATGCTGCATTCGGTTTCAGACATTTGAGTTCAAGAGGGTTTATCGGAGCCGGCTTCATGACCTAGTGGTTAAGTTCAGTGCACTCTGCTTTGGCGGCCCGGGTTCACAGGTTCAGATTCCAACCACAGACCTACACCACTGGTCAGCCATGCTGTGGGGGTGTCCCACATATAAAACTGAGTGTTAATCTTTCTCAAGCAAAAAAAAAGAACAAGATTAACAACAGATGTTGGCTCAGGGCTAAGCTTCCTCAGCAAAAAAAAAAAAAAAAAAAAAAAAAAAAAGAGGATTTATCTATGAGATATCCAAATGAAGTTTTTCAGCGAATAGTAAGATATATATTTGGTCTGGAGCTGTATGGAGAAATCTGAGCTGTAGATAAAGAGATGTGGGAGACATCAGTTGGCAGATGATAATTTTATCAAGTCTCATCTGGTGAGAACTAGACTACCTAGTGTAAATGCCTCCCCTAAAGCAAAGCCTAGTAGTCAACAAGCCACAGCAGGTACAGAGAGTGACAGACAGCTTCTTGGGGTGCAGTCTCCATTTGCAGGGATCTAGAGAAAGGCCCACGGGCACTATCTAAGACTGCCCTTCCCTCAGCCTCCAACCTCCATCTGCAGTAATGGACAGAGGATCCTTGACATCTACTTCACCATTCCCCAACAAAGCCTCACTATACTATCTGTCCTCAAACAACCAGGACAAATCAACCTCATTGGGCCCTTTATCCTTCTTTACCTCAGTCACCCCTCATCTCCCACACTCCAATCTCCATATGGTTCCACACACTCCCCATTCTGTCCCACCTAACACTTCTCTCCAAATGCTGAAACCCTCTTACTATGCCCTCTGGAACTTAACATTCACTAACAATAAAACCTCCTAAATCCTCAATTTCTTCGCTGAACATTCTCCTCACCTTTTAGATGTCCTGATTATACACTGCTCCACCTGCAGCTAATTAAAGTAATAAGTGATTTTTTTTCTCATTTTCTTCCTGTCACTGGACCAGGAGCCAGACAGGTGCCCTCCTTGCTCTTAATTGCTAATGGCAAACCATTCTCCCTGCCTCCTCCTTAAATACACCTAGCTTTGAATCTGAAGTTTTCAGACTATACCACCCACCTCTCTCTGCTATAGTCATCTGTTAATGCTCGGGCTACCTGCTCTCACTTCTCAAAGATTTTAGCTCCTGGCTCACTGTCACTCCTTCCAACAATAATACCAATTCTTGGTGATTTCAATATCCTCATAGATAATCCCCACAATACCCTAGCCTCTCCATTCTTTGAAGTCCTCTCCACCCAAGATCTTGTCCTCTTTCCTATCCCTTTTATTACTAATACCTGAAATCCCTCCAAAATCTCAATTCCAAACATCCCACTCCCTGACTATCACCTCCTATTTTTCCAGCTCATTTTCTCTAGTTCCTGGGCACCAAAAGCCCTTCAATCTACTGCAACGTAAAATCTATTCATCCTACCATCTTTTTTTTTTTTTGTAAGGAAGATCAGCCCTGAGCTAACATCCATGCCAATCCTCCTCTTTTTGCTGAGGAAGACCGGCTCTGAGCTAACATCTATTGCCAATCCTCCTCCTTTTTTTTTTCCCCCAAAGCCCCAGTAGATAGTTGTATGTCATAGTTGCACATCCTTCTAGTTGCTGTATGTGGGACGCACCCTCAGCATGGCCGGAGAAGTGGTGCATCGGTGCGCGCCCGGGATCCGAACCCGGGCCACCAATAGCAGAGCGTGCGCACTTAACTGCTAAGCCACGGAGCCGGCCCCATCCTACCATCTTTTCATCATCCCTCACCACACCTTATCTACTCACTTCCATCCTATGCCAGCTTAATTTCAAGATCAATCATCAAAATCATTCCCACACGCACACTCAATTCCCTTGATTCCCTCTCTCATTTCACCTTAGCCACTTGGCTAAATCATAACCTTGGTTAAATCCAATGTTCTTGCCTGTTCCATGGCTTACCTGTGCAGCTGATGGGGCTAGTCTTTAAATTTATAACAGTAACCCTTAGCACTGCCCAGCAACTATACATCATTATTCCGGAAAAATTCTCTCTCCTACTCTTCTAGAAGACTATTTCATACCTTCCCCTCTCTCCTCAAACATCTCACAATAGCTTTTCCCTCATAGCTACTGCCCATGCTTCTGTTCTCTCAATAAAAAAGGAATCAGGAGAGATTTTTCCGGAAGCTCCCAATTACCAACACCTTCTCCTGTCACCACAGATGAACTGTCCGTGTACCTATCAAGACCAACCTCTAGAATGCCCCATTAAAGAGCAGAGACCTTTGTTTTGCTCCATGAAATATTTCAGGCTCCCAAAATGGTGCCTGGCAGAGAGTAAGTGCGGAATATTAATTGAATGAACAAACAAACATATACTTCCACTAGTATGCTATATTCTATCTCTTTTCCACTCCTCAAGGACATCCCCCAGCCAATTATTCTGTCTCTTTGCAGTTTCACAAATTTTTCCCTTTGTACTCTATCTTTCCCAGACAGCTTACAAATATACTGTAACACCTCCCATCTTAAAAAATGTGCCCCTTCCCCTTATTCCTCTCCACCCACTGCCTCATTGCTTTCTTTCCCCTTGCAGCAACTCTCAAAAGAATTATCTGTACTTGCTGCCTCCAATTCCTGTCATCCTATTCTCTCATTTCCATTCAAATCAGGTCTTTACTTCCACCACTAAACAGAAATTGTTCAAATTCACTAACGATCTCCACATGGTTAAATCTACAAAACTCATTACTTGACCCATCAGCTGCAAATCACACAGCCAGTCACTCCCTCTGTAAAATGCTTCCCTTGCCTTCCAAGACACCACATTCACCTAATTTTTACCTACCTCACTAGCAGCTCCTTTTCAGTCTCCTTTACTGATTTCTCATCTTCCCAAACTTTTATCATTAAAGGACCCCAGGATTCAGTCCTCAAATTTCTTCCCTTCACTATCTAAACTCCTAGGAAATCTTATCCAATTTCACAGCTTTAAATACCATCTATATCTCAAATTCATTATCTCCAGTCTGGACCGCTCCCTTGCTTATTTACCTAGCTGCCAACTCAGTATTTCTACTTCCATATCTAATAGACATCTAAGTACCACGTTGAGATGAGCTCTGATCTCTCCTGCCTTGACCTGCTCCTCTTGAAGCCTGTCGTACCTCACTAACAGCAACTCCCTCCCTCTGGTGGCTCAAGAACCACGGAAGTCATCCTTGACTCTTCCATCTCAATACACACATCCAGCTTCATCAGTAAATCCTACTGACTACTTTCAAAATAGATCCATAATCTGTCCACTTCTGACCACCTCCAGTACTGATCCAAATACCATCATTTCTCATGATTATTACAATCGCTTTCTAAAGGTCCCCAAATTCCATCCTTACCCCCAACCCCCTCTATTCTAAACACAGGAGCAAGAGGGATACTGATAAATTGTAAGTCATTCATCTTACTACTCTGCCCTATATCCCCTACGCCCATTACACTCAGGGTAAAAACCAGTCCCTACAAGGGCTGACCTACTCTTTTCACGACTTCTCTGACTTCATCAGCAACTACTTTTCCCCTCCCCACTACATTCTAACCACACAGCTATGCTCCTGCCTCTGGCCTCTACACGTTTTCTCTACACATAATGCTCTTCTCCAGATTTCTGCACAGCTCCCTCCCTTACTGCCTTTAACGTTTACTCAAATGTCAACCTTATCACTGAGGCCTCCCCAACCACTCTATTTTAAATTGTAACTCTTCCCTGTGCAGTTCTTATCCCCTGCCTGGTTTTTTCCTCCACAGAATTTACACCTTTTAACACACTACATAATATACCTATCTATTTTGTTCATTGCCTACTCCACACCCTCCCCTCCAACTAAAATAAAAGTTCCCTAAGACAGAGACTTTTGTCTCTCATTCACTGCCATATCCCCAACACCAAAAGCAGACTAGCAAAGAGGTGACACTTAATAAACATCTGCTGAATGAACTAATGAAATATTAAGGCTCACCAGACAGTTGACAAAAGCCTGATGTATGAAAGCAAAAAACCAAGTCACACAAAAAACTGACTCCAGAAAAAAACAGAGACAAATTAGGGAATAGAAAGAAATTAAAAAAAAAAAAACTATCATCAAACCTTCAGAAAAACTCAAGAACAGAATGCATCAAAAACATTAAAGACTCTGGAACTTAAAAATATTACTGCTGGAAAAAAATCAATACAAAGATCAGAAGATAAAGAAAAGGAAATCTCCAGGAACACAGAAAAAAAGACAAAAAGATTAAAAACAATACACGGGGAAAAAGACAAAGTTTTAAGCCAGTAGGGCCAACATTTGACTAACAGCAATTCCAGGGAGAAAAAAAAGGAAAATAAAGTGAGAAATTTCAAATAACTATTACATGAAATGTTATCAGAGCTTAAAAGATAATCTGAAGGCCTTCACACCAAAAGAGTCCATTTCAATTAAAAACATACCTAGTGGAAGTGAGTCATAAAGTTTAACATACAGAAAACTGAAATTATTTATGTAGAGAGGTAAACTGGACTGACACACCCATTTGATTTTTGGAGACATTTATGCACTGACTTTAAGTAAGAGGCACAAATATTTTCTTTCCAGATCAGTAATGAAAATAAAAAAAACTGAATACCATAGTCCTAACACTATGACCTCCTAAATTATGTTTAGCGATGGTTTTATATAAATATTTTCAGAAAAAAATATTGTACATAAGAGGTTCTCAATAAATTTTAAAAATTGATTCTATATTAAACTTTTTAAAGCAAAAAGACTTTCATTTCCATAAAAAATAATATATATAATTTTAAAAATGAAAACAGCATTTGTAGTACGGTGCTTACCAAGAGTAATGTTTATTAGTTACTGTTGAAAAACCTACTTATACAAGGATTTTCTGAAAATGAGAGATTAAAAAAATAAAAACACCCATAAAGACTGATTACAGCTATTTGGCCTACCTTACTCAGAGGGGCTTTGATTTTTTTCAAACACAAAGCAAGAAGCTCCCTGGATTCTAACGCACACTGTATCCAAGCTCCTGGCGGCTGGAAATATCTGAAAGAGAAGATAATATATTGAAATCCAGCATCTCTCAGGAAACACAAAAATTTCCATTTGAATATGCAGATATAACACTGATTATTAACCAGATATAATAATACCCAAGATTGATCCGAAGCATTTAACCCAAACAAATTTTAACAGTTCCAGAAAACTTTCAATTACACTAGTAGCTTTAGTTAAAATGGTAAAATTCTGAGTATTTGAGAAAGCCAATCTGAAATAACCTATTAAAGAGGTCTTATTACTTCAAGCACCAGTAAGAATTCCAGAAAGGATGACAAAGTGCCAAAGAGTTCCCCGAAGCTATGCTCTGAAAAACAAGTAGAAATCATCTCAAAATAGCATTAAAACGATTTATAATGTACATCTAAAATGCTTGAGAACTGCTTATTTCTCACACACAAAAAAAGGAAATTAGTATCTCATACTATGTACCAACGATGGCTCAGACTATTCATCTATTTCAAGCCCTTTCCAAATTTTAAATTGTAAAAATCAAGTTTTAAAATCATAAAGCCTGACTAAATTAAAACTTAAATCCCTTATACACGTGCTTTAAGTTTTTAGCACAGGACCTAGGGCAGTGCCTAACACATGGTAAGTGCTCAATGTTTGTTAAATATGTAATACTTCTAAATGTGTCATGTCAATGATTTTTTTTTTGCCATACTTGTTAAATGAATGTTCTGATTTTCACTTTTAAAGGTTCATTCAAAAACTTTATACAGGTCCCTTTGTTATACGTATGTTTTTGGCATTAGAAAGAGCTTCATATATCATCTAATAATCCCCCTTCACTCTGATAAGGAAATTAAGACTTTGGTTAACTGGCCAAGAGTTTCAAAAAGCTAGCTTGCAAGAAATCCAAGACAAATTAGGTCTCCTGATTCTCTTTTTTTTTGGTGAGGAAGACTGGCCTTGAGCTAACATCTGTCACAAATCTTCCTCTTTTACTGAGAAAGATCAGCCCTGAGCTAATATCTGTGCTCATCTCCCTCTATTTTGCATGTGGGACGCCACCACAGCATAGCTTGTTGAGCAGTGCATTGGTCCGTGCCCAGGATTCGAACTTGCCAACCCTGGGCCGCTGGAGCAGAGCGCACTGATTCTTTGTCCAGTGCTTTTTTCACTCCACCATGCTTTTGAGATTAGCAAATATTTATAAACGATTAAGCCTCACACTTGCCAAGTTTGCAAACTGTAAATAAACTACCTAAAACAGTACACTAAAGTTTCATGTGTTTATATGTAAGTACATGTTTTAAGCATTTTTCCGGAGAGTTTTCAAATTCTCAAAGGGATTCATGAACCCCGCCCCCCCCCCAGAAAAGTTAAGAACCACTGGAGTCCTAACCCATTTGTGAAATCACACGTATATAATTTTATATGGGCAGTTTCATTGAGCAGTTTTGTGTTAATGGCCTACCAGATATAAGCTGTTTATGCCAACTAAAGAAAATAAAGGAATAAAACACCAACTTTCAGAAGTCTTCTGTCTTCAAATCCATTATTTCAGACCATCCCAGATATGATTTACTGAGTTTTTTTTCCATCAACTATAGTCATTTTAGTTACATGGGAACATTAATAGACATAATTTTTAAAACACACTGCTAAATTACTTAAAACATAAGGTGCTTTTGATCATAGATGGCTTCTACAGATTAAAGGCAAAAAAAAAACCCTCATAGCAATAACATAATCTGCTCTCACTTACCCTTACAAACGTCAACTCATATCTATTAACTGTACACATCAAACCTATTAATCCCTTAACAGAAAAAGACGGATTCAAATACCTTTATAGTATCTTTACCAGATTAGCAGGGCAAACTAGAAAAGTACACTACAAAACTTCAAATTCTAAAATCTTTGGTGACACCAACATAAATAAAGATTAAATCTCAATTATATGCACTTTTTGCTAGATATCTTGGTGTAATCTCAGCACATCCTAGTGGTTCTCCTATATATAAATCTCAACTTTAAGTAGGATGAAACAGTACCACACCGTACCTTTGGCATTGTTTGCAGAAAGATATCGACACTTGTTTTGGAATGCCTTGGCTGATGTCTACTTTACTTCGCAAACAGGCCACACAAATATTGGCAGGATTTGGACTAATTGGGACACCACACTCGCAGCACAAGCTTAAATAAATAAAGCATACATTTCTCAAATTAGATGTCATAAATGCACTGGTTAAATTTCAAAACTATCAAACAAACGCCTTCAAGTTAGGCCACAGTATCTCCGCCCTTTTTTAAAAACTGACAGAGCAATCATCAAAGATGCAATAAAGAACAAGCTTGGAAAACTGAGGGAAAAAAACGAGCATGGCCACAATTGGAAAAAATCCTCAAAACGCAGCCAATGTGCAAAGGGTCTAAAGAGTCTAAATTATTTCTAATAGTAATCACTAGACAGCTTTATAGTCTAAAGGCAATACTTTTTAAGCCTCAGTATCACACAGGGACTTCCAAAATGTAAGCGTTTACCTAAAGAAAACTTTTTAGATGGAAAGAGTATCATGTCTAGGGATTCAGTGTAACTGACGGGAGGGTCATAACCCCAGGTGCATCGGGGGCAGAAAATGTTTAAGCATCACTGACGTTGTCCAAAAGAAATGCCCTATCATGTGTGATGTCCAGTGTGGCAGCCACCAGGCACCTGTGGCCACTGAGGCCTTCAAATGTGGCCAGCACTACTGAGGAACTGAGTATTTAATCTTCTTTCACGTTAATTACTTTCAATTTCAACAGCCACGTGAGGCTAATGGCTATCGCAGTGGACTGTGCCAACCCAGAAGAACGTAAGTGAATACGTGAACACACTTACAGCAAGTATTTACAACGAACTTGCCAACTAAACGATTTTCGCAGCAAATATGGCTTTTCATGTTTCCCATTTAAGACAAACTAAATCCCCCCCTCAGAAAAAAAGCTTTCCCCACAGTAAGTTTCAAAGACTCCGTTTACCATCCCGAAATGCGGGGGGGGCGACTCACATGTGTCCGGGGCTGCGGTCGGCGGGTTCCGGCATATACTCCATTTCCCTGGATACCCTGATTTTAAAGAAGAAAGAGAACCGTGGGATTTAGGTCGTTTGTCTATTCACCTCTTTACACAAACCCTCCTCCCGCCTCTCTGAGTCAGGCAGCCAAGCCTCACAAACGAGCGAATAAGAAAAACCTATCCCACGCGGTAACTCTGGAGGAAGTAACTGCTTTAACACCAGAACCCAGAGAATCCCGGCGTCCGCCACCGGCAAGGCCCTCGGGCCACTAAGCTCGGCCGCTGACCGCAGGCGTCACCGGGGCACCAAGACCGCGGGCCCGAGGAGGGCTCCGGGAGGGCCGGGGCCGCCGGGCACCCCGCCCTCCCCCTGCGGCGGCCGTGCCGCCGACCCGCGCCGCACGAGTCCCCGGGCGCCGTCACCGCGCCCGCGGGCCAACCACCGACCCCGGCGGCCACACGCGGCGCGCACGCGGCCCCAGGCCGGCCCGAGCCCGAGGAGTGCGCCCCACGCTCTCCTCGGGGCCCCCGCGCCACAGCAGCCCGGCCTCGGTCCCCAGAACCCACTTAGCGCCTCTGGGCAAGACCCAGACATGCGGCAAAATCCCAACAGAAGGTACCCCTACCACCGCCTCAGCGGCCACGACCGCCGGCTCCGGTCCGGTGACGATCTCGCGAGAGAAGAGCTCGAAATCCCGCGGTCCTAGAGACCTGAGTTAAAGGGAAGCGTGGAGGCGAAGGAGGGGGCGGGGCACAGGGGAGGGCGGGGGCGGGGTGAGAGGCCCGGAGCTGGGAAGGAGCAGGGAAACGAGGCCCCGAGCTCCCTCATGTCAGGGTGCCTGAGGCTTACGCAGACTTTCCAGCTCCTGCATTGGGTTATCTTCTTTCCCGATTCTCCTGGCCAGGGTTCACTCCAAGCCAACCTCGCCCATGTATAGAAATCACTTTTCAGATATTCTGATGGGGAACTTGCTTCTTTGTCAAACGATTATGTAAAAGTTATCTGTAAACAGCCCCACGTTGTGTAAAGAATTCAAGTCCACCGAGGGCAGCGCCTTTAACTGTTGTTCACCATCGTGTTCCTGATGCCTGCCACAGCCTAACCTCGCAAATGAAGATTCATGGAATAGATGAAAGAAACAGATGTAAGGCACAATTATTTGTGAAGAAGTCTGTTATTTTTAGACCACTCTCATTATTAAAATGTGCTTCCTGATGATGCATTTAATATTTCCTTATGATTTTATGCCTGATCTTAGAGCAGCACAGACCATGTCTAATCACTCTCGACAGAATTTCAAATATTTGAAGAGCACAACCATATTTTTTCTGTGTTCTCATGCTAAATCTCAAGGAATAGGCAAGGTCATCTCGTAGAAGGTGATCAAAGAAGGCCTCTGATTTTTTGCCTAGGGTGCTTAAATAGTCTCCCATTCCTTCTCCTTACTTCCAGGCTCCATCCATCCTTCTAAAATGCAAATCTGATTTTGTCACGCTCCCCTGCTTTTAATCCTTCAGTGGTCTCTGATCACCTTCTGGATTATTTCTAATTTCTCTGCATAGAAAGAGGACCCGGCAGGATCTGACCCTGACATACCTTGTCACATTCCTAAGCACAAAGCATACAGCCCAACAGTCCTGCAGGAACTGGTCTCCCTTTGCTTATGCCTGGGACGCTCCACCTTAAAGATTAAGCTCAGGCATCCTGTATTAGTTTCCTATTGTTGCTGTAACAAATCATCACAAATTTTGTGGCTTAAAAGAACATAACTTTATTATCTTACAATTAATGGAAGTTGTAAGTCTAAAAACAGATGCTCCTTCTTTGTGTATGATCCTGTAACATATTTATAGGAGGTGTATGCCTCTACAATAGTGCTAACAATATTAAACTGCATCATAAATTTTCTACTCTGCGTGTTCCACAGGTTCAAACTCCTTGAGAGCTGCCTGGGTCTTGTTGTTCTCAATATTTCCTGCACCCAGCACAGCGCCTGGCACAAAACAGACCCTCAATTTATGTTGGTAAATTAATTATCTATTTGATACCCACAACAACTCTGAAGAGACAGTGTTTATCTCCCCATTTTTTCCATTCACACTGTCATTTCCATTCAGCCGAATACCCACTAGGAATACAACTGTAGTTATACAGGTTGTGTTTATTATTCATTGAAGTGAGTGCAAACACACCATGAGGAATCACAGAGCGTCTTAGTTAAGGATTGTTAGGAAAAAACCTATCATAGAATTTGGGCTTTGATTGAGTGACTAAAGGAGGGTCTAAGAAAGGGGTTTGCTCTGGATTGGATGCTGTCCAAAAGTAAGGACAATTCTGTGATTGGATAGCTCAGTAAACCGTATGTATAGGAAAAGAGGCAAAAGGATGAAGCTGTAATTAGTAAAGAAGTAGCAGTCACTCATTTTGGCCGAGAGAGAGTGTTTGATATTTTGTGGGTGGCACAGTGACCTTGTATTTATCTAGGCTTAGACAAAATTAGGCAGTGGCTTGCTTTGTTTCATTTTATCATAGTCTCCAAGTAACTGTCTGAGATTGGTATTCGGTGAAATTGTTTGTCTAACAGGAGAATAACGTGGCCTGCCTTTGAGGACAGGCCAGCCTCTGAATGTCAGGGGCTGCACTTTTTTCTTTCTCAATACACTTCTTCACTACCATACTTGATTTGTCACGAAGTGCCACAGTGCCAGGCTTGTTAGGCACTGGATATACAACAGTGAACAACACAGACATGGTCTCTGCCCTCAGGAAGCTTAAATTTTACAGATGAGGCTGATATTCCAAAAGATTAGGTAATTCACTGAGAGTTTTGTAGTAAGCGGCAGAACCAGGACCAGAATTACAGTTTGTCCAACTCTGTATCCATGCCCTCTCCATCACAGCAGACTGCATGCCCTTCTGAGGCTCAGGCCGTCTATTCTTATCTACAGGCTTTTTTTTTTTTTTTTGCAACTGTTTATTTTTCATCCACCTTATTTCCATTCTCTGTGTAAAAGTCCATGGAAGAACAGCTTAAGACTACTCAGTGGTTGTGCCTATTCATCCAATGGCCTGAGCAGTGGGAGTCGCAGACCAGTCTTCAGTGGTGGGCTGAGCACTCCAGTCTTTAGCAGAGAACTGCTAGATAGGCACAGAGGGCACTTGCACCTTTAGGCCAGTCTGAAAACTCAGGTTGAGTAGCAGTAAATTTTGGACCTGAAATTCCTCCTTGGTCACAGCCTTTTCCACAGGGGCCTGCTCTTCCTTTTCAGTCTCTTCAGGATCTCTGTAGAAGTAGAGATCAGGCACGGCCTCCTTGGGTGTTCTCAGGAGATGCTGCCACACATGTGCAGAACTTCCCAGACCAGCATGCACCACATCAGACCTGCTGAGTGCACTCCCTTCTGGTTGCATGGGATGGTGACGTCCACATAGTGCAGAGGAAAATCTGTGTTATACAGACCGATAGTAGGCAAGTTAACATAAGACACCTCGTGAGAGGGTGGTAGTCAGCCCCGGGATCAGTAACCACCAGAATACACAGCTCCCTGAAGGCTGCCTGGATCTAGTTAGTGAAGATTCCAGGAGTGAAGCACCCAGCAATAGGAATGGCTCCAGTGGCAGCAGCAAACTTCAGCACAACTCACTGGACAAAATTCCTGGTGGGTATAACACTGACATCAGCTGGGTTTTCAATGGCGACAATGGCATGAGCTGCCAGCCGAAGCTTCTTTCAGGTTCTCTTCAGATTTATGAGGTGATGCCATCACTTTTCCTTTTGTAGATGTACTGTTCCATTTGGAGGTCAAGGTTGGTGCCACCTAAGTGGGTTCTGCTGCAGGGAGTTTGAGGACATCCTCCTCCTTCACTTGCAGGACGTCAAAGGCTCCAGACATTGTGAAAGTTTTCCTATAAGTTACAACAGGGAACTCAGAACACTGCCATATGGACCTTTCTCTAGTTAGTGCTGAAAGGCCACAGGCATTTGATAAATGACATACTCATGTGGCAGAAAGCACCTGTATCTCTCTTCCCGCTTCCCACCCCTCAACACTAAGATCTCGAGACGTCGCAAGTAGGTGCTTGGTGTCAAATGTCTCTGCCACAAGCCTAGGATGAGCTTGCTAGGATTGGTCTCAGAGTGGGATAATATTCGCAAAGTACACCGCAAAGAAACTCATTTTGCACTTTTTATTTAATCCTCAAATCTCACCTTGGAAAAATGAGTTCTCTTGTCCTATAGTCCTTACATTCAGGATATCTGTCCCTATTCAAATCTTAGCTTTACTGTGTTTTTACAAACTTAAATTCTGTGTGTTTGACCTTGGTATTAAAATGGAATTCCTCAAAGGACTAGATGACTGTGACCTCCTAGAAAGTTACAGGTTCATTTTCCAGATTCATTATCCACAAACTCATCAAAAAAAAATTTAGGGGCTGGCCTGGTCGCATAGAGGTTAAGTGCTCGCGCTCCACTGCCGGCAGCCCGGGGTTCCGATCCCGGCTGCACACTGACACACCGCTTGTCAGGCCATGCTGTGGCGGTGTCCCATATAAAGTGAAGGAAGATGGGCATGGATGTTAGCCCAGGGCCAGTCTTCCTCAGCAAAATAAAAAAGAGGAGGATTGGCAGATGTTAGCTCAGGGCTGATCTTCCTCAAAAAAAAAAAAAAATCAGTTGTATTTATGTACACTAGCAATGAACATGTGATGCTGAAGTTAAAAATATGATACGATTTACAATTCCTCAAAAAATGAAAAACTTAGGTAAATCTTACAAAACTTACATGCTGAAAACTCCAAAATGCTGATGAAAGAAATCAAAGTAGATCTAAACAAGTGGAGAGACATGCCCTATTCATGGACTGAGAGACTCAACATAGTAAAGATGCCAGTTCACCTCAAATTAACATATAAATTAATGCAATTTCTGTCAAAATTCCAATAAGACTTTTTTTTTGTAGTTGTAGAAAAGATTATTCTAAAACTTATATGGAAAGCAAAGGAAATGGAATAGCTAAAACAATTTGGGAAAAAAATTCAAGTGGGAGGAATCTTTCTACCCAAGTTTAAGATTTATTTTGGTGCTACAATACTCAAGATTGTGTGTTATTGGTGGAGGGATAGAAACATAGATCATCGGAACAGGATAAAGAAACGAGAAATAGAACGCCACAAATATGGGGTTCTATTTGCCCAACTGATTTTTGACAAAAGTGCAAGAGAAATTCAATGGAGGAAAGATGGCCTTTTCAACAGACGGTGCTGGAGCAAGTGGATATCCATCCATAAGCAAAAAAGTAAACCTCAACTTAGCTCTTACACCTTCTATAAAAATTAACTCAAAATGGATCGTGAATTTAAGATAAAATGTAGAACTATAAAACTTTTACAAAAAACTCAGGAGGAAATATTTGAGATCTAGAACTAGGCAAAGAATTCTTGTGCTTGACACCAAAAGCATGATCCATAAAAGGAAAAATTAGTAAGCTAGCCACCATCAAAATTAAAAACTTTGCTCTGTGAAAGACCCTGTTAAGAAGTTAAAAAGAAAGCTGGAGAGTGGAAGAAAATATGTGCAAACCATATCCAACTAAGGACTAGTATCTTGGATATATAAAGCACTCTCAAAACTTAAAAGTGAAAAAACAACCCAATTAGAAAATAGGCAAAAGACATGAAAAGCCATTTCACTGAAGAGAGCATCTAATAGTCAGTTAAGCAGGTATGACAATGTTTAGCATCATATCAGCCATTAGGGGTATGGAAAGTAAAAGCACAATGTGATATCACTACCCATCTATCAGAATGGCTAAAATAAAAAGTAGTGATAACACCATGTGCTGGCAAAGATGCAGAGAAACTGGATTGCTCGTACACTGCTGGTAAGAATGTAAAATGGTATAGCCACTGTAGAAAGTCACTTGGCAGTTTCTTTAAAAACCAAAAATGCAACTACGATACAACTTAGCAATTGTAATCCTAGGCAGTTGTCCTGATGAAATGAAAACTTATGTTAACATAAAAACCTGTACATGAATGTTTATAGCAGCTTTATTTGTAATAGCCAAAACAGCCCAGATGTCTTTCAACAGGTGAATGTTTAACAAACTGTGTTACATCTACCCCATGAAATACCATTTAGCAACAAGAAGAAATGAATTATTGTACAAAAAACAACCTGGATGAACCTCCAGAGAACTATGCTGAGTGAAGAAAGCCAATTCCAAAAGGTTGCATACTGTATGATTTCATTTATATAACATTCTTGAAATGACAAAATTAGAGAGCTGGAGAATAGATTAGAGGTTGCCAGAAAATAAGAATAAGGCAAAGGGCAGGAGGGAAGTAGGTGTGGTTATAAAGGACAATATGAAGGATCCTTGTGGAGATGGAGGTGTTCTGTATTTTGACTGTATGCATGTCAGCATCCCAGTGGTGATATTGTACTATAGTTTTGATGCCGGCTCAAGACAAGGTTGACATAAGAGAAGCCATATTGTAGAAAAGAAGCCCTATTGTAACTTTGAATGACCTCTGACTAACTAGCCCAGCTGGATCTGCACCCTCCAGGAGATCTAACTGCTCTGTAGATTTTATGACCCCTGCTTGTGCATGTACCTCCCAGCTGCAATAAGATGATAACTTTGTTCTTTTGAGTTCCTTAGGAATGTGAGGACCCCCAAACAGAGAGTCTATGCTGATAGCCATAATCAATGAAAACTGAAAGATCTAGTGTGGTGACTCCCAGCCTGTAACACCAGAGGGTCAACATTCCTAACCCTCTCTCCTATAACGCACCAGCCCATATAACTGCTGTAAGATTTTGTGCCCCCTTAAGATTGTTCTTTTGGGCGTTAGTCAGCCATCTTCCCTCTTGCTAGCAAGCTGTTATAAACTGCCCTTTCTCTGCCACTATCTTGCCTCTTGATGATTGGCTTTTGTCTTGAGGCCAGCAGACCATGATCTTTGTGCAGTAACAGTTTTGCAAGATGTTAGCATTGTGGGGAATAGGTTAAAGGGTTCAAGGGATCTCTCTGTATCGTTTCTTAGAACTGCATGTGAATCTACAATTATCACAAAGTTTTTAAAAGTTTCATTTTTTAAAAAATAGAGTAAAAATTTCTATTTAAGGAAAACAACTCCCTGGTTTTATCTTTTGTAGTAATTTTTTTCAGAAGGGTTCAACACTTTTGTCTTCATTGTTGGTTGGCTAATAACTCCATCCACATTCCCCTTCTCCTCAGTCTCCTTACCACTAGGAGCAGCCATGAGACACAATTTTGGCCAGCAGGTTACAAGAGGAAGTCAATTGGGCAATCTTCCAGGAACACTTTAGCTTTCTTAATAAAAAGGCACAGACTCAGTGGGTATGCCATTTTGCCCTCACTCTTTGCTCCTTTGCCCTTCTGTCTGCTTCCTGTGTGGAATGCAAATATGATGCCCGGAGGTACAGGAGCCATCTCCTGACCATAAGGCAACAAGCAATAAGGGCAAATGCCGTCATGCTAAGGATGATGAGGCAGAGAGCTGGAAAGAGCCTGTGTCTTGGCTGTGTAATTATGCCGTAGCACCAACCCTGGGCTGTCCACCTTGAGAGTTCTTTCTATTTAAGGGGGAAAAAAATCCACTTTATTTGTTCAAGCCACTGTTAGAGAGGTTGTCTATTATTTGTAATCGAACATATTTCTAACAGATTGCTTACTCACAGGAGATTCTCAGCAGAGCTGATATACCTGCCTACCTTCCAAGACTATCATAGGGATGAAAAGCATGATAGCTACTTAGTATTCTTTGTGTGTTTCTGAAACCAAATTGCTGATACTGCCTTTTCCTTTCTTCTTTCTTTATGGTATTTTGTGTTTCTTATTCTCCTCAGCTTGGCCTGAATTTGTATTATAATCATACTCTTGCCAGTCATTCTCCTAATTGAATTGGGCTTTGTTGTAGCTCAGACAGCTTGGATTTTTTAATGGTCATCCTAAACCATTCCGGCCCAAGGGCACTTGCTCCCTTCTTCGACCTCACAGCACTTACTGTCCGCACCTCCCAATTGCCAATTCATCATGCACTGCCCCGTGACACTTGCATGCAGCTGCCATAGAATAATCGATGTGTAGAGCTGTAGGGGACACTAAAGATCATCATCTCCAGCCACCTCAGTGCATGTGAATTGTGCCTTAGCTCTTGGATTTTTACCTCTTCAGGGGTTTACAGTTTATCGTCCCAACTAGATCTTAAGCTCCTAGAGAAAAGAAAGATAAAGAATGAATATTTGTTAAGCTGTCTGCTACAAGCCAGACATCTTACACTCACTTATTTAATTTTCACAGGAATCCTGTGAAGTGGATGTTAATCTCCATTTGACAGGCAGAGGAACTGAAGCTCAGAGAGGTTGTTACACAGCAAATGTGCAGTATCTAGAAAGAGGGAAAGCTCAGATTCTGACTTAGGTCTTAAGATATTTAAGTGTCTTTAACCTCCTTTCAGGCTGCTAAACCACTTGATTAGATTTTGCCTTTTGAGGTTCTTCAAACTTTAAATTTCAAGAAATTCTGCATTCTGTTCATAGGCTTTCTCTCTAGTAAGAGATTTAAAATATGTCTGTGATATTGTGATTTATAATAAGAAATTCATATTTGGTCTTCATCCCCAGTCCCTGACACAGGGCTCCTAAAACCCTTGTAAATTCCTACGTGATAAGAGCATTAGGGGCATTTTTGTTCTGATGAGGTGACTCTGGGTAGGTCTGGGATGGCTCCTGGATGGGGGCTGGTAACCACAAAGACCAAGCCATGATCAGAAGCTTGGAATTTACAGCCCATCCTCATCCTCCAGAGAAGGGGGAAGGGCTGGAAATGGAGTTAATAATTGATCATGCCTATGTGAGGAAGCCTCTATAAAATCCCTATAGTAAGGGGTTTGGAGAGCTTCCAGGTGGGTGAACAAAACCACATACCAAGAGGGTGACACACGAAGCTCCTGCACTCAGGATCCTCCCAGACATCGCCCTATGTATCTCTTCATCTGGCTGTTCATCTGTGTCCTTTATCATATCCTTTCATAAGCCGGTAAATGTAAGTAAATGTTTCCCTGAGTTCTGTGCACTGCTCTAGCAAATTAATAGAACCCAAGGTGGGGGTTGTGGGAACCTCTGATTTGTAGCCAAGTTGGACAGAAGTTCTGGGTAACCTGGGGACCTACTACTTGACAATGACATCTGAAGTAGGGTGGGGGCGGTCCTGTGGGACTGAGCCATTAGACTGTGGGATCTGATGCTATCTCCAGGTAGACAGTGTCAGAATTGAGTTAAATTGTTGGATACCCAGCTGGCGTCCTGGAGAATTGCTTGGTGTGGGGGAAAAACCCCCACACATTTGGTGACCAGAAGTGTTACGAGTGTGGCATAGTGTGAGAGTAAAGGAGAAACGCGGGAGAACTGTAGGTTTATCCAACGCAACATCTAATAACCACATACAATTATGGTTCTTTGTGTTTAACATTTTTTAAATGCAGTGCTGATAGAATAAAATTATTATACTATTTTGTGTTAGTGGAAAAATTGTTAGATATCAGTCATGATAAAATTTTATAGCAGGACCGGCACCGTGGCTTAGCGATTAAGTGTGCCTGCTCCACTACTGGCAGCCTGGGTTCGGATCCCGGGCGCGCACCCACGCACCGCTTCTCCTGCCTTGCTGAGGCTGTGTTCCACATACAGCAACTAGAAGGATGTGCAACTATGACATACAACTATCTACTGGGACTTTGAGGAAAAAAAAGCAGGAGGATTGGCAATAGATGTTAGCTCAGAGCCGGTCTTCCTCAGCAAAAAGAGGAGGATTAGCATGGATGTTAGCTCAGGGCTGATCTTCCTCACAAAAAAAAAAAAAAATTATAGCAAAAATACATATATCATTAAGTTAATGCAGAATAGTTTTTGTTCTATCTGAACGCAGCAAACAGAAGTGCTTTTTAGAGAATAACTTTGTAAACTATTTGAGAAACCTCACACCACTAAGAAAAAATAATAGAAAGAAATATGTAGAGAAATGAAATATAGTCGTTCCAAGATTCAAAGAAATGTCAACAACTTTGGATTCCATTCAATAAACCAACTGTATCTTTATTTTTCATCTGCAACATTCCATATTTTAATCTGAGTCTAGCAGGTTTTTAATTTGGAGTTTGAAGCCCTCTGGTTGCATTACTTTTTTGCAGAAGTTCCTTAATGCTAGCTAGATTGGCAATTAAAATGCAAGTGTAAATTTCTTCTAATGCCATTGCTACTGTTTCAGTAGCAAGAAAAATATTAGATAGTTGGCTATGAAGAGTACAATCCTATAAACGTCATCCATCTCTGAGATAAGCCACATTTGATGTTGGACGTGTATAGATAATCTCGTCATTTTTTAAAAAAGTATAATTTTACATTTCTGCATTTTAGAAAGAGCTTGGTCATAATTTTAGATGCATGCTTTTAATTAATGTACTTGTACATGTCACCTTCAGGAACATACCTTGCCTGTATAATCTGAGTACTTATAACTTTCTGATTATATACTCCTTAAATCTGTGAGCTCAAGATACTGCAGTGAATATCAATTTTAAAAAACCATAGGCTATGTTAATTGGTTATACGTGCTTAAAATGTTAACCAAAAGTAAGTAAATAAATATATCTAATAGCATCCTGTGTGTCAGGCCACAGGAGGCCATACGGGCCTCTAGCCATGCAAATGATTGTTCCTGTTAACCATGAGCCTCAGAGGACAAGGATCATACCTATACAACCTTTGTATCCATCCAGTCGAATACAGTTGATTCTACTCTTTTAATATTTTAAAGATGAACGAATGAATGAATGAATGAATGCATGAATGGGTTTCCTTTAAGGGCAGTCAGGTGACTCATACTTCTTTGAGTTTCTTCAGATTGCTAGCAATGTTTTGCCCAAAGTAGACATCATTTACTGATTGGCACAAGTGTTAAAAGAAAGAAAGGAAAAAGTCTCCTTTGTTTTCTCACCGAGCTAAGCTATGGTTCTAGGTGTTCTGGAATATGCGTTTTTCCAGCCAGCTTATCACAGGCACCGGGCAAACTAGACGTGCCCTGTGCACCAGCCATTCTACCCTTGACCCTTGCCTTTTCTTTGAACCTATAAGAATTTGTTACAGAATTACTTTATAACATTCCTCTGTTAAAAATACCATTTTAAGGAACGGCTCGGTGGCATAGTGGTTAAGTTCACATGCTCCACTTCAGTGGCCTGGGATTCGCAGTTTCGGATCTCGGCCATGGACTTACACACCGCTTATCAAGCCATGCTCTGGTAGGCATCCCATATAAAATAGAGGAAGATGGGCACAGATGTTAGCCCAGGGCCAACCTACCTCAGCAAAAAGAGGAGGATTGGCAACTGAGGTTACCTCAGGGCTAATCTTCCTCATGAAAAAAAAAAATACCATTTTAAAAAGATAGGATGATGTATTACCTTGATAATGAGGAGAAAAAAATAAAGAAATCCAACTTGTATGGATTCTGTTCATATTTCCTCTTCTCCCACTCCATTTGTAAAGGAGCTTATAATTTACCAGGGAGGTCTCAAACTGGGGTGCCACACCAAATCCAATCCATGGGCATTTTTGACAGCCTGACATTAGCTGTTAAAAAATTGAATTAATTGTTCTATCACATAATATTCTTAGTTACAATCAAGAGAAACTGACTCTGGCTTAGTTGGCAGAAAGGAATTTGTGAATATGCTCTGGCTAGGTCCCAGAATCCAAAGGAGGGTGGAGGACCAGACTCAGGGCCAAGCAGCCAGGAACACCACCCGAAATCACACAGCAGAGCCAACTCATCCCGTCAAGCCCACACAGACATCACTCTCGCAGGACACACGCTGCAGCCTGCGCCGCAGACACAGCTTCTGCTGCCAGCACTGCTGTCCCTGCTCCCCTGGGAACTCCACTCTGCCACCATAGGCTCCCCGCAAGTCCCTGCTTCTTTGCATCGTTAGCTCAGAAGTTCAAGGCAGACACCTTTGATCAGCAGAGCCTGCATCACGTGAGCAGATGAAGAGCTTGGGCAGTAACTAGCGATGGAGGGAGAGTTGCGCCACCACCTGCTACGCTCCTGTCCCTTTCCTGCTCATTTTCAAATAACTCCCTCCTACTCCCCCCACTTTTGCCCCTTCCAAGTTTAGAATCCCTAAACAAGCTTAGTAATTTGCACATTCATTGCCAAAATTAACACAGTTGGAAGCACTAAGAAGTCTAATAGCCGGCTGTTCTTGGTAAATATTTATTAGATCATTTTTAGACAGTGGTAATAGGTTCAATTAATATTTATGAATGTAAAATAGGAAGCCCTAAATGGTCATGGCTGCACTCTTCCAGTATTCCTCTAAGATTCAGAATTAGCTCCTGAGTAGAGTCTGCAAGGCCTTGAGAAACCAATTAAAGTCTTAATCCCTATATGGAGTGATTTTCCTTCCCTGCGTTGTTGTGCAGGTTCACTGTCTCCTGGCCCATCCGCTGCACTGTCAGCTATGGCTCCTCTCCAAGAACCTTTAATCCACCTAACAGAGTGAGCAATCAAACAGCTCCGTGAAAATTTACTCAAGTTCAACAAATTCTTGGATACACTCGTTAATTTTCTCAAAAAGCTTCTAAGAGGGTAAGCGGTGGCCCAGAATATGATATTTATTCATGAGTTGCTTGGCATGCAGTGACATGCCTTAATTTCACATACAGGGAAATACTTTAGCTGAAAGCATTTTTATTTCTGTTCAGAACACAACAAACTCATCCTCTAAAATCCTAATAATTAATTTATTGCTGAAATTTAGAGGTTTTTCAATAAAACCCATCCAAGGCAGTAAAAATCATAGACAATAAAGATTTTCTGCACATGCTAAATTCCAAAAGACTCAGCTGTCAGATTTAAACTCCATTTATACTTGTTGAGCATAGACCATGTGTCAAGCACTGTTCTAGATAAGGTTACAAACATTATCTTAACTGTCACTAACAACTCCTGAGGGATTTAATCCCACTTTACTGATGATGAAAGCAAAGCTCAAGGTCTATGGGACTTAACAGAAATCACAAAGCTAGTAGGTGGTAAAGCCAGGTCTGAGCCTGGCTCCTGATCTAAATCAGCTCTCTGCCTCGGCAGAGTGATCCAGGATGAATAAGAGTTTCAGCAGAGAGAGTAGTTAAAGTAGACTAAGCTTTAGGGGGAGATGTGTCACATCTAGCAATTCTTCCCTGTTTAAAATATTATGGATTAAGCTAATGATGAACCCAAATTGTTGGGATTTCATTGAGACACTACAATTTGACATCCTGTCATTCAAAACCAGGTTGAAAGGAAGGACGTGTCCAAAGCAAATGAGTGTTTCACCTGATGAAAGGATGCCCCCAAATGATAAAGGATGCTGGATATAAATCTCTTCATATCTCAATGCATAGGTCTCGAAGGCAAAAACAAATAAAACAAAACCATATATAAAATAATGATGTAGAAAAATTGTCTTGCAATGCCTAGTGACTACATAATTGGACAGCCTATGCCTGGGGTAGATATTTTGAGTCTTTTTTTCCTTCTTTAATCTCATGATTCTTTGTCAACATAAGTAAGTCTGGACTTGCAGCTTAGACCCTAGAGCTTGTCCAAGGGCCCATTAGCATGACTCCCAGGGCAATCTGGGTGACAGACCGACCCTTGCTCTAGCTCCACGGCGTGGAAATCAAGATTATATATGGCCCAAGCTATTTTAGCTTGGAGAATTTAGGAGCAATGAACCAGGAGTTTATTTAGAAGTATGAGTATTATGTGCTCTACTCCTGCAAACCTAATGTGTGTCATATGACTCTGAGATAAGTGAGGTACAGCTGGCCAGGGTGCAGTTGTCTCTACTACGTACTCCAGACCACGACCTGGACTGCTTTAGCATCATGTGTGTAAGACTAGCTCTGCAGGGGGCAGCTGAGCTTTGAAAGGTCTGACGTGAGCCTCATTTGCTCAGACTTACCATCCCTAACTGTGTATCTGCTGGTGTGGCCCTTTTGAGGGAATCCTTAGGTGAAAGCACTTCTGTCTGTCAATAGGAAATGAGAGCTGATCTTTCTACTGAGTACTGCTCTGACTTCATGCTGCACCTTTAAATATGTAAACCTTGTTTGATTTACCCAAATGATGACTTCATCTGGTTGTTCAGTCAATCTGAGCCTATTATTCACATTTGTCAAACTGGTATTTGTGCAGAGCCAAATGTCTAAAATAATCCCAAGATCTTTGGTTGCTGATTAAAGATTCCTTTCAAAGGAGGTGGGTAGATTTGTTGTGAAACTGATGAACAGCGATGGTTCTCATCCTTGACCAAAATGTAAGGCTCACAGGAACCTTCAAGAAAGGATCTCTTTCTATCACATCCATCTAAAATTATACTCTTTTAGACATATCACATATTCTTAAACTAAGTTCTGCTAAGTACTTCACATAGAAAAGAAAGTCTAGGGCAAACAGGCATAAAAATTTATGAAATGTGAAATATGCTGCAGTAGTAAAACTTCTAGGAGAGTCTGTAGCAACAGAGTCTAATGCCCCTTTGTATGTAATGTTTTGATATGCTATATATGAAAGGAGAAAACCAAAAGTAATTTGATACTTATTTGAAGATCTAGCTATAGATCTACAGGAATTAATAATCTCTGTAAAATATTTTTATCTGCAGTATGTAATGTTAAATTAACTTCTACTCAGCGGAAAGCTGCTCCTTGCCTTCCACTGTGTTTATGGCTAATGGAGCTCTCACTCCATTTCCAACATCCATTTAACCATTTACCCATATCTTTTACTAAGGAGCACTCCTTTCCTTTTCATTTTATTAGCTTGCAGCTGTTTTTGCTCTGTGGATTTAGGCCAAAGGGAAAGAAATGAACAAGGTTATTATGTCTTTGAAACTTTTAAAAAGGTTATTTCATTCTTATAGTAAAGTCGTATTTTTAGAGACAAGGTAGATTCTTTGGATACATTGCTATCTGACATAATTTAGCTATTTTTAAGGTTAATACAGATATTTGGTGAGCTTTTTCTTTCAATCATTTTCTGGTTTGTATAATCCGCCAGCACTGCTGTTTTGTGGTAGGAAGGGTTGAGTCACAAAAAGAACACAATTCCTTTCACAGGGTCTCATGGTGAGATAACAGGACTCCATTACTTAACCTTCTGGTTTCTACTCCCCTGCTCCTTCAGATATAATTAAATTAGCCAACTTGCTTTTACCTTGGAACTACCAGTTAGGTCAGTTTTATTTTTTTTTTAATCTAGGGAGTTGGTTTTCAAAAAATGTTGTAAAGTAAACTCTTTATTGAAATGCAACATCCACAGAAAAGCACACAGATTTTATTTATTTATTTATTTATTTATTTATTTATTTATTTACTTTTTGTGAGGAAGATCAGCCCTGAGCTAACATCTGTGCTAATCCTCCTCTTTTTGCTGAGGAAGACTGGCTCTGGGCTAACATCTATGCCCATCTTCCTCCACTTTATATGGGACACCGCCACAGCATGGCTTGACAAGCTGCGCGTCGTGCGCGCCCGGCATCCAAACCCCAGGCCTGTGCAGCGGAGTGCGCGCACTTAACTACTACGCCACCAGTCTGGCCCAGCACACAGATTTTAAGTTGCATAGTTTGATGAAATTTCAAGAACTGGACACACTTGTGTAAACAGTGTTGTTTAAGAAAAAGGACCCCAGATACACCTTTTTTTTTTTTTTTTTGAGGAAGATCAGCCCTGAGCTAACATCCATGCCAATCCTCCTCTTTTTGCTGAGGAAGACCAGCTCTGAGCTAACATCTATTGCCAATCCTCCTCCTTTTCTTTCCCCAAAGCCCCAGTATATAGTTGTATGTCATAGTTGCACATCCTTCTAGTTGCTGTATGTGGGACTCGGCCTCAGCATGGCCAGAGAAGCAGTGTGTCGGTGCGCACCCGGGATCCGAACCCGGGCCGCCAGTAACGGAGCATGCTCAGTTAACCGCTAAGCCATGGGGCCAGCCCTATCTATTCTATTCTTGATGGGTTTGGGGTTGCTGTTAGTTCAGGGCTATTATGAACATTCTTTGGTGAATATATGTGTGCATTTCTGTTGGGGATATATGTAGGTATTGGATTGTCAGGTCATAAGGCCTCACTTGGTATTGGCTATCTCTTCATTCTGGTAGGTTCAATAATGTGCTGGAGTTGGTTCATACTGACTCTCAGGATCCAATGGTTAAATTTTCAGGAATTTTGAGAGCTACTTGTTAAACACAACCATTATTAAAAATTAAATTACATAAACTTAAGTTATACAAAAACAAATGTAATAAATATTCAAAATTCATCATCTCCTAATTATTTTACTACATTTGACTATCACCTATAGTATTAAGGTTATTTACGTCAGTTGTATCTGTATGGTGGAAATACTATATACTGATGTGCTGCTGTTCATCTCCTCAGCAATATCATGTGGGTAGCTTGAAATAGACCACAATGGAGTCTTTACACCATGGGAATTGGGACATGCTGCTAATCAAGGCTTGATTTATTGTTTTGTTGATTTATATAGACTTAAGAAAGTGATGGGGAAAATGTTAATAATGCAGATTAAACAGAGAAGTATCATGTTTCTAGCTGATATGTTGTGAATAACTCAAAAAAAATTATTAAAGCCTGGTTGAATTACAACTGTAGATAAGAATACAAGAGTTCAGGGGCCGGCCCCATGGCATAGCGGTTAAGTGTGTGTGCTCCGCTACTGGCAGCCCAGGTTCAGATCCCAGGCATGCACCAACACACTGCTTGTCCAGCCATGCTGAGGAGGCGTCCCACATACAGCAACTAGAAGGATATACAACTATGACATACAACTATCTGCTGGGGCTTTGGGGAGAAAAAGGGAAAAAAAGGAGGAGGATTGGCAATAGATGTTAGCTCAAGGCCAGTTTTCCTCAGCAAAAAGAGGAGGATTGGCATGGATATTAGCTCAGGGCTGATCTTCCTCACAAAAAAAAAAAAAGCAAAATTAAAACAATTTCTTTCAAAAAATTAAAGCAGATTCTTATAACGCATTCAGATTATCTATTGAACAATCAATATTTACATGTATAAACTCATGAGAAAGAGTAGATTTACTTGTCAATAAAGAGTGATCTACTCTTTTTTTGAAAAGAGAAAACAATAGACTTTGTTGACCATGACAATTTGGTTGTTCCCGTTTACAGGATAATACACCTTGGAAGTGTAACCATGGGCTCCCTAGAGCCGGTTCAAACAGACCCCATCTCTTATCAACAGAGTGATTAAGAATTGCTTTTCAGGGGCCGGCCCCATGGCTTAGTGGTTAAGTGCGTGCGCTCCACTGCTGGCGGCCCAGGTTCAGATCCCAGGCGCGCACCGACGCACCACTTCTCTGGCCATGCTGAGGCCGCGTCCCACATACAGCAACTAGAAGGATGTGCAGCTATGACATACAACTATCTACTGGGGCTTTGGGGGAAAAATAAATAGGGGCTCTGGGGAAAAAATAAATAAATAAATAAAATTATTAAAAAAAAAAAAAACCCTTCCTCACCTTACCATAAATGTTTAAAGCCTTACCATAAATGTTTAGAACCTTACCATAAATGCTTAAAGCCCATCAGTTAAAATGTGTCCCACCAGCATTTCTGCATGCCAGCCTGTTCTCCTTAAGCTCTTAAATTTCACCCCAAATCCTGAATTGGGGAGACAGATCTGAGAGCACATCTCTCCTGTCTCCTTGCAGACCAATCTCATAAATAAGCTACTTTTCTTTTCCCAAAAGCTGATGTCATAATTAATTGGCTTTTTTATGTGCATCGGGTGGAAGAACCCCATTTTTGTGCAGTAACAGAAGTAATTAAAATAAATAAAATCCATTCAGGAAGAACACATGAATGGGAATATAATTTCTTATATAAGGAAATTAATTTCTTAATTCTGTTATTGATTCTGTTGTTCAGAAGGAAAGCAAAAGCCCAACATTGCAAACGCATGTGTGAAGCACTTTACAAAATGATAGTAAATTTCTATCCTTTGGTTTGATTGTAGAGAGGACCTAACCTTCCACTAGAGGGCGCCTTTATCCCATTTGGTCTTTTGTAAAAGTAAATAACAGAACCAATCTTTTGCTTAATGTTTTTACATTCCCTTTTAACTACACCTGAACCTAGGGAGAAAGTTATGAATGATCCTGATGTTAAAAGAACTTTTGGGGCCGGCCTGGTGGCGCAAGCGGTTAAGTGCGAGCACTCCACTGTGGCGCCCCAGGGTTCGCCAGTTCAGATTCCCGCATGCACCAACGCACCGCTTGTTAAGCCGTGCTGTGGCGGTGTCCCATATAAAGTAGAGGAAGATGGGCATGGATGTTAACCCAGGGCCAGTCTTCCTCAGCAAAAAAGAGAAGTATTGGCATTGGATGTTAGCTCAGGGCTGGTCCTCCTCACAAAAAAAAAAAAAAAAAGAACTTTTAGAAACACATACACACACAATCTTTTTCAGTAACAGTTCCAGTATTAATAACTGTTACATTATGAAATTATTTTTGGAACAAATCATCATTCTTCCTTATCCCTTCTTCTCCATAAAAAAGCCTCTTTCAATATGGGCAGCATGAATATAATCAACACCAAAATATTTATTATATAATTTGTTATGTACTCTATAAAATAGAGTTTCTATGTGTTATATCAATGGAAAAAAATCACAAAAGAAAAGAAGAATACATTTGACTCAACACAAAAATTAAATGTTTAAATATAAAGTAAAAGTATAAACAAAATTGAAATGCAAATAACAAACTAGAAAAATAATTGTCACAAATATATAGAATGAATTAACAGCCTTAATATATATAAACACCTCATGCAGGTACACAAAGCACTAAGCTCCTGATAAAAGTAGATACAATATTAACAGGTAATTTAATGAAAGCAGTTAACAAGTTAGTAATCCTTATTAATAATCCAGGACACACAAAAATTATGATATGCTTTCTAACCCTATAAATTTAGGGAAAAGATAATAAATGTTAATGAGGGTGGAGAGAGCACAATTTCATGCACTGCAGGTGTAATAAAGTGCTGACTTGTCAATGAGAAAAGCTTGACCTGGAAAATCTTCATTTCTTGGCGAACACAGTAAAGACTAGTTCAGGCAAAAGTCATCAATAGATGCTAAATCTAGAGGGACATTTTTGATGAAAAGCAGGATATTTGCATGGTCTTATAGTGTCTTCCCACTGTAGGGGAGGAAAATAATTTTTTCTCTACCCTTCTAGGTTCTGTGGCTGAGACCCCCCTGTAATAAAAGACAGATAACAAGAGAAAAACATGTTCGTTAACATGTGTACCTCACATATACATGGGAGATACCCAGGAAAACTGAGTAAAACTCCCCCAAATGGCCCAAGCTACCACCTTAAACACCATCTTCAGCTAAAGACAAAAGAAAGATATTGGGGGGAGGGAGTGTGGGGAGGCCAGTAATGGTAGATCACCAGGAAAAACACAGTAAGCAAGGGTAAGGTTGTTATGCAGATTTAAGTCTGTGCCTTCTCCATTGATAAGAGTTCCTTGTAATTTAGAGTTATCCTTCTCTTCCTGGTACAGAGAGGGAGACGCTTAAAAGTGGAGATTTCCCTTACAAAAGGGTAAATTCTATTCTGTTTGTAGAGCTTCTCTTGTGCCTGCTATTTCTTAAAAAATAAACAGCTCAGAATAATCCTTATGCCAAAGAGGCATATTTTGAGTTGGCAAATCCTGCTCCCCTTTAGTCCTGCCTTTGAAACTTCCCTAAGAATGTTCAGTCCAGAAGCTGAGTTGGTAGATTCCTCTACCTCATTGAATCAGTTTCTTAGTCCTGAGAATAGGTCAGTTCGGTTAAAGAGCTCTGTCTCATTTCAGGAGTTGGTGATGCAGGTGGGCTTCCAAAGTTAGGCCTATATGGTTCAAGCAATCAGGTATTTAATAAGAGGCATTTCTATGGAAACAAAAGAAAAACAAAGGTTAATGATTGGAGCAGACTCTAAACCCAATTTCTGAGTCCTGAGGGCAGCCAGTGACTTATAGATGTTGGGCTCAAATCATCTTTTGCAGTTTGAATGTCTCTGGTGATGTCGTCAGGTGTTCTGGTGAACTTTCTGAGTGACCCACATAGCAACAGGCATGAAGGCTGTCCACACATGAGCTGTTGCAGTGATTTCTCTGAAGTTTATATCAAGTCGTCCAGCTTCAGTGTGCAGAGCAGCCTTTATTCTTAGTGACTTTAAGTCAGAAGGGTGGAGGAGAATTGGAAATGTTAGCTTGGAGAGTCGTAGCCAGATACTTGAGGAAACTAGAAGAATTCAGGATACAGTCCAGTTTATAGGTAGATAACAAAACCTTGAAGACAAGTAACAGGACTAGAATGTAATATTCACCAAAGGTGTGCTACTGAACATAATTTTTCTCACAGACTGCTTATGAGTAACAAGAGAAAAAAATGACTAACTATAATGTGAACAACCTAGACCAACACCTTGACCAGGAAATCAAAATTAACATCACAAATGAAGGACAGATGACATACACATTGTGTGCCTCCAGGTGTGGTCTTCTGAGGACACAACATCACTAATGTACTATTCTAGCCAGGATGCACAATCTGAAACTAACCATGAGACAAACAAACTCAAAATAAGGAATATTAGACAAACTCAGAATAAGGAAGGGCCGGCCCCGTGGCTTAGCGGTTAAGTGCGCACGCTCCGCTGCTGGTAGCCCAGGTTCGGATCCCGGGCGCGCACCGACACACCGCTTCTCCAGCCATGCTGAGGCCGCGTCCCACATACAGCAACTAGAAGGATGTGCAGCTGTGACATACAACTATCTACTGGGGCTTTAGGGGAAAAAAAATAAATAAATAAATAAAATCTTAAAAAAAAAAAAAAAAAGAAAGGGTTAAAAAAAAAAAAAAAGAATAAGGAATATTCTTTTTTGAAACCGGGGGCCAACTTGCTTTAACTATACTCAGCTGTTTGTTTGCAAAAGTAGTTAGATAATGCATAACTAAAACCCACCCTATAGATAACATCTCTGAGGCTTGGGTCACCATGGTAATGGGTCCAGCGCTTGAGTTTTTCAGGAGCTGAAAGTCAACCCCTTCAGGCCAGTTAAGACCATCAATCCATCAACTGGGCCTGTGCAAATGCTCAACAAGTGACCTTTTGGGCCGGCCCCGTGGCTTATTGGTTAGGTGCGCACACTCCGCTGCTGGCAGCCCGGGTTCGGATCCTGGGCACGCACCGACACACCGCTTCTCCGGCCATGCTGAGGCCACGTCCCACATACAGCAACTAGAAGGATGTGCAGCTATGACATACAACTATCTACTGGGGCTTTGGGGAAAAAAGGGGGAGGATTGACAATAGATGTAAGCTCAGGGCCAGTCTTCCTCAGCCAAAAGAGGAGGATTGGCATGGATGTTAGCTCAGGACTGATCTTCCTCACACACACACAAAAAATATATACATATTCTCTCTCTCAGTTTAAAACTATCTCTCTGTTTATCTAGAGAAACAGAGAGATATATGAAGGGAATAATAACCCACCAGAATTGATTACTTTAAATGGGAAACATTTGAGCTACAAAAGATGTGTCAGGGGAAGAGGGAGAATCCCCCTCTGCCCTTTTCCTTAAGGTTCTTATGGCTGGCCAAATAATTAACAAGACAGGTTAGCAGGAGAAAATAATACCAAGTTTAATAACATGTATACATGGGAGAAACTCAGAAATGAGCAAATCGTCCCTCTGTCTAAGCTGCTTGCTTAAGTATTGCAGCTAAAGGCGAGGAACGTGTTGGGGGTGGGTAGTGGTCTGGGACTTCAGAGGGCAGGAAGACAATTCTTTTCAGGGTCATCTATAGATAATGTGGTCAGGGAGAGACAGAGTTTTTGATAAAAGGGGCTTGGTGCCTTTCCTATTGTAACCTCTATCCTACATTATCTTTACAGCCATCATGATAGAAGATCTGTTCCAGGAAGGAGCCACCATGTCAAATTCTTTAGGCAGTTAGTCAGGGAGGTCAAATGTCCCTCAGAGAAAACAATCAAGGTAAAGAGATATATTTCAGGGTGGCCAAATCTTGATCTCCCACAGATGCATAAGGAAATCTGATCTGACCTTCCCTTATCTGACTAAAGCTGTCATTAACCCCCCTCCCATGGAGTTTCCTGTTTGGGAGAAAACAGACTATTAGCACCAGGAAGTGAGAATTCAGCTGCCAAATATTCCCCTCCAGAGGGTTTTCCAGCCAGCAAGAAGACTGCCCATTAGCATCAGTATGAAAAACCCCAATAGAATCATCTATATTTTCCCATTGAAGCCCTTAACCACCCCCCCTTATTCCCTATTAAGCTGCTACATAAACCGTTATAAGCACACCCACATGTATGCAAATAAACTTTGTCTTTTCTCCTGTGAATCTGGCTATTGTACATTAATTTGCAGATCCCCACCACCCCACTCTGACCTAAGTGGCTAAAGGAAAAGTTTTTCCCCTAACAAAGAGCAAATGATAAAGCAAATGAGGCATGTTAATAATAGGTGAATCTAGGTAGAAGGTATATGAGTGTTCTTTGTACTATTCTTGTAAATTTTCTGTAATTTTAAAATTATATCCAAATAAAAAGTTAAAAACAAAACAAAACAAAAAACAGAACTACTCATTGAAATGATATATATAATAGCAAAAAAGAAAAGAGGAAAACTATTAAATAAATTTTTATGTATCCATTTAATGTTTTCATACAGTCATCAAAACTAATGTTTTAAAAATGTTCCATAACATGAGAGCATGTTACAAAAATGATCCTTCAAACAAAAAGTAGAAATCAAAGCAATCCATACGGGGGCCAGCACAGTGGCATAGTGGTAAAGTTCAGGTGCTCCACTCTGGCAGCCCAGGGTTTGAGGGTCTGGATCCTGGGCGCAGACCTACACACCGCTCATCAGGTGATGCTGTCGTGGCATCCCATATATAAGGGAGAGGAAGACTGACACAGATGTTAGCTCAGGGCCAATCTTCCTCACACACAAAAAAAAAAAAACAAGACAATCCATATAGGATGATCCCAATTAGGTCAAACTTTAAATAGCTTATGTGTTTGTACCAGATGTCAAATAAAGTAAGAAGATCCTAATAAAATTGATTTCAACTTCATAACAGCTCTAGGAGTTAAGACGTGTCTGTGTTAGGGTGGGGGAGGGGGATGGAGGAGGGGGTACTACATTTCTGCTTGTCTTCTCTGGCTCTAAACTCTTGCTTTTGATAATTGTTTCTGTGTAAGGATGCCATCTCTCTTCTCTAGAACATGGCCCCCAGTATAAGTCACATCGCCTTTTTCTTGATTTCTAAAGCATAAAATAAGTCATTTGCATGTGTTGGGGAAATAAAAGTCCTACTGACAAAGACAGACCCCTCCACATTAATGCAGAAAAGAAAGAAAACTGATTTAGTATTGTGATTTATAAGAAATATATATTTAGTCATTCAGATGACTAAAATATATTTCTCACATACATTTAGTCTTCATCCACAGTTCCTGGCCCACAGCTCCCAAAACCCTTGGAATTTCATAAGTGTGGAGAGTGACAAAGGTGTCTTCTGTTATGTTAATTAGGTGACTTCTGGAAAGCACCTAAGGATGGGGGGTGCCAAAGGAGCCACATGTGATTAGAGAGTTGGAACTTTCAGTCCCATCTCCTGACTTCCTGGAGGCGAGAGGGGCTGGAGGTTGAATCAATCATACCATTGTAATGAAGCCTCCATAAAAACTCAAAAGGATGGGGTTCGGAGAGCTACCATGGGGTTGGTGAACACATGGTGATTGGGGAGAGCGGGGCACTTGGAGAGGGCATGGAGGCTTCACACCCTTTCGCCATACACCCTTTGCCCTGTGCATCTCTTCCGTCTGGCTATTCTTGAGTTATATTCTTTTATAATAGACTAGTAATCTGGTAAGTAAAATGTTTGAATTCTGAGAGCCACTCTAGCAAATTAATCAAACCCAAGGAGGAGGTCATGGGAACCTCTGATTTATAGCCAGTTGGTCAGAAGTACAGGTAATAACCTGGACTTTCGACTGGAGTCTCAACTGTGTGTGTGGGGGCCAGTCTTGTAGGACTGAACCCTTAATCTGTGGAATCTGATGCTATCTCAGGTAGATAGTATTAGAATTGAGTTGAATTCTCAGACACCTTCTCTCGTCTGAGAATTGCTTGGTGTTGTGTGGGAAGCACTGCCCCCAACACACATGTTGGAATTGGGTCCAGGAATCTAACTGAATCAGTACAACACAGTAGTACATACACATAGGCAGCCCGTGAGTAACTATGAAGTCAGGATGAAATTTCACACAATTAATTGAGGAAAGCAGAATAATTAAACTTCTCTTATCTCCTTGTGAGACAAATAGTCACTCAGATAACCTGCTAGGTTACCTCCAGAGTTGTGTGTGGACCTTTCCAGGGGGTATGAAGCCCAGACCTTGAGACATCTCTGCATAAGGAAACAGGAGATGGGGCTTATCTAGCCCTGGAGAGATTTATCTACGGTCCAAAAAGTTAGAGTAGGGACTCAATTCCTTTCTGTTTCTAAAGAGATCCTTTCAAAAGAGAAGGAAAAAGGAACTTTCTTCTTCCCCTTTATAGGCAGAGAGAAATCATTTTTATTTATCCTCACACGTGCAGCAGCTTTTCGGACTCCGGGGTGGTACATATGAAGGGCAGGACCACATGATGGGGCACCTGGCAAACATCTGAGAGTTGAACTTGAGATATCCTTGTTGTTGAAGTCTTCTGGCCACCCCGAGGGCTGGAATTTGGCCCAGAGCACCCCTATCTCAGCAGGCTCGGGCCTCCTGCCATGTTTTCTTATTCCCTATCTGGCTTCACACTCCTTGCTTCTCCCCTTTGGACACCTTCCTCCCTTCAGTTTCCCCAAGAGACTCAATTTCCCTTGTATTGTTATGCAGAGCAATTTCATTTTCCTCCACAACTAGGTTCTGGAGCATCAAAGACATTTCCACCCTGAAATGCTTTAACACCTGAGCACCAACTCCAGATCCCACTATTTGTCTGCAGAGAAAAATGGGCAGAGGCTTTGCAATGTCAGTCTTTTCTCTTCTTCCTTTCCCACTAGTCTCTGAGGGGAAAAAAGAGAGAAGTAGAAATGTACTGCCCAGCTGCTGAAGTGAATTATGCTATCCTTCACCTCCAGCCCCCCTCAGAAGGTAGAAATGGCTATACTCAGGTTTGGTTTAAAATTATTATTTTTCTCTGGTTTTTCATATATCTTTGTTCTAAGATAACTATTTTTGTTCACGTCTTATCTAAAAAATGAAATATATCTTACATTTGCTATCAAGTGATGAGATACCACTTTTATATAGGAAATTAGCAAAGGTTTTGGTATTGTATGACCAGAGGAGTTAAAATACATATTGTCAGTAGCTAGCTGAGTAGTAATTTGGCGTTGATAACCATATTCAAGGTTAAATTTTAACATAAATTTGGAGTCCTAATTTTCTTAAATTGTCTTCAAAAATTGTGCACCCAAAGAGCACAGAGATAGAGCTGCAGAAAGTGTACACCAGGTGAAGTAAATATTAGCCACTAAGGAATGACCACACATAGATAAAGCTATCTTTCTTATTGTCACTAATACAAGTGCAAAATGATGGCTTGGCACATGCCAGGAAATGCCGTCAAAAGGCTGGAGAAATTATTAGAGTTTTTGGAATAGATCATAGAATTTTCAAGGCTAGAGGAGGTTGGTGTGATCCATCCGTGCTTCATGAAGGACTCTTACTAAGATGTTGACCATCAATCTGTCAAAAGCCTCTTGCTGACTTTTAGGAGAAGGTATTTATCTTCCTTCAAAATAGAATTCAGTTCAGGAATGCAACAAAACCTTTGAGTTAAACCATATAGGTAACACAGTCAAACCCTGAAATTGCTTGATAAGCTTCAAAACAAAGCTATCTGCAACTGTCTGCCTGAGGTTGCTAAAGAAATCAGGATCAGGAGCACATGTTCTGGACATTACCACGTCTCCATGATGACGTGCAGAGAATACTCATATTCAAAATGTGGGAAAGTCCTGGACTTGGATTTCAGTTGCAATACTGAAGAGAAAAGAGGTAATTATGTAGATGCATGTATAAATCTGCTCAGGCTGCCAACACAAAATACCACAGACTGGGTGGCTTAAACAAGAGAAATTTATTTTCTCACAGTTCTGGAGGCTGGAAGGTGTCAGCAGGGTTGATCTCTCCTGAGGCCTCGTGGTTTGGAGACTGCCGCCTGCTTGCTATGTCCTCACATGGTCTTTACTCCATGTGCCTTCACCTCTGGTGTCTCCCCGTGTGTCCAGATCTCTTCTTATAAGGACACCAGTCATATTGGGTTAGGGTCCGCACTCTAATAAGCCCATTTTAACTGAATTATCTCTTTAAAGGCTCGATCTTGAAATGCAGTCACATTCTGAGGTGCTGGGGATTAGGGCTTCAACACATGAATTTTGAGAAGACACAATTCAGCCTGTGACATGTTTGTATTGAAAGTTAGTGGGAAGAAATGTAATAAACTATTACATGTACATAATAAACTATGTCCTTCACCCTATTTCCCTCCAGTTTTATATGAACTGTTTTTCCTAGAGTCTAAAATGTCATCAAATGTAAGATTTCACTTCAAGTTAATTACTCGAAGTTAATTACAGAAACTTTGGAAAACAGAGAAAAATTTAAAGGAGAAAATCCTACCCCATCTCCTTTAAACTTTTCCCTATTTTCTAAAATTTTTATAACGAATATGTACTGATTTTATAGTAAAAAAGTTATCTTTTTAAATAAGTAAAATGAAATATACTTAAGGTCTCTTCTCTCCGGGAAAAAGGTAGCTAAATGACAACCAGTCTCCTTATCTCCCATTCAACCCACTCCTGACTGAGCTACAATTTGAAGTAGAGAAATCATAGTATGTCAGGGTTTTGAGGACTGAAAGCAGCCACACAGCATCACAAGATTAAGAACTAAGAGTGTCTTCATCATTATGATTTTACTATTCAACCATCTGTAATAAAATGACTTTACTATTTTAAGAAACTCTTTTTTTTTTTTTTTTTTTTTTGGTGAGGATGGTCAGCCCTGACCTAACATCCCTGTGAATCCTCCTCTTTTTGCTGAGGAAGACCGGCCCTGGGCTAACATCTGTGCCCATCATCCTCCACTTTATATGAGACGCCGCCACAGCATGGCCTGACAAGCCCTGCATAGGTGTGCACCCGGGATCCGAACTGGGCCACCAGCAGCGGAGCGCGCGCACTTAACTGCTACGCCACGGGGCCAGCCCCTATTTTAAGAAACTCTTGCCCAGGAAAATAAAATTGCAAATAACATTATTGTTTCTTTTAGGAATTTCCTGAAAGTACTAAGCTAATAACAATTGCTCAACTCAGCTTATCAACTCTGAGACTTGCTTTGAAACCCTCCCCTCACTGTATCTACCAATTGTAAACTATTATGTCTTGACTTTGCCAATCCTAATCAATCCCTCCCTCCACCCCCACAAATCCCCGACCCTCTCCCTCATCCCCCTCACCCTGCATTGCAAGGCCCACCATAAACCATCTCCTAAAAAAACCTCATAAATATCCTGCCTTTGCCCTCCTCAATCTGAAACACTGCTAAGACTTTTCAAGGTAGTATTCTCCTTTATGATTGCAAGCAATAAACTCAGCTCTGTTTTATCAACAGGTTATTTTGGTAGAATTTTCAGGGAGCCAGTGCTCAACATTTAGAAAACTCTTGAGAAGTCAAGTCCTACTGTCCATCATGCTTGAGTCCCTCATACATTATCCCTAACAAGTGATATTCTGGTTTCTACTTGGATACTTCTAGGGCCTGGGATCTCACTTTCTCCTAAGTCATCGTCCTTTAGACAGTGAGATCTTTGGATTTCTCTAGGTGTTTAACAGGAGATAATAATATGATGGTAATAAATATCATTTGAGTGAAAGGATGCATGGTACATTTCGGTTTAATTGTTACTCTGTCTGGTTAGCTGAGAAAACCATGATTAACAATTTTATGTACCTCCTTTCCATCTCTTTTCTTTTTCTGTGTTTTATTTCTTCCTAGCTCCATCTTTGTAAAAAACTTTTTGTCATTTTTGTGTGTGTGATTAATATACTCTCTGTGTAGAACATTTTTGGAAACTCCAAAAAGAAGTAAAGAGGACAATAAATCTTGGAATCTGAAAACAAAACAAAAGCTTAGGTAATAAATGAAATTTTAGAAAGTATGTTTAACTTTCAGAGCTTTATAATTGTTTTCTATAGATTTCTGATTTCTTTGTTATACTCTTTCTAAATTCACTTTGAATTAATGAAGACATATTCTCAATTGATATTAATTTAAACAATTAATAAAACTAGGTTGTGAAAAAGGAGAAGGAAAAAATATGAGTAGCTCCCCAAAATCTATTAATTAGGAAAAATACAAATTTTTGGCACATCAACAGGGAGAATAATAGCATTGCTGATTATCATTTTGATGCAGAAATCAGACACATTTGCCAAAAGTTCCTGCCAGTAAACAAATTGAAAATCTTTAGTTACCAATGAAAACTACTTAATATTCTAATTAATTCAAAGAGGGAAAAAATGTAAGACTAGGTCTGACTTAATAAGATGTTAGTAGTCAATATATACAGAAAAGATGTGTATGCGTGTCTGGAGGGTTGTCCAACGCCAACAATCAATTCTCTGATTCTCTGGACACCAAATGGCTGTCCTACAACCCAATTTTGACACTAACTACTTGGAATTAGCACAGACCCCACAGGTTATGGGCTCAGTCCTCCACAAGACTAGCCCCACTTTAGATGCCAATCCCAAGTCTGGGCCACCCATACTTCTAACGTACTACTATAAGTTGGAGGTTCCATGATCCCCTCCTAAGGTTTAATAATTTGCTAGAATGGCTCACAGAACTCAGAGAAACACTTTACTTACATTTACCAGTTTATTATAAAGGATACAATTCAGGAAAAGTCAGATGGAAGAGATGCATAGGGCAAGATACGGGGATAGGGGCAGGCATGGAACTGCCATGACTTCTCTTAGCTTGCCACCTCCCAGCACTTCATATGTTCACCAACCTGGAAGCTTATCAAATCTTCTCTTCAAGGGGCCAGCCCTGTGGTGCAAGCGGTTAAGTGCGCGCAATCCACTGCGGCAGCCCGGGGTTCACCAATTCGGATCCCAGGCGCCCACCGACACACCACTTGTCAGGCCATGCTGTAGTGGCGTCCCATATAAAGTGGAGGAAGATGGGCACAAATGTTGGCCCAGGGCCAGTTTTCCTCAACCAAAAAAGAGGAGGATTGGTAAATGTTAGCACAGGGCTGATCTTCCTCACAAAAAAAAAAAAAACCTTCTCTTCAAGAGATATTATGAATTTAATCTCCAGTCACTGGTTTCCTCCCTGGAGGTCAATTCGTGGGGCTGAAAGTTCCAACCCTCTAATCACTTGGTCTTTTGATGACCAGCCCCCTCCTGAGCTATCTAGGGGCCTCACCCTCAGTCACCTCATTAGTATAAATGCAGGTGTATCCAAAGAGACTAATTAAGAATAACAAAGACACTGCTCTTCTTACCAATTTCACCTCACTCCAGTGGGACTCCAACCCACATTCGAAGGAGCTCCAAGGAGCAGCCCATGGGTGGGCCTTGTACTCACAATCCATCCATTCCTCAGAGGGTTCTTTCCTGTTTGGTGTCATGGATTTGAAACAAAAATGAAGCTGAACATTCAACAACACAAGCTTTTATTCAATGGCCGAAGAATGGAGAAGTGGGAACTATGTTCAGAAATCAACTTCTCAGCTCCTGGAGTGGTTAAGCAGTTATTATAAGGGGTCTAGGTAGGGAAAGGGAGGAATATTCATAGTTATTTGGGGAAATGGGTAGGCTTTTCCGGGGAGCAAGGATGCCACCTGTTTTCTTTCCTTATTTAGTTATATCCTGCTGTTGTCGTGGCAACTGTAAATTGTCATGGTGCTGGTGGGTGTGTTAGGTAGCATGGCAATGTATTACAATGAGCATATAATGAGCTGCGGGGTCCATGTCAGGTCAAATCAGACTGCTGTGTTGCCTTCAGCCGGCTTTAACTGGCTTTGACTACATGTCTCAGCCATGTCCTCCTTCTTCTTCTTGTGGTTTCCTGTGAGCTAAAGAGAATGTGTTAGGCTTGTTCTGAGCAGGTTGTGGTTAATGTCTTATGGGGCCAGGAGCTGGGGTAACACTATCACTCAGGAAATTTCAAGGGTTTTAGGAGCTCTGTCCTCCACCTCCACCCTCTACCACACATGGTGTGCCTAAGACCTACTATTTGGTTCAGTTTCTCCAGAAAATAAGCCTGTGATTGCTGCCTGGGGGCAGTCATTGGATGCACAGGAAGAGAACTAAGAGAACTAAGAACTCTGAAAACTGACTTCAGAAGATCCCCTTGTTTTCAATACCATATCTTGACCTCTGGTATCTCTGATATGTGAGTTCTTCAGGGATTCTGTAGGGCATACAGGTTCATTTCTTGACTCTCGGCTAGTCTTTAGCTTGCCTTGACCAACAAAATATTGTAGAAGTGATGCTGTGTGACTTCCGAGCCTCAACCTCAAGCGATACTGCAGCTTCTGCTCTCATCCTCTTGGAACCCTGCCTGACACTACCACGTAAGAGGCCTGGTGTGACCTATTTGACAATGAGAGGCCACATGGAAGAGAACTGAGGCCCTAGTCAACTGCAAGACATGTGAATGAGGCCATCGAGAGCCAGCTATTCCTGCCAACTATTAAAGACAAAAACTCAACTGAGTGAATACAAAGATATAATTGGCTTTATTCAGTGATTCATGAATCAAGCAGCATCCCGTCCAGCAAACAGATAGGAGGTCATAGGAGCTATACAAAAATGGAAGGTTTTTATAGGCAGAAAGAGGGTAGGACAAAGAAGTTAAAAGAGTAGATTATTTCGGGCAAGGACACCTTCCCTTGGGGGAAGGCAGGGAGTCTTATCAGGACTCACTAGTGTTGATCAGGAAATTCCAGACTGATTGGTTTGAAATTCCACTCCTGGGAGAAGATGAAACCTCCATTAGGTTAGATATTAAGTCTCGGTAGTGCTTAGCATAAGTGACTCCATTTTGGGCCTGTTGTTTCTTTTTAACACAACTGATCACAAGTGTGAGACTGAGCCCAGACAAACCTACATGGAACAGAGAAAAATCACCACAGATAAGCTCTCCTCAAAGTACCAACCCATAGAATCGTCAACAAATAAATGATTATTTTAAAACACCAGGTGATTTTTTTTTTTTTTTTTTTTTGGTGAGGAAGATCAGCCCTGAGCTAACATCCATGCCAATCCTCCTCTTTTTGCTGAGGAAGATTCGCCCTGGGCTAACATCTGTGCCCATCTTCCTCCACTTTATATGGGACGCTGCCACAGCATGGCCTGACAAGCAGTGCATTGGTGCGTGCCCAAGATCCAAACCCGGGCTGCCAGCAGTGGAGTTCATGCACCAAACACTACACCATGGGACCAGCCCCCAGGTGATTTGTTTTTTGGGGGGTTTTTTGGTGAGGAAATTTGGCCCTGAGCTAACATCTGTGCCAATCCTCCTCTATTTTGTATGTGACACACCACCACAGCATGGCTTAACAAGCAATGTGTAGGTCTGCACCCAGGATCTGAACCCTCAAACCCCGGTCCACTGAAGTGGAGCATGAGAACTTAACCACTACACCACCCGGCCGGCCCCAAGGTGATTTGTTTCATAGCAAAAGTTAACTGATATAGTGGTGAAGTATAATGATGTCTGCAACTTACTTTCAAGTGTTTCAAGAAAAAAGTATATATATAATATAAAAATATATACATTTTTGAGACAGTATATATATTTATATATTATATATAAATACATATATTTGAGAGAGGTAAAGCAAATATGTCAAAATATTAGCAATTAGTAAATCTAGGTGAAAGGTTTATTGGTATTCACTGTACTATCCTTTCCATTTTTATATATACTTGAAATTATTCAAATTAAAAGTTGAGGGGGTGGGGCCAGCCTGGTGGCATAGTAGTTAAGTTCACGCACTCCACTTTGGCGGCCCAGGGTTCATGGGTTCGGGTCCTGGGCATGGACCTACGAACCGCTCATCAAGCCATGCTGTGGTGGCGTCCCATATAAAGTAGAGGAAGTTTAGCGTAGATGTTAGCTCAGGGCCAGTCTTCCTCAAGCAAAAAGAGGAAGTTTGGTGATGGATGTTAGCTCAAGGCCAATCTTCCTCACCACAAAAAAAAAAAGTTGAGGGGAAATAAAATTTAAAATATAGGAGAAAACGATATTGGCAAATGTTGATAATTGTTGAAGGCGAGTAATAGATATGTGAAGATTCATAATACTCATTTTTATTTATGTTTGACATTTTCACAATAAAAAGTTTTAAAGTATACAGCAGGGATTACTACCAGATAGTGAGTTAAAATTTGGTTCCTAGTCCAATTCAACAGACATGCTTCTGTTGCCCCAATGAGGGTCTAACAATTTGCCTAGTTATAGACCCTCTAACTTACCTACTTTCCAACCCTCGTCTTCCTTTCTGGAAGAGTCTATTTCCCACTAAAGAGACTGAAAATGGCCAACTAGTTTAACTGCACTGAGAACAGGGGCACGTGACCCCCTTCTGGTCCCGTTCCTCTGAAAAGTGTTGATTTTCGTTGTTGTTATACTAGGCAGTTTACTTGGATGGAACCAAACTCCAAACTTGGTCTTCCCTGCAGTGGGTGTACATCTGAATCATTGTTCGGCTCTTTCGTCCTTAGCTGGGCTGCTTAGAGCCTTCCCCATGCATGCACAGTTTAGGGCCCAACCAGAGATTTGGGCAGAGTTCATATGCAGAATTTGGGGTCCTCCCCCTCTGGCTCTCTCCTTTCCAAGATGTTCCCCTTTATTTTCCTGTGGTTGTGGTCCCTCTGAACTCTGTCCTTTGGTTCTTCAAGCCAGTAAAATTGTGGATTTCTGTGCACAGGGGTTTTAGCTACCCCTCTTAGGGCTTGTTCTCAAGCTAAAAGTCTTTAAAAATGGGGAAACTCACCCAGTGCAATTTTCCTCTTCCAATTGTAGCCCTAGTTTCTACCTGCTTTTTTGTGTGTGAAAGGAGATCAGCCCTGTGCTAACATCCGCCAATCCTCCTCTTTTTTTTTTTTTTCACTGAGGAAGACGCCCTGGGTTAACATCCATGCCCATCTTCCTCCACTTTATATGGGACGCCGCTACAGCATGGCTTGCCAAGCAGAGTGTCAGTGCGCACCAGGGATGCGAACCAGCGAACCCTGGGCAGCCGCAGCAGAGCGTGTGCACTTAACCGCTTGCGCCACCATGCCAGCTCCTCTACCTGCTTTTAATCTCCACTGCTTTCAGGTAGTTGTTTACTTTTGCCCAGAGTTTATAGCTGTCATATGCAGGAGGATTGGACTGATAGAAACTACACTTACTTCACAATTCTCTTTCAGAAGACAAAAGAAATGTGACAATGGACTCACCTTTTCAGGTATTCAACCTTTCTGAATACATAATATGAAGAGGATCAAAATCTACATAGAGGGGCCGGCCCCGTGGCTTAGTGGTTGAGTGCGCGTGCTCCACTACTGGTGGCCCGGGTTCGGATCCCGGGCTCGCACCAACGCGCCGCATCTGCAGCCATGCTGAGGCCGAGTCCCACAAACAGCAACTAAAAGGATGTGCAACTATGACATACAACTATCTACTGGGGCTTTGGGGGGAAAAAAATCTACACAGAAAGTGCTTAATCTTGCTTTTTACAAAATACCCCAATTCTTTGAAGAATTGCTAATATTGTGTGTCCATTTTTATTAATAGGCTAATGAAAAATGTCTATTGTCTTAATATATTTAAAACAGATAAAACTATTGATTTTTCTTATATATAAAAGGAAATATTGTTAGTCATCAGTTGTCTCCTACTTGGATTGATTTGACTAATTTAAGGTCTTATTCAACATTTTATCATGAGTTGCAGTCTGGGAAAGTATGGCCACTTAATAAGTCTTTAAAATAAGCTTTATACAATGAGTAATGTATACAATTAACAGAGCCATTGTCTTTTCTATTTTAATTGGTAAAGTGTATTTTCCAGGTCAAAATTTAGGATGCAAAGATTAATCTTATCCAACAGACCTATCAGAAAAACAAAAAGTATTCCATATTACTCTTTTCAGTAGCCAGAAATTAACGAGGTCCAAAATAGCAGCCGTAAGAAGAACAATACATATGGTCAAGACAGCAGAACACGAACCCGCCTGGAAGAGCCTGAAGACGTCCTCTCTCATTTTCCAACAATTCAAAGGTATCTCCTGCTATGTAATTATGCATTTACAACATTAAAGGAAATGACTCATGTTTTACATGAGCAGTCATGCTGAATAAAGTAATAAACATCGCAAAAGTGACAAGAGTAAAGGTTACAAGTAGAGCACACTGATTTTGGACCCTCCGAGTTGCTGACATAGGTGAGGTGATGGTGATAGCACCTCCCCTTTCTGGGCCCTTGTGAAGATGAATCAGTGCTGGCCAACCAACAGAGGACCCTTCCCACAATGGCTTCCATTTATTATTTTTGCCGCTGGTTAAACAGCAATGTTGTTACATAGGCCACTGTGAATCTACAGGAAAGTGATTATAGACACAGAGAAAATATCTTCCTTGGAAATTTTAGCTAGTTTGTCTGTATGAAACAGATCCCTTGATGAGAAGACTTTAAGCACTACATTTGTCTGATGACGCCGTGTCACTGCTGGCCTCTGTGTAGAAACCACGCTTTACTTATCCAACACCTAGAAATGTGTAGAACACGAGCTTCTGAAATTTTCTTCCAGTAGATACAGGCTTTGTCCACAAAATAATAACTTTTCAGGCCATACACTCAGCTTCTCTCTCATCTCTTGGTACCTGGGAAATGACTCTGGTCTACAGATGTATTTTATCTGATCTGCATGTGTTTTAAAAAATAAAATAATACTTTAAAATATGGAGAGTTTTCTCTCAAAAAATTTTTAAAAAGCATAAAACAAAAACCCAGATTTCCATCTTCTCTTGAAACCTGGAGAATCTGGCAACCCAGCATTCAAATTCCTGCATGAGAACACTGGGGTGACCTGAGTATCTGCAGCTCCTAAAGCACCTGTGCTCCCTATCCAGCTCACTCCATCCATTTTCCTGACCTGCTCAGCCCCTAAAGGAATTCAGTTTGAGATCTAGGCCTTACCTGACTAAAACACTATTTTGTAGGCGTTATTCACCAATGTATGCAAAGATGAAGTTGTTACTGATAAGGCCCAGTGGTCTTTGAGAACCAGGCCCAAATACAGCAGATTACAGGAGTAACCACTCTTTAATCAAACCCCTACAGAGAATATGCAGGCTTTGCTAAAGTGACTTTTCAGCATACAAGCCAAAAACTATTTTTTCTGTGTTCATCTATATATACAGGTTTTTAGAGAGTAGTTGAATACTTTTTTAATATAATTTTTTAATGCTTATTATTAGATCTAAGAATTCACTATTTTTGCCAATCATATATTTCCAATACAAAGTGAAAGTAGAAATGTCTGTAACTCCTAACTTAAGAGTGACAGGAGAATTTGGAGAAACTAAAAACAAGAAAAGTTATCAGAACACCAAAAAATTGAACTCATCAACACAATAGGTGCAACCTGTGTGAAAAAGTAACTTCCTGACCAAAGTTCTCATAGAACAAACCAATAATGATAGTATGTATTTTTCCCTTGCTCCCACTTAGTCATCAAGACAATCTTAGGACGTAGATTGTATTCATTATCTATTACTGCATTAAAAAATTACCCCCAAACTTAGAAGCTAAAAACAACAAACATTTATTGTTTGATTAACCCTAAATAAGGCTTAGAACAACCTATATGATTACAAAAGTAAAACGCTGATGTGTACATTCCTTTCCATTTATTCTGATGGTGGCTTGTTCAAAATTCTTCCTCAATGTATATATACCCACGAAATATATATATATGTGCAAGATAAGTTTTTGAAAAGTAACATAATATTATTACTACTAAACAACAGGGATATATTCTGAGAACTGCGTCATTAGGTGATTTCATTGTTGCATGAATATCGTAGAGCATACTCACACAAACCTAGATGGTGTACCTAATACACACATAGGGCTGTATGGTACTAATCTTATGGGACCACTGTCATATATGCGGTCGGTCGTTGACTGAAACGTCCTTTTGTGGCACATGACTGTACTAGAAATAGGAATGTTTTCCATGAACTTCCCACCACCACCTGTCCTCATGGTGGCTGTGGGGCCTTGGCAAGCTGAGAGCTTCATTGTTCACTTTACTTTCCTTCTTTCCTTTGCTTTACTTTTTTTTCTCTATTTCCTTCATTCCCTCTTCAAACAAAACTAATTTGAAAATATTGCTTGAATTTTACAAGCCCAATTTTGCCCTTGGGATATTCTACATGAGTTAGAAAATAAAATGCATCCTATTTTTATAGCAACATTTTGGAGGAAGTTAAAACCACACTATAACAGCAAAAAAAAATTCTGATAAATTGTTGTTATAGGCTCTTCCATAATGCAAATTAAATAGTTGACTGCAGTACACATAGAACATCTGCTAACCCAAATTCAAATGAATGAGGAACTAAGAATTGCTTTTTCCATCTAATCATATAGAAGACTAAACATATTATGAGCCAGATATTCTCAATATTTTAAGGGATTGCCTATTAGTGAGCTTAGTACAGTAAATTGAAGCAATAACTAAGTAGTACCCTGGGGACCCGAAGGAGTTAATGACTGTGGATGCCTAAGTGCTTAATTAACAGCTGGGTAGAGCCACTAGGCAACTGTAATTCAGTAATAACAACAAAAGGTACAGATTTGTTCTAAATCCCAAGCCAATATTGGCCATAGTTCTTTTTCTCGAGTTTAACTATTTCATGCTTTCTTGCTTTAATTACCTGCTTTAATTAAATTATCAAATTTATTATCTAAATATGTATATTATAAAACAGTAGAAAACGGTAACAGTAGAAAACAGAAATAATTTTTTAAAACATCTCTACAAACAGTAGAAAATAATTTTTTAAAACATCTCATTGTCAAAAATTTGAAAATGATAATTTGAAAGCCTGGCATAAAGAGACAAAGTATACTGCCCATTTCTCTAAGGAGAAGAGCCCATCGCCAGTCTCTCTCTCGCTTTCTGTGGTTCTCCCCATTACTCGTGTAATTATCACTGAGGATGACGAGATTTGCTTGATCTTGGTGACCTGACTTCTTTCCTTTTAGACTTTTTTTTTTACCATAAAAGAAAAAACAATATCCTGTTCCGTTCAGTAGCACATATATCAAAATTGGAGCAAAACCCAAAAATGAGATTAGCATGATTCCAACTCAAAATGACATGAAAACTGCGAAATTACTGCACTTTTTTACATTGCTAAAAATTAAACTAATGGTCTGTCACAATAGGAATTATTTTCAATTGTATGTAACAGGAAACTTAACTAAACAATTGTTGAACAAGTTATGGTAGCTATTTTTATTGATTCTTCAAAGGAGCTGTCAAAGATCTAGTTATCTTTCTGTTCTCATGTCTCTAGTGTGTAGCTTTCATCCTCATGAACACCTCTTGATACCAAGATGGCTCTTCTTCCACTTTGCATCTATATTCCAGGAAGGAATAATGAGAAGAAAGAAAGACAAAAGACATGTGCCAGCTTAGGCAGACCCCTTTTAGAGAGCTTTCCTAAATATCCCACATGGTAGACTTAGATCTCCTTGGCCAGAACTGTGTCGTATGTCATATATCCATCCCTAGCTTCAAGAGAGCCCAGTAAACCAAGTTTTTAAGCTATGTATATTGCCACCAAAAGCAAAATGGGGTTCTGTTAGTGAGGAAGAAGAGAGCAACTTTTATCAGGCAGGCAACTACCGCCGTCTGCTAGGTGGTGTGAAAGAAAGACTCGAGGAAAGGCAAAGAGATTAAAGCAATTTCAGAGAAAGTGATAAAATGAAGACCAGACAAAGATGACTTGTCCAATAATTGATGTCCCTGAGGTAAAACTCAACAAACAGAAAAAATATTAAAAAATAAATTACAGTAAAATTTCACTGAAATAGAAGAACTGAATCTGTAGTTAGGACATATTGTATGTAAGAAAAAAATTGACATAGATCAACATACAATGCAGTTAAGTTACCAAACTTCAAAAATTAAAAATATTAATTCTTAAAAAAGAATTAAAAATATTATTCAGGCAAAATAAGTCATTTATAAGAGAAAAAAAAAGTCAAGCCGGTTTCAGACTTCACTATGGCAAACTCCAATCCCAGAAGGAAATGGATCACTGTCTCCCAAGAGTGGAAAGAAAGAGGGACCCAAGAATATTATATCCAGCCAAGATATCCCTCAGTCACAAAACAAAGCAACAGGCATTTTCAAGGACCACAGAATCAGAGAATACAGCACCTATGAGCTCCTTGTAAAAAATATACTTGATCATGAAACCCAGCCAACCAAGAAATGAATCAAAGTGTAAAAAAAAAAAAAAAAAAAAAAAAACAGGGGCTGGCCCGGTGGCGTAGTGGTTAAGTTTGCTTGCTCTGCTTCCTTGGCCTGGGGTTCGCAGTTTTGGATCCCAGGCACGGCCCTACGCACCATACATCAAGCCATGCTGTGGCAGCATCCCACATATAAAGCAGAGGAAGATGGGCACAGATGTTAGCTCGGGGACAATCTTCCTCAAGCAAAAAGAGGAGGATTGGCAACAGATGTTAGGTCAGGGCCAAGCTTTCTCACCAAAAAAACCCCTCAGGACTGGACAAGCCATGGTAAAAGGACTGGTGGTACTCGTTGAATCTATTTAAGTCTAAAATGAAGGATCAACAACTGGGGCAGTAAGAGAATATAAGCAACACAACCAGGAAAAGAGGGTGCAGAGCCAGCAATGGCAGGTAGTACATATTAGGGCCTACTGCATTTCAGGTGCTGTGGGGGCGCTTTCCACAGAAGAACTCATTTAATTTTCACAGTACTCTTTGGGATAGATGTTCACTGTTTGATCACCATTCTACAGAGGAGAAAATAGAGGCACAAAAATCAGTCATTTGCCCATGATGAATAGGTAGTAAGTTGAAGAACCAAATCTCAAATGTAGGTGTTGGAGTCTACAGTCTTAGCGCCTATGCCATGATGCCTTCCACCAGGATGACCAATGGTACTGGTTTTAGCATGGATAGCCCCAAGTTCCAGGATACCCCTCAGTCCCAGACACACTAGGATGGTTGGTCACCCAGTCTTCCCAGTGTTAATCCTGTTATCTTTCAGAGCAGGAGAACATTCAGTGCTAAAATTAAAAAATAATTAAAAAAAACAATAAGAACATAATGACTACAAATCCTTAATGGTTTTCATAATCTTTTGTCTTAACCGTAAGGGATATAAGACACAATGTGCCTGAATGGTGAAGAAATATTTATCCAAAGTCAACAATTCCTTTTTGTGTGTGTGTGTGAGGAAGATCAGCCCTGAGCTAACATCCAATGCCAATCCTCCTCTTTTTTTTTTTTTTTTTTGCTGAGGAAGATTGGCCCTGAGCTAATATCTGTGCCCATCTTCCTCTACTTTATATGAGATGCCACCACAGCATGGCTTGACAAGCAGTGCATTGGTGCAAGCCTGGGATCCGAACCTGCAAACCCCGGGCCTCCGCAGCAGAGCTCGCGCACTTAACCACTTGCACCACCGGGCTGGCCCCTCAAAGTCAACAATTCTTTAAGTTTCACTTCAGTTTTTTTTTTCTTCTTGCATGAAGTGAGTTTCTTTATGATCACAGAAAAGGCAATTTAGAGGTTACTTTTGTTTTAAAACTTAATGATCAATTTATTAATTCACAGATTCTAATTTAATTCTTCCTTACACATTTAAGTTCAGTTTATACATCTCATTATTCCATTATAAGCCTAGCAGATTTGAACTGTCACTTTTATTGGCCTTCAATTAATATTTGGTTACATTTTCAAACTTAGTTAATTCAACTCTTTTAAATGCTTTAAACTGGGCTTATAAATTTAATATATTGTCTTTTATTTTAAATCCTTCAATTGTCTGAATGGCAAATATTTCCAAGTAATTAAGACATTCTTATGGATTAAATTAGTTGAACTTAAAAATATGGTGAACCTTCAGTTGTATTAAATGTTCTAATACTATATATAAACAGCAACATTTCTACTTAAATTTATTAATTTAAATCAATTACTCAATTCTACATTTTAAATTGAAATCACAAGGCGACCTTGTTAATCTAATCAGTTAAATTCTTGTTAACATCACAAATCTAAATGCTAAATGTACCCAGATTCTTTTTTTTCTTTTTGAGGAAGATCAGCCCTGAGCTAACATCCATGCTAATCCTCCTCTTTTTGCTGAGGAAGACTGGCTCTGAGCTAACATCTATTGCCAATCCTCCTCCTTTTTTACCCCAAAGTCCCAGTAGATAGTTGTATGTCATAGTTGCACATCCTTCTAGTTGCTGTATGTGGGAGGCGGCCTCAGCATGGCCGGAGAAGCGGTGCGTCAGTGCACGCCCGGGATCTGAACCCGGGCCGCCAGTAGCGGAGCTAACCACTAAGCCATGGGGCCGGCCCATACCCAGATTCTTTAGCAAAAGAAAATATTAATATGACATGTTTTGGTCTCTTAACTATTTATGATATTAATTCTATGACTTATAGACTTATAACACCCATAAGAGTTTATGAGTGTTAAAATGATGCCTGGTTTGAATTTTGGATGTCTCTCTCTGGCTTTCTATGACTATTTTAGTTATAACTTTCAAAGGCATTCTACTTAGTTCTTCTGTTTAATTCAAGTAAAATTAGACACTTTTTAATAGGTTCTGATTTTGTAAGATTACTTCTCTCCTGCTCTCCCGTGTGAGTAGGTGTGAGAATTTGTAAGCGTGCGATTGTGTGTTGTGTGTGTATATTTGTGTCTATGTGTGTACCTGTGTGTATGTACTTTTGTGTGTGTGTGTACACACATGTACGTGCAACTGGTGGGGGGAAAGAATGACTCCCAGTATTTTCCAGAAGAGCTCATAGAAATAATGCTCACCAATAATAATCCTGGATATTTCAAGATAGTGGGTTTTAGGGACATTTGCTGCTTTTTACTATAAATTTTTCTCTATTGCTTGAATAGCAAGTGTCACTTTTAAGAGAAAAAAGAAAATCTCTTTTCCTTAAAATAATATTTTTAAGGAGGATAACTCTTCTTGCACTGACATGGAAAGATGTCTAGACCATGTTGTTAAGTCAAAAAAAGAGGTTCAGAATAATACATATAGTGTTCTTCCACTTTTGGAAAAAAATTGGATAAAAATTTAATGTGGTATGAATATAGATGAGTATTAAAAGATACACGTTAAATAGTAAGAATACTTATCTCTGGGGTGGGGCTGGAATTGGGGGTTGGAAGCAAGTAATATGTAGCTGCCTAGAACAGGAACACTGATGTAGACAAAAAAGGGGTTCATTTTTGCTCACCTAAGTCCAGAGGTAGGCTGTGTAGGTGGGGGCACCTCAAGGCTCTAGGCTCTTTCTAGCTTTGGTCCCACCATCTTTCTGTGTCCTCCATACTCACAGTCACAAGATTGTTGCTCCACCTCCAGGCATTGCCTCCAAATTCCAGTCATGAGGAACATAGAAAGATAAAGAGAAAAAGATTTGTGCCAGATGAGTTCACCTCTTTTTCTCAAGAAAAAAACGGCTTTCCTGGGAGTCTTTCCCAATAGACTTAAACTTATAACTCATTGGCCAAAACTATGTTGTGCGGCCACACATGGGTGGAAGGAAGCCTGGGAAACCTAGCTTTTCATTTGGCACTTCGAGACCCCAAACATAATGAGAATTTTTTTACCTTAAGGGAGAAAAGATATTTTCTATATATACTTTTGTATTTGCATTTTTATAATAAGAATGGACTTATGTAGTACATATATGTGTGTGTATGTGTGTACTTTTTAATTTAGAAGGAATTTATGTATACAATAAGTGAAGAGAGGGCATTCTAGATAGAGAAAATAATCTGATTGATTTAAAATATCTAAATATGTGGAAAATATTTCTCATATAATTGTATATTCTTTTCATTAAAAAGATGGATTGCTAAAATGATCTAAACTGTCATAATAAATTTCTGATGCAGCATAATTCACTGTGTTCAAGATACAATATTTAGAATAAGCTAAGGGCTGGAACACAGAAGATTCTTCATGTAGGGAAAAGACTGGGTTGGTTGTTACGACGGCTTTCACTCTCATCCAGGCGGAAGGGAAACTAGCTGGAGAGAATCCTGCGCTGGTGCAAGTGAAAAAAAAATCCACATTTGCACTGTACTTTCAGATTACTTTAAAAAAACATTTATTTGTAAATCCAAATGGTAACACAAGATCAAAGTTTGACAAAAACTTACTCTCAATCACTCCACGGCTATTTTTAATTCCAAAAGATCCCCATCCTTCCGGTCCTTAACCTTCTGTGCACGTTTTACCTTCCGTAATCTCAAATGGCTTTCTACTCTGTAAACTGGAAACCAATTATTACAGAGAGGAATTAATGCAAACATTTTTCTTATTTGCATAAACAAATAAAGAGATGAGATACAAAGCAGCGAGGTCTGAGAGAATAAATAGTACAACGTGTTATATTCTCAGTGTGCTTTTTTGTTTGTTTTCCAAAATTCTATGTCTGAAAGTAGGTGACAGAGTTTTTTGTATTTTTAAAAATTACTGTCTTTTTGACGAAGAGTCCTTCCCGTGCATTGGAAGGGGAGGTTTCAGAACGTGAAGCTCCCCAGATAGATTGTGGGCTCCGGTTAGAAGGAAGCAGCTGCCTGAGAAGAAACAGCCGCAGCTCAGGGTGAGCGTCAGTGCCCTGGGGAAGGGCCAGAGCCCAGATCTGAGAGGATGAGGAGGTGCTGAGGGCACCAAAGGTGAGTCAGAGCCTGCGCTGGGCGAAATGCAGATGATGTGGGCACAAAGCAAGTTCCTCATCTTAACTGCTGACTTCCGGAGGGAAGTAGTTCTCCCCACCCTCGTGTGTTTGGGAAAAAGGAATCAATTCTATTTTGTGTGTGTGTGTTAGGAAGATCAGCCCTGAGCTAACATCTGCTGCCAAAGTTCCTCTTTTTTTGCCGAAGATTGGCCCTGGGCTAATATCTGTGCCCATCTTCCTCCACTTTATATGGGACGCTGCCACAGCATGGCCTGACAAGCAGTGCCTCGGTGCGCAACCTGGATCCGCACCTGCGAGCCCCGGGCCGCCACAGGGGAGCCCACACACTTAACTGCTTGCGCCACAGGGCGGGCCCCAAGAAGTCAATTCTAGAGGATGGCACAAAGTAAGCAAGGAGATGGGACAGAGAAAAAGCCCTACTAATTGCAATAAAAACTTGAAAGGTCTAGAAGTGAAAAAATATATATATTAAATTAAATAGCATTTGGAAAGCCTCCAGCAATGTACCTTGAATATAGTAGGTCCTCAAAAAATGTTAGCCCCTCTGCCCCACCGGCTTTGGGGGCCCTCTGGTGCCTATACAGTGCTTTGCTCTGTTAAGTGCTTGCTAAGAACGTATTACATGACTGAGGATGGGGCTGATAGCCACAGCCTGACCATCCTAGGAGATAACATTTGTATAAGACACTATCCTAACCACCGGCCTGGAGACCAGCAGTCCACTAGGGCTGACAGAAAGCTTTTTTTTTTAACAAAAAACAACCAGCTTAACATATTCTTCCTCTTTCCTGCACTTAAAAATTAACTATTTAGGGCCGGCCCCGTGGCTTGGTGGTTGAGTGAGCGCGCTCCACTGCTGGCGACCCGGGTTCGGATCCCGGGCTCGCACCGACGCGCTGCTTCTCTGGCCATGCTGAGGCCGCGTCCCACATACAGCAACTAGAGGGATGTGCAGCTATGACACACAACTATCTACTGGGGCTTTGGGGGAAAAAAATAAATAAATAAAATCTTTAAAAAAAAAAAAAAAAAATTAACTATTTAGGGGCCAGCCCAGTGGCGTAGCAGTTAAGCTCCCACGCTCCACTTCTGTGGCCCGGGGTTCACAGGTTCCGATCCTGGGCACAGACGGATGCACCACTTGTCAAGCCATGCTGTGGCGGTGGCCCGTATAAAGTAGAGGAAGAAGAACCGGGCCAGGGGCTGGCCCCGTGGCTCAGCGGTTAAGTGCGCGCGCTCCGCTACTGGCCAGCCGGTTGGGATCCCGGGCGCGCACTGACGCACCGCTTCTCCGGCCATGCTGAGGCCGCGTGCCACATACAGCAACTAGAAGGATGTGCAACTATGACATACAACTACCTACTGAGGCTTTGGGGAGAAAAATGGAAAAAAAAAAAAGGGGGGGCATCACTAATCATATTTGAACTTTGAACCCTCCTTCCTGTGGCAACAGCTGATTGGAGCAGGATGGATGCTTGACTTAGACTAGGCCAATCAGACTCTCTCCTTCTGAATTTGAAAATAGAACACACACAAACTCACACACACAAAATCTAGTTGGAAGGTCATGTAGACTTAGGGTTTGAAGCTATCATTTGGGGGTAGCTCTGAGGGTCATGTACAAGCTGGTCAGAGAACAGAGAGGAGGCTCACGGAAAGCAGAAGGAAGCAGAAGTACGGCAGGGACAGGATGCCACACAGTGAAAGAGAAAAAAGGAACAGAAGAAAGAACAGAAGAGAGTGTGTGAGTCAGGAGAAGGGAAGGAAGACGATGTCTGGCAGCTTTCCAGTTCCAGTGAGGCCTGGCTGTCTTCCCAGCATAGGCTCTAGGAGACTTCTCTGCACCCTTACCCTCCACATAAGCAAACCTGAGTTAGAACTGTCTTTCCTTACAACTAGGAGATCCCTTATTAACACAACCTAGTATTGTGCTTTGCCTATTAAATGTTTATTAAATTGAAGTGTTAGACAACATTACATTGAATAGAGCTTCCTCAGGTTGAATTGGGACTGGGCAGCCTCAGGAATACAAGACACAGGTGGACCAACATCCCATGAATGATGGCTGCTAGTCGTTCCCACTGAGCTGATCCTCCAACATGGAGGAGAATGGGGAACTGTCTCATAAATTTTTTTTTTTTTTTTGGTGAGGAAGATTAGCCCTGAGCTAACATCCATTGCCAATCCTCCTCTTTTTGCTGAGGAAGATTGGCCCTGGGCTAACATCTGTGCTCATCTTCCTCTACTTTATGTGTGGGACGCCTGCCACAGCATGGCTTGATAAGCGGTGCATAGGTCCATGCCTGGGATCCAAACCTACGAACCCCGGGCCACCGAAGCAGAGCGCTTGAACTTAACCACTATACCACCAGGCCAGCCCCCAAGCTGTCTCAAAAATTTTACATTAAAAAATCAAGAGTCGGGGCTGGCCCCGTGGCTTAGTGGTTAAGTGTGCGCGCTCTGCTACTGGCGGCCCGGGTTCGGATCCCAGGCACGCACTGACGTACCACTTGTCCGGCCATGCTGAGGCGGTGTCCCACATACAGCAACTAGCAGGATGTGCAACTACAACATACAACTATCTACTGGGGCTTTGGGGAGAAAAAGGGAAAAAAAGGAGGAAGATTGGCAGTAGATGTTAGCACAGGGCCAGTCTTCCTCAGCAAAAAAGAGGAGGATTGGCATGGATGTTAGCTCAGGGCTGATCTTCCTCACCAAAAAAAAAAAAAAGAGTCATTTCTTCAGAGCAATACCTATTTATTATCTGTGCTATTAAAAATGGATGCTTCAGTATTTTGTATTTTATTCCAGATTTTCAGTAATCTTGGGGTTAATTTGATATTTATTGATAGAATGAGCACTATTACTGGAAGCTACATATTAAATATTTACAAGCACAATCCTGTGGACTGAATTAGTCACAGGAGATTTGATTAAGATGTATAGAATTCTATCTTTGCTGACCTTAATAAGAGGGCCAAAGTTCAGCTCCCATTATAATTGGACTTTGCATACCAGATCAGAATTGACCTACGGGAAAATTTGACCATTATTTAGACATTTCCACTCTGAAAACCCTTCCCGAATTGGAATCAATAAATTATATACTAATCAGTGCTAAAACAAGAAATACTTTAACCATGAAGTTTAGCTTGCATACAACACAGAGGCTATGTTACCAGAAACAAATTTTAAGAATAGATTTTACATTTTGTTGCACCGTATAACTGTTACCTTTTTTGTGTGTGCAGTTAAATGTACACGTGACCAGAAATGTAACACAATGCCTGTGCAATAATGTATGCTTTTTACCACAGTGAAAATATTTAGAGAATAGCTTGATTGCTTCATCAAATAAAAGGAAAGACAGTGTTTTATATGTTCGTACTCTTTCCTAGTGCAATTTTATTTTTTATATGCACATTTGTGTAGCTAGTTATGCAGAGCAAAGTGAAATGCAGAATCCAGGTCATTTGGGCCAAAGAAATGGAAAATGCTAACTGTTTTCTCCACTTGGTTTCACCTCTGGCAGGGAAAAGGAATCAGCCAAGAAATTTGATGCTAGTGCAGACTGAAGGAGATGCTGTTGAGTAAGAAATTAAGAAACGCTATTCACATTAAAACTACATATATTATACATATATGATCTCCTTATAGAATTCATTTATGGAACGCAATTTGGGTAGATTGTACGTGCTTTAAAACGAAAAAGAAAAAAGAAAGTGACAGTGCTCCAGCACTCTTTAGTCTTTTCAAACCCTTTCTGTGAGCTTGTTAGTCTGAAAGGTTATAGTACAGACCTGGTCAGTTTTGCACAAACAAAGCAGAGCAGATACCCAATCCACTGATGTATAAGGTGCCGAGTCCAAGAATTAGTGGAACACCCCAGGGTGGTGTGAGCTGGAACTAGACACTGCCTACATTTACCAGCTACCTCTCCCCTGCCCGTTTGATCTGACTTTGTCAAAATTGGTCAGATGGACAAGTTCTGTGTTGCTGAAGCATGTGATACTTCACTTTTAGAGCTTGTTAGGTGCTTTGGACCAATATTTCAACTTGACTCACTATAAACCAAGAAATAATTCAGGGAAAGGATCTGTATAGGATAAAAAGTAATTAAAATTATTGTCCTTTTGGGGCTGGCTCCGTGGCTTAGCGGTTAAGTGCCCGCGCTCCGCTATTGGCGGCCCGGGTTCGGATCCTGGGCGTGCACCGACGCACCGCTTCTCCCGCCACGCTGAGGCCGCGTCCCACATACAGCAACTAGAAGGATGTGCAACTACAACATACAACTATCTACTGGGGCTTTGGGGGAAAAAAAAAGGGAGGAGGATTGGCAATAGATGTTAGCTCAGAGCCAGTCTTCCTCAGCAAAAAAAGAGGAAGATTAGCACGGATGTTAGCTCAGGGCTGATCTTCCTTATGAAGAAAAAATAAATAAATAAAATAAAATAAAATTATTGTCCTTTTTATGTACATTTCACCATAGACATATATTTTTTTAAAGATTTTATTTATTTATTTCCCCCCCAAAGCCCCAGTACATTGTTGTATGTCATAGTTGCACATCCTTCTAGTTTCTGCATGTGGGACGCAGCCTCAGCATGGCGGGAGAAGCAGTGCGTCGATGCGCGCCCGGGATCCGAACCCAGGCTGCCAGCAGCCGAGTGCGCGCACTTAACCGCTAAGCCACGGGGCCGGCCCTTGTAGACATATATTTGATGTTTTCCTCCTCTTTAAGGAATATGAATCAGCATTAAAATATCAGTTAAGGGGCTGGCCTCGTGGCCTAATGGTTAAGTGTGGCACGCTCTGCTTCAGTGGCCCAGGTTCGCAGGTTCAGATCCCAGGCACAGACATACACCACTTGTCAGCCATGCTTTGGTGGCAACCCACATACAAAATAGAGGAAGATTGGCATAGATGTTAGCTGAGGGCGAATCTTCCTCAGCAAAAAAAAAGATCAGTAAAGTAAACTCTGGGATATTATGCAATGGAATATTAATGGATAATATACACTTATTTAAATTATATGTATAGAGACAAAAGTTCTTTGATATAATATTAAATAAAAAAGAAATAAAATTCTACATACATAATATGATTTCAACTATGTAATGAGGATCTACTCATAGAAAAAACACTGGTAGGCAATATATAACAATATTTATAGTGGTTGTGTTTGTGTTTGCCACTGAGAGTCATACTTTTCTTCTATTTTCAAATTTTGCAAATTTTCATTAATGAACACACATTATTTTTCAACGGTAAAATAAGCTTAACGGTGTGGTCACAAATTTACTCACTTTATGATCAAGATGTTCAGTGAAAATATGGCCTTTAAAATTTCTTCATAACTTGTCTTGTTTTTTTTTTTTTTCTTCTGAGAAAGATTGGCCTGGGCTAACATCCGTGCCCTTCTTCCTTTACTTTATATGTGGGATGCCTGCCACAGCATGGCTTGATAAGCGATGTGGGGGTCCACACTGAGGATCCGAACCTGTGAACCCCAGGCCACCAAAGCGGAGCATGAGAACCTAACCACTATGCCACCGGGCCGGCCCCTTATCTGATCTTTCTAATAATCTCCCAACCCAGAGGATAAGAATAAAAAGCTAAATTTTATTCCAATCTGGTAAATGTAGTTCAATCCAACTAATTAAACTATCTTTTTTATGTAACTCAGTCTCTGCCTAAATGACCCAAGTAAATGCTGTTTTTCAGAACTTCACACTTTTTCCCAGATTCTCTCCAAGGCAGGCTTTGGTTCCACCAGTGAGGTCTACGGCTACATGAGGTCATGGCAAGGAGGTGGAGACAATGTCCTGGGAGATACATTGTGTCCTCTATATTCTCCATGGTCCAAGATGGAGTGGCTGGTCTCTACTGCTTCTTGGACTGACTCCCAATGAGGCAGCATGGGGCGTCCTGCTGCTGTCAGCCACCAAAGTCAGCAGCTGGTGCCACTGTGATCTATTCTTGTCAGTGCAGTGAGAGCAGTGGTCTCCCTTGCAGACTGAGCTCTCACTGACATAGCCCAGCAGTCAGATCAAGCCTCACCTGAAGCTAGTCCTACCTCCAGATTTTTCAGTTAGCATTCAGAAACAATTAACTTCTCCTTATTGTTTAACTCAGTTTGGGTTTATGTGCCTTGAAACACAAAGACTTGTAATTGATTTCACTTTCTATATTTTGTTCAACTTAGCAAGGCTGTGACAAGTCAGCATGTTTAAATTGTTTTGCAAACTCTTAGAACAAAAAGGAAATGATTACACACAAAATTAAAAAGGCATTAAATAACGAGATCTTGCTTCCAAAGACTTTTTCTTCTCTCCTGCTGGGCCCAAAAGAGACAATGGCAGATCTTTCACAGAGAACCAAATGTTGGCCTTGATCTGGAGTTGGCTATCAAACTGCTCCAGTGATACTCTGCTTCCAAGGGGTTGTCCTAGAGACGCTCTGTTTTAGAATCTTTGCTGGTGTGTCTGTGAGTGGTGGGTATAAATAAATGGCAGTGACACGGAGGGTGTGAAGCAGCACCTTCCAGAGGCAGAGCACTAAATGAAGGGGCCACGGTCAGAGAGCAGGTAGCTCTCACATCTGAGAAGCAGATGATCTTCCTGATCAATCGCAGTGGCTGCGAGTGGGGCTGGGAAGGGCCGGGCAGGCAGGCCCATCCTAGTGATGATGCTCACCATCAATAGGATGGCAGCAGGGCCTGGACAGTCTTGTGATGCTGTCCCGATGACCTGGGCACAGGTACATGTATGTAGATTAATTATGTGCCTGAGGGTGTCATATTGAATGGAGAGCCACCAAAAGTACTCATAGACCATGTGAAAAGCCTTGAATCAGCAGGACGGCCTGCCTGTTGGTGCTGCGGCAAAGCTAGAGCATTGGCTGACAGTTCATCTGGTGGTGGCATGTAACAGCCATCCTCGTAGAATCAGCACCCTTTCCCAGGGGCGCCTTTGGGTGGCTTCAGAGCACAGTTAAGCTGAGCTGTTCACAGGCATTTGTCTGCTGCCTGTGCTGGTTGGTCTCCATCAACTGTCTTCAAGAACAGAGTGTGCCAGGGAAGGTGCAGGTGAGGAAGGCTCCATAAAGGGAATGCTATCTGTGCAGAGTCTTCAACAATGTGAAGGAGCTCCCCAGGTGAACAGGGGAAAAAAAGAGAGAACAGATGTGCAAAGGAGATGTGAAATAATGGCTTGTCTGAGGAATTCCTAGTAGTCGGGCGTAGTGACATTATGTATGCGTGGAGAAGTGAGGAGATGAGACCAAGCAGTCCTACAAAGCACCCCATTGGTTGTTACTGATCTCTGGGGGCTGACAGCTACAACATTGCTAGGTGGTGCGCGAGGCATTGCTGTGTGCCCACAGGTTGAATTCGTTTGGGGGATAAAGGCCTGTTTAGACAGATCCACGCTCCTCAGAGGACACATCTAGCAGAAGGCTTCTTCTAGGAACAGAGTTATTTCCTGTGAGAAATCCATTCCACCTGGTTCAGGTGGGGCTGAAGCTCCCCCAACTTTCCTTCTCTGCTACTGAGGTGAGCATGTGACTCAGGCCAGGCCTATTGACCCTCCTGCCCAATTACTTTCTGGACACGGGACAGGGAACTATTTCATCTGTTTTCTGGTATCTTGGTTCCATTACCCATGGCCATAGGAGCCTCTGAACCTTTCTCTGGAATCCACTTTTCATGTAGTTACTTCACCTTCTAAATTGTCCTCCTCCTACAGAAGTGCTTTCTCTGGACTTCCAGGCCCTCCCTACTACGAGTCCTGGTAAAATTATAGGGGGCAGAGGAACCTCCTCTCTCTCTCCCCCCAGAGCCCCAGTTGTCTCCCACAGGATCTCCATTCAAGGCCTCTACGAGCCTGACACACTCGGCCTTGGGCAGAATGCTGGAGAGCCATCCAGCAGGGGCTCCATCCTGCTCTGATGCTGGGATGCCACTGACCGTTTGTCCACGAGGCAGCCTCGGTGTGCTCAGCACAGCAACCGGCAAGTGAGGATCATGATCTCCCTGAACTGACCTGACCTTATCGTCGGAGTTCTCATGTTTGTGTCCTCAGAGCAGGGCAACCTTTAGATCTTTCCCTTGATATACTCCCTTCCCAAAACCCAAGCACCTCTCCCATTTCTCTTATTTCCTTCCCAGATCATGAAACTTCTACTTCTTTTCTAACAAAAAATTTAGTCAGTCAGAAAAAAAAACAAGATGAGACCAAGGAGAGTAGGCAGGGTCCTCTTGGTGAAGGTCCTTGCCTTGCAGGCCTAGTATTTTTTATTTTATGCTATGGGTGATGAGATATCATTAAAGAGCTTTAAACAGATAACTGATATGGTCAGATTTGCATTTTCTGAAGATTACTGCAAGGCAAAGTGGAGAAACACTGAAGAAGAGAGAGACCAAAAAGGCCAGGAAATAATTGGAGAGGAAGTGGTGAGGGCCTGAGCCAAGGCAGGGCTGAGATAGTAAGGGAAGACGGGATCATCAGGATGTGAGTGAGCTAGAACTAGTGACGGATTAGAAGTGGAGGTAAAGGACACTGAAGAGTCTGGGCTGAGTTCCAGATTTCTCTATTTTACCACCAAAGAAGAGTAAGTGAGAAAACAGGAGGAGGAGGGTGTTTGGGGTGTGGGTAGAAGAGGAAGATATTTTCATTTAGAGTTAATAAGACATCTAGGTGAACATTAATGGCCAGTAGGATGGTCAGGTGTAGAGAAAAAAATGAGGATTGAGAGACAGATTTTTTTTAAATTTTTTTTTAATAATTTTATTTATTTATTTATTTTTCTCTCAAAGCCCCAGTAGATAGTTGTATGTCATAGCTGCACATCCTTCTAGTTGCTATGTGGGATGCAGCCTCAGCATGGCCGGACAAGCAGTGCGTTGGTGCACGCCCGGGATCCGAACCCGGGCCGCCAGCAGTGGAGCGCACGCACTTAACCGCTAAGCCACGGGGCCGGCCAGAGAGACAGATTTTAAAGTCATACATACAGAAAGCAATTAAAGTCATGAGAGAGACGACCTTGCCTCGAGAGACGCAGAGACTATGCCTTGAACCTAAAAATTTCCTCAAGTGACATGAGGAAATCAGGATTTTTATTGCAAATACATGGGTTGCGCTTTCTTTATGAAACCTTCAGAAACTTTCTTAAGCAAAATTTAGGCTTCCCACATGTATTAGTTTGCCAGGGCTGCCATAACAAAATACTACAGACTAGGTGGCCTAAACAACAGAATTTATTTTCTCACAATTCTGGAGACTAGAAATCCAAGATCAAGGTGTTTGTGTCACCGACTAGTGTCCCGAGGAACTCAAGGGTGGGTTTGGAAGCGTTTAACTGTTGTTATGTTAAGGAGACAACCAGTAGCCATCCTGAAGCTAACCAAGCCTCCCTACAAGAGCTGTGCCCATGACCTTGCCTTATTTTTAATGCAAAGATCTCTTCAAGAAGAGATTAAGCCTCATTACCATAATCTGCAGTGTACCCACCTCTCCCTTTTGAAGATTCATTCCCCAACCAAATAAAAGTTCCTCCTTCCCTTTGTTCGGGGATGCCATGACTTTGGAAATGATTCCCCATGGCCTCCTATTTGCTGCAAATATACTTTACTTTGTGAGACAACTTCCACTGGTGTAGAGTCTTATTTAACTCACCAGGAGGCGAGCCCACTTGGTTCATTAACATTGGCAAGTTTGGTTTCTTCTGAGGCCTCTCTCCTCGGCTTACAGATGGCTGTCTTCTTGCTGTGTCTTCACAGGATCTTCTCTGTGCTTGTCTGTGTCCTAATCTCCTCTTCTGATAAGGATGCCAGTCAGATTGGATTAGGGCCTGCCCTAATGACCCCATTTCAACTTAATCACCTCGTTAAAGTCCTTATCTCCTAATACAGTCACATTCTGAGGTACTGGGGCTTAGGACTTCAACATATGAATTTGTGGGAGGGCACAATTCAGCCCATAACCCCATGGCTGGCCCAACACTACATCTCTGCCTGTTCCTCCCTGCATGCACTTATGTTGTGCTCTAAGCCTCTGGCTATGTGCCCTTCCCCTGATGCGACTCGGAGCTCCATTCGGGTGGTAGCAATGTGTCACCCATCTCTGTCCCCAGACACTGAACAAACACCACTGGTTTCCAGAAGTTATTGGAAAGCTTGAACACACTCTAAATTCAGGGGAAAACACTTCATTAACAAAACAAGTTTTCCTAGACCAGAAACAGATGGCCCAAGGACAAATTCCAGCCTACAGATGTGTTTTGTTTGGCCGTACTGTTTTTGTTTTATGAAATCAAGAGATTTTATCTTTTAAAAAACTGGAGTTTTCACTTCTCTTGAAAAATGTGGAGATCTGGCAGCTCAAGTCTTTGTTCCTGCATAGCAATAATCAGCTTGGGCTTATTAGCAGTGTCGGGAGAAGAGAGAGAATCTCCCTCTGTCCTTTCTCTTAAGGTTCTTCTGGCTGGCCAAACAATCAACAAGACAGGTTAGCAGGAGAAAATAATACTAAGTTTAATAACATGTATACATGGGAGAAAGCAGGGACACTGCATTTCTCAACACAATAGCAGAAATTCTCATCTTAAATATCATTTTCAGCCAATGACAAAGGAGGATTTTGGGGGTGGGGGGAGTCAGTTACAGGAGATTACCACTAAAGCACAGTAAACAAGAGTAAGGTTTATTATGTAGTTCAAGGCCTCACCTTCCACATTGATAAGTCACTAGAAATGAGCTCATCTCCCTCTTTTCTCTAAACAGAGAGGGAGATACCTTTACAAATGGAGATTTCCCTTATAAATGTAAATGATTGTCTGGCAACTCTTCGCAGGGTCATCCAGAGAATGTGGCCAGAGAGACAGAACTTCTGATAAGAGGGGCTTGTTGGTGCCTTTCCTATTGTAACATTTACCCTACATTATCTTCACAGCCATCATGATAGATCTATTCCAGGAAGGAGCTACCATGTCAAATTCTTTAGGCAGTTAGTGGGGGAGGTCAAATGTCCTCAGAGAAAACAACCAAGGTAAAGAGATAGATTTCAGGGTGGCCAAATCTTGATCTCCCACAGCAGCTACCACCTTTATTTCGTTTTCTAATTTTTATTATGAATATTATAATGAATCCTCGTGTACCTATCACATAACTTCAGCAATTATTAAAGTTTTGCCAATCTCATTTCACCTATCCCTCTCCTTTTCTTGTTTTTTGCTTAAATATTTTAAAGCAAGTCCCAGACACTTAAGTATGTCTTTGTAACTGAAAAATATTTTATTTTTTACATAACCGCTATGCCATTATTATATCTTTAAAAATTAGCAATAATTCCCTCATAACATCTAATATACAGTCTATATTTGTATTTTCCTATTTCAAAATTGTCTTTTTATAGTTGGTTTTCTCAAATCAGTATTCAAAATTACTCATCACATTTGATTGTTATGTCTCTTAAAACCCTTTTTAATATCATTTAATTGTTGAAGAAACTGGGTCATTTGTCCTATGGAATGCCCCAGATTCAGGGGCCGCCCCATGGCTTAGCAGTTAAGTGCACACGCTCCGCTACTGGCGGCCCGAGTTCGGATCCGGGCACGCACCCACGCACCGCTTGTCTGGCCATGTTGAGGCCATACCTCACATACAGCAACTAGAAGGATGTGCAACTATGACATACAACTACCTACTGGGGCTTTGGGGAAACAAAAGGAGGAGGATTGGCAATAGATGTTAGCTCAGAGCCGGTCTTCCTCAGCAAAAAGAGGAGGATTAGCATGGATGATAGCTCAGGGCTTATCTTCCTCACGAAAAAAAAAAAATGTTTCAGCATAAATTTAAGTGGTTGTAATGTGTGGTATATTATAAGTATTGACATTTTAAAATAAATACATCATTCTTTTAAATAAATTCAATAGAAACTTAACAGGATAACAATTTGAAAGCTACCAGCATCCATTTAAAATTATATGAACAAGCTCTTTTTCAACAGTCAAAAGTTTTACATCGTTTGTACTCTTTGAACTCATATTTGCATTCTACTTCCTTCACATAATTTTATCCTAATGTATTGTATTTTTATGCTTGAATGTCTTTTATTGACCATTCTCTCATACTCTGTGTAACAAAAATATGTATATACATTGAAATTGATGTTTTTAGACTCTTTGTGAATATGAGACTCTAAGGTTAAAAAATGTCTTCTAGATTGAATCAACCCTACAATTATTATATAAAAACAATAATGATCAAAACAATAGACATAAAAATATTTTTATAAAAAATAATAAATATAAAAAATTATTAGATATTTATCTCTTATTGAATTAGACAGCTATTTAAAATATATAGCTTATGGATTTATGGATGAATAATACTCATTAGTAGAATGAGACAGGGTACAGCATTAATCATATTCCAATTTTTTATTTTTTTACAGATTTTATTTCTCAGAAATCTTATTCATATAAATAAGTAGATGGGACTAGAAGGAGTTTTGTTTTAGTGGTATCATCTTGTTCTTTGAATTCTTTCTGAATTAATTTTTAAAAAATCATATGGCGTCTATCATCAAAAATATCTTTAAGAATCTAATAGCTGACCACACAATTAAGTTCTCCTTCAATTTTACTGCAAGCAAAGAATTAGAAACCACTTAACTCACAAAGAAATGTTTTTTTAATTTTTTTTTTTTTGTGATGAAGATCAGCCCTGAGCTAATATCCATGCCAATCCTCCTCTTTTTTTTTGCTGAGGAAGACTGGCCCTGGGCTAACATCCCTGCCCATCTTCCTCCACCTTATATGGGACGCCGCCACAGCATGGCTTGCCAAGTGGTGCGTCGGTGCGCGCCTGGGATCCGAACTGGCGAACTCTGGGCCGCCGCAGCAGAGTGCACGCACTTAACCACTTGCGCCACCAGGCCGGCCCACAAAGAAATTTTTAAACCCAATTACTAGAGTTATTCACTTTATCATTTCTGGAAAATATACCTAAAAAGCTTAACCAATACTTATCAAATGACTATTAATTACACCTATTTTATTTAGAAATATCTTACTTTTTAAGCTAAAATTGAGCAGAAATGGTTTAAAAACAGCCCCATAAAATTGGAAATTTCGGGCCGGCCCCATGGCTTAGCGGTTAAGTGCGCGCACTCCACTGCTGGCGGCCCGGGTTTGGATCCCGGGTGCGCACCACTGCACCACTTCTCTGGCCATGCTGAGGCCGCGTCCCACATACAGCAACTAGAAGGATGTGCAGCTATGACATACAACTATCTACTGGGGCTTTGGGGGAAAAAAATAAATAAATAAAATTTTTTTAAAAATTGGAAATTTCACATTATGATATTTTACTATTGACTACAGACAATATTCATACTAAATTTCAATATTTGATAGTCTCAATGTGCCTTAAAAAGGTAACAGATGGACAAAGAGATGGATACTGATATGATATGATATGTAAGGATACTAGATATATATGTAGATATCTAAGTATATATATGAATTTTCATTTAGTGGCTGAAAATGATAAAGTTTGTAACTATGCATTTGACAGAATTAGAACAACAGATCATCATCTGCGAAAGAGGAATGAATCTTTTGTTATTAAAATATTTAACTTAGGCATTACATCCTGATCGCATTTGGGTAACATTTATCATAACTATTTTTTCTAAGAATACAGTTTAATCTGTTTTGTGCAAATTAACAACAAAATAAAAGGAAGTATTGGGTTACTAGTAAAGCAGATCTAAAGAAAGTATTTCAGTGATTGCCGTTAAATGCATTACTTCTATAAATCCAAAACATATTCCTGCTAGTTAACATATATCTAATTAGTATATTTTATAAATGAGCAGAGAATTGGTTAATGAGTGACAGCCAGCAGTAGACTTCGCTCCAAGTAAAAATAAATATGGATTTGGAGTAAGCAATACTCTTGTTAAAAGTTAATGAAAATGATTCTTCTGTCAGTCTGGATAAGTGGTCAACAAAGATAAAACACTAACTTAGCCTCAATTTACGTTCCTCTTCTTTGAAGATATAATATTGATCTATTTCTCAGAAGTAAAAATAAATTTTTAGCTTCCTTTTTTCTTGAAATTTTGAAAAACATGCAACTGAAACATACACCAAGACACAAGTGCGTGGAAGTACCCGCCAAGCTGAGAGTGGTTTAAATGCAGAGAGAGCTTGCTTCTAAGCAAATGGGTATTTCTTAAATTGGTCTGTCAAATCTTGAGTATCCATGTTAGACAGGGCACAGAGTCTTATCATGTGTTTGTCACCTGAGTGAGATAAGGTGCCAGAGCCCTCATTTCTTGCCAATGGTCTTTGCTCTGCTTTCAAGAGACCCTCCCACAGAAGGAATACTTCTTTTACAAGAGTCAGGACATGAAAGAGACTGTCACTGAAGGAAATTCATTTCTCCTGCTGTGCCACTTCCTAATCTATCTGAATTCAGAACACCGTGTTTCTAATGTCACGCTTCATTCTCAACAGAGAAACATGTTAGACAGCAAGACAGAGCTTTTTTGCAGATCTATGGTTCCTTAATTAAAGAAAGCTTCTCCAACACCAATAGCCTAAAATATCTTGTTGTGGGTTTTTTTTTTTTTAAAGAGTGTGAATTAATTAATTAATGAATTTTTTTTCCCCCAAAACCCCAGTAGACAGTTGTATGTCCTAGCTGCACATCCTTCTAGTTGCTGTACGTGGGACGCGGCCTCAGCATGGCCGGAGAAGCGGTGCGTCGGTGCGCGCCCGGGATCCGAACCCCGGCTGCCAGCAGCAGAGTGCGCACACTTAACCGCTAAGCCACGGGGCCGGCCCTGTCATGGGGTTTTACACCCTAGTAAATGCACCTTAGTAAGATCTGTGATGAGGGAAAGGTATACTTGTAAAGTAAAGAAAGTCTATTGTACAAGAGAAGATGGGAAAACAGAGAGAGGCTCGAGTCCTCCAACTCAACACGTCTCAGGCAGATCAACTATCAGAGAGGCTCCACATTGAAGCTGAGGGTCTGGACACTGATCCCTCAAAACCTTCCATACCGGAATACCCCTCGGAATGTTTTAATGTACCTCTAAATGCACTCCTACCCCAGTTTGAAAATCACCAATATTTAGGATGTGTTAGTAATGATTAAATTTTCCAGCTAATTCATGGGTTGTAAAATACGTAAGGATATTTTGACAGAACTGGAGGAGTAAGAATGCTCTAGAAAATCCTCGGCTTACAGCTGTATGATCCCATGACACTGCCTCTGGATCAATACAAGAATGGACAGGAGTTTGCACCATCTCGTATTGGAAAGAGGGGCTACAATTGTCTGTGGGAGAGTTGCACCATGCAGAGAGGGGAAAGCTTCAGATGTGTGAGATGGGTGGGTGGGCATAGTGGAGTAGACAGTTTCCGGAGTACCCTTTAGCTCACAACACTTTAGGTTTCTTTGGAAACTCCCCTTGATATACAGGGTTGGGTATCCAGCAATCGTGTCTGTAATACACAGACTTGTCCCCCAAGAATAGATCATTGATTCTGGGATTGATATTCAGCCTAAGCTGAGCTAATCAGATCTTTCAAGGAATTTGAAATGTTGGACTAAAAGTCACCCAGAACATGAATTGTTAGAGGTGAGTCATCTTAATGGCAGAATTCTAGAAAGATCTCCTATTCCTTGAAGCTTCCTAATTTCATTCCAGAGGCTTAGGTTTTCAGTAGTTCCTTGTATTTCATGCAATAATACAGCATCCTCATAGTACCATTTTTAAATTTAGTAGTGCTACATAAATAAGTGGATCAATGAAACAGAATGGAATCCAGAAATAGACAGAAATTTGTATGAGAATTTAATGTATTATAAAGGTAGCATTTCAAAAATTAGTGGAAAAAAGAACTATTCAAGAGATGGAGTTGAGACAACCTCATTCCTTTTACCAAAATAAATTTAAGATAGATCAAATATCTCAATGAAAAAAATTCCATAAGCTATGCTAGGAGGAATTTCCTGGTCTGTTTTCTTCCAAGATTTCAATCAAGGTGTGACTTGGGAGGATGCCTTTCCTGGGGATGGACAGCTTTTGCAGTTGACTTCATGCTGGGTGCAGATTTGGGCCTGGGATTATTTTAAGGGTTGAAGTTCATAAACTTCAAGAACTTAGAAGAACTTAGAAATTTTTTTGCAATGTGGTTACCCCAAAATTTAGTAGACTTCTAGTCTACGGTGAGAACCACAGCCAAAGACTTTATTCAGACATAATTTTAATTCATATACTTATCATTTACTTACTGGCTTCTCCATTCTGCATCCCTCTCACTCATAGCTAGCTTCAGACCATTTGGAAGATAACGCTCGTAATCTGGATCTTTGCTGGTGAGTTTCCTCCTATTTTCTAGTTGAAGATTCTTAGAAGAACATACTGGAAAAAAGGTTGGGGCACAGTCTTCGGCAAGGCTAGTGCTTTAAAGCCACCAAATACTTAGAACAGCTTTAGTCTGGGACATAGAAGCAGTTGGCTTTTTTGAGCTCTGAAATAGAGTGGTCAGAACTTGGATTGCAGGCTGCCACACAAAGCACCTTCCTGTATCTCCAGGCTGAGCCGCATTTAGGTTTGATTATTATTATTAATTTTGGGAGGCAATACTACCTTACAGGTGATGTTATGTTCTTCCGGCACAAAATACCTGCTTATCTGTCTTTCTGTGATGCTAGCAGCCATTGATGCTCAATGCTTAGATTCAATAATTCATTAGAGACTGTCAAAAAATATTGATATTCAGAGTCTATTCTTTCTTCTTCAGTTATCTGATGGACTACTTCCATTAAGAGAAACTTCACATCATCTACTATTTGGTTACCTAGGGTTACAGTTTATATAGGAAAGGCAGGATAAGTGCTTGACTGTTTTATTTACCAGTGTTTGAAATAAAGACTTGGTTTCCTAGCATCCTTCAGCAATGATCAGTTAGTTTTTTGCATCAGGATGAAATCATGGATTTAAATATATTTGATGTATTTTGAACCATTGCAGTTATTAACCTAGTGATACTCAAATTATTTCATCTTTAATCAGTAGGAGCCAATAACAATACCACCAATGTGATTACTGGAAAGAGTTACAAATTCTTGTGCATATGCTCTCCCCATTCTTGCCCCATTTGTTTGCAATTGTACTGGGTCTGCATTGTCAGAGCATTCAGCCTTTACACACTTTATTCTCTTCTTTACATCTCTCATTTCGTCTTAGTTTTACATAAAAATTATATGCTCATCATCAGGCATTTTGTCAATGTCTCTTAAGTATTTTGCTTGCCTGAATCTCAATTCTTCTGTCATATTCTTGACAAAGTCTTCTGGGGAAAAATGTATATTATTCACGTGTCAATATCTATGGTACACAATTTTTTAAAACAAATTTGAAGTTTAAAATACATGCATGAATTTACATTATATAAAAATACAGTTATATAGTTATACCTGAGTGGGCTTCTAACACAGGTGAATACCTCCCGAGAAGGAATTGTGTTTTCTCATTTTGGGTGAGGAAAGTTGGCATATGCTTCACCATTTTCAAAGACAAAGAATCTTCCTGCAAAATACCACTCTGGTGGGGGATGTTGATGATGGGGGAGGCCGTGCATGTGTGGGGGTAGGGGGCATATGGGAAATCTCTGTACCTTTCTCTCAATTTTGCTGTGAATATAAAACCGCTCTAAAAAATAAAGTCTTTGAAAAAAAATCTTCCTGAAGCAGACAGATCTGGATCTTTAAAATATCACTTGAGTCTTCTGTGTTAGATATGCAGGTTCCAGTATCTGGTGTCCCTGATTTGGTAACTGAATTGTCAGGGGGAGGCAGATGTCCCATAGACCCACCAGGAATAACATCCAAATTTGCATCTGCACAAGCAATGACAACTACATTATGCCTGCTGCCTGGTTAATCACAATCATAAGACACTAGCAATTGTTAAATGCATCTCAGGTTCAGAGATGTTAAAATGTTAAAAAAAAAAAATAGTGCAGCTTAGAAGCAACATAATCATTTCAGATGTCTCTCTGATGAGAGAGATCATTTGAGCTGGAAGTTGACTGTTAGAACTGAGGGACTTTTCTAACCACAGAAAGTGCTTCTGTCTTTTCCTTTTTCACACCCACTTTTCTGCTGGGCCAACATTTCTCCCTCTTCTTCTTGTGTCTGAAAATAGAACAGCTGCTACAACCAATAAAAGTGGCTATTTTATTTTGAAAAAATCACTAATTTTTTCACTTCACATAAACTTCATATTTTTTCTCATCATTTTTTCACGCTAGAGAAGGGAAAAGAGTTAAAGAAAGCAGAGTAAAGATGATTTAATGGATTCAGATGTTATGCTCTAAATAAGCCATCTGGTACCTACAACTGTTTTACAATACCTCTTCGATTTCTATTGTGGAGCCACCAGGAGGTCACTGTTTTTTTGTCTCCTATGGGTTTTCAATCTCTTCAGGCAACCCTTTATCATGCTCATCTTTCCATCTCAGGCCTCTTGTTGTTTGAGATCTTAAGAACCCAGATTTGAATTCTCTCCAACTTGTCCTAGAATCATTTCCTACGTCAGAGTTCAAAGAAACATCCTTGGGGACCCAGCCTGGTGGCACAAGCGGTTAAGTGCACGTGCTCTGCTTCGGCAGCCCGGGGTGCTCAGGTTCGGATCCCGGGCGCGCACCAACACACCGCTTGTCAAGCCATGCTGTGGTGGGGTCCCATACAAAGTAGAGGAAGATGGGCACGGATTGTTAGCTCAGGGCCAATCTTTCTCAGCAAAAAAAGAGGAGGATTGGTATCAGATGTTAGCTCAGGGCTGATCTTCCTCACAAAAAAAAAAAAAGGAAACATCCTCAACCCTCTTTTCCTAGATTGTGATCTTCCTCTTCGTCAGAAGGCAAGAATCTTTCACTTTAGCTTTCTTCTCAATTCTTTGTTAATTTAGAAATCTGAATAATATTAAGGCAGTCACTTCTAATGCAAATAGAAACTGAAATAGGCAATTGAGAAAGTTTTCACTTGCTGACTACAAAAGAGAGAAAAATGACAGTGCAGTGAATTTTGAAGAGTTGAGTTATTCAATTAGACCATGCATTATTCTGAGGTTGTCTCTGTGCTTTTATGTTAAAACAGCCTTTTTAAAAAAATTATAATGGTAACAGGTAGGAACGTTTTTGTTTTGGTTTTTTAGTAATGTCCTTACTTGGCAAAATAAGGTCAAAAAGCCACAGGAGCTATGGTCCTAAAGTCTGTGGTACAGGATAAACACATCCTCCCTGTGGAAGATGCCGCCATTTTCCTCCATGTGGGCAGGACTAGCTCAGCAACACTCAGACTCACATCGAAGCAACTCACCCTGCCCTAATGCTGTGTGCAGTTGTTCCAAGAACAGAACACAGAAAGAACTAAAATATCTATCAAAAAGGAAATGGTTGGGCCGGCCTCATGGCGTAGCGGTTAAGTGCGCGTGCTCCGCTGCTGGCGGCCCAGGTTCGGATCCCAGGCATGACGCACCGCTGCTCCGGCCATGCTGAGGCCGCGTCCCACGTACAGCAACTAGAAGGATGTGCAACTATGACGTACAACTATCTACTAGGGCTTTGGGGGAAAAAAAAAAGGAGGAAGATTGGCAATAGATGTTAGCTCAGGGCTGGTCTTCCTCAGCAAAAAGAGGAGGATTGGCATGGATGTTAGCTCAGGGCTGATCTTCCTCACAAAAAAAAAAAAAAAGGAAATGGTTAAATTACCATAGAACTAGGGATATCATGCAGCGGTTACAAAGAATGAGGCTGATGTAAATGTATGAAAAGTAAAGGTCTCCCTGACCAAGTGTTTTATGAAAGAAGGAGTGTATTAGTTATCAAGTGTATTAGTCTGGGTTCTCAAAAAGAGAGAAACAGAACCAATAAATATATATTCTCTAAATATATAGATAGATGGATATAGATAAGGATATAGATATAGATATAGATATATCTACCTACTCACATACTGAGAGAGAGAGATTTGTTACAAGGAATTGGCTCATGTAATTACGGAGGCTGAGAAGTCCAAGATCTGCAGTTGGCAAGCTGGAGGCCCAGCAGAGTCAGTGGTGCCGTTCCAGTCTAAGTCTGAAGGCCTGAAAACCAGGAGAGCTGATGGTGTCAGTTCAAGTCCGAGTATAAGTTCAAAGGCAGGAGAAGAATGTATGTCTCAGTTTGAAGACAGCTAGACAGAGAGATTTGTTTTTCACTCAGCCTTTTACTCTATTCAGGCCTTCAACAGACTGGATGAGGCCCACCCACATTGGAGAGGGCAATCCGCCTTACTCAGTCTACTGATTCAAACGTTAATCTCATCTAGAAACACCCTCACAGACACCTCCAGAAATAATGTTAACCAAATATCTAGGCACTCCGTGGCCAGATCTATATACACATAATTTTATGTGTTAACATAAAATTAACCGTCACAAGTCTACTCCTTGTCAACTTTACAATCATATATGCCTTCTTAAACTATACTTAATCTCCAATAAAGACAATAACAAGCTCGTAATTCCATCTAACATGACAGGACTATTCTGTTTGCAACTGGAAATATACTAATCCCTTCCCCAGAAGAGGTAATGCCTTTGAGTGATATTTACTCTTCTCCTTGATATCCTATAACCTAAATACTATGATATAAAGTTAATAAATCTGGGCCGCCCCCGTGGCTTAGCGGTTAAGTGTGCACGCTCTGCTGCTTGCTGCCCGGGGTTCGGATCCTGGGCGCGCACCGACACACCGCTTCTCTGGCCATGCTGAGGGCGAGTCCCACATACAGCAACTAGAAGGATGTGCAGCTATGACATACAACTGTCTGCTGGGGCTTTGGGGGAAAAATTAATTAATTAATTAATTAATTAAAGTTAATAAATCTTATGTTATATGATAAGGAAATAAGAGAGGGAAGAAAACAAAGATATTTGCTTAAAAGTACATGCACACATATGAACATTCATAACAAAATAAGGAGGAACACTCATGACAATTACAGTCCCTGTTTCTATAATTGGTCACGTGTTGAGAGCTGGTATTTACTTATAAATACCAGCTCTCCCACCCCTCATTCTCTAGTCCCTTTGCCATCAGCTAGCATCTCAGCTGGTTATGGTTCTTTACCCATTGAAGTGATTCAAACCTTCATTCCTGAAGAATCCAGGCCCTTAGTAATCCTGCCCAGATTGGGTTGTCGTTTTCCACTGCCCCTAATCACAGAGCATAGTAACACTAAGAGCCTCCTTGAGGGATCTCCTCTATTCCAGACACACTTTTCCAAGCCTCAGTTGCAGAGGAGAAGTACAGTGTCCCCCCGGTAGTCAGGGTCAATCACTCCAGCCGGCATAGTAACTTCCTTCTTTGCCTGTGGAGTCAGAGGCATGAGGAGTCTAAAGTGGCTGGGCAACATTCATTGTTATGACTCCTGATGGAAGTATTTTTCCCTTTGGCCTATGATCTCTAATCCAGCAGAGCATCAAGTCATGGGAATAAGAAGCAAAAATTTTTCTAGTGGGTCACTAAGGGTAACAGCTAGTAGGGGCGCTCCCATTTCCACCCCTTGACTCATGAATCCTGGCTGTGGGAGAAAGAGCACCATATATTGGATGCTGATTCAGAGCCCACACAGCCTGCTGGAGAAACTTGGCACAGGCCTGCAAGGTATTGCCATTTAGTTGATGCTGTAACTGAGTCTTCAAAGGCCATCCTACCATTCTATCAAGTCAGCTGCTTTAGGATAGTGGGGAACATGGAAAGAACAGTGAATTCCATGACCTAGGCCCATTGTCACACTTCTTTTGCTGTGAAGTGAGTTGTTTGATAAGAAACAATGCTGTGTAGAATACCGTGACGGTAGATAAGGCATTCTGTAAGTCCGTGGATGATAGTTTTGGCAGAAGCCTTGTGTGCAGGGAAGGCAAATCTGTATCCAGAGAAAGTATCTATTTCAGTAAGAACGAAACGCTGCTCCTTCCATGATGGAAGTGGTCCATTGTAACCAACCTGCTACCAGGTAGCTGCCTGATCACTGGTGCCATATCTAGGGCTCAGTGTTTGTCTCTACTGCTTGCAGACTGGGAACTCAGCAGTGGCCCCAGCCAGGTCAGCCTTGGTGAGTGGAAATCCATGTTTCTGTGTCCATGCATAACCTCCATCCCTGCCACCATAGCCACTTTATTCATGAGACCATTGCATGGTGACAGGGGTGGCTGGGAAAGAGGCTGACTGGTATTTACAGAAAGGGGCATCCTATACACTTGATTACTAAAATTCTCCTCTGCTGAGGTCACCCTTTGGTTAGCATTCACATGGGACACAAATGTCTTCATGCTTTTTGCCTATTCAGAGAAGTCTAGCCACATATCTCTTCCCAAAATTTCCTTGTCTCTAACTTTCCAGTCATGTTCCTTCCAAGCCCATGACCATCCAGTCAAACCATTGGCCACAGACTGTGAGTTGGTATATATTCACATGCCTGGCCGTTTCTCCTTCTAAGCGAAGTGAACGACCAGGTGCAATGCATGAAGTTCTGCACACAGGGAGGGTTTCCCTTCACCTTCAGGGATGTTCCAAAAAGAAGCTGCAGTGCTGCAGCTGTCCACGTTCAGACGGGGCCTGCATATCACACAGAACCACCTGTAAACCAGACCCAAGGCGTCCCTTCCTTCTTCAACTGATTGATCGTAGGGAACTCCCTGTGAGGCCATAGGTGCAAGCTAGGAGAGAGAAGTTAGTGTAGCAGAAGTGGGACCATGGGCATTTGGGCCACTTCTTCATGTAATTTACTTGTGGCTTCAGAGCCTACTTGTGTCCAATCACCTGTATAACATTTCTATTTGATGATGGAGTGCTGCTGTGCACACCCAACCTTATTGCTTGGTAGGTCAGATAACACCCAGTTCATGATGGGCAGCTCAGGTCACATAGTATCTTGATGGCCCTTGGTCAAGCATTCAGTCTCTACCAAGGCCCAGTAGCAGGCCAAGAGCTGTTTCTCAAAAAGAGAGTAGTTATCTGCAGAGGATGGTAGGGCTTTGCTGCAAAATCCTAAGTGCCTGCACCGTGATTCACCTATAGGGGCCTGTCAAAGGCTCCAAACAGCATCCCTATCTGCAACCGACATTTCAAGCCCCATTGGATCTGCTGGATCAGGTGGCCCAAGTGCAGAGCAGCTTGCACAGCAGCCTGGACTTGTTGTAGAGCCTTCTCTTTTCTGGGTCCCACTCAAGACTAGCAGCTTTTCAGGTCACTAGCTAAATGAGCTGAAGTAACTCACCTAAATGAGGAATATGTTGCCTCCAAAAACCCAAAGAGGCCCACTAGACATCGTGTCTCTTTCTTGGTTGTAGGAGGGGCTAGATGCAACAACTTATCCTTCACATTAGAAGGGATATCTTAACATGCCCCACACCACTAGACCCCTACAAATTTCACTGAGATTAGAAGGTCCCTGAATTTTTGTTGGGTTTATTTCCCAACCCTCTGACATGTAAATGTCTTACCAATAAGTCTACAGTACTTGCTATTTCTTACTCAGTAGGTCCAATCAGCGTAATGTCACTAATGTAAAGGACCAGTGTGATAGCTTGTGGAAGGGAAAGGTGATCAAGATCCCTGCAAACTAAATTATAACATAGGGCCAGAGAGTTGGCATACCCCAGAGGCAGGACAGTGAAGATATATTACTGGCCTTGCTAGCTAAAAGCAAACTGCTTCTGGTGATATTTACTAACAGGTATGGAGAAAAATGCATTTGCCAGATCAATAGCTGTATGCCAGGTAGTAGGGGATGTGTTAATTTGCTCAAGCAATGAAACCACATCTGGTACAGCAGCTGCAATTGAAGTTACCACCTGGCTAAGCTTACAATAGTCCATGGTCATTCTCCAAGATCCACCTGTCTTCTGCACAGGCCAAATAGGTGAGTTGAATGGAGATGTGGTAGAAATCATCACTCCTGCATCTTTCAAGTCCTTGATGGTAGCACTAACCTTGGCAGTCCCTCCAGGAATGTGGTATTGCTTTTGGTTTATTATTTTTCTAGGTTGAGGCAGTTCTAGTGGCTTCTGCTTGGCCTCTCCCACCACAATAGCCCTCACCGCACAGCTCAGGGAACCAAGGTGGGGGTTCTGTCAGCTGCTGAGTATATCTTCTAATTATGCATTTCAGAACCAGAGAAATAACCACAGGATGGGTTCAGGGACCCACTGGGTCCACCGTGAGACAGGCTTGAGCTAAAACTCTGTTGACACCTGACCTCCATAAGCCCCTACTCTGACCAGTGGACCACAGTGACATTTTGGGTCTCCTGGAATTAGTGTCAGTTCAGAGCCAGTGTCCAATAGTCCCTGAAGGTTCAAATTATTTCCTTTTCTCCAATGCACAGTGACTCTGGTAAAGGCCATAGGTCCCTGTGGGGAAGGCTGGGAGAAAGCTTAACAGTATAAATTTTTGGCAGTGTACCAGGGAGCTTCCTCAAGGGTACCTGGCCTCCCCTTCATTTAACAGGTTCTGCATCTGTAACTGGCTCAAATCTGGGAATTGATTGAGGGGCCATGACTCTGTTTTTATGATTCAGGTTGAACTTTTGTTCACTTGAGCTAGAACTTTTCTGTTTATACATATTAAGTAAGAATTTGGTAGGCTTCCTAGCTATTTCACTTCTAGGAACACTCTGATCAACCAGCCAATACCATAGGTCTGAGGGAGTAAGACTATTCTGACTGCTGCTTTGACTCTGCTGTGCATTACAGTAACCACATCCACCTTGCCTTTGGTGGTTGAGTGCTGCCACTTGGCCCCTGCCACCCCATGATCTAATTACTCCCACTGCATTTAGGGTTCCCAATTCAGCGACTGCCATCCCCACTGTAAGATCTGGCCTAGAGATAAGAGCAATCACAGAGTTCTTCAAGGATGCTGGGGTTCCCCTCATAAATTTGTTTCTCACTAGTGGTGAATGGCATGCCTGTGGACCCCCTCAATGTGGGTGAGTATGACTTAAATGACAAATTCACTCTGACATTCTAATCTTCCTAAGCCATTAAATCCTTTCTCCTACATTAAACCAAGGCACGTCTGGCACATCCAATTTGCTCACAGTGGGCCATCTTTTGGTCCGTGGTTCAGCCAATCAACCAGAAAAACTGTTAGAGCCCTTTCTAAGTCCCTGAGCTGCAAAATTAAATGCAGAATCTCTTTAGTGAGCCCATATCAACAAATTTGACCTGATCCAACTTCATGTTCCTTCCACCATTATCCCATAGCCTCAGTATCCATTCCACACATGTTCCCTAGATTTCTATCTGTATAAATTAGAAAATTCAAGTAGTTCTTTTGGAGTAAAGCACACCCCCTCATGGGTTATACTTTGTACATCACTTTTAGGGGCCTGCTGGGACTTGAGTCTACTTATGGGTCTAGAAACAAAGATGGGTGATGGGGGTAGGTCCTGACGAGACTCAGCATTATCTTGTATGGCAACTGCCTCAGGAGGGGCCATTACAGTTTCCTCAGACAAGGCAAGGTTAATCCCCTCAGATAGGGGTGGAGAGGCTGCTACCACTGGGGATCGGGAAGCCAGTTCTGCTGGGGGTGGGGAGTCTTCTTCCAGTGGCAAAGAAGACTCATCAGAATTTAGAGGCTCAATGTCTCCAGTTTCATCAGGATTTTTCCACAAGTCCCCATTTCAATTTACAGGATCTCATTTTTCCCAATCAGTGCCCTCGTTTTAACAACAGACACTCCGCAGAGGCTGGGAGTTTAACTTGTAATTCAGCCAATCACAGGATGGGATTCTGCATTTGATTTTCAATGCAATCTCAGCCTTGAAGCTACAAAGATAAGGGTCTCCTTCAGGGTGCACATAGAAGTTTTCAGGTCATTTATGTGGTACTTGAGCTGAGAAGTTAGATCATCCGTTTCCTTTACCACTTTGTCCAGAGACATTAGGAATAAACAGCCAACCTCATAATATTTGTTAGCTTTCCAAAAATGTTTGAAAGTATCATCTACACAGTCACTCGGCTCCTTGTTTTTTCTTTTTTTGTGAGGAAGATCAGCCCTGAGCTAACATCCATGCCAATCCTCCTCTTTTTGCTGAGGAAGACTGGCCCTGAGCTAATATCCATGCCCATCTTCCTTTACTTTATATGGGACACTGCCACAGCATGGCCTGACAAGCAGTGCATCGGTGCGTGCCCAGGATCCGAACCCAGGCTGCCAGCAGCAGAGCGCACACATTTAACCACTACGCAACAGGGACGGCCCCTCTCCTTGTTTCTTATGAGTGGTTGATTAGGATTACCCAAGGGAGATATTTTTCGTATCTCTATTGCCAGATCATGCCATGGACTATCAGTGCTCTCTTTCCTATTGGAAATAGAGTCATTAGTGTCTTTTAATCTAATCAGATTAGAGAGCTAATTGCAGAAACCCCAGAACCAATTCAGAAAACTCATCCTTAACATTCTATTCCTCTAGAACCACTCTTGGTACCCAAATCTGTATCACTCTGGGTTCTCCAGTGAAATAGAACCAATAGGTACACTGTGGCCCAGTCAAGTTGACCCATAAAATTAACCACTACATCTACTGATGCATAACAAATTATACCAAAATATGGCAGCTAAAAGCAACAAACATTTATTGTCTCCCTGCTGTGGATTAGGAATCAGGTGCAGCTTAGAGTCTCTTGGAGGCTGCAATCAAGGTGTCGGCTGCAGCTACAGTTGCCTCAAGGCTTGAGTGGGGGTGGACCCACTTCCAGCTCACTTGTGGCTGTTTTCAGGTCTCATAGCCTCACTGGCTGTTGACCAGAGATCTACACATTTCTTGCCACATGGCTTCTCTATAAGGCTACTCATAATGTGCCAGCTTGCATTTCCCCAGATCAAGGGCTCAAAGAGAAAGAGAACAAGATGGAATCCAGAGTTTTTTTTGTAACCTAATCATGGAAGTAACAACAGGCCATCACTTTTGCCCTGTTCTATTGGTTAGAAGCAAGTTACTAGGACCAGCCCCGTGGCTTAGCGGTTAAGTGCACGCACTCCGCTGCTGGCGGCCCGGGTTCGGATCCTGGGCGCGCACCAACACACCGCTGGTCCGGCCATGCTGGGGCCGCGTCCCACATACAGCAGCTAGAAGGATGTGCATCTATGACATACAACTATCTACTGGGGCTTTGGGGGAAAAAAATAAATAAATAAATAAATAAAAAGAAGCAAGTTACTAAGTCTAGCCCACACTCACTCACATACGTGCAGAAATCCAGCTCTCAAATGTGGGGAAAAGAACCTGGACAGCTACACAGCAGCTGACAATAGTGGTTTCTCCCGGAAGGGCAGTGGAGTTTGGGTGTGGGGGGAAGCTAAACGGGGTGGGGATGCAGGGGAAGGAATGGTGTTAAAAAGGACTTTCCTACTTTCATTTTATTTGCATTGAGTTGTTTTATCAGAACGTATTAAAGTATTACATATGTAACTGAAAATAAATACAAATTCAGAAAAATCCTCACTGGAATCAATAAAACAGTCCCATTTGATTTTAAATGGGAATTTAAAAAAATATTTTTTTTAAAAGAATGAATGTTCATGATCACTGAAATGTTCTTCTTCTTTTATTGAAAGATCATTAAGAGTATCTGTAGAGGCTGGCCCAGTGGCGTAGTGGTTAAGTTTGCAAGCTCCGCTTTGACAGCCCAGGGTTCACAGGTTCCAATCCCCGGCACTGACCTACGCACTGCTTGTCAAGCCATGCTGTGGCAGTGTCCCACATATAAAGTAGTGGAAGATGGGCACGGATGTTAGCCCAGGGCCAATCTTCCTCAGCAAAAAGAGGAGGATTGGCAACGGATGTTAGCTCAGGGCTAATCTTCCTCACACACAAAAAAAACAGTATCTGTAGTTTACACTTAAGGCCACATGTGAAGGTAAAATAAAGCAGTGGACTTTTAGTTTGGAATTGATTCTTCTAGGTTTATTGGAGCAGCTGGAAGTATCTATTCAGGTTGTCATTGGGAACTAGGAGGGCCAAGGGCAGGAGTTAAATGGAGAGTCTTCTTCATAAACTAATTTTTGGGAAGTTTTTTTTTTTTATTTATTTATTTTCCTCCCCCAAAGCCTCAGTAGATAGTTGTATGTCATAGCTGCACATCCTTCTAGTTGCTGTATGTGGGAGGCGGCCTCAGCATGGCTGGAGAAGCAGTGCGTCGGTGGCACCCGGGATCCGCACCCGGGCCGCCAGCAGCGGAGCACGAGCACTTAACTACTAAGCTACGGGGCCGGCCCTGGGAAGGTTTTTTTGCACACTCCTAAAATTCCTGAGACAGAATATAAATTTTCACTGATAGGCCTTAGAAAACAAAATGTGCTATTTTGCATATAAAGCAATAATGATAAAGCTACATAACACCTTTTAGATACTTAATATGTGCCTGGCTCTGTGCTAAGAGCTTTATATGCATTATCACATTTAATATTGACAATAGGCACTATAATTGCATTTATGCAAAAGTCACCATAATTTGCATTTTTCAGACTAGGAGAGGAGAGGTAAATAGCTCAAGGTCACACAGCAGTAAGTGGATTCAAACAAAGGTCAGATCCAAGGTCTTTGCTCTTGCTCTTACCATTAGAAATGAGGCCTGCCTGCAGGAGGCCAATCTCTGACCTCAAGATCACGAGCCGACTCCCAGGCAGGAGGGGTAGAAGACAATGATGACATGAAATTACATCTATTTCCATCTCTTGCTCTCAACAGCACTTGCCTGCCCAGGATTCAATCTCAAAGTCTGGGGCCTGCCCCCATCCCTCCCTACATGGTGCATCTGGTCTTACTCAGGCCCTCTGTCGGCACCCAGGAGAGAGGCCAGCTCTGAAGCACATACTTTATGTTACTACAGTGAGAGACTCCTCAGGCACCAAATAAGGAGATGAAAGTTTCCTTCTATCAAGGTCCCCCAACCAACACCAACAGGAAAAAAGGGCGGCCTCACATAAATAAATCAATCATGTTTTATCCATTGAGGGGTGCCTATTAAACAGGATAAAAAGGATATTGAATACATCTGGAGTATAATCCCCTCATTTTACGATTGAGAAATCCAAGGGCCAGGGAGGAAAGTGACTCATTCATGAACCTTCTACCAGTGAGGGTGTAGCTGAGAGTACAGGCCAGATCCCCCAGCTCCTTGCTCAGGGCTCTTTCTCATCATGTGTCAGGATGAAGGCCTCGGGTCCTTCTGGCTGAGATGTGTGGTGGGCTTAACAAGAGTGCCAGCTCCAGAGTAAATAAACTATATGTGACCAGGCTGGGGCTGGAAACACAAAGAAGAACAGGAAATCATTTAGGAACGTGGAGCATCAGAACGAGCACCACATCAAAGCCAGGCACACAGGAGGGGGTCACTCATGCCACAGTATACCCTGCCCACCAGGGCCAGGACCAGAGCGTGACAGCAGGCAAACAGCACCAGTAGGCATGGGCTGAAAGGCTACAGGGCAGGTAGAAAGAAATGCTCTTACTGGTGACATGAGATTTTCACAAATTGAGGTATATGGGGTAACTATTTGGGTTCAAAAGGGATTCAGTTTGAACTAAAGAGCCTGACTTATGGCCTATCAAACATGCATTGTACGTCTGCTTTAACCATTAAAGTAAAGAATGCAGTCTCAAGATAAGAATGCATACCTCCCCTCCTACGCCCTATTGGTAATGTCCACCCAGATTAGTCCGTTTCTGGACATGAGGGTCATGTTGATTTGCTATTTTGCAACTAAGCACTTCTTTGAAACTTTGATAATGTACCCTGCGTGTGTTTAATGTATGTTCTTTGTTCTAAAAAAATATAAGACTGTACTGAAAACCATCCCTCTCTGGAACGCTTTCTAAGGCCTTCTCAGGTTATAATCCTCACTCTGGCTCTAGTAAACTCACCTTATTTCTCTTATCTCTAGAATTGTTGTTGGTTATTTTGTGTTGACTCTGGAAAGGGCTTAAATGAAGACGGTATGGGAGATCAAGATTTGGCCACCCTGAAATATATCTCTTTACCTTGATTGTTTTCTCTGAGGGACATTTGACCTCCCCCACTAACTGCCTAAAGAACCCTGAAATATATCTCTTTACCTTGATTGTTTTCTCTGAGGGACATTTGACCTCCCCCACTAACTGCCTAAAGAATTTGACATGGTGGCTCCTTCCTGGAACAGATCTTCTATCATGATGGCTGTAGAATAGAGGTTACAATAGGAAAGGCACCAAGTCTCTTTTATCAAAAACTCTGTCTCTCCCTGACCACATTATCTATAGATGACCCTGAAAAGAATTGTCTTCCTGCCCTCTGAAGTCCCAGACCACTACCCACCCCCAACACGTTCCTCGCCTTTAGCTGCAATACTTAAGCAAGCAGCTTAGACAGAGGGACGATTTGCTCATTTCTGAGTTTCTCCCATGTATACATGTTATTAAACTTGGTATTATTTTCTCCTGCTAACCTGTCTTGTTAATTATTTGGCCAGCCATAAGAACTTTAAGGGAAAGGGCAGAGGGAGATTCTCCCTCTTCCCCCAACAACGGCCAGCTCTTAGGGAGATTTCCAGGCCTGGAGAAAGAAATGGAGGAGGACGAGGGAGCCAGGAGAGAAGCCACCTCTTCTGGAAAGTACCTGGGGCTCTGTCCCGAGTGAAGTCAACTGAAGGTCATTGCTGGGTCAGAGCAACCGAGTGGGGCTCCCAGGGACTTTGAGGAAAACAGCTTTTGAAACCAAGCATGAAGAGGTTAAAAAAATCTTCCCTGGGCTAGAAGTTAGCAAAAAGTTTGAGAAAAGCTTTGCTAACTGCTGCTGTGCATATTCAGCATAATCAACTGTTGTTCAAAACTAACCAGGTCTCTCTGTCCCTCCTTAGTACATGAGTGAGCTGTCTCTCCCAGGAAGTCAAGGTCCCGACATCAAGATTGAGCCTCACAAGTCCAAACGCAGGCTGAAGATGAAAACTAACCAGGAAAGTCCAGACAGTCAAGGGAAAGAAATTCAGTCTTCAAGGCCAAACACAAGCTGGTGGGAAGGTGCCAACCAGCATGTCCACATGCTCCCCCTCCCTTACCTAAAACCCCAGCACATGCTCTCCCTCACAACCTTTAAAACCCCTTGCCTCACATTTTTCAGGGAGATGGGACAAATTTGAGAGCTCTCGTCTCCCGGCTGACATCACTCGAAATGAACACTCTTTCCTTGCCATAAGCCTGGCGTTCTAGTTTTAATTTTTCTTTCCCCCCAAAAGCCCCAGTAGACAGTTGTACGTCACAGCTGCACATCCTTCCAGTTGCTGCATGTGGGACGCGGCCCCAGCATGGCCTGACAAGCAGTGCGTCGGTGCGCGCCCGGGATCCGAACCCGGGCTGCCAGCAGCGGAGCGTGCGCACTCAACCACTAAGCCACAGGGCAGCCCTAAAGACTACTTTTTTTTTTTTTTTTTTTTTGTGAGGAGATCAGCCCTGTGCTAACATCTGCCAATCCTCCTCTTTTTTTGCGGGGGAAGACTGGCCATGGGCTAACATCCGTGCCCATCTTCCTCCACTTTATATGGGACGCTGCCACAGCATGGCTTGCATGGCTTGCCAAGCAGTGCGTTGGTGTGCACCCGGGATCCAAACTGGCAAACCCCAGGCCGCCACAGCGGAGCACGCACACTTAGCCGCTTGCGCCAGAGGGCCGGCCCCGCCTGGCGTTCTAGTTTTATTTGGCCCCTCTTGTGTGGCGGGTAAAAAACCTGGGTATGTATCTGGTAACAATTTGATCCAGGGCTACAGTGGGGATCCAAAACTGAGATGCCTACAGTGGCTAGAGGGATAATGAAAATCAACGCAGTGAGCCGGGTGCATAGAGGCATTTGCCCTGCCACTCCTTTCTAGCCTCCTAAAAAACACTATTGACTTTAAGGAAGATAAATTTCTGTCAGTAATTTGAGCCTCATCATAGTTGATAGCTCACTTGGGAGTGGGGGAAACTGTGGCAAATAGAGGACAATTGTCCCATCTGAACAAAGCAGCTGCTGTTAGGTTCCAGCAAATTTCTGATCTGCCAGAACGCAGACTCAGTATTGCTAGCCTTCCAGTTTCACAAGAGACAATAGAAATTTAGATTTTTATGGGTAATCACCTGAGTTTTAACTGTTGGCAGCACATTCAAATATTTTAAACCTGTGTGGACCAAGCTAGTCTGTGACCAAGTGGTACACACCAGTCTGCGGGTTCTATTTTAGAGCAGGAGGGTGTGTTGGGGGGTGGAATATATCCAAGAATCAAAGGAAAAAGGCCCTGCTTCCCTTAAGGGCCCTGAGGCCGATCTCCAGCTTGGTTGGAGTTGAATACAGGTACAAACCCCTTATCCAGGTCCAAATCCTTAACCCTTGAGCGCAGACAGCCTTTGGAATTCAGAGGTTTTCAGATTTGGGATTTTTCAGATTTACGGGGCCCATGCCACATAGTTTGCCAAGAGAACTCTGAGGCAGTGCCCTATTTACAAACGCATCCATTTCTCTGCAACAAAGCATATAAATATTCGGAAATCAAGTGAGATACATAGAGTATAAATAATGTCACATAAATTCTAGTCAAGTTTTACCACCAAACGTGACAGTTGCAAACTTATGAAAAAACGTTGTTTTCAAAATCATTGGGATTTCAGAATTGTTGATAGAGGATTGTGGACCTATCATGGGGGAGGCAGAACCAATGAGTAATGGATACACACTCCATTAATTAATCAATTTACTTCGAATTTATGCTTGACGACCTCTGCCCTTTGGAGAAAATGTGTGCATCTTTGCTAACTGGGGATGTCCCTGCCATCTCCCCTTTGGCCTCAGGGGAGAGGCAGTGCTTTGCCCTTTACTACTGTCCACCAGCCGGGGCAAGCCCTTCCCTCAGTCCCCCCAGCACAGCTGAGACAGGCTGGCGGAGAAGCTCAGCCTGGGCAGTCACTTCCAACTGCTCTTAGAAGTGTCCTCTCTCGGAGATGCCACCCCGCAGTGGGGCCCCGCCTGATGGCCTCCCTGCTCAGCTCCCATCTATCTATCTTGATGCCTCAAGGTCCACACCAAACTCACAACAAGGACCCAAAAGAAGAAAAAGTTCTTCCTCTCTAGTTCCTGCCCCTCCTCCATCCCCAAGTTTTGCACCCCAGTAGTTTACAACTACTATGTGGGCGGCTGATTGCCAGAGGAAGTATGTTTCCCTTCAAAAGAATCCCCACCTTAACCCTCAGGCTCTGGCTATCCTGAGCTCCATCCCCTCCCACCCCTCGGGACAATTACAAAAGAGCAGCAGCCAAGATCAGCATATTCCGGCTGATGGAATCTTAGCGGGTGTATCCACAATCCACTCTGCTAACCTGGGCCGAATGTACGTCATTTCTTCCAAGCCCCAGAGGAAGATCAGGTGTGTGTCTCTCTCCTGAAGCTTCAGGGGTTCTGCTCCTGATTTTCTGTGTTACCCCACAAAGAAGAACATATACACATCTCCAGCAATAAAAACCCAACAGAGCACAATCTAAATCCAAATCTGGAAAATAATCCTTTCTCCTGTGGAAGATACAAGCCCGCAGGGTCTTGGTTTGGCTAAAACATCGCTCTGCAGCAAGACACACCTGATTTACATTACAAAATAAAGCGCTTGGTTTAGCTTCTCAAACCTAAACATCTCTGGTGGCTTCAGTTTCCCTCAGGAAAGATACTTTTGAGTCTCCAGAGGTAGGAGCATTCCGAAACAACAGACTCAGACTATTGGAAGTCTCTTCTTCTGATGAAGATTATTGTTGAAGATCTCATAAAAGAGCTTCTCCCATTTCTGGGGTACTGAATTTCCCTGAAGATCAAGGTACAATCTCAGCACACTAGGATGTGTGTGTGTCTGTGTGTCTGTGTATCTGTGTACTATATTGTGATTAATAAGTAATCTATGGGGTGATACATGATACTGTGTGAATATCGTATTGCCCAATAATCCTCAAAAATCTTTCACTCAATAATATTAGCGTCCATTGATGATCCTTGCCTGAATTATTACAGTGTTGGTTGCAAAATGGTGATTTTTCTAATTCTATAAATTTTTTAAAAACATGGTTCTTCCTAAACTTCTCCTATTCCAATTGTACCTCCCTTCTCCCATAGTGAGAAAAAAACTCCTGCTTTCTGATAGTTTTCTCTAACCTATAACACATGCAAAATAATTTCAGGATTTCTTCGCTACTATCATTAGAAAAAACAAACTTACTAAGGAAAGATCCGTATTTCTTTGCAGTTCTTTCTGTACTTAAAATACAGTCCATTAAGGGAGTACTGTGCTCAAAAGCTAGTTGAATTAACTCTTTTCTGAGTGGTTATGGTATCAATTTGAAGGTTTCAATAGTTAGGTTAATTTGTGGCTGTCGTGTCAATATTAGGGTTTGCTTTTTAAATTTTTGTTGATTTATTTATTTTATTATTTTTTTTTGTGAGGAAGATCAGCTCTGAGCTAACATCCATGCCAATCCTCCTCTTTTTGTTGAGGAAGACTGGCCCTGGGCTAACATCCATGCCCATCTTCCTCTACTTTATATGGGATGCCGCCACAGCATGGCCTGACAAGCAGTGCATGGTGGGCACCCAGGATCCGGACCGGGCCCCCAGCAGCAGAGCGCGCGCAGTTAATCGCTATGCCACAGGGCCAGCCCCAAATTTTTGTTGATTTAATATGAAAAATATTTACATGGTTCAAAAGTCAAAACTGTATAAAAAGATAAGCTAAGTGAGGTTGCACTCTGATTTTCAACATTTTCATTAGTTTCTGGTTTATCCTGATATTTCTTTTTTTAACAATAAGCAAATATGTATGTAGTCTTATTTCTCCCTTTTTGTTACAAAAATGTTTATATTATATGTACTCCTTTACGCCTTGCTTTTTTCATTTAACAAAATATTCCTTGAAAACACTCCGTATCATTTCAGAGAGATCTTTGCTGCAGAGTATCACTGTGGAGGTACTATCATGTACTCACTAGTTTTTTTGTGTGTGTGAGGCAGGTCAGCCCTGAGCTAACATCTGCCAATCCTCCTCTTTTTTTTGCTGAGGAAGACTGGCCCTGGGCTAACATCCGTGCCCATCTTCCTGCACTTTATATGGGATGCCACCACAGCATGGCTTGCCAAGCAGCGCATCGGTGCGTGCCTGGGATCCGAACTGGCGAACCCCGGGCTGCCACAGCGGAGCGCACGCGCTTAACCGCCGGTGCCACCAGGTGGCCCCATACTCACTAGTTTTATATAGAAGGGTGCTTAGGTTGTTCTCTATTTTCTCTATGAAAATTGATTGCTTTAAACTTTTATCTCTACTAGGGACAATTTTGGAAATTTTTATTTTCCTAGGGAATTATTTCTTTCAACTGGGTTTTTTTAAAAGGTGTTTTTTTAAAGATTTTTATTTATTTATTTTTTCCCCCCAAAGCCCCAGTAGACAGTTGTATGTCATAGCTGCACATCCTTCTAGTTGCTGTATGTGGGACGCGGCCTCAGCATGGCTGGAGAAGCGGTGCATTGGTGCGCGCCTGGGATCTGAACCCGGGCCGCCAGCAGCGGAGCACACGCACTTAACCGATAAGCCACGGGCCGGCCCTCAACTAGGTTTTCACATGCATTTGCAAGAATTTGTACAAAATAGTCTCAAACTTTTAAAAATTGCTTCAGTTTCAATGCTTTTATCTCCCTTTCCATTTCCCATTTTGTATGTTTTCTCCTTTTCTTTTCTTGGTTAGGTTAGGGAGTGGTTAGTCTATTTAATTTATTTTTTTCCAAAGAACTATTTGGCTTATTTTTTCCAAAGATTTATTTACTAGTTCTTTTATTTTTCTTTTTCCAATCATTAATTTCTGCTTTTTAATCTTTATTATTTTGTTCTTCCTGCTTTCTTTTGGTTCATTTTACTGTTGTCTTTCTAGGTTTGGAACTGAAAATTTAGCTCATTTATTTTCATTCTTCCACTTTTACTGATAAAATTTTAGGCTATTGATTCTTCACCTATCACTGCCTTAATTTTCCTGTATCCCTTAGACTTCCTGTAAAATAGAAGGTAGATCTAGAATCCTGATTGGATTTTTATGCAAGAATACTTCACTGATGGTGCAGTGTACTTCAAATTGCATCATACCATGAGGCACACATTACCAGTTGTCCTGGTTTTATTGTTGCTAAAATTGGGTTCTGGTGCTGTCAGCCAGTTTTCTCCATTTTCAAGTTCCCTATCAACATTGTACCTAATAGTTTTAGTAGCCTTAGAGGATAGTTTCCTAGACAGCCTTTATTTCATTAGAGGTTGCAAAATGGTGATGGGCCATTGTATCATTGCTTCTTTATTCATTAGCTGGAATTCATCTATAAAAAAGAACTTTTATATATCTGGCACTTCAATCCGTTGCAGTCATTATTCTGTTTTTACTTACCTATTTATTTTATACTGGTATCACTTTTTTCTTATTGTGAAAATCTCCGTTTGTAATAGCATTAATACATTATTTGCTTTTTTTTTCTACATTTTGTCACTATTAGTGCTACAGTAAGACAACTGAATGCAGTGTAAAATTTCTTCATGGTTCATTTTTATTTAGAATATATCCTACTAGGGTCATACTATATTTTATTTTATTTATTTTGTGTGTGTGTGTGAGGAAGATCAGCCCTGAGCTAACATCTGCCAATCCTCCTCTTTTTGCTGAGGAAGACTGGCCCTGGGCTAACATCCATGCCCATCTTCCTCCACTTTATATGGGATGCCGCCACAGCATGGCTTGACAAGAGGTGCGTGGGTGCGCACCTGGGATCCGAACCTGCGAACCCCAGGCTGCCGCAGCAGCAGAGCGCGCCCATTTAACCACTTTCGCCACCAGGCCGGCCCCATAGGGTCGTACTGTATTTTAAAATGAAGGAGTTATTTTATTGATGTAGCTATGGCACCAAATTGATATATGATTAGGTTCATTTGTTTGCAATTTTAGGGATTTATTTTTCTCATTTTCTAACTATTTACACTGTTTATATGGTTCTGAAGCCAAAACTATGTAACAATATGCAGCCATGGAACTTTTTCTTCTGTCCTTGCCCCTTAACCCTGCACCCTTTCCCCCAATATAGGAAACCATTTTCATGAGTGTTTGATGTATTGTTTCTTTTTTTTTTTAGTTTATGTTTATTTTTTTTTTTTTTTAATTTTATTTATTTATTTTTCCTCGAAAGCCCCAGTAGATAGTTGTATGTCATAGCTGCACATCCATCTAGTTGCTGTATGTGGGACGTGGCCTCAGCATGGCAGGAGAAGCGGTGTGTCGGTGCACGACTGGGATCCAAACCCGGGCCACCAGTAGCAGAGCACGTGCACTTAACCACTAAGCCACGGGGCCGGCCCTGGATGGTGAATCTTGTCAAATGCTTCCTCTGCATCTAGTGAGATGATCATGTGATTTTTATTCTTCATTTTGTTAATGTGGTGTATCACATTGATTGATTTGCACGTGATGAACCATCCCTGCATCCCTGAAGTAAATCCCAATTGATCTTGGTGTATGATCCTTTTAATGTGTTGTTGTATTCAATTTGCTAATGTTTTCTTACAGATTTTTGCATCTATGTTCATCAGTGATACTGGCCTGTAATTTTCCTTTTTTGTGTTGTCCTTGTCTGTTTTTCTATCAGGGTAATATTGGCTTCATAAAATGAGGTAGGAAGCATCCCATCCTCTTCAGGAAGAGTTGGGGAAGGATAGGTGTTAAATCTTCTTTGAATGTTTGGTAGAATTCAGCAGAGAAGCCATCTGGTTCTGGACTTTTGTTTTTTGGGAAGTTTTTGATAACTGTTTCAATCTCTTTACTAGTGACTGGTCTATTCAGATTCTCTATTTCTTCTTGACTCAGTTTTGGGAGGTTGTATAATGCTAAGAATTTATCCATTTCTTCCAGGTTATCCAATTTGTTGGCGTATAGTTTTCCATAGTATTTTCTTTTTTGTGTGTGTGAGGAGGACTAGCCCTGAGCTAACATCTGATGCCAATCCTCCTCTTTTTATTTTCTTGAGGAAGATTGGCCCTGGGCTAACATCTATGCCCATCTTCCTCTACTTTATATGGGACACTGCCACAGCATGGCCCAACAAGGGGTGCGTCAGTGCGTGCCCGGGATCCAAACCCGTGAACCCCAGGCCGCCACAGCGGAGTGCGCGCACCTAACCGCTGTGCCACCGGCCGGCCCCTCCGTAGTATTTTCTTATAATTCTTTGTTTTTCTGTGGTATCCATTCTAATTTCTCCTCTTTCATTTCTGATTTTATTTATTTGAGCCTTCTCTCTTTTGGTTTAGTGAGTCTAGCTAAGGGTTTGTCAATTTTGCTTATCTTTTCAAAGAACCAGCTCCTAGTTTTGTTAACATTTTCTATTGTCTTTTTAGTCTCTATTTCATTTATTTCCACTCTGAATTTTATTATTTCTTTACTTGTACTGCTTTGGGGGTTCCTTTGTTCTTCTTTTTCTAGTTCTTTTATGTGAATTGTTAGATTGTTTAGTTGAGATTTTTCTTGTTTCTTGAGTTAGGCCTATATTGCTATAAAACTCCCTCTTTCTACCGCTTTTGCTGCATCCCATAGATTTTGGTATGTTGTGTTGTTATTTTCATTCGTCTCTAGATATTTTTGCATTTCTACTTTGATTTCTTCATAGATCCAGTGGCATGTTGTTTAGTCTCCACATATTTGTGATTTTTCCAGCTTTCTTCTTGCAGTTGATTTCTTGTTTTATACCATTGTTGAACAAGATGATTGATATGGTTTCGATCTTCTTAAATTTATTTATTTATTTTTATTTTATTTTTTGTATGTGTGAGGAAGATCAGCCCTGAGCTAACATCCATGCTAATCCTCCTCTTTTTGCTGAGGAAGACTGGCTCTGAGCTAACATCTATTGCCAATCCTCCTCCTTTTTTTTCCCCCAAAGTGCCAGTAGATTTTTGTATGTCATAGTTGCACATCCTTCTAGTTGCTGTATGTGGGATGCAGCCTCAGCATGGCTGGAGAAGCGGTGCATCGGTGTGTGCCTGGGATCCGAACCTGGGCTGCCAGTAGCGGAGTGCACCCACTTAACTGCTAAGCCATGGGGCCAGCCTTCTTCTTAAATTTATTGAGACATATTTTATTTCCTGACACATGGTCTATCTTTGAGGTTGTTCCATTAGCACTTTAGAAGAATCTATTCTACTTTTGGATGGATTGTTCTATATATATCTATTAAATCCATCTGGTCTATCATTTCATTTAGGCCCCATGTTTTCTTGTTGACTCTGTCTGGATGATCTATCCATTGATGTAGGTGGGGTATTAAACTCCCCTACTATTATTGTGTTTCTGTTGATTTCTCCATTTAGGTCTGTTACTAGTTGCTTTATGTACTTTGGTGCTCTAAAGTTAGGTGCATATATTTTAATAAATATTCTGGCTTCTTGGTGGATTGTCCCCTTTATCATTATGTAATGTCCATCTTTGTCTCTTGTTATCTTTTTTGGCTTGAACTCTATTTTGTCTTATATATGTCTGGCTACACGCATTTTCTTTTGGTTTCATTTGCTTGAGTATCATCTTCTATTTTTTCATTTTGAGCCTATGTCTGTCTTCAGAGCTGAAATGGGTCTCCTGGAGGCAGCATATTTTTGGGTCTTCTTTTTTAATCCATTCTGCCACTCTGTGTCTTTTGATTGGTGAATTCAATCCATTTACATTTAGGGTGATTGTTGATACATGAGGACTTAATATTGCCATTTTATCTTTTGTTTTCTGGTAGTTCTATATTTCCATTGCTTCTTTTTTTGTCTTTCTGTCTGCCATTTTAGTTTGCTAGGTTTCTGTAATGTCTTTCAGTTTTTCCTTTATTTATGATTTGTGACTCTGCTCTGAATTTTTGTTTTGTAGTTACCATGAGGTTTGTATAAAAGAATCTCATAGATGAGATAGTCCTTTCCTGGCTGATAGCATCTTATCTCCATTAGCCTATGCAGATTCCATCCTTTTCCTCTTCCCCTTCAATGTTTTTGTCATCACAAATTATCCGTTTTTGTTCTGTGAGTTTGTTACCAAATTGAACGGTTATATTTATTTTTAATGCTTTCTTTCTCTTTAGTCTGTATGTTATAATTGTTTACTAACCTATTCTGGTAGTGAGTTGCAATCTTCTGATTCTATGTGTCTATTTATCACCTTACTCAAAGCTTTGTATAACTTTGCCTTTTTGTTTCAGATAGGAGAGCTTTTGAAGATTTCTTGTAAGGCAAGTCTTGTGGCGATAAGCTCTGCTTTTGTTTATCTGGGAAAGCCTTTATTTCCCCTTCATATCTGCAGGATAACTTTGTTGGATAGAGTATTCTTGGCTGATAGTATTTATCTTTTAATATTTTGAATGTATCATTCCACTCTTCCCTGGCCTGTAGACGTTCTGCTGGGAAATCCACTGATATCCTAATGGGGGTTCCTATGTGGGTTATTTTCTTCTCTTTGGCTGCCCTTAATAGTCTTTCTTTGTATTGACTTTTGATAGTTTTAATATAATGTGCCTTGGAGAAGGTCTTTTTGCGTTGAGATAATTAGGAGTTCTATTGGCTTCATGTACTTGTATATTCAGTTTCTTCAGAGGTTTGGGAAGTTCTCAGCTATTATTTCTTTAAATAAGCACTATGTTCCTTTCTCCCTCTCTTCTCTTTCTGGAATATCCATTATCCTTATGTTGGTTTTCCTAGTTGAGTTGGATATTTCTCGTAGAATTTCTTCATTTTTAAAAAATTTTAGTCCTCTCTCCTCTTCCACCTGAATCATTTCTAGATTTCTATCCTCAAGTTCACTAATTCTCTCTTCCATGTGGTCTGCTCTATTTCCAGTGCTTTCTACTTTATTCTTTATCTCATATATTGTGTTCTTCAGATCCAGAATTTCTCTTTGGTTCTTTTTTAAAGTTTCAATCTCCTTCATAAAATGCTCCTGTTCATTAATTTTATTCCTGAGCTCACTGAACTGTCTTTCTGAGTTTTCCTGTAACTCATTGAGTTTCTTCATGACAGCTAAATTCTCTGTCAGTTAGACTGCAATCTTCTGTGACTTCAAGTTTTGTTGCTGGAAAATTGACATTTTCTTTTTGTGATACTGTAATTTTTCATGGTGCTTGATTAGTTGTTCCACTGCTGGCACATTTGTGGTAGCAAACACCTTTCTTATTTGGGTAAGGCTTTGTTTACTTTGAGCCCCTGCTATTTCTGGTTGTATTTGAGAGCCTACACTTTCCACCATCCACTGCCTCTGCAAGAGGTATTGTTAGTGTCCTCCTTGTGCTGCTTATGCCTCAGAGGTTGCTGATACCTTGCTGCTTATGATGTCTCTGCAGTTATGGGTGTCACCAGGCTTGCAAGCCCTTCTGCTGCTTCTGGGGTCACCTAGGTCACATGTTCCCCCACTGCAGCAGGGGTAGGGGAGAATGGGGTAGGAGCCAGGGTCATGGGCACCTCTGCTGTGACTAGGTTTGGTGGGTCTCCAGATGCCGCTCCTACAAGTGGGGAAAGGCAAATTTGTGGGTACTACTGCATCTGGGGAGACTGGGGTCATGAGCCCTGCTGTTGCTCTTACCTGGCTCTCTGTGGGCTCTCCCCGAGCTCAGGCACTGCTGTCATGTGTGCCAGCTGCACTTGCTGCTCCCAGGTTTTCTGGGAGTGCTTTCACTGCTGCTGCTAGGTGGGAGGGGTCATGGGTGACATCACCACAAGGGAGGGGTACCTTGGTCACAAGTGCCACCAGGGTTCCTGAAATCTCTAGTCTCAGGGATTGGCATGGTTCCTGACACCTCAGGTCCTGGGCACTACTGTTGCTGCAAAGGACTTGGGGTCTTGTATACAGCCCCCACCACTGGAAGGGCCAGTGTTGGAGGTGCCACTGCTGGGAGAGGGGGAGGAGGCTGAGTTGCACCACTGAGGTTCCTGAAGTCTCAGGTCACAGGTGCTTCTGTCCACTTCTGGAGAGGTGGAGGTGCTGCATCATGAGTGCCACTTTGGTTACTGCAGCCTCTAGTTTCAAGCACCAGTATCATTCCTGCAACCTCAGGTCATGAGCACCTCCACCACTGCCAGAGGTATCAGAGTCTTGGATCAGTCCCCTCTGCTGGGCGGGCCTGGGTCAAAGGCACTGCTGCTGGGGCACAGGGGAGGGGCTGGGTCACAGGTATCATTGTGCTTCTTGAAGTCTCTGGTCATGGGCTCAGCAGCAGTTCTTGGCACCTTAAGAAGCATTGGCTGCCTTGATTCCTGGATCCTCCATTTGTGGGTGTTACCTCAATTCCTGGGGCCTCTGGTTGTGGGGATTACCTCAGTTGCTGGGGCCTTCACTTGTGGGCATTACCACGTTTTGGGGGCCTCTTGTCTAAAGAACTGCTGCCACTGCTCCCCTGATTCCACCACCTCTAGGAGGTCCAGTCCACCAACCTTCAGATGTATAGATGTATGTAACTCTCAGGAATTCTGGTGTGCTGTGCAGGGAGTCCTTTTTGGTGTTTGGATGTCCTATTGGTTTTGAGTTAGAGGAGAGAGACAAAGGGAACAATTCACTCCACTGTGATGCTGATATCATTCTCTAGACAATTTTTTACTGTGTCAAAATATACATAAGATTTATTATTTTAACCACTTTTAAGTAAGTGTACAGTTCAGTGGCATTAAGTATGCTCACACTGTTGTGCAACCATTGCCACTGTCCATCTCCAGAACTTTCATCATCCTAAACTGAAACTCCATAATTATTAAAGAATTGCCCATTCCCCACTTCTCCCCAGCCCATGGTAACCACTGATCTACTTTCTGTCTCTACGTATTTGAGTATTCTAGGTACCTCATATATGTGGAATCCTACAATATTTGTCCTTTTTTGTCCAGCTTATTTTGCTTAATTTATTCTAAGAGTTCATCCATGTTGTAGCAGGTTTTAGAATTTCACTCCTTCTTAAGGCTGAATAATATTCCATAGTATGTACATACATTTTCTTTATTCATCTATCAATAGACATTTGGATTGTTTCCATTTTTTGGCTATTGTGAATAAAGCTTCTGTGAACATTAGTGTACAAATATCTGTTCAAATCCCTGCTTTCAATTCTTTTGTGTATATACCCAGAAGTGGAATTACTGGTTCTGATGGTAATTCTGTGTTTAATTTTTTGAGGAACCATTATATTTTTTTCCCTAGCAGCTGCATGATTTTGCTTTCCCATCAGCAATGCACAAGGCTTCCAATTTCTCAACATCCTTGCCAACAGTTATTTTCTGGAGTTTTTTTTATAATAACCATTCTAATGGGTCTAAAGTGGTATTTCATTGTGGCCTGGTCTGCATTTCCTTAATGATGAGTGATATTGAGCCTCTTTTCATGTGGTTTTTTCTCATTTGTATATCTTTGGAGAACTTTATTCAAGTTCTTCGCCCATTTTTAAATTGGGTTGTTTTGTTGTTGTTGAGTTTTAGTAGTTCTTTGTATATTCTTGATATTAATCCCTTATTACACATATGATTTGCAAATATTTTTCTCATTCTGAGGGTTGCTTTTTTACTCTGTTGATAATGTCCTTTGACACATAAAAGTATTTAATTTTTTTTTCCTGAGGAAGTTTCGCCCTGAGCTAACATCTATGCCAATCTTTCCCTATTTTGTGTGTGGGTCACCGCCACAGCATGGCTGATGAGTGGTGTAGGTCCACACCTGGGATCCAAACCCATGAACCCAGACAGCAAAAGTGGAGTGTGCTGAACTTAACCACTATGCCATGGGGCCGGCCTCAAAGTATTTAATTTTGATGAGTCCAGTTTGTTTATTTTTTCTTTTGTTGCTTGTATCAGTGGTCTCATATCCAAGAAATCATTGCCGAATCCAATGTCATGAGGCTTTTCCCCTATGTTTTCTTATAAGAGTTTTATAGTTTTAGTTTTTATGTTTAGATCTTTGATCCCTTTTGACTTAATCTTTGTTTTTTGATGGGTTTTTTTGGTGAAGAAGATTAGCCCTGAGCTAACATCTGTTGCCAGTCCTCCTCTTTTTGCTGAGGAAGATTGGCCCTGGGCTAAGAACCGTGCCCATCTTCCTCTACTGTATGTGTGGGACACCACAGCATGGCTGATAAGCAGTGCGCAGGTCCATGCCTGGGATCTGAACCTGTGTACCCTGGGTCACTAACACAGAATGTGAAAACTTAACCACTATGCCACCAGGCTGGCCGCATTTTGACTTAATTTTTGTATATGATTTTAGGTAAGGGTCCAGCTTTATATTTTGGATATGGATGTACAGTTTTCTAAGCATCATTTGTTGAAAAGACTGTCCTAAACCATGAGTCGTATTGGCACCCTTGCTGAAAATCATTTGACCGTATATATGAGGGGGTATTTCTGGGCTCTCCATTCTATTCCATTGTTCTGTCTTGACACCAGTACCTCATTGTTTTGATTACTGTAGGTTTGTAATAAGATTTGAAATCAGGAAGTGTGATACCTACAACTTTGTTCTTCTTCAGGATTGTCTTGCCTATTTGGGATCCCTTGAGATTTAATATGAATTTTAGGATGGATTTTTCTATTTCAGCAAAAAATGTTGGGATTCTGATAGGGATTTCATTGACTGTAGATCACTTTGAGTAGTACTGACATGTTAACAATATTAAGTTTTTAATCCATGAATTGGAATGTCTTTCCATTTATTTGCATCATCTTTCATTCCTTTGAGCAACGTTTTATAGTTTTCAGGGTACAAGTTGCTCACCTTCTTGGTTAAAGTAATTCTTAAGCATTTTATTCTTTTTGATGCTATTATAAATGGAATCCTTTTCTTAATTTCCTTTTTGGATTGTTCATTGTTAAATTTTCTCTTGTTATGAAAAGGTTGAGTATTTTTTTCATGTGTTTAGGGGCCATTTGCATTTCTTTTTCTATGGAACTGTCTGTTCATATCTTTCACTCTTTTTACTTTTCTGTTTGTATTTTTTCAACTTTTAGGAGTTCTTTATATATTACTGTATTAGCTGTCTGGATAGGGGTTTGAATTATACAGGTCTATACATTTGTCAAAAATCAGTGAATGTATACTTAAGATTTGTGCATTTCATTGTATTTAAATTTTATATCAGAAGATAAACCTATAAACAAATATTGAACTCTAATGATATACATGCAGATGTATTTAGAGAGCAGTACACTGATGTGCACAGTTTACTTTGTAATGCATTAAAATAATATGGATGAATAGAGAGAGAAAATATATATGTGATAAGGCAAGTACAGTAAAATGTCAATGATGGAGTCTAGGTGCTGGGTGTGTGGGTGTTCCCTATAAAATTTTTTCAAATTTGCTATATGTTTGAAAATGTGCATAATGAAATATTGGGGAAAATATTAGCCCTCTAATGATACACAGCACAAACATTTATTCCAAGTTGTCACCTTTTTTTACTTTGGTTATATTTTTCCTTATGAAAAGTTTGTTTTTAATTTCTATATAGACACAATTATGAATCTTATTCCTTCTTGGTTTTGTGTCATATTTTATGTAGTTTTCCTTCACTTATGTTATGAAACAATTCATCCATGTTTTCTTCTACTACTTGCATTGTTTCCCCTGTGTGTGTGTATGCCTGTTTGTGTGTTTCACTGAAATCATTATTTTTTAAGAAATAAATGACTGCAGATTCAGTGAAACACCTCGTACTTCTAGTCTCCGTCACTTTACCCCTTCCCCAGAGGAAATCATTGTGCTGGTTTTGCTGGTTATCACTCTTGTGCTTTGTTATATATGTATATATTTACAAACAATATATACGTATGTTTTTCACATAGTCATAAATACCACCTTTCTGGAATTGCTTTCTTTGCTCAATATTGTATTTTTTAAATTTATCCAAGCTGAGAGATATAGCTTTAATACATTAATTTTAACTTTATATGAAATTCTTCCTAAGAACATACTGCACTTATTTATCAATCCTCTCATTTGTACATTTTGTTTGTTTCAGATGCATCTCCCTTAAATGAAACCTGTCATAAACATTCTTCTGTGTATCTTCTTGTGCACACATCCAAGAGTTTCTCCAGAGAAGACACTTAGGAGTGAAACTGCTGGTTTGCAGGATATATACATCTTCAATTTTACTAGAAAAGTTGTTTTACCAATTTATACACTCTTTAGTGATTATATCCTGACAACTTGGTAATATTGCATTTTAAAATTTCTGGTGGGAGTTTAGAAGAAGGCAGTGTAGGAGGATCCTGAATTCGCCTCCTCCCATGGACACAACCTGTGCTACTGTGTGCCCCCAAGCCTAGCAACCAGCCTCATTGGGGGCATGACTCGCCAGCAAAATTGCAGTAGTTGTGTGCTACTAGACCTCACAGCCAGCTGTGTCAGGGGCTTGCCCTGTTCAATAACGTGACTGTAGCAACAACACTCAGCTGAGCCTTACAACCAGCTAGCCTGGGAGCCAGCCTAGCTTACTCATGCACCTGCAGCAACAGAAGGACACATACAGACCACACAGGGGACCCTCTTTGAGCATTTGGCATGGGTGATGAGAGGGGAGCACGCTGCTGGGCTCCATAAGGCATCTCTTACATAAGGCCACATTTCCAAGATTGAGAGACATAGCTGATCTAGCTAATACGTAGAAAGAAGCACAGAGAAGTAGGAAAATGAGGAGACAAAGGAATATGTTCTATATAAAGGAAGAAGACAATTCCTCAATAAAAGAACTAAATGAAACAGAGATAAACAATCTATCTAACAAGGAGTATAAACTAATAGTCATAAGGATGATCACTGATCTTGGGAGAAGAATAGATGAATTCAGTGAGAACATTAACAAAGAATTGGAAAATATAAAAAAGGGCCAATCAGAGCTGAACAATACAATAATGGAAATGAAAAATTCACTAGAGGGAATCAGCAGCAGAGTAGATGACACAGAAGAAGGGATCAATGTTCTGAACGAAAGAGTAGAGGAAATCACCCAAGCTGAACAGAAAAAAGAAAAAAGAGTTCAAAAGAATGAAGACAGTCTAAGGGACCTCTGGGACAACATCAAGCATACTAACATCTGCATTATAGGTGTCCCAGAAGGAAAAGAGAGCCAAAGGGGCAGAGAACTTACCTGAAGAAATAATAGCTGAAAACTTCCCTAACCTAGGGAAGGAAACAGACATCCAGGTACAGGAAGCACAGAGAGTACCAAACAAGATGAACCCAAGGAGACCCACACCAAGACACGTTATAATTAAAATGTCAAAAATTAAAGATAAAGAGAGAATCCTAAAAGCTGCAAGAGAAAAGCAACAAGTTACATACAAAGGAAACCCCATAAGGCTACCAGCTGACTTTTCAGCAGAAACTTTACAGGCTAGAAGAGAGTGGCATGATATACTCAAAGTGCTGAAAGAAAAACCTACAACTAAGAATACTCTACCTGGCAAGGTTATGATTCAAAATGGAAGGAGAGAGAGTTTTTCAAACAAGCAAAAAGTAAAGGAGTTCATCACAACTATAGTGCCCTTAAAAGAAATGTTAAAGAGACTTATTTATGAGAAAAGGAAAAGGCGACGAATAGGAATAAGGAAATTATCAAAGAAAAAATATCACTGGTAAAGGCAAATATACAATAAAGGTAGTGGGCCAACTACCTATAAAGCTGATATGAAGGTCAAAAGAATTAAAATCATGTGTATCTATCGGGCCGGCCCCGTGGCTTAGTGGTTAAGTGCATGTGCTCCGATGCTGGTGGCCCGGGTTTGGATCCCGGGCGCGCACCGACGCACTGCTTCTCCGGCCATGCTGAGGCCGTGTCCCACATACAGCAACTAGAAGAATGTGCAACTATGACATACAACTATCTACTGGGGCTTTGGGGGAAAAAAAAATAAACAAAAATTAAAAAAAAATCATGTGTATCTATGATAAGAGGTTAAGGGTTGCACAAAAACAAAAGAGGTAAAATATGATATCAAAAACAAAATATGAGGGAAGGTGTAAAAATGTAAGGCTTTTAGTAACAGGTCAAACTTACAAGACTATTATCTTATAGATTACTATTTACATAGGTTAACATATATGAACCTCATGGTAATCACAAACAAAAACCTGTAATAAATAAACAAATTATAAAGCAAAAAGAACCCAAAGGTAACACTAAAGAAAATCGTCAAATCATAAGGGAAGAGAACAAGAATGGAACAGAGAAGAACTACAAAAACATCCAGTAAATAAGTAAAAAAATTGGCAATAAGTAAATACTTATCAATAGTCAGTTTAAATTTAAATGAACCAAATGCTGCAATCAAAGGACATAGGGTGGCTGAATGGATAAATAAACAAGACCCATATATATGCTGCATACAAGAAACACACTTAAGACCTAAAGACACTCTCAGCCTGAAAGTAAAGGGAGGGAAAGATATTCCATGCAAATGGAAATGAAAAGAAAGCTTGGGTAGCAATATTTATGTCAGACAAAATAGACCTTAAAACAAAAACTGTAACAAAAGACAAAGAAGGGTATTATAATGATAAAGGGAACATCCAACAATGGGATATAACAGTTGTAAATATCTATGCACTCAACATAGAACAACCTAAACACATAAAGCAAACATTAACAGGCATAAAAGGAGAAATTGACAGTAACACAATTAAATAGGGGATTTTGACACTCCACTTACATCAATGGATAGATCACCTAGACAGAAGATCCATGAGGAAACATTGACCTTAAATGACACATTAGACCAGATTGACTTAATGTGTGTATATATATATATACACACACACAGAACATGTCATCCAAAAATTGCAGAATACACATTCTTCTCAAATGCACATGGAACATTCTCCAGCATAGATAACATATTTGGCCACAAAACAAGTCTCAATAAATTTAAGAAGATTGGAATCACATCAAGCATGTTTTCTATTCACAACAGTATGAAAGTAGGAATCAAATACAAGAGGAAAATTGAAAAAGTCACAAATATGTGGAGATTAAACAAAACACTACTGAACAACTATTGAGTCAACAGAGAAATTAAAGGAGAAATCAGAAGGTACCTAGAGACAAATGAAAATGAAAATACAACATACCAAAATGTATGGGATACAGAAATAGTGGTACTAAGAGGGACGTTTATAGTAATACAGGCCTACCTTAAGAAACAAGAAAAATCTTAACTAAAAAAACCTAACATTTTAGCTCAGGGCCAGTCTTCCTCAGCAAAAAGAGGAGGATTGGCATGAATGTTAGCTCAAGGCTGATCTTCCTCACCAAAAAAAAAAAATATCTAACAATTCACATAAAAGAACTAGAAAAAGAAGAAGAAATGAATCCTCAAAGCAGCACAGGAAAGAAATAATAAAATTCAGAGTGGAAATAAATGAAAGAGACTAAAAAGACAATGGAAAACATTAACGAAACTAAGAGCTGGTTCTTTGAAAAGATAAACAAAATTGACAAACCCTTAGCTAGACTCACTAAGCCAAAAGAGAGAAGGCTCAAATAAATAAAATCAGAAATGATAGAGAAATTACAATGGATACCACAGAAATACAAAGAATTATAAGAAAATACTATGGAAAGCTATATGCCAACAAATTGGATAACCTAGAAGAAATAGATAAATTCTTAGAATTACACAACCTCCCAAAACTGAGTCAAGAAGAAATAGAGAATCTGACTGGCCAGTCACTAGTAAAGAGATTGAAGCAGTAATCAAAAATTTCCCAAAAAACAAAAGTCCAGGACCAGAAGACTACTCTGCTGAATTCACCAAACATACAAAGATTTACTACCTATCCTTCTCAAACTCTTCCAAAAAGTTGAAGAGGATGGGATGCATCCTACCTCATTTTATGAGGCCAATATTACCCTGATAGAAAAACCAGACAAGGACAACACAAAAAAGGAAAATTACAGGCCAGTATCACTGATCAACATAGATGCAAAAATCTGTAAGTAAATATTAGCAAATTGAATACAACAATACATTAAAAGGATCATACACCAAGATCAACTGGGATTTATTTTAGGGATGCAGGGATGGTTCAACATGTGCAAATCAATCAATGTGATACACCACATTAACAAAATGAACAATAAAAATCACATGATCATCTCACTAGATGCAGAGGAAGCATTTGACAATATTCAATATCCATTTATGATAAAACCTCTGAATAAAATATGTATACAAGGAAAGTACCTCAACGTAATAAAGGCCATAGAGGACAAACCCACAGCCAACATCATACTCAATGGTGAAAAACTAAAAGCCATCCCTCTAAGAACAGGAACAAGACAAATGTTCCCACTCTCACCACTCATTTAAGAAAGTATTGGATGTCCTAACCAGAGCAATTAGGCAAGAAAAATAAATACAAGGGGTCCAAACTGGAAAAGAAGAAGAAAAACTGTCACTATTTGCCAATGACATAATTTTATATATAGAAAACCCTAAAGAGTCCACCAAAAAACTATTAGAAATAATAAATGAATTCAGTAAAGTTGCAGGGTAAAAAATGAATGTAAAAAATATCAATTCTTTCTATACATGAACAATGAAACAGCAGAAAAGAGAAATCAAGAATACAATCCCATTTATAATTGGATTAAGAAAAAAATTTAATCTAGGAAGAAACTAACCAAAGAAGTGAAAGACCAATACACTGAAAACTATAAAACATTGTTGAAAGAAATCAAAGAAGACATAAAGAAATGGAAACATATTCCCCACCCATGTATTGGAAGAATTAACATATTTAAAATGTCCATATTGCCTACAGTAATCTTTGGATTCAATTCAATCCCTTGATTGAATTTTTCATAGAAATAGAACAATGAATTCCAAAATTTATATGGAACAACAAAAGACCCTGAATAGCCAAAGTAATCCTGAGAAAAAAGAACAAAGCTGGAGTTATCAGACTGCCAGATTTCAAAATACACTATAAAGCTATAGTATTAAAACAGCATTGTTCTGGCACCAAAACTGACACATGGATCAATGGGACTTAATAGAGAGCCAGGAAATAAACCCACACATCTATGGACAGCTAATTTTTGACAAAGGAGCCAAGAACATACAATGGAGAAAGACAAGTCTCTTCAATAAATGGTCTTGGCAAAACTGGACAGCCATAAGTGAAAAAATGAAAGTAGACCATCGTCTTATACCATACACAAAAAATTAACTCAAAATGGATTAAAGAGTTAAATGTAAGGCCTGAAACCATAAAACTTGTAGAAGAAAACATAGGCAGTACACTCTTTGACATTAGTCTTGGCAGTATTTTTTTGAATATCATATCTCCCCAGGCAAGGGAAACAAAAATAAACAAATGCGACTATATCAAACTAGCAATTCTGCACAGCAAAGGAAACCATCAACAAAATGAAAAGACAACCTACTTAACGGGAGAAGATATTTGCAAATTATACATCTGAAAAGGGGTTAATGTCCAAAATATATAAAGACCTCATACAACTCAACAACAAAAAAATAAACAACTCAATTAAAGCATGTGCAGAGGGTAGGAACAGACATTTTCTAAAGAAGATATACAGATGGCCAACAGGCACATGAAAAGATGTTCTATATCACTAATTATTAGTGATAGGGAAATCAAAACAATGAGATATCACCTCATGCCCCTCAGAATGGCTATTATTGAAAATGCAAGAAAAAAACAAGTGTTGGAGACAATGTGGATAAAAGGAACCCTCATACACTGCTCATGGGAATGTAAACTGGTGCAACCACTACAGAAAACAGTATGGAGATTCCTCAAAACATTAAGAACTAGCATACGATCCAGTTATTCCACTTCTGGGTATTTATCCAAAGATTACAAAAACACTAATTTCAAAAGATATATGCACCTCTATGTTCACTGCAGCATTATTCACAATAGCCAAGACTTAGAAACAACCTTAGTGCCCATCAACCTATTAATCGATGGAGAAGATGTGTTATATACAATGGAATACTACTCAGCCATAAAAAGAGATGAAATCTTGCCATTTCCAACAACATGGATGGACATTGAGGGCATTATGCTAAGTGAAATCAATTAGATGGAGAAAGATACCATAGTATTTCACTCATACGTGGAAGATAAAAAGAACAACAAATAAACACATAGATATAGAGAATAGATTGGTGGTTACCAGAGGGGAAGGGGTGGGGGAAGGGTGAACAGGGTAAAAGGGTACATGTACATAGTGATGGATGATAGACTTCGGGTGGTGAATATGATGTAGTCTACACAGAAATCAAAATGTGATGTACACTGGAAATTTACATAATGTTATAAACCAACGTTACCTCAATTAAAAAAGTGCACTAACAATAAAAAATAAAAATAAATAAAATAGTAAAATTTCTGGCAATGAGCAGGTATAAAATTGTATTTCATTGTGGCTTTAATTTGCATTTCTCTGATTCCTATGAAAATGTGTTTCATTTCAGATACTTATTGACCATACAGATTTCCTCTTTGGGGAATTCCTGGTTCATATCTTTGGTCAATTTTTCTACTGGTCTAAGCAGGGCCATCTTCATGGGCATGAGAAATGTGCAGTCAGTCACACAGGGCCCTGCACTTAGAAGGGCCCTGTGCTTTATTTAATGCTCTGCTGTCAGTGTCTTGAAATTCTTAATAATTTTTTTTACAAGGGTCCCTGCATTTTCGTTTTGCACTGGGCTCCACATATTCTGTAGCTATTCCTGAGGTTGAGCTATGTTTGCACTGAGTTCTGAAAGATGAAAAGTGATTCATATGGATCTGCATTGTTCAACATGGCGGCCACTTAGCCACATGTGGCCAAGTAAAATTAAAAATTCAATTCTCAGTCTCATTAGCTACATTTGAAGTTCTCAATAGCTACAAGTTGTTAGTGCCTCTGGTATTTGAATATAGAGAGCATTTTCATTATTACAAAAAGTTCTATTGGACAGTGCAGCTCTAGACTCTTGCGGCTTCAAGCGTGGTCCACCAACCAGGAGTATCCGAGCGCCAATCAGTTTGTTAAAGTGCAGAATCTTCTGCCCCATTCAAGACCTACAGAATCAGAATCTGTTTTCAACAAGATCCACCCCCCCAACCCCCAGTAATTCTTATGCACATTTCGGTTTGAGAAGCACTACTACAGAAGAGGTAGGCCTTGGGTGAGTCAGGTAGGTGTGGTTCTAGGGTGGAGGGAAATTGCATTCTGAGAAAACAGTGCAAAACAAAGACAAGTGCATGAAAATGCACCCACAGCAGGAACCAGAACAGCAGGAGCCAGGAGCTGAGGCAGATGTGAACAGTTTTGTAGCCCTTGGGATTGTGCCCTATGGGGACGCACTGACCAATTGAAGAAAGGAGTGCATGAAAAGATCTAGGTCTGAGGAACACAGCCCTCATGCTAATGTGAAGGACCAGAGAGGCAACTTGGAAGTTGGGAGCAGATAGACAGCTCTCACCCAAACCCAGAGAGATGAGGCTTTCTGGGAGTCAGAGAAGGGTCAGAAGGGCAGGGCCTCAGAGAACCTACAGGGTCTTTGTCACTGACTGGATGTGTGGAGTAAGGGAGAAGGATGAATTGAGGGTCAAACTTGGGTGAGTGAAAATTGGAGCTGCTTTAACCAAATCAGGACTCCAGGAGAATAAATAGACTTTATGAGGTTGACTTGGACACGTTAAATTTGAGGTATTCTGGGAGATTTGTTCACCAGTTTGCCCACCTGCCAAATGAAAGTAGTGGTAGTATCCATCCCACAGGACTGATGTATTGATAATCAGCTCATATGGTATATATGAATATGCTGTGTTAATGTTTGAGTGCCATATGCGTGTTGTCTAGTATCAGTCCTGAATGTATCTGTAGTCTGATGGAAGGAAACAGAGGAGACGCTGAAATACTGCCTGCATTTGCACAAAAGCAGCACCATCCGTCTAGTTCAGTAAGACAGGAGACACTGGAGGAAAATGTTGAAGAGAATGAAAAATGAGGATAGTCAAGTAAGAAAGAAAAGATAACAAATCATCAATTAGAAATACACCCCAGCTGCTTCAAAGCTTTCCATCAAGTGGAAGAAGACAGAGTTAAAATGAAATTTGGGAGAAAACACATATTAAAAGCTTCAACTGAGCAATTAGTAGCATCACTTACTGTAGATTAGAAACCCTCTCCAGAATCCCTTCTGCCTTGGAACATACACAGCATATATTACAAACCGCTTTTAATGTTTCAATTATCATCTGCAGACACACTTAAATTTAAAATGTAATATTTCCTTAAAGGTGATTGCTAGTTCAAACTTATTAAGCATACTGCTTCCTAACTCTTGATTACAGCCTTGGAAAACTGCTAGAAAAGTTTAACCATCTGATTGATTAGACAGTATTTGGGTGTGAAATGTAATTCTTTGATGCATGTTGTTCTTTGAAATTTGTAGGTAGTGCTAGATTCTTAAATTTGTTTTGCTTTTTGTGAAGTAAGCAAATAACCTGACTTTAAACCTCAGTAAGGCTATTCAATTAAATTCCATACATATGGTTAAAAAACAAAAATTCAATTGAGTAAATCTTAAACACCTTATTGGCTTTATTCAACAATTCATGAATCGGGCAGCATCCAATCTAGCAGATAGAAAGCATTTCCGAGGAGCTGTACAAAATGAAAGACTTTTACAGGCAGAAGGAAGCAGGAAAAAGGAAGTCATACTAGGCAAAAAGCGGGTTGGTTATTGCAAGGTTATTTCCTTTGGGGGACAGCAGGTGTCTATCAGGCACATTACCTACCTAGTGCTGATCAGGCAATTCCTGATTGACTGATTAAGATTCCATTTATGGGAGAGCCAGGAATGTAAGTCAGACATATCTTTGTTTGTTGATGTGGGGCTTAGCATAAGCGGCTCTATTTTGGGTTTGTGGTCTTGTTTTTCAATTTTCCCTACTAATCAGATTCTCACCCTGAGAGATGTGATCAAAATTTAAGGCATTCATGCCCCTCTCAGCTACTGCTCTGAAGTTCTCAACAGTTTTTGCTGATCCTCTGTGTGGTATTCACAGGTTATGACTTCAGGTTCACATTTTTAAATTGGTCATTCTCTTCATTCCTTCTCCAATGTTCTAGTCCTAGGGAGATCATTGCTTGCTGGTTAGTGGTTGTGAACATGCATTTAAAGCTTTTGAGAGAATACAGCACACCAGTGAGACTACTGTGATTATTATATGCAGGATAATTCCCAATGTCTGGAATGCACTTTGGAGCCATGGTCCCCCAGACCCAAACCATCAAAATAATATAAGTCAGAGAAAGACCTTGTGGAAGGGGTCACTTTCTTAAGCCAAGTGGCTTGCTCAGTGATCTTATGCTGCTGAGTGTTAACCTCTCCAGAAGTATTAATCCAGGTGCAGCCGGTGGCCTTGCTCAGCTAAAAGATGATTAAGGGCTATCCTATTATCAAGAACAACTTTGGCCAGAGAGTCTAAGGATTTTTGTTGGTCAGCTATTGCTTTAGCAGCAGATTCTACAATATCTTCAAGAGTTAAGGAGAGGTTCCTGCTCATAGCCTCATTCGTACTCACTCCTAACCAGGGAAGTAGGGACCTGCCAGAGGAAGTAATCCTGAATCACAAATGCCTTCTGGTAGGTCCCCTCTAACTCAATAATGTAATTCAGGGGAATTAAAGAGGCAAGTCCAGCAACACAGGGTCATTTTTTGAAGAAGCAGAATGGACTTCATCCACATGTGCCACAAGCTTTATAGATTCTGTTGCTGCTGCCTTTACATGGAAGTCAGCCAGGCCATTTTCCCTGATAGTGAGATTCAGTCTTTTTAGTGTGAGCCTTAGTTTTGATGACAGCAATTTCAGAAGGTAAGAGAATAACAGCAAGAGGATCATTTACTTGTCCACTTCTGATTGGAGCCCCACTGGGTGTAAGAAAATCCCTTTGTGGGCCGGCCCCGTGGCTTAGCGGTTAAGTGCACGCGCTCTGCTACTGGCGGCCCGGGTTCGGATCCCGGGCACGCACCGAGGCACCGCTTCTCCAGCCATGCTTAGGCCGCGTCCCACATACACCAACTAGAAGGATGTGCAGCTATGACATACAGCTATCTACTGGGGCTTTGGGGGAAAAATAAATAAATAAAAATTAAAAAAAAAAGAAAACCCCTTTGTTTCCATAACATCCTCAAATCATGGACAACCCCAAAGGCATACTGGTTGTCAGTATGAAGATTAACAATTTGTCCTTCTGATCACTGGCATGCTCTGGCAAGGGCATGGAGCTCTGCTTTCGGACCTTATTCAGTTTGTGGGAGGTTTCCCTCTCAAATAGTTCACATTGAGTAGTAACAGCAAAGCCAGCTTAGAAATTCTCTTTTTCATTTCTACAACATGACCCATCAACAAACAAAATCAGATCAGGATTAGTCAAATGGGGCACCTTGTAAATCAGAACATGATGGCACAAAATGGGACGTTATTACCACATCATCATGGTGTTCACCCTCATCAGGCAGGGGTAGTAAGGCAGCAAGATTAAGAATGTTGTAATGTTTAAGAGCAGATTAGGTGGTGAAAGCAGAAGAATCTCATATGGGGTCACTCTGCGTGCAGAGAAATGCTGAGTCAATTCAGAATTAAGATGACTCTGGACGGTGTGTGAAGTTTGTAAATACCATTTCCTAGGGTTAAATCCACTGAGGCTTCTACTAACTTTGCAGCTGCAGCTATAGCCCTAGGGCAGTTGGGATAGGCAGGAGGAACTGAATCAAGTTGTAAGTTATAATAGGCAATAGGCCTATGTTTATTGCTGTGTACTTGCCAAGCTTGATTATCTCTTTCATACACAAATAACATGAAAGGCTTTGAATAGTTAGGTAGCCCTAGGGCAGGTGGTTGTTGCAGTGCTTGTTTTAATCTGTCTCTCTTTAAAATTATTTATTGGTCACATTGGTTTATAATGATGGGTTTCAAGGCAGGCCACCCCAAGATGTGCTACTCTGGTACGTGGATTATTTTGAGCTGAAGACAATAAAGGTTCAGAAGACTCTAAAAGAAACTTTGACCACCCCTTGCCCCACCCCCACCCCCACAACTGCCTAAAAGGAGTTAAGATAGAAGGCCTCTCCTGAGGACAGGCCATCACCATAGATAACTCTGCGTTATGGATAGGCTGGGAGGGTTCTTGCTAAGCCCATTCTTATCAAAGTTCTGTTTACCAAACATTTGTAGGGGAAATCTCCATTTGTGAAGGTATCTCCTTCTCTGTACTGGGAAGGGGGGGATGACCTCATCTCTAGAAACTTATCAATGCCTTAAATCTGCATAATAACCTTACTCTTGTTTACTGTGCTTTTCTGGTAATGTCCCACCCCCAACATCCTCCTTTGTCTTTAGCTGAAGATAGTATTTAAGATGAGAACCTCCCCCATTTTGTCAAGTAGCCCAGTTTTTCCATGTATACAGTCTTTCCCATGTATACATGTTATAAAGTTTTGTTTGATTTTCTCCTGTTATTCTGTCTCATGTCAATTTAATTCATTCTCCAGCCAGAAAGGACCCAGAATGGGTAGAGGATAGTCTTCCTCCTCTTCAATAACATTGTGTAATTTCAGGTGTACATTATTATATTTCAGCTTCTGTATAGGCTGCATCAAGTTCATCACCAAAAGTCTATTTTCCATTCATCACCATACACACGTTTCCTTTTATCCCTTTCACCCTCCATCCAACCCCGTCCCCTCTGGTAACCACCAATCTATTCTCCTTATTCATGTTGGTTTATCTTCCTTATACAAGTAAAATCATACTGTATTTGTCTTCGTCTGTCTGACTTATTTTGCTCAGCATAAGATCCTCAGGGTACATCCATGTCATAGCAAATGGCACAATTTTATCTTATAAAGGCCTGCTCCTGTTTATTTTCCCACACAAGGGGTTCAGGGACTGAAATTTTAGTAAGTTCATAGAGTGGGGAAGCTGATAGAAAAAAATTAGGAATTCATAGTCTACAATAGCCAGCCAGGCCTAGGAATCCACAAAGCTGTCACTTAGCTGTGGGCCTAGGGGATTCTTGGACTAGCTTAATTCTTTTTGGAGACAGCTGGATTCCTTAAACACTTAGATTATGACCTAGGTAATGAACAGTGTCTAGAAATAATTATAATTTTTCCTTAGATACTTTATGTCCTTTTTCAGCTGTTGCAGCAAATAAATGCAATCCTTTATAGATGCCTCTTTGGTAACTGAGCATAGCAAGTTATCTACATACTGTAGAAGGGTTGATTTCCTAGGGAACTGGAGGATATTTAAATCTTGGTGGAGCACTTGGGAGAATTAAGAAGGGGCTCAGTGAACTCCTGAGCATGACTGTCCAGGTATACTGTTGATTGTTCCAAGTAAAGGCAAATAGACATTGGCTGTTGGGGTTGTTACTGAACCAAGTGGGCTCACCTCTTGGTGAATTAAATAAGACTCTACAGCAGTGGAAGTTGTCTACAAAGTAAAGTGTATTTGCAGCAAATTGGAGGCCATGGGGAATCATTTCCAAAGTCATGGCATCCCTGAACAAAGGGAAGGAGGAACTTTTATTTGGTTAGGGAATGAATATTCAAAAGGGAGAGGCAGGTACACTGCAGATTATGATAATGAGGCTTAATCTCCTCTTGAAGAGATCTTCGAATTAAAAATAGGGTAAGGTCATGGGCACAGCTCTTGTAGGGAGGCTTGGTTAGCTTCAAGGTGGCTACTGGTTGTTTCCTTAACAACAGTTAAATGCTTCCAAACCCACCCTTAAGTTCCTTGGGGCACTAGTCAGTGACAAATCCCCTCTCTAGTTTTATCCTGATCCTCATTCTTGAGGGCCACAGGTTGAAGGTCTGTCTTCTGTAACTGCTTCCTGCTGAGCATGGGTGTTGTCAAAGGGACCAGTAGTGGAACAGAATTTACAGCTAATCTTCAAATAGGTTTGCAAGTCACCAGAGGCATAGCCCCGAATTGTTTGTAAAAGTTAGGCCTATATTGTGGAAGCAAGCAATCAGGTATTTAATAAGAAGCATTTCTATGGAAACAAAAGAAAAACAAGGTTAATGGTTGGAACAGGTTATAAACCAGTTTCTGAGTTCAGTGGACGGCCAGTTAAGAAGATTTCTAGATGTCAGCATGGAAGCATCTCTTGTAGCTTTGCTTTGAGTGGCTTGCACAGCAACAGTCATACAATCACGGTGATCTCAAGTTTATATCAAGTTGTTCTGCTTCAGTTTACATGGCTTCTGGAAAAAGTGTAGATTCAGTTCTCAGTGATTCCAGGTGAAAATGATGGGAAAACTGAAAATGTTAGTTCTGAGATTTGTAGCCAGATATTTCAGGAGACTAGAAGAATTCAGGATCCGGTCCAGTTAACAGATATAAAACAAAAACCTCAAAGACAATTAACAAAACTAGGATCTAATATCCACAAATGTGTACTATAGTTTCCACTAAAATAATTTTTCTCTCTAAAATCACCTTCATTTATATCAAAGATAGCCAAATTAAGACTAACTAGTTTGTAAAATAAGTCTAGTTTTAATAAATTTGGCCCAATTATTTACATAAGTACAGCAAGAATAGCAATTGATCATACAGGCTCTTTTAAATCTGCTTTGCTGGAACTTTTTATAAGGACTCTCAAATTGAAATTCAAAGGCCTCTCAAGGCCAGGAAAGCCAAGCCCAGGATTTTGTCATCAGACTTCACCTGCAATACCTACAGATTTGGGTGAATTCCTCTCTTCTTGAGGTCCCCCAAAATATTGAGGTTCCTTGCACCTGTCAGCTAAGTGATATTCCTTACTCACCCAGGTAAGATGGCTCACAACTTCTGTAAACAAAGTATCAGGCCAACATTTCCAAGTGGCTTTACTCCAGAAAGTCAACTTTTATTTCTCAAAAGCCCTCTTGTAATATCTGAGTCTGTATGTTTCTCTTAAATATGACATTCCAGTCAGAGCCTTCATATTATAACCAACGTTTCCAATTGTGTCCTATTATAAGGAGAACAGATTCTTATTGAACTTATGCAAATAACTATATTTCCATGAAATAAGAATATTCACTTACTAACAGTTTCCAAATTCTGGAGGGATCAGGTAGAGAGAAAAAGACAAATGTTTCAATTCTACTCACAAAGGTATAACTTACCAAATTGCTATAAGATGACTTATAGCAATTTTTTCTCTTAGCTTGAAAGAGAACAGAAAATAAGTTTCCTTAAATCTGACAAAAAAAATTTTTTTAAATCAGCAATATTTCAAATGAAGTTATAAAAATTATAATCATCCTCATCAGTTCATTCAGTCCTGTGTAATCGATTCTTGATCTTAATCTTCTTCTAGCAGTTTTATGGGGCCATTAGTTTCTCCATTAGAGTTTTATAATTTCTTACCTAGTTCAGTTTCATAGTCTGAAAGATTATCAGAAACCTGTATTCTAGAGTAAGTGCCAAAGTCCTCTCCATGAATTTCTCTGAAGATGAAATATATTTTGCAAAAGCATCAAACAATAAACATTAAACAACAAGATCCCAAAATGGCAATTGACAAAGAAATTTGGTTAATTTTGTGCCATACAATACTTCAAAATAATAACCAGAACTGAACTGATAACTGGGACAGATCAGAATTTCAGTAATGTTATACAATTTCAAAACACCTATGTCAATAACATTCACCCACATAATACCACCTAAGATAAGAAGGTTTATCACTTATTTGACAATGCTTTCCATGTAATTTAACATACAGAATAAGACTAATAAGTTTAGTATCTTCCTCCTTATAGGAAGAGATCAAATTTCTTTGAGAAGTCCCAGGGCCCTTTGAAAATTCTCAAAGAAAAACGTCAAAAGAAAGAATTTATTTAAGATTTGAATTTTGGGGAGCTTGTCAAAAATATCAAAATTTTTTTTTTAATGATTTTATTTATTTATTTATTTTCCCCCAAAGCCCCAGTAGATAGTTGTATGTCATAGCTGCACATCCTTCTAGTTGCTGTATGTGGGATGCGGCCTCAGCATGGCCAGAGAAGTGGTGCATCAGTGTGCGCCCAGGATCCGAACCCTGGCCACCAGCAGCGGAGCGCAAGCACTTAACCTCTAAGCCATGGGGCCGGCCCAAAAATATCAAAATGTTTTAAAACACTTGGTCAGACAAAATGATGGAATTGCTGATCTTGTCACTGTTGAAATAATGGTTAGTTATCCATTCAAACAAAGTGACAACAGAAACAGTCAAGGGCAAACAGAGAGTTAAAACAGTCCAAAAAGCTTTAATGGAGAGACCTCAGTCTCCCTGAACATAGGAAATTATGTTAACAAAACATAGTTTCTCTGTCTTTTAGGTAGACTAACTTAAAGGGAAAGAAAAACCTTTCATAACCTCTTTATGTAGTTCAAGAAAATTATCCTTTTAAGAGAATGAAGGCACCAGCTTAACTTTTGAGTTAAAACTCATTTGCTTGATTGGATTTAGTTTAATCTTAGCCAACTTGACCAGGCATAAAACTCCTGAGGGTTTTACCTTCAAAAACTTAGTGTCAGTGGCCGGCCCCATGGCTTATCAGTTAAGTGCACACGCTCCTCTGCTGGCGGCCCGGGTTCGGATCCTGGGCGCGCACCGAGGCACCACTTCTCCGGCCATGCTGAGGCCGCGTCCCACATACAGCAACTAGAAGGCTGTGCAACTACGACATACAACTATCTACTGGGGCTTTGGGGGAAAAAAATAAATATATAAAAAAAAAAATTTAAAAAAAACTTAGTGTCGGGCTGGCCCGGTGGCGCAAGCGGTTAAGTGCGTGCAGTCCACTGCGGCATCCCGGGGTTCACTGGTTCGGAACCCCGGTCACGCACTGATGCACTGCTTGTCAAGCCATGCTGTGGCGGCATCCCGTATAAAGTGGAGGAAGATGGACACGGATGTTAGCCCAGGGCCAGTCTTCCTTGGCAAAAAAAAAAAAAAAGAGGAGGCTTGGTAGATGTTAGCACAGGGCTGATCTTCCTCACAAAAAAAAAAAATTACTGTCACTTTTTACATTCAGAATTTGTCCTGTGCCTTCCTTTCTTCCCTTCTAGTACTTTAGAACAAATTTATCTTTCTTAAAAAAACCAAAGCAAAATATTTTCATTCTTTATACTTTCTTTACTGAAAACATATCTTACTTTCCTTGAATACAAACATATTTTCCTTAATTTTTAGTAGCTTTAATCACATATTAGAATTTTAACCCTTATAAACTTTAATTTTAAGTAAAAACTAAGTAAGCAATTATAAACTTTCTTTCTCATTAGCCTCCCATGGCCTGATAAACCTACAAATACTTTTAACAATTTCTGGAAATGTGTTGCTTTATAGTACAACTTTAATAAAACACAAGATATGTTTACCAATATACCCAAAATACCTTTTAGTTTTTCGGTATAAGCAAAAAGTAGATAAACATATTTAGTAATTAATATCTAATATCTTATCTTATTTGAAAATGATCTAAATACACAAATAATTTTTATCCTTAACCTAGAAAAACTTCAAAGTTTCAAGTTACCAAAAAGATTTTGGAAGTTATTTTAAGTACATGTGTCACAAACTATAATTATTGCAAAAAGTTTATCTATAAATTCTAAATAACTTACAAGTAAATCAAATTTCATGAGACCTTGGACAGAATTAACTATCATTTTAAGCTATTTTTGCTGACAAATTTGTAACAGGGACAACATGAGCTTATCTCACTAGTAAACCCAGGCTGTATGTCTTCATCATATCCAATGTTGATAACTCTGAGGACATGTCCATTTTAATCAAACCAACAAACTTAAACAAGCTTTCATTCACCAAAGATTATTTTATATCACATTAACTGGAAAGACATTTGGGTTAATTGCTATTACATTTAGAATTTATGTAGGTACTTACTTTAAGCCAATTTCAATAGAGCTCTTAATTTTGGACATACCATCCAGAGGTAGAAAAATATTTCACATTTACGACATACATATAGACACACATACACAGAGATTCCACAGCTATTGTTTTAAAATTACTGTCAGAAATCAGGCAAAAGCCTCCCTAGTTATGAATCCAAATTTTTGTTCTAAGCCTTTTTACTTATTTTTGGAGAAGACACTCAAGATGCTAGATTTTTGGTGAGGGTGCTCTAATGGCCATTCTTTTTCTTTTTTTTTTTTCTTTCTCCCCCCTTTTTTTTTTCCCCCAGTCTTGGGAATTAGTGATGGGCTAGATAACACTTCCCAGAGAGGCAATAATCCTTTCTGAGATAAAGGAACTGGGTGGAATCTGAACTGCCTCTAGGGCTGCTTTTACCAGAAAAGCACAGTAAACAAGAGTAAGGTTATTATGCAGATTTAAGGCCTCCCACATTGATAAGTTTCTAGAGATGACATCATCCCCCCCTTCCCGGTACAGAGAGGGAGATACCTTTACAAATAGAGATTTCCCTTACAAACGTAAATGTTTGGTAAACAGCACTTTGGTTAGAATGGGCTTAGCAAGGACCCTCCCAGTGTATTGACACCCAGAGTTATCTAATGTTATGGCTTGTCCTGGGGACAAGTCTTTTATCTTAAATTCTTTCAGGCAGTGAGTGGTGGGGGAGGTCAAGCCTTCCCTCAGTCTCCTGTTCCCAAAACAATCAATGTAAAGAAACATATTTTGAGGTGGCCAACCTTGATCCCCCACACATACATATAAACACACATGAACGCACAGGTAGACACAGAGACATTAAATTTTTGTTATGAATCAGGCGCAATACAAAACTCACCAATTTCTGAGAAACATTTGCATTTCAAAGAATTGCTCTTGGGTTCTAGAGAAGATGGGAGCAGAAAACCCACATCATAAAGACACAGAGAAAGCAGTCAAGTTTTCTTTAAGATGGAGTTTCTGGGGCATAATCCATCCAATTGAAAGTGTTTCCCATCAGTCAAAATGTACCCAAGGGGTAGGTCTCCAGGGATGCCTGGGACGATCCCCATGAGCGGAAAGCCAGTGTCCAACTGACGATGGGCCAGAGAAGGGTGCTGAGCCCCACTGCGGGCATCAATATAGCTATAAGATTTAGTCAAGTCCCACTCAGCCCAGGGAAACCAGTCCCTGAACCAGCACAAGGCAAGCCAGGGAGGCCAGAGGCAATAGCCTAGAGTGGGCTGGGGGCCGGGACTCCCATTGTCAGGGTTGAGAGTTAAGTCCCTGGCAAAAGGTTTTCAAGTTTTCAATTTTACAGAAGGTCCAGGTTCTGCTCAGGTCCAGCCTGAACTTAACCTCAATTTGCTGACAAAAGAGGACATGATGAATGAGAGGAAAAAGGGGAAAAGATGATCAGGGCTTGACCTTGTGGCCTCTTCCCAAGGATTATCAAGATAAGAGTCCCATAGACAACAGTTCCTGAGCTGAGGTAACACGACCTCGAAGGATAGTTTACAGAGTACAGGTCTCTCGTCCCCATAACTGACCAGATTGTCAGTCAAATGACTGACCTAGGAGCCAACCTGGAATCACTCCAGGTGCCCACAAACCAGAGGAGAGCTCCCAGAGGTGGAGCACGGACTCTCTGAAACCAGAACCCAGAGGAGAGCTTTCATAGAGACCACAAGAGGAGGCTGAGACTACAAATTTGGTGAAGTTCTTAAGATTGTCATTGCAAGAGCTTTCTGACTGTGGATTCCAGTGTCTTTTCTTATGGTCTGTTTCCAATCTCCAGGGAGCAACCTGTAATGGTTAGTGGTGACACAGATGCCAGGAGATTGTGCCCAGAGGAAATTTAGCACCCTAATAGCCTGAAACTAGACCCAGGCCATGTAACTAAATCCTTAAAGGGAAAATAAAATGGGTGGACACTGGGTAAAACCACTGATAAGGAGGGCAAGGAAAAAAGAAAGACCTAGGAGTCTAGAAAAGCCAGACTGTGGAAAATGTCGAGTGTCCTCGACAAAAACACTAATGTCATGTGTTCTCAACCAAAACACACAAACAAACAACAACAACAACAAACAAAGGCTCAGCAACTCTAGAAGGGTTTAACGCCATCCAAGGGGACCCGTCCTCTGATCACATGCACAACACAAAGACAGACTCAGTGACCTCAGGGGGCCTCAAACCCCCACCTCGTCACTCCAGATGAGATTCAATCTCCAGAGGGGATTTGACCCCTAGACAGACAGACTCAGTGCACTCCAGACAAGATTCAATCTCCAGATGGGGTTTGACCCCTGACTAGTCACCAGGGTTTGCTCCCATTTCACCAGAACCGAGCATCGGTCCTTCTGGAGTGGCCGGGTCATGCAATCCTTCCAGACAGAGGAGATTCTCACTCCCCTGAGCCAGGCTACCTCTGTGTGGGGACTCAAACCCCAAAGCCAGGCCCCAACAGACAGGCTTTGTGAGACAACTTAAGAAAATAACTCATAGCCATGCTGTGGAGTTGGTGCCACTCACCTCCATGGAGAGATCCTCCAAGCAAAGCACTCAGTGCAGCCGCTGGGTCTCCTGATAGGGCAGCGACATCAAGCCGGCGGCACAGGCACCATGAAGAGGCTCACCTCTTGGTGAGTTAAATAAGACTCTACAGCAGTGGAAGTTGTCTTACAAAGTAAAGTATATTTGCAGCAAATAGGAGGCCATGGGGAATCATTTCCAAAGTCATGGCATCCCTGAACAAAGGGAAGGAGGAACTTTTATTTGGTTAGGGAATGAATATTCAAAAGGGAGAGGCAGGTACACTGCAGATTATGGTAATGAGGCTTAATCTCCTCTTGAAGAGATCTTCGAATTAAAAATAGGGTAAGGTCATGGGCACAGCTCTTGTAGGGAGGCTTGGTTAGCTTCAGGATGGCTACTGGTTGTCTCCTTAATGTAACAACAGTTAAATGCTTCCAAACCCACCCTTGAGTTCCTCGGGGCACTACTTGGTGACAGGGTCTACAGAGATCCTGAAGAAGGCTGAACATAGGTCCAAAAGAGTAAACCATTTGAGTCTGGTGGAACTTGTGACAAAAGGATGTTTGGGTTTGGAACAACTTGGAAACAGGAAACAACTATATTGTTAATAGCTCTCCAGTCCTGGACAAATCTCCATCCCTGCCCATTAGGTTTCTGGACAGGTATGATCAGCTGTTAAAGGGGCTGGTACACGGAATGATCAGCCCCTGGGCGAGTAGGTCTTCTACTATTGGTGTGAGGCCTTGTATGGCCTCGGGCTTTAATGGTTATTGAGGTAATTTAGGAAGAGGTTTGGTTATGTCTATCTGAATTTTAATAGGTTCTGCACTTTTTATTCTCCCAATGTCAGTTTTAGAGGTGCCCACAGATATTTCGGTATCTCAATTAAATTAGAGATCTTTTGCTGGAATTCTTTGTCTTCTACGTCAAGGGCAGGTTGTAAGGAACATAAAAAGATCAGCTTCAGGTTAGTCAGGAAATTCTAAGGTGAGGTCTCCATTGGAGGCAAAATATATTAGCCCTTTTAATTTAGAAAGGAGATCTCTACCTCATAGATTGACTGGAGCTGTATTGCACAGCAAAAAGGGATGTTTTTCAGTGAAAGGTCCCAGAGTCATTTGTACTAGTTGAGACAGAAACTTTGAATTTTATTCGATTCCCCGACTACAGAAATTTCTTTTTTACTCTGAGGGATTTGTTGGCCTATGAGAGTGGGATTTAAAGTAGAGAGTGCCAGAATTTGGTAAGGTTTCCCATTCATTTTAATTTTAGTTTTCCCTTGGCTGTTTAAGGGAATTACTGGTAGCAGTTTACCAGAGAATCCTTCAGAGTCCTATCAACTCTGGGAGGGGCCCATGTGGACACCCTCCTTTGAGGGTTGATATGGGGGCATTTGAGTTGATGTTGAAGAATTTGCATAAAACCTTTGTGGACAATCTTTTTTCCAGTGTCCCAGTTGATTACAAATGAGACACTGATCCCTGGGCCAGCATTTTGATGATGGATCCCTAGGAAGGTCCAATGGGGGAGGCCCGTGTGTTATTTTAGGTTTCTGGCCTTGGAACTGTTGCAACTGTAAGGCTAATAGCTTGGCAGACTTTTGTTTATATTCTTGTCCCAAGGTCCTCTCAAAGTGCTCAGCTTTGGTCACAAGTTCAGTCAGACTGGTGGCTTCCCATCCTATTTTCTGCCTTTTAATCAAACGACTAATCTCAGGAGATAATCCATTTACAAATAGGGCAGCTAGAGCAGGTTGGGTGACATCATTTATTGTACAGAACCCAGAACTTCCAGACAGGCTTCAAAGTGTGCCAAAGATTCATCTTTCTTTTGTTCGCACATTTGAATAATGGACCAATCAGTGCAGACAGAGAAGACTCTAGAAATGGCTTTTAGTTCAGTTGCCATTTTGTGAGCTTTTTCTGGTCCATAAGGGGACCATGTTGAATACTGAGGATCTCAAATATCACCTTTGGGGTTACAGCATTCTGCTTCCTGCATCCACATTTGGGCTTCACCAGGTCCTACCAGCATGTACACAAGCTGATGAAGATCTGGCAGCCTGGGGCTGTAGGCCCCAAAAAGGACTTTAAATTCTTCATAAAACTTTTGGGGATCCTCCCTGCATTTAGGAAATTCTTTAACTATGGCCCTTAGTTTGATCTTACGCTAAGGAGTGAAAGATACCTGAGGAGGATCAATCTAGGCTTGGGTGATCTTATTTTTAAAGTTAACTGTAGGGGCCAGCACCATGGCCTAGTGGTTAAGTTTGGCACACACCACTTTGGCAACCTGGGTTTGGTTCCTGGGCATGGACCTATACTATTCATCAGCAGCCACGCTATGGTGGTGACCCACATACAAAATAGAGCAAGATTGGCACAGATGTTATCTCAGGGTGAATCTTCCTCAGCAAAAAAATAAAAATAAAAATAAATAAAAGGTAACTGTTTAGTAGTCTTTTCAGAGTGGAAAGGCAATTCAGATAGAGGATTAGCAGAACATGCGTACTCAGGTAAAGGAGGATAGGGGCAGTGGGAGTCATGTCAGTCTTACTGCCTTTTGTATTAGGTACCTCTTGTGTCTTTAATTTTTCATTAGCCTTTTGCAACAAATCTTTCAATGAAGCTGTTTGGCATTTTGAAGCCTTCTAGAAGCTTCTGCATACCAATTAAAATAGGTAACCCATTCTGTTTGTTAACTTGGGAACTCTTGTTTTCACATGCACTTCTTAAATGAATAATCCTGTCTAACTGGAACATTCCCCATAATGAAATCACAATTCTGATTGTCTTCAGTAATATTTTGCCATTTTTGTAAGCATCTACAGCTTCTGGGACCACAGTTCTTAGACATAAAATAAGCAGGTGTGCCAGAAGGTGGCACACTCAACTCTTTGGAACTTAAGGGTCCCATTTCTTTCACTAAGCCTTTGGTCTCTCAGAGTCAAATTCATACCTAAGAGGGATGTGCCGTTGGGTTGAAGATTGTGTGGTGTTTTATGGCATACCTCATTGCACAGAAATTTTCTTGAGGTTGGCAGGTAACATAGTGTCAATCTAACCCATTCCATGACGAACTTATCCTAAGACAGGTGTATTAGAGTGAGGTGGTGAGCACCCTAACAGCTTGTAAGTGCTTGACCCATGCCCACCAATTTTGCGGCTTCAGCTTCCAAGGTTCCCATTAGCAAGAGGCTTTACCTCATGTGCACGTTAACAGGAACCAAGAGTAGCCTGGCCAAGAGAAGGCCTTGTGCACACCACCAGCAATTATCAACATGGAACTGGGCACAGGGGAAAGGACTGAACCAGTATATCGCAACAAATGAGGACTGCAGACTGGAATTCCAATTAATTGAGGAACTGCAGACTGAACCACCAGCAGTTCCCACCATGGAATCTGGGGACTGATTGAGGGCTAGGGATTCCAATCAAATAGGGAAGTGCAGACTAAACCAAGGGCTAGGGGCTTGAGTTCCAGGTAGAACCATCTGCTAGCTCGAGCTGACCTGGCCTGGACTGAAAAGCCAATTAGATTGCAAGCTCTGTGCAAAGAGAGTTGAGCTCAGAACTGAGAGGAACTTACTCATGGCACTTGGAAATAGCAAGAAATAACAGAGAACTCAAAGGATTTGTGAGTATCAATGCCTGTATTTCTCGTTGTCCCCAAAGCCATCAGAAGTTTCCTTTGGATACCACCACTGCCACGAAAAACTGTTAAAAAACAAAATTCAACTGAGTAAATTTTAAAGATCTTATTGGCTTTATTCAATGATTCATGATTTGGGGAGCCTCCCATCTAGCAGATAGAAAGGAGCTCTGAGGAGATATACAAAATGAAAGACTTTTATGGACGGGGGGAGTGGAACAAGGAAGTTGTACTAGCAAAAAAGTGGATTAGTTGTAGTTAGGTCACTTCCCTTTCATGGACGGCAGGGGTCTATCAGGCAGATGACCTCTCTTGTGCTGACCAGGTAATTTCTGATTGACTGGTTTAGATTCCATTTCCTGGAGAGCAGAAACTTTAATTAAGTATTAAGCCTCAGTCTGGTGACATGGTGCTTAGCATAAGTGACTCTCTTTGGGGGCTGGCCCGGTGGCACAAGTGGTTAAGTGCACGTGCTCTGCTGCGGCAGCCCGGGGTTCACAAGTTCAGATCCCAGGCGCACACCGATACTGCTTGTCAAGCCATGCTGTGGCGGTGTCTCACATAAAGTAGAGGAAGATGGGCACAGATGTTAGCTCAGGGCCAATCTTCTTCAGAGAAAAAAAAAAAAAGGAGGAGGATTGGTATCGGATGTTAGCTCAGGGCTGATCTTCCTCACACACACACACACACACACACACAAGTGACTCTCTTTGGGGCCTGTTGTCTTGTTTTTAACAACATGTATTGAAGGTATATCACAGCAAGGCCAAGTGGTAGGGTGTGGTCTCTTCCTCAGGGAGCTGATAATCTCCCAGTAGAGACATCTGTAAACAAGTACTGAGGGAAGCGAGTGCTCACAGAATTAGAAATAGACTGGGGCAGTATGGGCAAAGCAGAGAGAACAACAGTTGCCATCAGAGATCATAAATTCAAAGTTTTATGACTCAAGTTGATGTTACCTGAATAAGGGTCTGAGAGCCCATCTAATGTCAAGGTCAGCATCAGCCCTCAGTCTCCCTTGGTGGTACACACCACAGAAATCTGCCACTTAGTTCTGGTAGCTATGGCCACAATAGCTACCAATAGCTACCAGCTCCTCCCATCCAGAGGGAGTCTGTTTGCCCATCACTTGAATCTGGGTTGGCCTCGTGGTTTCCTCTGATCCGTAGAATGTGGCTTCCATGACCTTGTTTGACTCCCCAGGCTATACCTTAACAAGTCGGACGGCTTCTGCCTCTACTCTCTCGGATGCTGCCTACAGACTGGCAATGTAGCCTGTGGAGGATGAGACGCCACATCCTCCTCCTACCAGAGACTCCTCCTGGAGACTCCAGGAGGAGAATTGTGGCCCTCAGTGGACAGCATCACCAACTGCCAGACATGTGAGTGAGGCCACCTTGGACCTTCAGCTCAGCTGACTCTCCAGTTCAGGAGTTGGCAAATTACAGACTGTGGACCAAATCTGGTCCTTGGCTTGTTTTTATGTAGGGCCCTTGAGCTAAGAACAGCTTTTGCTTTTTAAAGGTTTGTAAAAGATAAAATAAATACAGTAGTCCCCCCTTATCCATGAGGGATACATTCCAAGTCCCCTAGTGAATGCCTGAAACCACAAATAGTACCGAACCCTGTATATACTGTTTTTTCCTATACATACACACCTATGATAAAGTTTAATTGATAAATGAGGCACAGTAAGAGATTAACAACAATAACCAATAATAGAACAATTATAACACATACTCTAATAAAAGTTATGTGAATGTTGTGTGTGTTTCTCTCTCTCAAAATATCTTATTGTCCCATACTCATCCTTCTTCTTCCTGCCACAATGTGAGATGATAAAAGATCAACGTGATGAAGGGAATGAAGTGGGCATTGTAACACAGCCTTAGGCTATTACTGACCTTCCGCGACGACATGTCAGTAGGCGGATCACCTGCTTCCAGAACGCAGTTGACCACAGGTAACTGCAACCATAGAAAGCGACACCACGGATAAGGGGGGACTATTGTAAATAACGCAGAGGAATATGCAACAGAGACAAAGCCTAAAATATGCGTTATCTGGCTCCTTACAGTCCTTACAGTTAACATGTTATCAGTGTTTTCTGTAGTCGACCCCTGCTACAGCCGAATGTAACTGTGCGAGGAAACCCAGACAAAACCGCAGAGGAACCACCCAACCAATCGTCAGAATTGTGAGAAACATTAAATGGATATTTTTAATATATGGGATGGGATTAAAAATATATTTTTAATATATGGGATCTACAGCAACAGATAACTGAATCACAAGCTAATAAGTGCTAACAAAGAACAAGAAGACTGCCTGGAAGGACATAACCTCTTAAAGGTTTTGGACCTTTTCTTCTACTCATTTTATTGAGGAGAATTTCTTATCCCCCATCTGCCGTCATGGCTGTTTTGCATTCTAGGGAGGTTTTGGCAGCTATGAGCCACACATACCCACCACTTATTCACGGGACATTCAAAACATTTTAAAAGTAGGTATTGGAATATAACTAAAATAAAAATACAGAATTTCTAAGATGTAAGATCAACATCCTAAAGCATCCTTCCAAATACAGAGGTCTAGTTTTCCCTATATTAATCTATTTGCAATGGAGCCTGCCTCATTTTGTTACCAGAATGAGGCAGTTATTTACCCTTTACAATTAGTGCTCACTACAATGGGGATTTCTGGAAGGGGGATCGATTAAAAGTGATTATTTCATACTTCTTTTAGGAAGATGACAAGTTTCTTTAAGATTGTCAGAGAAATTTACAAAAATAACCTGTTAACTTTCTCATCATGAAATAAGCTAGATTTAGTTCCGCTTAAGCAGCTTAAATGGTTTTGTCTGCTCAGGGAATTCCCAAGTCCAGTCTCCATTTTGTATTTAATTTTAACAAACAAATAAATGCAATGCATGAATCTTCATTGGACTATCTTTCTACAAAACCAACATATAAGACTTTTTTGATAATTGGAGAAATTTGCTTATGGGCTAAGTATTAGGTGATATTATCAAATTATTAAGTATCTTAGATGTGATTACGTTTCTCACGTGGTTGCATAGAAGAATGTCGTTGTCTTTATTCTTAAGACAAGCAGGCTGAAGTATTTAGGAGACAGAGAAAGAAGAGTGATGGCAAAGTGTTAACAGTTCTTCAATCTTGGAGGAAGGTACGTGGCTGTTCACTGAACTATTCTTTCAACTTTTCACGCGTGATACTGGAGCCAAGCCAGTCCCACAGCCAAGCGGCCAGAATGGGCAACTGTTTTCAGATGGCACTCTTCCAGGGGTGCCGAGTGAGGAGAGGGAATATTTCTGGATTAATTCAACCATCTCCACCCAAAGACAGGTAACGATCAGAATCCACACAGCAACAACCAGCTCCCTCGCCTAAAAGCGTCTCCACTCCTCCCACGGAGCACTAGTTGGTCACGACTCAGGGAGGGGCAGACCCTCTTTGAATTCTGCAGACCAAAGGAGGCTTTCGAGAAGCATTTCCCGAGAGCACGGAACTCCCTGGGACTCCTGTTCATACACCAGACCACTATAACCGACGTATCCCCATCCTGCATTCTCCATCGATTTCTAGAAGGAGAACGTGCATTTCTTCTGAGAGAGCAAAGAACCTCCCAAGACTTCTTAGCGCTATGCGGATTTTTAATAAGTAAATCCCTCCAGGGCTGCCTCTTGGAAACACTGCAAGCAGGCAAAGAGGAGCGAGTCTGAAACAAAAATCCTTGCCACAGGTCTGCCACTAGGTCGCCTATCCCTGCCAGCCTCAAGTGTAAAATGCATACCTACGACGACTTGGTAGGGTATGTGGTAGGGGTTTGGCGGGCTGGGTGACGGCGAGTGCGTCTGGCGGCGAGCCGTGTGGACCCGCGCGTGCGTGCGTGCGAGCGAGCGAGGGGCTCGGGGCCCGGCGCGTGGTCTGCGCGCGCCCGGCCACCCGTGCGGCTGAGGGGAGGCTGCGTGTGCGCGCGGCCGCCCCGAGCGTCGGCCGCCCGCTCGCCCGCCCGCGTCGGAGCCGGGTGCGCGCCGCGCGCAGGAGGTGAGCGTGGGGCGGGGGCGCTGGGCCGGGTGGCCCGGCGGGTTCGGAGACCCCGGGGCTGGGTGGCGGGCGTGGTCCTGGGCCCGCTTCTCCCGGGACGCGTTCTGCTCCGGGTCGCCGAGACCCGGGTGGCGCCGCGCGCTCCTTCGGCCTCTCGCAGAGCGCGGCCCGGGTTGCTCCGCCAGGAGCCGCGCCCTGGCGCTCGGGCCTCCGTGACGAGCAAGCTGTCCGGGCCCGGTGAAGGCCGGAGAAGGGGCCCAGCGGGCCCGGGGCTGCGCGGAGCAGCTGGGGGCGCGCGGCGGGCGCAGGCCGCGGCCGCAGGGAGCGCGCTGCGGGCCCGCTCTGCTCCGGATGCAGCCCCGCCTCCCCGTCCGCCGGGCCGCCCTGGCGACGGCCTCCTGGAGCCGCCCCGGGCGTGTGGACCGCGGCGGCCGGTGAGAGGACCGGGGCGGTCTGGGTGTTAGCGGGTCCCCAAGAGGCCCCGCGCGAACGCCGTGGCCAGGCGCAGGGAAGGAACCGGGAGTCGGGTTGTGGGAGGGTTCTTCTGGGGAGGGCTTGGGAGGAATACGGCCCTGAGGAGGAGAATGGGCGAACTGGGCCGAGAAGGAGGAAACCCCGAGGGGTTACGTGATTTATAAGACGCGATCTTAACGAGCCGATGAGGCGTTTTCAAAGAAGTCTTTGAGGTGCGACGGGGCCTCCCTGTTCCGAGCAGTGAGCGGCCACGCCGGCAGCAGACACGGTTGCATTCCGTGCTCCTTCTCCCGCGCCCGCTGGGCTCGGAGGGAGCTTGGCAGGCAGAGATGGGTTCTGCCCTCGGGGTTTTTTGCACACAGTACCAGCGTTTAGGGGGACCGCTTTGTCAGGCAGAGCTACTACCAAGGCACAAGTTACCAAACCATGTCTTTTGGTAAAAGATTTGAGTTTGTAGTCTTCACCTGGGAAGGAGTTTGTGTTGTAGCTTCCCCTGCGGCTTAGACGGAGGGGGGGTGCTGATTTGGGGCCTTCGCAACGTGTTGACGCCCGATCAACGGCGCACATGGACCTTGGGTGGGTCTAGAGAAGGGAACTATTTAATGTTAAGAGATGAGAGTCTATGATATTTTTTTTCCTAGACTAGAGGGTAATTCCAGCCCTGAAAATAGTCTGTTATCAAAACAGTGGCCAAATGTAATTCCAGATTAGATACATGAGGTGATTTGAGAGCAAGGAGGAAGAAGAGAGGATCAAGGTTTTAACAAAAATGAAGAGTGTTGATGTATAATAATTTGCACCCATAGCAGCTTGCTAGGTGTAAAACTGATTTTAGATGTGCAATGTTATGACTTAAGATTTTTTTTTCTGTTCTGTTCAGTAGTTCACAGCAAAACTTTTAATTAAAGCATGAAATACAGAAAACTTCAGCTGGTGCCTTAGTCTCATCTGAAATTCTACAGGTAAGTTTATCTTGTTTTAATTTAGAAATTATCCTAATTGGTTAAAATTGACCATAGTATGTAGTCTCCTTTACAAGATTTTAAGGATCATTTACACAGCTACAAATTTTGTTGTATATTTCTTTCCACACAGGATTTGAGGAGGTGCAAGAGTTACGCTCTACTAAACCATTTTGGATAAAATATATGTATTTAAAAATTGAGTTATTAAAGTACTGTGGTACCTCAGGAAAACTTACTGTATAAACTTAATTTGGTGATCATATTCAACTTCAAGACTGAACTCTCTTTATGCCAAAGAAAATACTCCCGTGGAAACTTCTGTTTTCTTTTTTTTTTTTTGGGGGGGGGGAGGAAGATCAGCCCTGAGCTAACATCCATGCTAATCCTCCTCTTTTTGCTGAGGAAGACCAGCTCTGAGCTAACATCTATTGCCAATCGTCCTCCTTTTTTTCCCCCAAAGCCCCAGTTGATAGTTGTATGTCATAGTTGCACATCTTTCTAGTTGCTGTATGTGGGACGCGGCCTCAGCATGGCCGGAGAAGCGGTGCGTCAGTGCGCGCCCAGGGTTCTGAACCCGGGCTGCCAGTAGCAGAGCGCGTGCACTTAACCGCTAAGCCACAGGGCCGGCCCTCTCTTTTCTTTCCCCTTCAGAATTTGCCTTCTCTCTCTGCCTAGTCTCCTGCTGTATTCTGGATGAAATGCCTTTATCCCTTTCACAAATATACAATGTCCAAGCCAAACATGCTTTTCTGTTGCCGCTCTAACAGCTGTCATTGCTCCTCCCTGCTCACTGTATGGTAGATACTCACACTGTACAGCTTCATGAGTGAGGTGAAATGTGTAGGGTTAAACAGCATGCTTTTAAATAACCTTGCACAACAGATGTATTCAAAAGTTCCAGTTCATTTAAAGCAGGCTCTTTGGTAAATATCTCTTTGGGACTATGAACAGTGGTTCTGTTTTAATAAAAAGTTGCGTATTATAAATATTGATTTGCTTTTGGCACATTGTGAATTAGAGGAGAGGGTAAGGTGAAGGTAGGGGCCAGAAGCATAGCAGTTTGTAGCGGGTGTACCTGACGAGGGGGAGATGAAGGCACAGAACATCTGTAGGGGGACCCTGAGAGGCTGCAGAATAGAAGATTGGGCTAGGGGGATAACTTGTGCCCCTTGAAGCTCTGAGAAATTTAGGAATGAAAACCAGAGAGCTAGAGTAGATTATCTGAGTTTCCCATTCTGTGTGTGCATGACCCTGAATACAGGTAGTTAACCAGGAAGCCAAGGCCTTTTGTGATCCCCTTTTAGCATCCACAGCCCAGGTGAATATTATCAGCCCTGCTTCCCCTCCAGGAACCATTTCATGTTGGGAACCTGTCACCAGCACTAGGACCGCCTTTTCAGTAGCATGGCCATTTGGGGTCATGAGGAAACAGAGAAGAGAGGTCTTAGGAGATTTTATTGATGTTCTGAGGGATGCCATTTCATGGGGCTAGAATGCTTCCAGACCAGCAGCCTGTTTTGTCAAGTTTCTTTGGAGCACAGCCACACCTATGTGTTCAATATTGTCTGTGGCTCCATTTTCACTACAAAGGCAAAATTAAGTAGCTGGGATAGAGACCATATGGCCCACAAAGAAGATATTTGCTATTTGGCCTTTTATTTAAAAAAAAAGTTTGCCTACACCTGGGCTAGAATGTAGAATTCTGCTAAACTCCCCAGCTCTGCTTGGACAGGCTCTTTCAAGTTAGAATAAAGAAGCACTGCTCCTGTTAGAACATGTCACAAGCCTGTGGCCATCTACCCCCTGCGTGGCAGCGATGACTCAAACCAAGTCTCGTATCTGGGACTATATTTGACTACTATTTTGATAACAAACTTTCCATGGGTGGAATTACCCACTTTCTAAGAGAAAAACTTACAATCAACTCTTATTTCTTAATATTCAATAGTTCCTTTCTCTAAACGGGTACAAGTTCTATAATTTACACTTTTTTTGAACATCCACGCATTCTGAGAAGGCAACTCAGCTCCCTGCCAGGGAGGCTGACCGCTAATTTGGAGACATTTGAGCCGAGGTCTCCCTCCAGCCTCTCCAGGTGGGCTTTACTCATGACCCTTCCTCCTGCTCGGCATGGAATGTCAGCAGCTGGAGGGAAGGGCTTGTCTGTCTGCCTCCCTGTTGCAGCTGCAGCCTCTGACACAGGTCTCGCATGTTGAATGAATGAAGCACACTCAAATAACTGAGGGAAGGGTAATCAGTCACGTAGCTTGACCGATGAGAATAAGGACAATCTGTAGCGTTCCTAATCTAGGGTAACGACAGGAAGAAATATTAACCAGAGCAGCTTCCTGTGTCGTCTTCCTCCAGTGGGTAAAGCTGTAACAAAACAGACAGGAAGCCCAGCTCTTGAGTCAGCCTTGCTGCTGTTCTGCCTGACACACAGATCACACAGATCTTTGCTCTGCTCCGGTTTCTCTAGCTTCTTCAGACCCGGCCATTCTGCAGCCTCTCCCCACAGGCTGCTCTGTCACCGGGCTCTCAGGCTGCCCAGCCCTGAGCACAGAGGTGCATCCACTTTTGCTCTACTCTTTGCTCCCTGCCCAGGAATCTCAAGAGGCTGTGGGGTGGGTGTGAGGTTGGGCTCTTCTGTGGGCTCTGTGCCCTGGAGAAGGAGCGCAGCGTTTGGGGTTGGGCCTGAGTTTGGGTTCCAGGTCTGCCTGTACTTGGGCTGCACAGGTCTCTGAAAACTGGGATGCTAACACTCATTTTACAGTGTTGTGAATGTGCTTTGTAAATGGCTATAGAAGTGATACAGACTTAAGCCCAAAAGCCCACTTTCCCTTAAGAAAAACTCTGCTTAAAATCCTAACGTGTACTGCAAATTATTAGGAATGGGGGTCTTTTGTTGGATATACGTGCAGATAGGGCAGAAGCCACAAGAAAATTGCAGCAGAATTTTCCTTGTCAGGTCCTGCTACTTTTGGTTGCTCCTCATTTTTCTTAGCCGGAAGGCCCTACACACCACAACCCCAGAAATCTATAAAATATTCACATATATTGTTAGTCGTATAAGAAAGTACTTTGTTTGCAAACAGTATATAATATCTTTTTAAAATATGTTTTTAAAAACAAACATCAGATGTCTTCTACATCAATACACTGAGGCAGGAGGCGTCTGTTTTAATAAGGCTTGAATGCCAGGCATTCTTCCCACATCTCAGAATACACCTGAAGTGGCACTGCTGCAGCATCGGGGGTTCAAGGGCAGAACTGGGGTGGTGGAGTATTAGGCACTCATCCTTACTGTCTGCCTGCAACTGGTTAACAGCCTGGAGAGTTCTGCTTGACGTGGGGATTTTTCTTAAACTCAGTGAACACTTCAGATTCATTCTTAAAAACCGAACAATTAAAACAATTTATGCAAAAATGAGACCTTTTCTATATACTACATTTTAAACATTAGGAGTAACAAAGTCATGGAATCTTGGAGTGGGAGGGGACCTTAGAAGTTACCTACAATAACTTAAAACTCAAGGAGGACTTAATCTCTGTGAACATTTCTGTTGGTGAGGAGCAGCCCTTTCTGGAAATCTATATTGGACCCTCTCATGAATTTTTTTTTTTGGTGAGGGAGATTGGCCATGAGCTAACGTTTGTGCCCCGTCTTCCTCTACTTTATATGGGACCCCGCCGCAGCATGGCTTGATGAGCAGTGAGTACGTCCGCACCCAGGATCCGAACCTTCAAACCCCAGGCTGCCAAAGCAGAGCGTGCGAACTTAACCACTACGCCACCGGGCCAGCCCCTATATTGGACCCTCTCACGAATTTTTGTCTTTGGGCTTCCATTTGCTTCTGGAGTTAGACTGACGTAGTGTTCAAAATATTTGAGAGCATCCATGATGGCCCTTCTGAGCTTTTATTTTCCCCAGAACAGAACATTCCCAGTTCCTTCAGCCCCTGCTTCATCTGGACCTTATGGGAGATGACAAACCAAACCCTTAACCCATGGGGTTACCTCCTCTGAATTATATCTAACTTGTCAGTGGTCCTTTTATTTTATTTTATTTTATTTTTATTTTTTTATTTTTTTTTGTGAGGGAGAGCAGCCCTGAGCTAACATCTGTGCTAATCCTCCTCTTTTTGCTGAGGAAGACCCGCTCTGAGCTAACATCTATTGCCAATCCTCCTCCTTTTTTTTTTCTTCTTCTTCCCCAAAGCCCCAGTGGATAGTTGTATGTCATAGTTGCACATCCTTCTAGTTGCTGTATGTGGGACGCGGCTTCAGCATGGCCGGAGAAGCGGTGCGTCGGTGCGCGCCCGGGATCCGAACCTGGGCCGCCAGCAGCGGAGCGTGTACACTTAACCCTAAGCCACCGGGCCGGCCCCAGTGGTCCTTTTAAAATGGAATACACGTATGGCTATGGGATTATGACCCCTTCTGCCCATTTTTTCTGTTTCTTGAACCCAGGAGTGTATTAGGATTTGGTGTGTGCGTGTTGGGGGAGGGGGACGCATTATAGGATTAACTCATGGAAGTTCTTTTAGCACTGTCGTTCATTCACAAGTACATGAGGAATGCTTTCCATATGCTGGACACTGCTAGATGCTGGGGACACAGTGGTGTGCAGAAATGAACATCATCTCTGCACTGGGGGAGCTAGCTGGGGCCTGAGAGGTATCCTGACCCAGCCCCCTAGTGTTCCAATGAGGAAAGCAACTCTCCAGATTCAATGACTTCCTCCCCACCCCAGCTGTTAGAACTAAAAGCCTTGTCTCCTGAGTCTCCAGTTACTCCTTAAGCTAAAACCTTAAGGTCTTTTAACTCAGGCTGCTGTTAAAATGATCCCCCATCCTGCTCTTACGCAGTTGGTTTTTTGAACTCTGATATAGGACAGTAAAGTTCTTCCCATCAGATTTCATCTTGCTTTAGCCCTGTTCCAACCTGTTGAAAGCTTTTTAGGTCATAATTACATCTTCTAAGGAATTTGCTATTTTTTTCCTGCTTTTTCTTATCTACAGAATTGAATAAGCCTATATTCATTTGTCTTTGATAAGAAATATCGGGAAAAGGCTGAAGATTGGCCTGTGATTAAATCCTAGAGATTTTCTCCCAGGTTGACAGAGATGCTCAAACAACCTTAAAACGTAAGCAGGAGGGTGGGTTGGTGGCTGGGTTGGTGCTGTATCCTCACAGTCCAGCACGAGTCCAAGAAATGTGTTGAACAAGTGACTGCATGGAAGATGCACTGGCTGTGATGGGTCAGCCGATTTTGAAACCACCCAGGCACTGTCGTTGGACTCACATTTTCCATTTTGTCCTGAAGGACTTTTCAGTGCCCTGCCCTCTTCAGAGAAGCGTAATTCTTTTTTTTTTTTTTTTATAATTTTATTTATTTATTTTTCTCCCCAAAGCCCCAGTAGATAGTTGTAGGTCATAGCTGCACATCCTTCTAGTTGCTGTATGTGGGACGTGGCCTCAGCATGGCCAGAGAAGCAGTGCGTCGGTGCGGGCCCAGGATCCGAACCCGGGCCGCCAGCAGCAGAGCGCGCGCACTTAACCGCTAAGCCACGGGGCCGGCCCCAGAGAAGCGTAATTCTGTGTGTTATCTCAGGCTTCCCTTGATCTTCTAGCTGAGGGACCCTGTTGACAATGGGGGTGAGGTGAGTCAGGTGGAATGTTCTGAGGGACCCTGCTGGCTCCTGATGGTCGCTGATTTTGTGTCTCCATGTTCACTGATGTTTACAGAAGCTCAGCGACTTGTTCAGGGTCATTTGGAGTATAAATTAATTAACATTCCCCTCAGCAATTCCTCCGTTTCTGAAAAGTGTATTTGGAAGGGAGGACAAGTTTAAAACTGGGTAAGAATTAGAAAGAGCTAAGCATGATTTGCTTGGAGATTGAGTGGTGTTTGCAAATATATTAGGCTTTCCCTTTTTTTAAACGTTTCTAGTTTAGCTTTGACAACTCTTCATCCCTGAGGAAGATCAGAGGTGCTGCACTACGTGGAGGAAAGTATGGAATGCCAGGCCAGCGGGATACAAACAAGTCAGGAAGTGGTTACAGACCCCGCTTGGGGGCGAGGATGGCTGGATTCCCAGCCCTGCTCTGCTGGCTGCGAGACCCTGACTGAGGAAAGGTCCCCAGCTGACAGTCTCCTTAGCTGAAAGATAAATGTCATAATAACGGGGCCCATCAAATAGTTGGAGGTGTGAAAAGTGCTCACTGCAGTCAGGGCCGAGCAGAGCTATTGCTGAAACGAGGAGAGAGGGGAGCCTGAGGAAATGGATAAAATGGAAAGCAGGTTCTTTTTATCGTAAACCTTTGTTTGCCCTGACAGAGTAAAGCATATTTCATTTTGAAGCGTCATTAAATTAGGCATATATAGTGGTTGTAGTTCATTCACTCAATAAATAAAATTTGATTCGCTATTAAACGCCCAGCTGTGTGCTTCAAGGTAAAAAGATGTAAAACCTTATCAAATATGCACAATCCTTCAAGTAGTTTGATGCCACTAAAATATCTCAGACCTCAATTTGAAAAGGTTATTTTGTAGTTCTCTGGTTGCCAGAAGCACCTGTTGTAGGACTTCTTACAGTGCAAATCATGCCCAGAAAAACAGTGTCATTCAGTTGTAGGAAGACCGTGGTGCAGAAGAAAGGGTCATGGGAGAGAGGAGCACACGAGTGGAGGAACCAAGAAAGCCCACTTGTGGCGTTGTGGACCTCTGTGAGTAGTTCCTGTGGGCTTATGTCTACAGGGTAGCAGAGCAATAGGAATTTTAAGATCCTAGAGGAGACATAGTCCTTGGACTCTAAAAGAAGGCATACTGATTTGGAGGGAGAAGGTGGATCGACCAGGGTTGATTTGCCTGTTTAAATGTGTATTAGAGCTTGTGATGTCATAGACATTGGGAGCTAGCATTTGTAAATGGAAGGAATATGGGCAAATGAGAGTGAGTGAGATGGAGCGTATAGTGTGGACTTGAATAATAACCATCGACTTAGCTCTTACTGTGTGCCAGCCCCGTCCTAGATGTTAAACGTGTCATCTCATGAAACGTGGTTTCTGCTGCAGAAGGTCTGGGGGCCCGAGGCTCTGCATTTCTAACAAGCTCCCAGGTGGTGCCCACGCTGCCTTCTGAGGGGCTAGAACAGCATGCTGGAGTCACCTCGGAGGCTTTAAAAATACTGCTGCCTGAGCCTCGCCACCCTCTGAAACGCTGATTTAGTTGTTCTGGGATGCGGCCTGGTGTCCAGAGTTTTTCAGCTTCTCCAGGAGATTATAATATGCAGCAAAGTTTGAGAACCACTGGGTTAAGGAAAGAAGGGGGAAGAGAGAAGAGGTAGTCGGAGCTCACTGGTTGTGTTTGTTTCTGACATAATTGGAGGCGGTCAGGGTGGACCAGTTTTGACTGCTGTGTTTGTGAATTAATGTGTTCAGCTTGGGAGGGTACTCCTAGGGACATTTTCCTCAAGGGTGTGTATTCACATGTGGTCCCCCCCTTATAAGGAACAAGAAATGGTTGATGTGTGTAATTATGATTTGTATTAAACTCAATGTGCATAGGACCTTTTTTTAGACGATTAGCATTTCCAACCCTTTTGCAGTATTGTTTCTTATGTAGAAGAAAAGTAGGAATGTTGCACAACTGGTAATAGTTTCATAGTGATCTTTAGTACATGTTTTCTTTTTGGATGACCCTGGATCTCACATGCTTGGGCTTAGAATTTCAGTGAAACTTGTTTTTTTGTTTTTTCCTATCTGGACATTTTAAAATGCACATGATCAGAATCAGTGTAGCCTATTAGAAGAAGGCTTTGTGTTAAAAGATAGCTGAAGAAAAGTAAATATCATCTAACAGAAATTCAGGAGGTTATTCTTGGGTTGAGCTTATTCTTGGGAATATTTTCTTAATGTATTAGGTAGATAAAAGCACGTTTCCAGACCATTTGCACCGTATTCAAATATTCACCAAGCACCTCCTGCATGCTGGGCCCGGGGATATGGCCGTGAACAGGATGGGCTGGGTCTTTGCACAGACCTCACAAACCTCACGTTATGAAGGGAGCAGGCAGTAAACACATAGACAGACAAAAACTTCCCTGTGGGGTTAAATGCTGAGAGTTAAGAGGGAAGTGATAGAAAATAAGGGCTGGGGAAGTACTTGAGGTAAGAGGTCAGGGAAGGACTCTTCTAAATGCCATGTTGCTGAGACCTGCAGCCTGAGAGGGAGCCAGCCTTTCCAGGAGCCAGCTTTTGAGTCAGAGGGAGAGCAGGCGCAGGCCGTTGTGGCTGAAGTAGGAGGGGAGGAGGCAGGGGCAGATGAGGTGGAGGCTTGTGTATTCCTGTGGAGAGACAGACTTGATAGCTTCCTCGAAAATATTACATTGGTATCTTGAAGCTTTTATTGTCTTTGTGCTGTTTTTTGCTTTCACAAAATTTTCTCTAATGAACATACATTGGCAATTGAAGAAATTTATGCATCTTTTAAATAATTAAATTTGCTTTTATTTTGCAGAAAATAACCAACGTTTTCACATCCCAGGATAGAATTTCAGGTTATTTTGGCTTAAATAATTGTACCGTTGCAGTACAATTGTTCTGTTTCTCTGCAGTCCTTGCATTTGAACTGATTCCTTCATGCCCACCCCCCCCCCCCAATTTATTTTCTAGTGCCCAGCGTGGTTTTTCTTTCTTTCTTTCTTTATTTTTTGGTGAGGAGGTTTAGCCCTGAGCTGACATCTGTTGCCAGTCCTCCTCTTTTTGCTGAGGAAGACTGGCCCTGGGCTAACATCCGTGCCCATCGTCCTCCACTTTATATGGACAAGCAGTGTGTTGGTGGGCACCCGGGATCTGAACTCGTGAACCCCGGGCCGCCGCAACTGCTGCGCCACTGGGCGGCCCTGCCCAGCATGTTTTTGATGCAAAATAGAAAGGTCTGTATCTGCATGAATTAGTTATTACTGTTGTTAATAATTCATGTCTCAGGTTTTGAGGGTGGGAATCGAGTCCTTCTGTGTAAAGATGTAAGGCTGTGGTGCTGCTTGACTGTTTCTGTCAAGGTTCATTGGATGCAAGAAATTAGAAGCCACTCAGAGCAGCTCTGGTCAGGAGGAGTGTGGCAGACTCCTGGATAGGAAGGGTGTGGCTGAGACTGTGAGATTTGAAGTCCCGTTTGATTTTGTCTCCACCACGTACAAGCCCTGACTGAGCAAGTTACTGACTCTCCCCGAGCCTTGGTTTCCTTCCCTTTTAAATGTGAACAGTAAAGGTTTGAAGAGTGCCTAACTTTGTGGGCTCTCTTGAAGATTACATGAGGTGGGGCCTGGTAGACCCTGCTGGTGCTGTTGGCACGACTGGGGCCCCCAGGGCCAGCGTGTCTCGGAGACACCTGCCAACACTGACCGCACGCGGTAACCAGACACACAAGTGACTGATGGGATTGCCAAGCTCTTTTCCCGCTTCTGCTGAAGTGTAGCATGCAAAAGAGAAGTGCACAGGTTAGAAGATGAGTCGTCAGAGTGAGCACACCTGGAGCCACCGTGTGGGTCAAGAAGTAGAGCATGGCCAGCACCCCACACAGTCCGCGCAGGCCCCTCCCCATTGTATTTCCTCCCTCTCCCCAGAGGTGACAGTGTCCTGAGTTCTAACCCCACAGGTTCCTTTCGCCTGCTTTTCAGCTTTGTGTAAGTGGAACTGTAGTGTCTGTTCTTACTGTATCTGGCCTCTTTAGCTCGACATTATGTTTGAGAGATGCTCCATGGTGTCATGGGAGGCTGTAGGTTGTTCGTTTTCATTTTGTATGATGTGCTCTTATATAAATTTATTTCTCTCTTCTACAGTGGGTTGTTTCCAGGTTGGCTGTATCGTGAATAGTGTGTTATTACGAACCTTCTTGAATGTATTTTGGCGTCCTTACGTACGTACACATTGTTGAGTGTTGTACCTAGGAGTGGAGTTGCTGTATTACTGGTTACATGTATGTCCAGCCTTAGTGAATAACACAAAAAAGTGTTCCAAAGCAATTGAACTGATTCAATTTTTTTTACTCCCAACTACTCTTAAATTTTTGTTTATTAATTCACAGAAACTAGTTTCTCAATTCAATAAATACAAAAATGTTCTAGAACAGGATTTCCGGAATGTGGAATTCTAGTCCTGCCAGAGGCTCTGAAAATTAAAATAGGTTCTTTGTTCAGATAAATTTGAGACACTGCATGATATATCCTCTTCTCAGAGAATGTATATTAATATATTAAAAGGTCTGAAAAGCTTTCCATTGAAAAATAATAGTTTAAATTTGTTTGAATGATTTCCGATTTTTTGGTCCACAGAGCTCGTGAGGCTGGAACACCTGTAACTGAGAGGCAGATGCAGGCTGTGACTGGACGGGGCAGTGAGGTGGCCGTCTCGGGCTGCCGTCAGTTCTGGGGCTTAATAACTGAGAAGCCAGTTACTTCTCTGAGGATAGTGGTTTCATTTGATGGTTAAAGCATTGGCACACTTAATAATCTGGACCTGACAACCTGTTTTGTCTCTGGAGGTTTCTGGGCTTTTTTGTTATTTGGGATCTTTCTTCAGCTCTTGTGGATCTGCCACAATAGCAGATTATTACAAATATATACTATAGAACAAGTGTCATGAAGAGATTCTGGATACCAGTCCTTTGTTTTATTTGTTGTAAATATCTTCTCTAAGTCTGTGGCTCACGTTTTAACTGTGTTTATGATGCCTTGTCCTGTAAGTAGTTTTATGTTTTAATGTGACCCAGTGTTTTTCTCCTCTCTTTTATGAGATATGCTTTTTGTGACTTGTTTACAAAGGCTTTTCCCACACAAAGGTCACAAATATATTCTGCTATATTTTCCTGTAATTGTTTTAGTTTTGCTTTTTTTGTGTTTAATTATATTATATACCTGGAATTTTATTTTGGAAATAAATAAGAATATAATTTTACTTTTTCCACATTTATTCTGAAACCATTTATTGAATCCTTTCCACATTGCCAATTATTGAGTCCCTGTGTGTGTGGGTCTCCTTCTGGCCTTGCTCTTCAGTTGTTTGATCTGTGTGTCTGTGAAACTGTTTTTTTTTTTTTGCTGAGGAAGATTGGCCCTGGGCTAACATCCGTGCCCATCTTCCTCCACTTTATATGGGACGCCACAGCACAGCTTGACAAGTGGTGTGTTGGTGTGCACCCAGATCTGAACCTGCGAACCCCGTGCCGCTTAAGCAGAGCGCACAAACTTAACCACTACACCACCGGCCGGCCCCTGTGACACTGTTTTGGTTACTGTAGTTCTGCAATATGACTTGATAACACCCAACGCACCCCCACCCCACTTCATTCTTTGTTTCCAAAATTATGTTGGTTATTCGTAAATCATTAAGTCCGTTTCATAATCCCGTGAATTTGTTGATTAATTTGGGGAAGTGGAATCTTTATATCTGAGTTTTCTTATCCCCGAACACATTCTCTCTCTCCTGTATTCACATCTTTTTTTATATTCTTCAGAAAGGTTTCTGAGTTTTCTACATCCGTGTCCTGCACATTTTTGGTTAGCTTTATTTGACACTCTGTAGTTTTTGTTGCTGTTGTGTTTTTCCTGTTAGATTTTTATTTTTTTTTATTGTTTCTGATTTGTAGGTGAGCTCTGTCCAGCATCTTGGTAAACCTGTTCTTACACGTCGTCTTTTTCCCCTTGAGTTTTCTACGTAGATGATTATATAATATGAAAACAATGGCGGTTTTTTTTCTCTTCCTTAACAATTTTTACGTCTTATCTCCTCTTCCTGTTCTAGTGGATAGTGAGGCTCTCTGGAACAATGCTGAGTAATAGAGGCAATAGTGTGCGTCCTAGTCTTCTTCCTGACTCTAATGGAAATGGTTCTGAAGTTTCATCATTGAGTTTGCTATAGTTTCTTTAACAGGTTAAGGAACTTTCCTTCTATTCCTAATATTTGTTTTTTTAATAATCATCTTTATTGGCTTCTTTGTTTTTCATTATTTTCTGCTTTATCTTTATTGTTCCCTCTATTTTCTTTTTTTAAAGTCAGCTTTTTTTTTTTTTTTTTTGGTGAGGGAGATCAGCCCTGAGCTAACATCCGTGCTAATCCTCCTCTTTTTGCTGAGGAAGGCCGGCTCTGAGCTAACATCTATTGCCAATCCTCCTCCCTTTTTTTTTTTTTCCTTCCCCAAAGCCCCAGTAGATAGTTGTATGTCATAGTTGCACATCCTTCTAGTTGCCGTATGTGGGACGCGGCCTCAGCATGGCCGCAGAAGCGGTGCGTCGGTGTGCGCCCGGGATCTGAACTCGCGCCACCAGTAGCAGAGCACGTGCACTTAACCGCTAAGCCATGGGGTCGGCCCCCCCTCTATTTTCTTTGTAATAACATTGGAATTTTTTTTAACTTCTTGAGCTAAGTATTCCTCTCACTTATTTTCAACCTATTTTTTAAAAAAATATATTATTCATTACTCTAAATGAAAGAAGCCAGACTCAGAAGTCTGCATTCTGTATCATTCCGTTTATGTGACATTCTGGTAAAGGTGAAACTGTTGGGACACAAAACAGGTTAGTGGTGTCTGGCGGTGGGGCAGGGCTGGTTGTAAAGGGACGCGAGTAGAATTTTTATTGTGAGGGATCTATTTTATATGTTGATTGTGCTGGTGGTTATGTGAGTGTCATAACTTACAGAACAGTGCGATAAAAAGGGTAGATTGTACTGCATGTAAATTATATACCAGTAAAAAATATCAAATGGATACAAAAAATGTATGTAAAGTAATTCTTCTTAAAAAGATAGATTATTTTTAAAAGATTATTAATTTTCTGCAAGGACTGCTTTAGTTATATCCAGTGCATTTTTATAAGTAGCACTTTTTTAAACAGGGAGGGGAAAATTTTTATTTTCATTGCTTTGAATTTTAAAGAATCAAAATAATATAAAAAGTAATATGTAGGGCCGGCCCCATGGCTTAGCGGTTAAGTGTGCGCGCTCCGCTATTGGTGGCCTGGGTTCAGATCCCAGGCGCACACTGACGCACCGCTTCTCTGGCCATGCTGAGACCGTGTCCCACATACAGCAACTAGAAGGGTGTGCAACTATGACATACAACTATCTACTGGGGCTTTGGGGAAAAAAAAAAAATAAAGTAATATGTAAGTAACAAACTAACATTACTTAAGTAATATGATAAAGTAATATTAAGTAATATAACGGTATAAACAGGGGTACCCTCACCCCTTTTTTGATCCTCCCCATTCCTTGCTGCCCACTTTACATGTGTGTCTTTCCATTGTTTTTCTCATGCACATACAAATATATATTTTTATTTCCTTTTCCTTTCTGATACAAAAGTTAGCAGATTATAAGCGTTGTTCTATACGTCCTTCACTTAATATGTTCTATAAATGTTTCCATGTCAGTACATAGAGAACATCTTCATTCTTTCTTTTTAATAGCTGTGTAGTATTCCATTGTGTGGATGTATTGTGGTTTATGTAAGGAATCCCTCATTAATGATCCCTTGGGTTATTCCTAATTATTTGCTATAACAAACAATGTTTCAACCAATAACCTTATATACATACATCATTTTAGACATATGTAGCTATGTCTGAAATAAATTCCAGGAACAAAATTACTGATAAAAGAGTAAATATATTTGTCATTTGTCTAAGTATTTCCAAATTGCCCTCCATAGAGGTGTTACCATTTTATACTCCACCAAAACTGCATGAGGGAATTTTTTTCTTTCCTTAATTCTCTTTAGTTTTTATTACTGAAATATTTTAAAGTAAATACAGATGTTTGACATTCTATTCCAAATACATCAGTGTATGACTCTTAAAAATAGGAAAATTAAAAAAATTTTTAAATTGTTTTTAATAGCTTTATTGAGGTATAATTTACATACCAAAAAATTATTTCATTTTAATTGTACAGTTCGAAGAGTTTTACTAAATTTATGGAGTTGTGCAAGCATCACCACAATCAGATTTTAAAATATTTCCATCACCCCAAAATATCCTTCATGTTCATTTGCAGACAGTCCTGGATCCCACCCCCAGGCAAACACTAACATACTGTCTACAGACTTGCCTTTCCTGGACATATTAATGGAGTCTTAAAATATATGGTCTCTTGTGTTGGGCTTAATTTACTTAGCATAATGTTTTTTAGGTTCATCCATATTCTGAATTCTTACAGCTGATATTGGTTATGGCCTATATCAGTACTTTGTTTCTTTTTATAGCTGAATAGTATTCCATTGTGTGGATAGACTACGTTTATTTATCTAGGAACATTTTCTTTTGTAGCCAGTTAACATTATCACACCTAACAAAATTAATAATCCTCCTAATCACCTAATATCTAGATTGTCTTCACACTTCTCCACGATCCAGTCCAGACGATACACTGCCATTGTGTATGTCCGTTAATCTCTTTTAATCTAGAGCCATCCCTTTTTCGTGGCATTGACTAGCTAAAGACACCATGCTAGTTGTCCCATAGAGCACCCCACCTCCTGGATTTGTTTGATTGCTTCCTTGTGAGGTTCCTTAGCTTGTTCTCGTAACCTCTGTATTTCTTGTAAAATTGGATTAGATTCCAGTTAAACATTTTGGCTAGGATGCATGAGAAACAATATTGCGTACTCCACATTGTATCTCATCAGGAGGCACAGCGTGTGCTTGTTGCACCATTTGTAATACTGAGATTGATGGTTGGCTGAGAGGGGTGGCACTCTGATTCCTCCAATGTAAAGTCCTTATTTTTTCAGTCCTTGCAAGGAAAATGTAATCTTTGGCACCATACAGATGTCTAGTTCTCCATCATCTTTCATTTGATGATCAAAACACTGATTGATAATCATTGCCTGAATTAGTAATTTCATAGAGGTTGCAAAATGATACTTTTTTTTTTTTTTTAGAGATTGGCAAACTTTTTTTTGCTTTTTATTTTTTTATTATGAAATTTTTGTTGTACATTATTGTTTGTCAGTCACCATATAACTGCATCCCTGCACCCCTTATGACCACCCCCACCCTCCTAGCCCCTGGTAACCACCAAATAGTTCTGTCTGTCCGTGTGTTGGTTTATCTTCCACATATGAGTGAAATCATGCATTGTTTGTCTTTCTCTTTCTGGCTTATTTCACGTAACATAATACCCTCCAGGTCCATCCATGTTGTTGCAAATGGGACGATTTTGTCTTTTTTTATGGGTAAGTAGTATTTCATGGTATATATATACCACATCTTTATCCAGTCATCAGTCGAGGGGCACTTGTATTGCTTCCATGTCTTGGCTATGGTGAATAATGCTGCGATGAACATAGGAGTACATAAGCCTCTTTGGATTGTTGATTTCAGGTTCGTTGGGTAGATACCCAGTAGTGGGATAGCTGGATCATGAGGTATTTCTATTTTTAATTTTTTGAGGAATCTCCATACTGTTTTCCATAGAGGGTGCACCATTCCCACCAGCAGTGGATTAGGGTTCCCATTTCTCCACAGCCTCTCCAGCATTTGTTGTTTTTTGTCTTGGTGATTATAGCCTTTCTGACAGGTGTGAGATGATATCTTTGTGTGGTTTTGATTTGCATTTCCCTGATGATGAGCATCTTTTCATGTGCCTATTGGCCATCTGTATATCTTCTTTGGAGAAGTGTCTGTTCATTTCCTCTGCCCGTTTTTCGATTGGGTTGTTTTTTTGTTATTCAGTTGTGTGAGTTCTTTATATATTATGGAGATTAATCCCTTGTCAGATATATGGTTTGCACATATTTTTTCCCAGCTGGGGGATTCCCTATTCATTTTGATCCTGGTTTCATTTGCCTTGTAGAAGCTCTTTAATCTGATGAAGTCCCACTTGTTTATTTTTTCTTTTGTTTCCCTTGTCTGAGTAGACATGGAATTCAAAAAAGATCCCTTTATGGCTGATGACGAGTAGTGTACTACCTATATTTTTCTCTAGGAGTTTTATAGTTTCAGGTCTCACCTTCAGGTCTTTGATCCATTTTGAGTTAATTTTTGTGTATAGCAAAAGAAGATGGTCTACTTTCATTCTTTTGCAAGTGGCTGTCCAGTTTTCCCAGCACCATTTTTTTTTATTGTGAAATTTTTGTTGTACGTTATTGTTTATCAGTCACTATATAAGCCCAGCAACCATTTATTGAAGAGACTTTCCTTTCTCCACTGTATGTCCTTAGCTCCTTTGTCAAAGATTAGCTGCCTATAGATATGAGGTTTTATTTCTGGACTTTCAATTCTGTTCCATTGATCTGTGTGTCTGTTTTTGTACCAGTACCATACTGTTTTAATTACTGTCGCTTTGTAGTATGTTTTGAAGTCAGGGATTGTGATGCCTCCAGCCTTGTTCTTCTTTTTCAGGATTGCTTTAGCTATATGGGGTCTTTTGTTGCCCCATATGAATGCTAGTATTCTTTGTTCTATTTCTGTGAAGAATGTCCTTGGGATTCTGATTGGGATCACATTGAATCTGTAGGTTGCTTTAGGTAGTATGGACATTTTAACTACGTTTATTCTTCCAATCCAAGTGCATGGAATATTTTTCCATTTCTTTATGTCATCATTGATTTCACTCAGTAATGTCTTATGGTTTTCATTGTATAGGTCTTTCACTTCCTTTGTTAAATTTACTCCTAGATATTTTATTCTTTTTGTTACAATTGTAAATGGGATTGTCTTCTTGAGTTCTCTTTCTGTTAGTTCATTGTTGGTATATAGAAATGCAACTGATTTCTGGAAGTTGATTTTGTACCCTGCCACTTGGCTGTAGTTGTTGATTATTTCTAATAGTTTTCCAATGGATTCTTTAGGGTTTTCTATATATAAGATCATGTCATCTGCAGACAGCGAAAATTTCACTTCTTTGTTGCCTATTTGGATTCTTTTTATTCCTTTTTCTCGCCTAATTGCTCTGGCCAGAACCTCTAGTACTGTGTTGAATAAGAGTGGCGAGAGTGGGCACCCTGTCTTGTACCTGTTTTCAGAGGGATGACGTTCAGTTTTTCCCCATTGAGTATGATGTTGGCTGTGGGTCTGTCATATATGGCCTTTATTATGTTAAGGTACTTTCCTTCTATACCCATTTTGTTGAGACTTTTTATCATAAATGGATGTTGGATCTTGTCAGAAGCCTTCTTTGCATCTTTTGAGATGATCATATGGTTTTTATTCCTCGTTTTGTTAATGTGGTGTATCACATTGATTGATTTGCGGATGTTGAACCATCCCTGTGTCGCTGGTATAAATCCCACTTGATCATGGTGTATGATCTTTTTAATGTATTGCTGTATTTGGTTTGCCAATATTTTGTTGAGGATTTTTGCATCTGTGTTCATCAGGGATATTGGTCTGTAGTTTTTCTTCTTAGTATTGTCTTTGTCTGGCTTTGGTATCAGGGTGATGTTGGCCTCATAGAATGTGTTGGGAAGTGTTCCATCTTCCTCTATTTTTGGAATAGTTTGAGAAGGATAGGTGTTAAGTCTTCTTTGAATGTTTGGTAAAATTCTCCAGAGAAGCCATCTGGTCCTGGACTTTTATTTTGGGAGAGGTTTTTGATTACTGTTTCAATCTCTTTGCTTGTGATTGGTCTATTCAGATTCTCCATTTCTTCTTGGTTCAGTTTTGGGAGGTTGTATGAGTCTAAGAATTTATCCATTTCTTCTACATTGTCCAATTTGTTGGCATATAATTTCTCATAGTGTTCTCTTATAATCCTCTGTATTTCCATGGTATCCGTTGTAATTTCTCCTCTTTCATTTCTAATTTTATTTACTTGAGCCTTTTCTCTTTTTTTCTTAGTAAGCCTGGCTAAGGGTTTGTCGACTTTGTTTATCTTCTCAAAGAACCAACTCTTTGTTTCATTAATCCTTTCTACTGTTTTTTTGGTGTCAATTTCATTTATTTCTGCTCTGATTTTTATTATTTCTCTCCTTCTGCTGACTTTGGGCTTTGTTTGTTCTTCTTTTTCTAATTCTGTTAGGTGTAATTTAAGGTTGCTTATTTGGACTTTTTCTTGTTTGTTAAGGTGGGTTTGTATCACTATGAGTTTCCCTCTCAGGACTGCTTTTGCTGCATCCCATATGAGTTGGTACGGTGTATTTTCATTTTCATTTGTCTCCAGATATGAATTTGATTTCTCCTTTAATTTCATCAGTGATCCATTGGTTGTTTAGTAGCATGTTGGTGAGTATCCACAGCTTTATTACTTTCCTGCTTTTTTTCCTTGTAGTTGATTTCTAGCTTCATGGCATTATGGTCAGGAAAGATGCTTGTTACGATGTCAATCTTTTTAAATTTGTATAAGCATACCTTGTTTCCACACATATAGTCTATTCTTGAGAATGTTCCATGCACGCCTGAGAAGAATGTGTAATCTGCTGTGTTTGGATAGAGTGCTCTATATATATCTGTTAAGCCCATCTAATCAAGTTTTTCGTTTAAGTCCATTATTTCCTTATTGATTTTCTGTCTGGATGATCTGTTTGTTGATGAGAGTGGGGTATTAAGATCCCCTACTATTATTGTGTTGTTGTTAATATCTCCTTTTAGGTTTGTTAATAGTTGCTTTATGTACCTTGGTGCTCTTGTATTGGGTGCATATATATTTAAAAGTTATGTTTTCTTGGTGGAGTGTCCCTTTTATCATTATATATTGCCCCTCTTTCTCTCTCATGACCTGTTTTATCTTGAAGTCAACTTTGTCTAATATAAGTATGGCGACACCTGCTTTCTTTTGTTTGCCGTTAGCTTGGAGTATTGTCTTCCATCCTTTCACTCTGAGCCTATGTTTGTCTTTAGAGCTGAGGTGTTTCCTGGAGACAGCATGTTGTTGGGTCTTGTTTTTTAATCCATCCCACCACTCTGTGTCTTTTGATTGAAGAGTCCAGTCCATTTACATTTAGGGTAATTATTGATATACGGGAGCTTGTTGTTGTTATTTTATCGCTCTTTTTCCAGTTCTTTTGCATTTCTTTTGTTTCTCGTCCTGTGTGTTTCGGACTACCAGTTCAGTTTGGTAGTTCTGTATGGTGGTTCTCTTAGTTTTCTTTTTCTTTATTGTGTGTGATTCTGTTCTGATTATTTGGTTAGTGGTTACCATGAGGTTTGTGAAAAATCTTGTGGATATGATAGTCCATGTTTTGATGGCCTCTTATTCCCTTAGACTAAGTCAATTCGATCCCTTTCCTCTTCCCCTTCTAAGTTACTGTTGTCACATCTTATTCCTTCTTGTGTTGTGAGTTCGTGTTTAACATGATGAGGTTATATTTATGCTTGGTGCTTACCTTCCCTTGATCTTTGGTTTTATAATTAAGTGTTTGCTAATCTATTTTGATAGAGGACTGCAATTTTTCTGGTTTTGTCGACCTGTTTTCCTCCTCATTCAAAACTTTGCATCTCCTTTCTCTTTTTTTCCTCAGGGATGAGGGCCTTCTTGAGCACGTCTTGTAGTGGGGGTCTTTTGGCAATGAACTCCCTTAGCTTTTGTTTATCTGGGATAGTTATTATTTCTCCATCATATCTGAAGGATGTTTTCGCTGGATAGAGTATTCTTGGCTGGAAGTTTTTGTCCTTCAGAATTTTGAATATATCATTCCACTCTCTCCTAGCCTCTAAAGTTTCTGTCAAGAAATTGGCTGAGAGCCTGATACAAAATCCGTTGTATGTTATTTTTTTTGGTCAGGCTGCCCTTAATATTTTTTCTTTGTCATTGAGTTTTGCCAGCTTTACTAGTGTATGTCTTGGAGAGGGTCTTTTCATGTTGATATATTTAGGAGATCGATTTATTTCATTCACTGGTATTTCCAGCTCTTTCCCCAGGTTTGGGAAGTTCTCAGCTATTATTTCTTTGAACAAGTTCTCTGCTCCTTTTTCCCTCTCTTCTCCCTCTAGAATACCTATAATCCTTATGTTGGATTTCCTAATTGAGTCAGATATTTCTCAGAGAGTTTCTTCATTTCTCTTTAGTCTTAGTTATCTTTCCTCCTCCATCTGGAGCATCTCTGCATTGCTGTCCTCAATATTGCTAATTCCTTCCTCCATATTTTCAGCTCTGATGCTTAAGGTTTCCAGATTTGTCTTTATCTCCTCTATTGTGTTTTTCATCTCTAAGATTCGTGATTGGTTTTTTTTTATAGTTTCAGTCTCGTTTGTGAGGAAACTCCTGATTTCATTGAATTATCTGTCTGTGTTTTCTTGTATTTCATTAAGCTTTTTTATGATGGCTATTTTGAATTCTCTGTTGTTAAGGTTATACATTTCTTTGCTTTCCGGGTTGACTTCTGGGTGCTTGTCATTTTCCTTTTGGTCTGGATATTTAATATATTTTTGCATGGTGCCTGTCGGTGTTGCCTTACTTTTCCTCATAGTGAAAATATATGGTCGCAGTTTCCTCTTGCTGCTGCTGGGTGGGGGTCAAGGGCCGTGTATTCTGGCGTGCCTCAATCCGTGGGCACTCTCATTGGCCCGTGGCTGATCTGAGGCGTGGCTGAGTGGAGGCTGCTGGGGGGTAAGCGTGGGAACAGCTGGGACTGGAGCACAGCTAGGCCGAAGCAGCTGGGGCTCGGGTGCAGATGGGTTGAAGCAGCTGCAGCTGCAGTGCTGCTGGGACGAAGAAGGAGGAGCTGGAGTGCAGTGGGCCAAAGAAGCTGGAACTGGAGTGCGCTGGGCCGAAGAAGCTGGAACTGGAGCGCGCTGGGCTGAAGAAGCTGGAACTGGAGCACGCTGGGCTGAAGAAGCTGGAACTGGAGTGTGCTGGGCTGAAGTTTTGCTGGCGCCAAGTCAGCTGGAGCCTGAGCACAGGCCAAGCCGAAGCAGCTGGAGCCGGGGGGAGGGTGGGCGGTCAAGCTAAAGGAGTTGGGGCCGTGGTATAGTGTAGTTGGGGAAGCTGGGACTGTCACTTGGTCCAGCCGGAGCAGCTGGGACTATAGCACGGTGGAGCCTGAGCTGCCGCTGCCCCTGGTGTTGGGGTGCGGGCTCGCCCTGCAGCTGGTCAGGCCCAGGCACCTGGGGGCCGCTGCCCCTGCTGGTGGGTCATGGGCACCTGGGGGCCGCTGCCCCTGCTGGTGGGACCCGGACACCTGGAGGCCACTGCCTCTGGGGACGGGGCTGAGCTAAAGCGCCGCTGTGCTGAAGCGCTGGTCGGACGGGCCAGGTCGGGGAGGGGTACTTACTTTCGCCTCCCTGATCTCAGAGGTTTCTCACCTCGCTGTTGCTCTCTGCTCTCCTGAGGGGCTAGCTTGTTGAAACTACCCTCGCAACAGTTCCGCTCCTTCCGTAGGGGGATCCCTTCGGGCTGTGAGGGGTCTTGGAGAGCACTGGTTTTCACGTGGTGAGCCGCACCTCCCCCTCCTCTGAGAGCCGCGTGGTCTCAGTCTCTGGGTTGCAGTCCAGGGGAAGGAAGGGAGCTCCTCTTACCTCCTTCCACTTGCTCTGGGGATTCCAGCACCTCAGTCCTTGGGTATACAGCTGCCTGGGTGCCTCAGATGTCCCCTCTGTTGTGTGAATAGCTTCTGTTGGGTTATGAATGTCCTTTTTGTTGTGTCTTAGGGGGGAGAGTTCAATGGGGAAAGCTTACTCTGCCATGATACTGACATCACTCTTCAAAATGATATTTTTCTTAATCTAACATTTCATCTACATTTATAATTGGCATTTTTCCATAAAGATGAGCTTTTCCTCTTCAGTTAGAGCTATTTGCCTCCCCTGAACTACAGATCATTATTTAAAGCAGGAAACAAAATGCTTGTCTCCCACTTCCCCTCAATAATTTTCAAGTAAGTGGTTGGTGTAATAGCTGCCTCATTGAAACGTACATCACTGGTATTCAGTTATAATTGCAATATGGTGTTCTCTTTAAATGTATGGATTAAACAAATTGTCTGTGTAAGGGTTTTGTTTCCAAACAGATTTTTTTTTGTTTATGTTTTTCAAGTTATGTTTTTGTGGTTGAATTATAATTATGGTCAGAGAATGTGGCCTGTGTTAAATTGAGTTTTTAAAACTGTTGAGATTGTCTAGGTAACCTAATACTATCAGTTTTTTAAGTAACTGTTTCATGTGGTCTTGAAACGAATATTCCTATTCTTTTTATTGAATGAAAGGTGCTAAATGTTTCTGTTAGATCAAGATATCAATAATATTATTTGAAACACTTATATCCTTATTTTTTTCCTGCTTGATGTACTAGTTATTTAGAGAAATTTGTTAAAAATCTCCCATTAGGATTATGAATTTTTTCATTTGTACTCATACTGTTCAGGTTTTGCTTTATATATGTTGAGACTATGTTTTTATGGTTATATAGCTTCAAGAGTGTTAAATTATCTTGTTGGATGGTGCATTTTACGTGTAACAAAATTTCCTTGTCCTTTCTTTTTTTTTGAGGAGCTCAGCCCTGTGCTAACATCTGCAAATACTCCTCTTTTTTTTTTTTGCTGAGGAAGACTGGCCCTGGGCTAACATCCGTGCCCATCTTCCTCCACTTTATATGGGATGCCGCCACAGCATGGCCTGACAAGCAGTGCATCGGCACACGCCCGGGATCCGAACCAGCGAACCTTGGGCTGCCGCAGTGGAGCACACACACTTAACTGCTTGTGCCACCAGGCCAGCCCCCTCCTTGTCCTTTTTAAATGCTGTTTATTTAAAATACATGATGTTAATAATTAGCTATAGCAGCCTTTTGATTGGCATGTTCCTTATTTGTTTCTTTCCTCATTTGTAAACTTTGTGTGTTGTTTTGTTGTAGGCATGTGTCTGATAAGCAGAACATGGCAGAATTTTAAACCAAGCTGAGAGTCTCTATTTTAATAGGTGAGTTCACATTTACATTTACTCTGACGATACATTTAGATTTCCTTCTGCCCTCTGCTTTTGTATTTTCTGTTTACCATGCGTTTTCTTGCTTTTTTCCCTCTTCTCCTACCCTCTGTTCAGTTGGTAGCTTGCTTTGTTTCTTTCATTTCTCAGACAATCAGTTTGGAAGGTGCATTTCCATATCTGTTCTTTCAATGGTCACTCTTACGTTAATACATTCTTTTTTTTTTTTTTTTTAAAGAAGATTTTATTTTATTTTATTTTATTTTTAATTTTTTTCCCCCAAAGCCCCAGTAATTAGTTGTATGTCATAGTTGCACAGCCTTCTAGTTGCTGTATGTGGGACGTGGCCTCAGCATGGCCGGAGAAGCAGTGCGTCGGTGCGCGCCCAGGAACCGAACCTGGGCCACCAGCAGCGGAGCACGTGCACTTAACCGCTAAGCCACGGGGCCGGCTCCACGTTAATACATTCTTAAATGAATTTTTCTGCAACATGTTAAAGTTTATCGCTATCTCCTTGTTCCTCCTGAACTAGATAAGGATGTTAACACATTTTAATTTTCCTCTGAAAAATTTTTTTACAACTATGTCAATTTTATATAGTATTTTAGTTTCACTTTTTTATTTCTTTTCTTTTCTTTTTTTTTGTGAGGAAGATCAGCCCTGTGCTAACATCTGCCCATCCTCCTCTTTTTTTGCTGAGGAACACTGACCCTGGGCTAACATCCGTGCCCATCTTCCCCCACTTTATGTGGGATGCCGCCACAGCATGGCTTGCCAAGGGTGCGTCGGTGCGCACCCAGGATCTGAACTGGTGAACCCCAGGCTGCTGCAGCAGAGCGTGTGCACTTAACCGCTTGCACCACTGGGCCAGCCCCAAAGTTTCACTTTTTTTTTTTTTAAAGATTTTATTTATTTATTTTCTTTCCCCTCAAAGCCCCAGTAGATAGTTGTATGTCATAGCTGCACATCCTTCTAGCTGCTGTATGTGGGACGTGGCCTCAGCATGGCCGGAGAAGCGGTGCATCGGTGCGCGCCCGGGATCCGAACCCGGGCCGCCAGCAGCGGAGCACGCGCACTTAACCACTAAGCCACGGGGCCGGCCCTAGAGTTTGTGGATTTTTAAGTCCTAATCTGTTTGCAAGTGACTTTGTTTCACCTTCATTTCACTTGAATTCTCTAAAATTCATCTGTAAAATAGGTACAATAAAACCCACTACGTAAGGTGATTGCAGGACTAATAACATTTGTGGTAAACACTTTATAAACTGTTTTATATATGTGTGTTTCTGTGGATATGTATATATAATGCTATTGTTAGTAACTAATGTAAATCCTGTTAGATTTATATTAGAATTACTGTATTTTCAATGGATTTTAAAAATCATTCCTTACTATGTTGAGATCATATTTGCTGAAATAATAGAGAAGAATAATAGAAATATCATGAATTGTACATGGTCACACTTTGGGGGGAAGAGCTGGGATGAGATGAAACTCAGGATCCTGACTGCCAGATCAAGGTGACTGCCATTCAGTGGGACTTGAGGTAGGCAGCATAAAATCCAATTTTTTGGCTTTGTTTTTATCTGTTTACAAACACAATACATGAATAGTGTGGAAAAGCCAAATGACAAAAAAAGAAAAAAGAAAGAAAGAAACCCCACAGAATAGAAACCATTGACATAGGGGGACACTTCCTTCCAGACACCTGGCTCTGCTCAGGTGGCTGTAAGGGTTTATAGAATCTTATCTTTTCATCTTTGAAAAGGAATCATATCACATATGCAGTTTTGCATCTGCATTATTCACTTAGTAATATGTCAAGGGAATATAGACAAGCATCGTTGCGTGTAATGAATAAATACGTGGTGTTGTATGGATGTATCGTAATTTTGTTTAACCAGTTCCCTGTTGGGAGCATTTAAATCAAATTTTCCATATTATAAATTATGCATAGTTGCCTGATTATTTCTTTAGGATAAATTGCTAGTGGTGGTATTGCTTGGTCAAAGAATGTGCACATTTAAAATTTTCGAATTTCCCTCCAGAAAGTGCACAAAAATTCCTTCTCCCCTCACACATACTGAGTATTGTCACTTTTTCTCTTTAATTGCCAATTTGTGATTTTTGTCAATATCTCTGCTTGCGAGTTTGAACATCTATATTATCAACCATTTTTAGTTCTTTTGACAGTTTCCCTTTTGGCCATTTATTCTCTTGTAGTTTTCATCTTTTTTCTGTTATTAATCTGTATGAACTCTTTGTTTATTGGGCTCATCACTTCTCTGTCATAAATGTCTCAGGCATTTTTCCCCAGTTTTTTATCTTTCAGCCTTGTTTGTGCTTTGCTTTGATTTTGGTTTTTTGTGTGTGTTTCAACCTTGCTCAAGAACTTCTTGAAATTTCTATTTGATCAAAATTTCCTTTATGGTTTCTGGGTTGTTTCCTTATAACGGAGTGATTGGAAGGTCTCTCCTACTTCAAAATTACTGAAATGTTCGTCCATATTTTACTTTTCCAGGGTCATTTTTCTCTCATTTGGATCTTTAATCTGTTTGGAGTATTTTTTGGTATGAGGAGTGATAGGTATCGGTGCCTCCCTGTTTTTCACATCCTGCTCTTTAAACTTGACTAGTAAAAACCAAGGTATAAGCCTCCTGAATTGGGGCAGGAAGTGAGATGTGCTCAGTGTTTTTGTTTATTCACGTGTCTTGGGAATTTGTGAGTAGAGATGGAGGTTCAGAGGGAAGGAGTGAGTTGGGAAGTGGTAGCTGGTAATCGCATGTCGGAGTTGCCTGTTGTGTGTGTGTCGACAGAGAATTAGAGAGGACACCAGCAGGGTGTCTTGTAGAAGTTCTGTGTTTCACTTCTGTCCGTGACCCTGAGTTCTTTCTCCAGGGAAGGGGAACTGTAGTGGGTGATGTGCGACACCACGGACGGGAGAACTTACACATGCTGTAAGCCGTGAATACCAAGAGCCCTTTTCCCATGAAGAAGCATGAACTCTGAATTCTGTGGACTAGGGGTATATCTTACAGAAATTCCAGGTGTTATTTTTGACTACTACTTAATACTGAATGTCCAGTTGAGGAAATTGAAGGTCTTGCACTCAGAAGAAATAAATCAAGAAGAAGGTATGAAATAGAAATATATTTATGGCTCTGAAACATAATTTTCTTCAAGTAGTAAGAATTCATCAAGATTATTTCTTTAGAATAATCCCTTTTGATAATAAAAATCAATTTAGAGACACGAACAGGATGGACAAGATGCCAAGGGCAGACCCATAGCTGGTGGTGGCAGCCTCTGTTTGTGGATCCCCTACCACTGGCCAGATGCTTTGCACACGTTATCATTAATCTGCACTTGCTTAGCATCTTCAGTGTAGAGATGGGGAAACCGAGGCTGCAAGAGATAAAGGACATACTTGCTCACCCTGGTTGGTAGAGGACAGAGCTGGGTGTGGACTCTGGTCTCTGCCTCAGAGACACCTGTGTTGTGGGCCACCTGGACTCTGTTCTGGCCGACCCTTCAAAGGCCTCTCCCTCCTCTTGGACTCCCCCTCCCTCTCCCTCTGGACTAGATAGTTCCTCTTCTTTTTGCTGCTTTTTTATTTTCTTGATGGGCCCAGAAGCCCATCAAGATGTCATAACCACAGTCACATTTTCACGTTTAGAAACCAGGACTTGTAGAATGCATATAAGACAACTTTTATAATAAGATTTGCTGTTTTGAGTTCTCCCCATTATTGAAGAGTTGCAGGACCTCCATTGCCTGTGTGCAACTGTAAATGGCGCCCCTTGCTCAGGGCACTTGGCATTTGTCCGAAGTTTGTTATAATGTGCTGATCTGTTAGAACAAGGTGTAAAACTGCCATCTGACAGCTGTTGTAATAAATGTACAAGTTGTCGATGGCTGACAGGTAAGTGGAGCCCCCTAGGGTTGTGCAGTATCTAGCAGCCAGCTGAGGAGAAAATGTAAGAAGGTGTTAATTTATTCCATCATTCTCGTTCTAGATCTATTCTGTTTGAGGTTTTTCCAGGGGCTGGCTGTGTAAGTTGGGAGGAGGGGTATCCCTAGGGGGTGGGATGGACAGACCTACATTTTTTCCTTATATAAATGGAAATATCATACCAAGTCAGCGTTTGTTGCACTCCTGCTGTAGGCCGCCCTCTGTCTTGCACTTTGACTATTGTGAGAAAAATGTTCTTTGCTACCAAGGTCATAGAACATAAGTGGAGAAGTAAGACACGTGTACGTGAAACCAAACTGGAGAGAGTTTGCTAAAACATTCCATTGCTTTGCATGACTTAAAATATGGAAAGCAAGAGAGAAGAAAGGTTATTGTGGCCAGAAGTAATCAGTTCAGGTAAGATATGGCCAGATGGAGAGGATAAGGAGTCTGGAGAGCGTGTCATTTTCACATGTATTAACAGGCAGAAGAGCTGTGTGCAAAGACCTAAGATTGACCCTTGTAGACCAGCCTTCCCATGTGATGACGTTAACGTACGTCCCCCATAGCAAATTCTGGGTTCCCAGATGACTGTGGGTGAATGGGCCCCGTCAGAAGCTCCTCAGCCTGCCCCCCATGGTGTTGACGTGTCCCCTGCTCTGAAGTCCTGAGCATCTGATAGATCAGTCTGTGCTATGCTGCATGCCGTGCTTACATGTAACCTCGGGATTTTCTGCTCCTCCCGCTTCCTGCTTCCTGTGGTCTCCTTAGTGCCTGGTGTAGTCTATGGATGGGGAAGGTGTGTAGTAGACACTTAGTGCCTGGTATAGTCTGGATGGGGAAGATGTGTAGTAAACACTTAGTGCGTGAATGTCTTTAGATGGAGGGCTGTGGTCTTGGTGCCAGGAAAGCCCCGTGGGATCCCAAGTTGTAATCCAGCCTCATCCTCAGGATCTGGAGCAGAGCCGAGGCCGCGGCTGTCACTCCACAGTGAATGCTGTGTGTCACCTAGCTGTCTTCTTGTCACAGCTGGAGGTTCTGTATAAAAGCAAGTGTTTTAGGAGGTTCCATCCTGTGATTCTGATCTGGTACATGATTTCTGAATAGATTGGAATGGGAAACAAAAAAAAACCCCACAATACTACAGACAGGCCTTGTAAGCTCCCACTATCCAGAGTGAGCACTAAGTTCGGCCAATGAGGTAGAAAGGGACCTGGGTGGCGTTTTGGGCAAGTAAGGCTATTTCACAGTCTGAGCATTTAAAAACTCCAGCGATGGTTATCCTGTTTGTGTCTGAAGGACTCATCGTTTGGGTGAAGACTCTCCACCTTTATCTTATCCCACCAGCAGGTCACCATGAATAATTGTAGCTACTGGGTTTTTCTTACTCTAGATTTGCTAGAATCCATATCCGATCGCACAGCTGAGAAGGACCCTTGGTTTATTTGGACATCTTGCTTTAAATCCTTTACATACTTCATGGTCACGGTGGTAAAGGAGGGATGCAGGTTTTTTGTAGAGGGGGAATTTATTGTAGATTTATTTTTTAACCCCCTCCATTACTCATCTCTTTCTGTTCCTCTGGACATTCAGGACAAAATCATATTTCAACAGTTATGTCAAACAAGAAGTATTAATTTTCCCCAAATAATCAAGGATGTGTTTTTAACCTCTGTCTTGATTTCAAAAGCTGAAGTACGTTTTGGTTGTTGGTGTCCCTTTTTCTTACAGTTCAGTGAAGTGAAGCGGATTCAGGTCAGAGTTTTTGGTTTTGCTTTGGAGCTGCTGTTCTCCGACTCTCTCCTTAAGTGATAATCAGATATCGTTTGAAAATGTGTGGTGGGTGGTAGAATACTAACTAGGTCTTTGATAAATTTTTCAGAACCCGAAGCTCGCGTGCTTCCGAGCTGCTGTGGATGGCCCTGGCTCTCGTGACCACCCTTCCAAGTAGGATGTCACTGAGAACCCTCAAGTGGAGCCTCCTGCTGCTGTCACTCCTGAGTTTCCTGGTGATGTGGTACCTCAGCCTGCCCCAGTACAACGTGATCGAGCGTGTAAACTGGATGTACTTCTACGAGTATGAGCCAATTTACAGACAAGACTTCCGCTTCACACTTCGAGAGCATTCAAACTGCTCTCTTCAAAACCCATTTCTTGTCATCCTGGTGACCTCACACCCCTCAGATGTGAAAGCCAGACAGGCCATTAGAGTTACTTGGGGTGAAAAAAAGTCGTGGTGGGGATATGAGGTTCTTACGTTTTTCTTATTAGGCCGACAGGCTGAAAGGGAAGACCAAGTGTTAGCATTGTCTTTAGAGGATGAACACCTTCTTTATGGCGACATAATACGACAAGATTTTTTAGACACATATAATAACCTGACCTTGAAAACAATTATGGCATTCAGGTGGGTAACTGAGTTTTGCCCCAATGCCAAGTACATCATGAAGACAGACACTGATGTTTTCATCAATACTGGCAATTTAGTGAAGTATCTTTTAAATTTGAACCACTCAGAGAAGTTTTTCACAGGTTATCCTCTAATTGATAATTATTCCTATAGAGGCTTTTACCAAAAAACCCATATTTCATACCAGGAGTATCCGTTCAAGGTGTTTCCTCCCTACTGCAGTGGGTTGGGTTATGTAATGTCCAGAGATTTGGTGCCAAGAATCTATGAAATGATGAGTCACGTAAAACCCATCAAGTTTGAAGATGTTTATGTTGGGATATGTTTGAATTTATTAAAAGTGGACATTCATATTCCAGAAGACACAAACCTTTTCTTTTTATATAGGATCCACTTGGATGTCTGTCAGCTCAGACGTGTGATTGCAGCCCATGGCTTTTCTTCCAAGGAAATTATCACATTTTGGCAGGTTATGCTAAGGAACACCACATGCCATTATTAATTTGACATTCTACCAAAAGCCTAGAGAAGGACAGGATACTTTGTGGAAAGTGTTCAAGTTGGTGCTGTAAAATCTCCAATGGAGAACTCATGGGAGGTCACTGTGTGGGCTTACACTGAACTGAAACTCATGCAGAACCTGTAGACTCGAGACTGGAGGGTTCCACTTGTGATTTGTTTTGAAAAATCAAGTCAGACCCTTTAAAGATGATGTTCAGAGGAATTAAACATCTTATAAAGGAATTTGGGGTTTTTGTTAACAAAATTAATAGGACCAAACCATTTGAACATGTCATTCTGTAGACTAGAGCTTCTTAAAAGGGTTTTGTTGAATTATAAGCTCATTAGTCCATAACAGCAAAGCAACGTGCTATTCATTGAACAATCTAGTCAGTTAAGGGTTTTGTGTGTGTCTTACATGGATTACCAATTTTTAAAAATAATATAATTCTGTGTAAAAAAACAACTAAAGTTATACTGAACAGAATTTCATCTCTTTTTGGTCATTTAGAAAGTTCTTCAGGATGTTGCAGTATTTCAGAGGTATCAGTTATTATTTAATGTTACTTAGAACTTTCTGGGTGTTTGTTATGGTTGTTTCTAAACTGTATAAACAGAATAGTGAATCACCCTGTACATTTGAACTTTTTTCCAGTTACTTCACTGATGAATTCATTATTGATAGCTCCATTAATGTGAAGTCCTTGGTCGTTATTGTGTATTGGTAATCTCTTGGACTTTGATCAATATTTTACCATGGTAATGTAGAGAAGAATTAAAGCAAGAAGATCTGTCTTGTTTTTAAAAATATAATCCCCATTGTTTTTAGATGTCACTTCATCTGTCTCATTTTTCCACCTGGAAATTGGGAATAATATAGAAGGCCAGGCCACACATTCCCTTTTGTAAAGGACTCTGAAGGGAAAAAAGAGAGAAGCTGATGACCAGAATATTATGAGAAGAGTGTGCTTGAGCTGGAAAGAAAAGGCTCAAGATTCAAGTCACATTATTAATCTGCTCCGTGTGTTTTCTCATGAACAATCAGTTTGAGAATAAAGAGGAAAAAAAAAAAAACGCTGCTGCTATTATTAGCTTCACTTCAAGAGGAAAGCCGTACTGTGTGGTCTAAAATCAAACACAATCGCCATGTCATGTAGCAGCACGTGTCTTCATAGGAGTGGGGATGCGTCTTCTGTGGGGTTTGCTGCTAGCAGGTCAAAGAGAAACACTCCTCACCCCTGGGAGTTCTTGGGATTGTGCAATTTCCTGTTACAGCTGTTAGGAGACAAGTGATTGTTTTTGGATGGCAAAAGATCAAATCCTTTGGCAGAAAATATAAACTTGAATGTAGTCAGCTCTTGTAATACTCAAATATTTATACTTCTCCTATAAGATAAACTGAATTTCAATTAGAACTATTATATTATGTGTGCTTCTCTGTAACAAGGCTGTTTCCGTTTCCCTGGTCTTAGACCTGATCCAGTTACAATAAAATCAGTTAAATGAAATCTTCTGTGGACTAGTCCCCATTCATACAGAAGACACTTTCTTTAAGACAGATGGTGGTTATTTTTGTGGTATCGTTAGATTTGATCAATTTTGCATAAGTTTACATTTGGGAAGCTAGCTCAGGTTTTTTAGAGAGAACTTTTAAAATAAAAAATAATTTTCCTTTACTGGAAAATAAGTCAGAAAACCCCACCACAAGTAAAATATAAATAATTGCCAGATTTCGGATGATTATTTCTTCTCAACTAGAGATCGGTGCCTTAAAGATCTCTAAAAAGTTAAATGATTATGAAAAACGTTACGAGGTTGGGTCATTATATTTTTTAACTACATATTTTTTATAGTCTAAGGTTTTTTTGTTTTTGTTTTTTTTTGTGAGGAAGATCAGCCCTGAGCTAAAATCCACGCTAATCCTCCTCTTTTTGCTGAGGAAGACTGGCTCTGAGCTAACATCTATTGCCAATCCTCCTCCTCTTGTTTCCCCAAAGCCCCAGTGGATAGTTGTATGTCATAGCTGCACATCCTTCTAGTTGCTGTATGTGGGACGCGGCCTCAGCATGGCGGGAGAAGCGGTTCGTTGGTGCGCGCCCAGGATCCGAACCCGGGCCGCCAGTAGCAGAGCGCGCACACTTAACCGCTAAGCCACCGGGCCAGCCCCGGAACTCCTATTCTTTGATATGAGGGCACTTAAGTTCAGTGGGGTGATGTAACTTGTCCATGGTCATTGTCAAGTCAGGACTAGAATGTTCCAGGTTCAGCTCCACAGCTGTTCCCTTGCTGCCCCTGAGTTAGGTTGGAGGGCCTGGGGAGAAACTCCCTCAGTGGAAGTGCAGAGATTTCCAGAAAGGATTACCCCTGACTCAGGAATGAGAGGAACTTTGAAATGCCAGGCTGCAGTCGCCAAAGGATTTAAGGAAAGGTGTGGCCACCAGGCGTCTCGGGGACTCACGGGGACAGCCTGCAGTTAGAAGGTGCTAGTCAATGGGGCCGGCCCCGTGGCGTAGCAGTTAAGTGTACGCGCTCCGCTGCTGTCGGCCCGGGTTCTGATCCCGAGCGCCACCAATGCACCGCTTGTCAGGCCATGCTGTGGCGGCGTCCTATATAAAGTAGAGGAAGACGGGCACAGATGTTAGCCCAGGGCCAGTCTTCCTCAGCAAAAAGAGGAGGATTGGCATGGATGTTAACTCAGAGCTGATCTTCCTCACAAAAAAAAAAAAAAAGGTGCCAGTCACTGCAGTGGAGCAAGGGGCAGTTACTCCATACTGGGCCAGTGCTGCCCCAGTAAGTTTCCTGTATGGCAAGTTCCTGTAGCCAGGCCCCAGCAAGAGGACACTGGGATGTCTGGCGACATCGTACAAAGCTTGCTGCACATGCACTTCAAAATAAAAGTCTGTCCTCAGTACTCTGATCAGGGTGCTGGCGTATGGAAGTGCCCCGGGCTGTGTAGGAGGCAGGGACCTCGAGTCCACGTTTCTGAGCAGGGGCAAGGGCCAGTGAGACAGCTCCAGATGGGACCAGGGTCTTTGTGCCACAGGCTTCCACTGATTTCCTACAATTTCAATGAAAAGATATCAGTCACTCAAGAGAAAAGACTGATTCTTGCAAACCTCAAGCTGCCTGTAATTGGGACTATATTTATTTGCCATTTTGCACCCGAATGCCAGAAACCCTAAAATAGGTTCTCCTGCCCGGAGATAGCCTACACCAGGCTGCCTGGGTTTGAATCAAGGCTTCCCTGAGGACCAGCTCTGTGACCTCTAGCAAGTCTCTTTACCCTTTTTGTGCCTCAGTCTCTTTACCTACAAAAAAGAGGAAAATGACCTGCCTTGTAGGGCTGTTGGCTATATAATTATTATTATTTTTGTTATTGATGAAAAACTGCATTTGGGCTTCTAAGTAGTATTTCGGGATTTGTCACAGAGCACCCACACTTTGTGCTGGTTAGAGAAGTCATTTTAAGGCATTTTGCTGCTGCCACTCAGAAGCAGGCCGAAGGTCTTGGGCTCTGACTTCCGCACCCTCCCTGCAGCCGCCCCACCTGAGCTAATGCTGGTGCCCCTCTCCCAGGGCCGCCACCCACAGCTCTTCTGCCTCCTGCGTCACTTCCCTGCTTCCCATTGCGCTAGGTCCGAGCTCAACACCTGGGGCTGGGGGAATGGAGGGAAGAGAAGGCAGGCCGGGCGGAACATCTCCGGCCTCTGTGGAACAGTCCCTACCAGGTGGAGGAGTTGGATTCAGGGCTCATGGATTCCCTGGCATCTGTGAGGTGATAACTGGCCTGTCCCCTTCCTAGATGAGGCCACCAGGTCCATCCCACAAGGACTTCTGCAGTCCAGTTAGGAGACGCACCTGTCAGTCTCCAGTCACAGGGCCCTGGGTGGCTGCTAGTTTCAGAAGGCGCAATCTCTCCCTGACCACAGAGAACCCTGACGCCATCGCACCTTCCTCCCCTTCCCTGTGGTGCAGGAAGGCTTCCCCTAGCCAGGAACTGCCCAGGTGAGGAGACTCTCCGAGCCCTTGCTGGGTGGCCCTGAGCGTCAGACCCAGTAGTAATGCTTCGTGGGAGAAGGAAGTCTCCAGTAAAATGGTGAACCAGGGGGCATGTGCCCTGGGGAAGGACATGGCCACCATGGGCAGGGCAAGGCAGAGCATGGGGAAAGCAAGGGGACAACAGCACATTTACGTGACCAACCTTAAGGTAAGAGGGCCTTTCTTTTTTGTGTGTGAGGAAGATCAGCCCTGTGCTGACATCCATGCTAATCCTCCTCTTTTTGCTGAGGAAGACCAGCTCTGAGCTAACATCTATTGCCAATCCTCCTCCTCTTGTTTCCCCAAAGCCCCAGTAGATAGTTGTATGTCATAGTTGCACATCCTTCTAGTTGCTGTATGTGGGACGCGGCCTCAGCATGGCCGGAGAAGCGGTGCGTCGGTGCGCACCCGGGATCCGAACCCGGGCCACCAGCAGCGGAGCGCGCGCACTTAACCACTAAGCCACGGGGCTGGCCCAAGAGGGCCTTTCCTGCACTGCCAGTGGTGTGTAAATTGTTGGATGTTTCTGAAAGGCAATTTGGCGGTTTGCCTTTCCAATATTCCTACCGTTTGCCTCAGAAAGGAAGCGAGGAATCTTCCTAAAAAATTGATCAGAGATGTTCATTGCAGTGTTATTTATTTTTTGCTGAGGAAGATTGGCGCTGGGCTAACATCCATGCCCATCTTCCTCTACTTTATACGGGACGCCACCACAGCATGGCTTGACAAATGGTGCGTCGGTGCACGCCCAGGTCCGAACCTGCGAACCCCAGGTGGCTGAAGTGGAGCGTGCACACTTAACCACTTGCACCACCGGGCCAGCCCTGCAGTGTTATTTTTTTTAATTAAAAAATCTTTCAGTGTTCAACATGAAGAGACCATTGATTAAATTTCAGTGTTGTCATAAGTTTGAATATAATACAGCCATTAAGAATGATGGGGGGGCCTGCCCCATGGCTTAGTGGTTAAGTGCGCGCACTCTGCTACTGGCAGTCTGGGTTCGGATCCAGGCGCGCACCGACACACCGCTTCTCTGGCCATGCTGAGGCCACGTCCCACATACAGCAACTAGAAGGATGTGCAACTATGACATACAACTATCTACTGGGGCTTTGGGGAGAAAAAGGAGGAGGATTTGCAATAGATGTTAGCTCAGGGCTGATCTTCCTCACAAAAAAACAAAACAAAACAAACAAAACGATGGGGGCCGGGGCCGGCCCAGTGGCATAGCGGTTAAGTACATGAGCTTTGCTGCGGTGGCCCCGGGGTTCAGATCCCGGGCGTGAACTGTTGCACTGCTTGTCAAGCCATGCTGCGGTGGCATTCCCACATAAAGTGGAGGAAAATGGGCATGGATGTTAGCCCAGGGCCAGTCTTCCTCAGCAAAAAGAGGAGGATAGGCAGATGTTAGCTCAGGGCTGATCTTCCCACAAAAAAAAAAAAAAGAATGATGGGCGCCGGCCTGTGGCATAGTGGTTAAGTTCAGCACATTCAGCTTCAGCAGCCTCAGTTTGCCAGTTCAGATCCCAGGTGGGGACCTACACCATTCAGCCATGTGGTGGCAGCAACCCACATATAAAGCAGAGGAAGATTGGCACAGATGTTAGCTCAGGGCGAATCTTCCTCAGCAAAAAAAAAAAAAAAGATGATGTTTATGAAAAGTTTTTTTTGTCATGAGCCTAAATTTATTTAAAATAAAAAGTGTGAGATCCAAATGTGTGTGTGTGTGTGCAATGTGTTCTGGACTGTGTGCGCCCAGATACCTCCACATTCTCAAGTCTTCCTTTCCTGTCAATGTCTAAATAGAGTAGTTTGCATCCTCCTGTAATAGACTATGGGAAGTCCACCTTGCCCTGCCTCAAAGCTCTGATGATTCCAGGATGGAGAAGTGCCTTATGATTCTCATGAGTCAGTCCATGCCACCGCCCGCTTCTCTCCTGTGGCCCCCTCCTGGCTGTGGCCCTTGGGGCCTGTGGCCATGTCCCCTCTACCTTTTCCTCATGGAGGATCCCAACCAACTCTCTGTTTTCCTTCCGAAGCCTCACTACCACCCAGTCCATTGTCCTGTGTTACAAGCCGCCCTCCACAGGCCCGGGGCCTGGCCCTCTCTCCTCACATCTGGCCCTTTCTCCATACTCGCAAGCCCTCCCCTCTGTTTTAGGTTATCAAGGAATAATTTCTAAAATGTCTTTCAATTTAGCGCTCTTTATGCTTGGCCTTTCAGACTGTGGGGGAGGTGGGGGGAGGTGAGTGCTGCTTACATTTCCCAGATAAAAGGAAATCACTTCCCCTGAGATAAATTATGACATTCTCTAAACAGCTGCAGCAGCTGCAGTGACTGACTTAAATGCCACTCTTCCCTTCTCGAGACACGTGTAGAAACTGCAGACACAAGCAGAATGAGAATATATCAAAATGGAACAGGAATTGCCTTTCAGTAACTTTTCCCTGCGTTTAAAGCACCTTTTATTGCTTCATGCTCAACAACAGGATACGTTACTCATAAATATTTTTACAGCTGTATTAACAAACGCAGGTGAAGGTAAAGAGCAGGGTCAGGAATGTCCTGAGGACAGGCCAGCGGGGGAGGGCGGGCCGAGGGAGGCCCCAGCCCTGTGCGCCCACCCTCCGCTTCTCCAGGGCAGAGGCTGCCCCACCGCGGAGGCCCGGCGCGCGAGCCAGTCCGGGCCAGCGGGGCCCCGGGGGATGTCTGCTGGGGGCTCCTGGGGGCGTTCCTCCCTAATAAAAAAAGACCAAGGAGAAAGGCTCCTTTTCTTTGGTCAGATGTTCTGTCTGCAGTGCCGAGATCCGCGGCTACCATGTTGATGCCATGAGGCGACAAGCCTGCAGGTCAGGGCAGCAGCAGCGGTGGCGAGCCTGGCCCGACCCGGGGACCACATCCTTCGTGCGCGAAGGAACCACCGTGGTGCGTCCGGGGCTCGGTTACAGCGGAGGGCATCCCGACTGTGGGACTGAGAACAGCTTCCTCCAGGAGGGCTGGTGCCACGGTGAGAGGGCAGACGTGAAGGGAAGTGAAACTGCCCCCCGGGGCACAGGGAGACCAGCTGGGTCGAGCCCCGAAGGTCTGACGATCGGCGATCGGCGTAGACGCGGCTGCAGGAGGGCGCCTGTGGGCGCGGCCCCGGGCACGCAGCGGGCGGCAGGAGGTGGGACGGGCCTTCTCGCTCCTCCCCCAGGGCCGGCCCTCCGCGTGGGGCCCGGGTCTGCGGCCCACCTGGCGGGGGGGGGGGGCGGGCGGGGCGGGGAGACCTGAAGAGTCTCCCACCGGCAGCACCAGGTCTTCGCATCTGGGAGGAGACGGGGGGCCTGGCCACATTGGTTTGCCTTTTGTGGTTCACTCACTGAACGTCATCAGAGGAGGTTTGTTTTATGAACTTGGCACAAAGTAATTTCGGGGCCTGACGCTAACAAGCCTGCTGTGCCCTCTTCATGAACAAGAAGCTGGAAAATCTCTGGCTTTTGGCAAACTCACGATGAAATGACTAGCGCTCTGGACACAGCTCTTGTAGTTCTTGTCTGCCTCCAGGCCGCTGTGATTACTTTATTCAAAATGAAGTGTCTCCGTTTCAGGACAAGAAACAGTTGAAAAGCTATAAATAGTGGTTAATTTGGTGTTCAGAGATGGTGATAATCAACCCTATCTCACAGCTCGATGAACAGGAGGACCAGGAGGGTAATTTTTGTTCACTTTTGTTATTGAACCTCTTTTTATATTTACCTTTAAAGAATTTGCACATTGTTTCTCTCTCCCCTTTAGTGAACCTTAACATAGAAACAAAGTAAATTTTTAAGAAAGATTTCATATGGGGCCGGCTGGGTGTCCTAGTGGTTAAGTTCACACGCTCAGCTCCGGTGGCCCAGATCCTGGGCGGGGGCCTAGGAACAGCTCATCAAGCCATGCTGTGGTGGTGTCCCACATACAAAAATAGAGGAAGATGGGCACAGATGTTAGCTCAGGGCTAATCTTCCTCAGCAAAAAGAGGAGGATAGCAATGGGTGTTAGCTCAGAGCGAGTCTTCCTCACAAAAAAAAAAAGCATTATATGTAGAAATGAAATTTTATATTTCTCAGCCTTAAATTTGACAGCAGGTAGAATGGGCAATTATTGTTTTGCCTGCTGAACAAGCTTCTTTTCTAGAAACTTCTACCTCTGAGATTTGTCTCATCCACTAATTCTGTCTACATGGTTAGTATAAGTCACCATGTTAGTACCGAGTGACCCGAGCCAGGAGGACTCCCCTTCTTAAAGTCCCAGCACCCTGGAGACAGTCCACTGGTCCAGTCGACTCTCCCTGGGCAACTGCAGTCCCTCTGAAAGAATTTATTTATTTATTTATTTTTAAATTTTTTTTCCCCAAAGCCCCAGTAGATAGTTGTATGTCATAGCTGCACATCCTTCTAGTTGCTGTATGTGGGACGCGGCCTCAGCATGGTGGGAGAAGCAGTGCCTCGGTGCATGCCGGGGATCTGAACCTGGGCCACCAGTAGCGGAGCACGCTCACTTAACCGCTAAGCCACGGGGCCGGCCCTCTGAAAGACTTTAGAATTAGGGCTAAGGAATCCAGGCTAGGTCTGGGCATTCGCTCCAGCTAAGGTGACACAAATCTGGGAAATTTTGGTATTAGCTATTTTTAAAATAGATTTCTTTTTTTTTTTTTTGTGAGGAAGATCTGCCCTGAGCTAACATCTGCCAATCTTCCTCTTTTTTTTTGCTAAGGAAGACTGGCCCTGGGCTAACATCCATGCCCATCTTCCTCTACTTTATATGGGACGCCACCACAGCATGGCTTGCCAAGCGGTGCGTCAGTGCGCACCCGGGATCCGAACCAGCGAACCCTGGGCCACCGCAGCGGAGCACACGCACTTAACCGCCTGCGCCACCGGCCCGGGCCAGCCCCTCGATTTCATTTTTTTAGAGCAGTTTTAGGTTCTCAGCAAAACTGAGAGGACGGTGTGGAGGTGTCCCACATACTCCCTGCCCCCACATATGCACAGCCTGCCCCACTATTGCCGTTCCTCACTGGAGCACTATGTTCATTATACTGGATGACACCACAGTTACACATCATTATCACCCAAAGTCCACAGTTTCTGTTGGACTCTTTGTGGACTTGCAGCGAGGCTGAGGTTGTAATCCCTGGAAAGCATCAGAGCTGGAGTCTAGGGCTCCTGGAATGGCAGCAGCTTACAGACATAGACAAAATGCCCACGTTCAAATAGGCCCTTAGCCAGGGCCACTTCCCCTTCTGTATGGCTGGCCTAGGGCCAGGCTGGTGGGCCTAAGACTCTACAAGCTTCTCCTCCATTCAGACCTCAGAGGAGACGGCAAGGATTCCCATGGATGCCAACCCAGACTGGCCTCCCCGCTGGGCAGGCCGGGGAGGAGCCAGGAGGGTAAGGGTAGAGTTGACTTTACATTTGGAGTCACAAAGACTTGACGGGGGACCAGCACCTTTAGGGGGTTTATGGTTCCAAACTACAAACGAAGCCCAGGGCCCCCCAACCTCTGCCCCACACCTTGCATGCCAGCCTTTTCTATTCTGCCCATTGCTTCTCAGGCACCCAGACCCTTGCCTGGCCTTCGTCTAAGCTCTTTCCTCTACCTGGAATGTACTTGGCTTTTTCTGGATCTCCATTTCCTTGTCTATAAAGAGGGATAGTACAGTAGTCCCCCTTTATCCACAGTTTTGCTTTCCATGCTTTCAGTTACCCGTGGTCAACCATGGTCCGAAAATATTAAATGGAAAATTCCAGAAATAAACAAATCGTTAAGTTTTAAATTGTGTGCAGTTCTGAATAGTGTGACGAAATCTCGAGCCATCAGGCCTGAGACGTGAATCATCCCTTTGTCCGGAGGATCCATGCTGTATATGCTCCCCACCTGTTGGTCACTTAGTAGCCGTCTCAGTTATCAGATCAACTGTCGAGGTATCGAAGTGCTTGTGTTCAAGTCAACCTTATTTTACTTAGTAATGGCCCCAAAGTGCAAGAGCAGTGATGCTGGCAATTCACATACGCCAACGAGAAGCCGTGAAGTGCTTCCTCTAAGTGAAAAGGTGAAAGTTCTCGACTTAATAAGGAAAGAAACAAAATCATATGCTGAGGTTGCTAAGATCTACAGTAACTTTTATTACAGCATATTGTTATAACTGCTCTTTTATTATTAGTTATTGTTGTTAATCTCTTACTGTGCCTAATTTATAAATTAAACTTTCTCACAGGAACTATGTAATAGGAAAAAACATAGAAGACATAGAGTTCGGTGCTATCTGCAGCTTCAGGCATCCACTGGGGGTCTTGGAACGTATCCCTGGTGGGTAAGGGGGGGACCCCTGTAATTCTCATTCTATTCTGAGAGTCAGATGATCGTTTAAAGGTGCTATCAGCCTGGAGATGAGGAGGCCCTGGGGCAGAGAAAATGATCTTGACCAGAGTAACTCTGGAAGGCAGGACCAAGAGCAGTGGGGAGAGTGACAGGGAGAGAGATTCTAGTGAAGGATCAGAGAAAATCAGAGATAGAGCAGGCTGCTTCAGGAAAGGGTGAAGTCCCAATCCCAAGGAGGTGAGACAAGCTGGAGAGTCCTTTGGCAAAGAAGCTAGGAGTTGAGAATAGACAGGGTTTGGACTTGAAAAGTCTAGCTCTGAGAGAAGTACTAGCATCAGCTTTGAGATCTGCGTCCAAATCCCGACGCCACCTCTTACCAGCTAGGCTCCTCTTCTCTCCTCGCCTCAGTTGCCTTGCACATGGCAGGGAGGTAACGAGTGTCTGCCCCGTAGGGCTCCTGTAAGGATGCATTGAAGTGGGAGAGATGAACGAGCCCGCAGGCAGTAGGATCCAGGACTTGGGAAGTGTTGTTAAATCACCATTTGGTTCTGAAGAAGGGTAAACAGAGTGAAGGGCACGATGGGGTGGACATTGGTGGACATTGCTGTTGCTCCCAGGCCCAAAGTCGGAAAGGCCATCAGCAGGCAGGAAGACAGAGGGTGGAAGCAGGTAGTGTATTCTAAGCAGAGAAACAAGAGAATAAAATGAATTGGGTATACAGGCATTGATTGTTCCTGAACTCGCTGATTCTGCTCCACAGCTCTTTAAGTGTATCTTTGCATCAGTGCCATACGGTCTTGATTACGCTGGCTTTATACTAGGTCTTGAAATCTGGTAATATAAGTTCTCCAACTTGGTTCTTCTTTTGCAGTGTTGTTTTGGCTATTACATGCCCTTTGAATTTCCATGAAAAGTTTGGAATCAGCTTGTCAATTTCTATAAAGAGTCTTCTGGGCTTTTGATTGGATTGCATTAAATCTAAAAACTGGAGGAAGGGCCGCCCCATGGCTTAGCAGTTAAGTGCGCGCGCTCCGCTGCTGGTGGCCCGGGTTCGGATCCCGGGCGCGCGCACACCGACGCGCCGCTTCTCCGGCCATGCTGAGGCCGCGTCCCACGTGCAGCAACTAGAAGGATGTGCAGCTACAACATACAACTATCTACTGGGGCTTTGGGGGGAAAAAATAAACTAATTTAAAAAAAATTAGAAAAAATAAAAACTGGAGGAAAAGAATATCTTCACAATATTGAGTCTTCCAATTTATGAATGTGTTCTATCTCTCCATTTATTTAGATCTTCTTTAATTTCTCTCAGCAATATTCTGAAGTTTCAATGTAGCAGTCTTGCACATCTTTCATTAGATTTAGTCCTAAGTATTTTTTATTTTTTGATGCTGTTGTCAATGGTATTTTATATTGAGGTATAAGTAACATACAATAAAATGCACAAAACTGAAGCGCTCGGTTCAGTGAGCTTGGGCAGTTTTATACATCTGTATAACCATCACCTAAAACAAGATATAGAACATTTCCATCATCCCAGAAAGGTTCCTGAAGCCACTTTCCAATCATCCCATCCCCACCCCAGCCCACGAAAGAGCAGCCACTTCCTGATCTCCATCACTATAGATTTAGTTTTGCCTGTTTGGGATTTCATGTACTTCACGCAGTATGTATTATTTTGAATCTTGCTTCTTTGACCTAACATAATGTATTTGAGATTAATCCATGTTATTGTGTGTCAAAAGTTTATTCTTTTTATTGCTGAGTATTATTCCATTATATGAATAAACAACAATTTGTTCATCCATTGGGTTGTTTCTAGTTTTGGGGCTATTGTGTATAAGAATGCTATGAAGAGCCTTGCACAAGTTTTTTTTGTATATTTATGTTTTCACTTCTCTTGTGTAAACACCTAGGAACAGAATTGCTGGGCCATAGGGCAGATGTGTGTTTGACTTTATTATAAAATGCCAAACAGTTCTCAGAGTTGTTTTTACCATTGTACATTCATGCACATTTTTTCTTTTACGGTTCATGCTTTTGGTGCCCTGCCCAAAAAATCTGTACCTACACTAAGATCAGAGAGATTGTTTCCTATATTTTCTTCTAGAAGCTTAATGGTTTTAGGTTTTATATATAGGTCTATGATCCATCTCCACTTTAAATTGTTATTCAGAGTGAGAAAGGTTTGAAGTTCATTTTTTTCTGTACAAATATCCAGTTGTCTCAGCAACATTTAAAAAAAAAAAGACTTTCCCCACTGAGGAGCGTTTAATCCATTTTCCACTGAATGTAATTATGGCTGATTGGGTTGAAGTGTACTATCCTGTTACTCTCCATTTTCCACCTTTGTGGTTCCTTCTCTGCTTTCTTTTGAATTAACTGACTAATCGCTGGTATTGCATTTAATTTCCCTGTTGCCTTCTTAGTGCTCTCTCTCTCTCTCTGTTTTAAAATCATTGTTGACATTGATTGCTTTAGAGCAGGGCTTCTCAACCTTGGCACCATTGACCTTGTAGGTCAGATAATTCTTTATGGGGTGTGCTTTCTTTGTATTTATCCTCCTTGTGGTTTGCCGATCTTCCTGGTTCTATATGTTGATGTTTTTCATAAAATTTGAGAAGTTTATAGCCGTTATTTCTTCAAATACTTTTCTGCCCCATTCTCACTCTTGTCTCTTTCTGGCATTTGAGTAATATGTATCTTCACTGTTTCCTAGTGTCCTACGTGTCCCTGACGTTCCTTCAATCTTTTTTCTCATCTTTCCTTCAGATCAAGTAATTTGTATTGATCAAGTTCACCGATTCCTTCTTTTGCCATCTCCAAGTTATGTTAATCCAATCCAGTGAATTTTTCATTCCAGTTATTTACTTTTCTGTTCTAGAATTTTCATTTTTAACTTTCCATTTCTCTGTTGAGATTCCCTATCTATTTTCTCATTAAGACCATAGCTGCCTTTAATTCCTTGAACATATTTAACATGGCTGCTCTGAATTCTGCTCAGATCAATACCTAGGCCTCTCAGGGTTGGTTACTGTTGACTGCTGTTTTTTCTTGACTATTGGTCACATTTTCCTGTTTCTTTTCATGTCTGGTAATTTCTTGATTTTATATTGTACTAGACAATGTGAATAATGTTTTAAAAATGTAAATATTCTGGATTCTATTATCTTCCTCTGAAGGGTTTTGATTTTTGCTTTCTATTCTAGTAAGTGGTTCAGTTATTACCTGATCATCTTGATCTTGTTTTTGGGGGGATAGAGGCAGGGGGGACATGTTATGGTTTGTTTCAGCCGGTCTGTAAAGGCCTAAGGTGCTCCCAAGCCCCTCCAACTTGTTGGAACTCAATTTCCCACCTCTGTCTCTCTTGTGGATCTTGTCAGCACTTGGTTTTAGGCTCAGTTAGGCTAGGTCTGAAGTAGGCCTTAACTTAGACAGTGGTCCTTACCCTTAAGGCACAGCCTAAGTGTCTCAGCTCAATGTCTAGGTTGTTAACAATGTGTAATATTGAGGTGTCTCCACTCTGCTTTAGGACAGAACTTGATATTCCCCAGCAATTCTCAGTCTTTAGTTTTTCTATTCCCCTCTCAATCCTGTAGCAGCCACTTTCTGTTAAGCCCTGGGTGTTTCATCCTGCACACATGCCGTAAAGCCCTCAGCTAGGGACTCATCAGAGGCCCACACATAGACTTCTGAAGCTCCCCCTCTGTACAGCTCTCCACAGATTCTAGCCACTTCGCTTACCCCAAACTCTGATTTCTGTATCTTCTGTTCAGCTCTCCTTGGACTCCGGCTTGCTGTGCCACAATCAGAAAATTGTCCCCTCATAGAGAGCTGAAGTGATCATGGGACAACTTGTGGTTCCTTCTCTCAAGGATTGCTGTCTTGCACTGCCTGTGTCTCATGCCTGAAAACAGTTGCCTAAGAGAATTTGTCTAGTTTTATGGTTGTGTAGGGTGGATGGCCTACTTCAGTACCAGGTAATCTGTGAGCGCTGCAAGAGGAAGCCCTGTAGACTCCTCAGGTGAATTGTTCCTGAGGCCCCATTTAAATACTTATTGCCCTTGGATTCCATGAGACAGTACTAAAATCCTTATATTAAAGTCCCCTTTCTGCTGAAGTTACCAGGATCTGCTGTTGTTACCTCAAAAAACCAGATAGATTGTCACTACTATATTTCTAAAATAAAACAGAAGGAAGGTGAGAGAGAGAGAGAATATAACCCATACTGTAAGTGAAGGGGCGGGGGTTTGTGGCTCTTGGTTCCTATTTCTTTGGCTCTGTGGCTGGTATTGGAAAAGTCCATAATTCTTACTCTAACCCAGATGACAAATATCCATCCTGAAATCTCTAATCACACCCCGCATTTCTATGTTAGAAATTTTCTACCCAGAGAAAGGAGTGGAAGACCAGAATTTGTGGGCTGCCTTCTCTGATCTAGCTATCAAATATTATCTTTAATAAAAAGGAGAAAAATAATCCAAGGCCACATTTATCTGCTTTGTTACACCCAATTCCAAATTCAGCAATCTGGTGATTAACTTTTATGGTTCTTCATCAAGGTCTCAGGCTCTGTTCATTTTTGGGCATTTCCTCTTTAGAATACCTAAAAATAGTGCTACATGTGTACAGGTGTGTGTGTGTGTGTAAGATTATATATATATATATATATTTATATATATATATATAAATATATATATATATTTCACTCTGTCTCCAAATTTCAGTGTTCCTGCATCTTGTGAAAAGCTTTGCAGATGGATATTCTTTTCTGAACACTTTTCTCAGAGGTGTGTCATGCTGTGTTGCTGGAGTGCAAACATATGTGTAGCTAATCCAGCCCTGATCACCTAATACTGGTTACACTATATAAACTTTGTTGATTAAGTCTAAAGCTGGGTAAAAATTGTTATGTTAACAATAAACAATTTTTGTTGCATACATTTGTATACATTTTAAAAAGTTACCTTGTTTTGAACTAGAGGCAGGCTTATTCCTGTTTCAAACGAAAGCACCCGAAGTCTCAGTATATCCTAGTCTCTTGCTTCTGTTGTGCTTTGGTCTTATCCTTGGCTTATGAATTGTTTTTCTGCTTTCTATCTGGAATCCCAACTCAATAGCTACTCCAACTCAAAAGCACTGAGAAGTTATGAAATTGCAGAACAGACATTAGAATGGAAAATAAATTTAACAAAAAGAAAATGGCAAGCAGTCCCATGTATAAAGTCCAATAACTTTAATGTGTTTATTTTTGCTTTACTCTTGTCATCAAGGGTGAATTTTTAGCTGTTCCTTTCGTACAACAACAGAGAATCAGTGATTGCATGAACACATTAGTCTCTACAAGGCTAAATCTACCCCTAGCACACATTAAAGGGACCAGAATGACACACCATGCATCTCGGGTGACCGTGCACTACCATATACTCTGAGCCCTACACCAAATTGACATTTTAACTTTGTTTCAAATGTCTCTTAGAGACAAATATAGAAAGTAGGTATAAAAACCTCTGAAGAATACCAAGAGTAATGAGATTTTGCCAAGGTTTGGTTGTATTTATTATGGATAGTTTTCAGGGACTAACTTACCAGAAAGCCTGACGGATTTGAGCAGTCATTTTGACCTGTGATTTAATTATTAAATACAACTTGAAGTCCTAAAAGAAAGCATTGTCTAATAAATTATGGATCCTGCTATCTTTTTATAAACAAACAACCTCTTATGATTTTAAAAATAGCAACAACATGCTGATGGAAAAATTTTCATGATGTTGAAATAGGTAGAGTAAAAGCTTATAAAAGTCACTCTTTCTTTTTTTTTTTTTTTAAAGATTTTATTTATTTTATTTTTTCCCCCCAAAGCCCCAGTGGATAGCTGTATGTCGTAGCTGCACATCCTTCTAGTTGCTGTATGTGGGACTCGGCCTCAGGATGAACAGAGAAGTGGTGCCTCGGTGCGCACCCGGGATCCGAACCCGGGCCACCAGCATCGCAGCGCGTGCACTTAACCACCAAGCCACAGGGCCGGCCCTAAAAGTCACTCTTTCAAAACTCAGCAGGGAACGAGATCAGAGCATTTTGAGATATTCATGAAAAATACTACTCAATTAAGTGGGTTTTTTTCCCTCTTACTCTCTCCAACCCTCCTTTCCTCCTCTCCTTCCTTAACAACTGGGCTCCATCTATGGTTTTAATCATACCAAATCAGGTTTGACTTAATTTGAATTTCCTTTTATATGATTAAAAACAACAAATCCCCCACTTTTGATCAAAATGAGATATTCTCAGTCTCTTATCATTCATTCTCTATCATTCTAATTCAATAGGATTCTAATGTAACTTGGCAATAGCTAATATTATTTAGATAAAGAGATATTTAGGGAAGATAACCAGGCAAGAAATTTAGAAGGAAGCAATGGCTTCTGTGGTTAAAAATAAAAGTCTGGTATTCAGTTTTGCTTTGCCGTACAGAAAATAGATGTTGCTGTTCTTGTTTACAATATACAACTGAAATCCCATGCCTAGGCTCTGGAATGTCTAAAGTAACTATGGATACCAAATTTATGATTGGAAAAAAATCTGGCATTTAGTCTTCTATTCATATTTAAAATCAAGACATAATTTTATTCCTGAAATATGTTGATTATCTATATGACGAATTCACTAATTTATATACTCAGGAACACTGATGATAAACACTCTCAGTTCTGGGTTCAATTTGGGGGCATGAGGTTGTTATACTATATAGCCTCTTGGGAACAAAAGTGAAAAAAAAGGCCATGGAGAGATGTTCTCACCGTTCCCTGTTCTCCTTTTCTGTAATTCTCTCTTTCCTCCAGAAGGATTCTGCAGGGACAGACACCCTGACTTTGTCCTTCAGCTGAGCCCTTGCACTGCTGCTATCCCCCTTGGGCAGAGGCTTCCAGTGGTACCTCCCACTGGGACAGCCATGCCCCTGCCCTGGGGACCACCCAGGAGGCTCCATCTCACCTCCCCACTCTATCCTTGAGAAATTTAGGTGACCTAACATGGAGTAATTATCTGATGTAATTTGCTTGGATGTGGGTAAGATGTTCCCAATCTTTTACCATTCACTCTCTATTATGTGTAGGGAAGAATTACTCTAATTCTGCCCTGTTCTCACAAATCTAAGCCCACTGAAGGAAATCATAAAAGATGCCAATTTTCACCTCATTCAGCCAATACTGAGCATTATAGTATCTGTGAAGCCTCCCCTGGGCTGTAAGTGCCAGGAAGGCAGGGATGGTGCCCGAGTGCTCAATTAGACTATCAGCACATGGCAGATGCTCAGAAAAAACATTAATAAAGGAAAGAATAAAATATACAAACAGATTTACTTATAGCAAAAATAGTGACTTTCCCAATGAAATCTGTTCATAAGATAGATCAATCTGTTATAAATGCAATGATGCTTTTGTTAAAAAAACCACCTTGTGCATTTGGTGTATAGGAACTACGTATGTGAACACAGACCACACTGGGGTGTTTTGGAATTAACCGTTTCTTTACTATTTTCCAGGCTTGTCAGAATAATTGTTCTTCTGAACTCACTAAAATTTCTTCTTCTTCTTTTGTTTTTGTTTCTTTTTTTCTGGCTGACCATGCAGACGTTCCAAACTATTTTTCTTGAATGTGATTCCACCTGTGCCATCAATCCTATGAAAAGGAAGCTTCAAAATTCCGTCCTCATCAACATGTAAGCAAAGCATTAGCCACTACTCTGAAGGGGAGCCCTGCACCTGAGTGGGGAAAGGCGGGAACGACTGCCTCCTGCTGATCCACGTGCCCGTGTCAGCAACCGCTACTGAACACAACGTGGGCATGCTAGGAGTCTCATTAGCCAATTTTGATAACCAATTTCTCACTTTTAATGTCTGGGTATCCCTAAAGGTCCCACCCCCAATTCCTTGACTATCATTTCTACCTTTGCTTCTACATGAACACATTTTAAGTTATGCATTGTCTAATTAATATAGAAATATGTTGAGATAATGCATGATATTGCATTTAACCTCTGAACTTCTTAATGACAAAAGGTGATGAGAAGGTGGCTGATTCCTACAGAGGCAGCAAGTGGCCCAGCAGATCGTCCTGCCCCCTAACTGTCCCTCATCACAGTCTGCCACCAGAGCCTTCCCAGTAATCTGCTTGTGCTCAGAGCTAGGGACACGAGTCCCTCGAGGTTTTTGACATTAATTTGGTTTTGGCAAAATCAGAGGGGATTTTGTGGCTAATAATGCCAGATTATAGGACGTCTACAATACACAGAACCACATCTCTAAAGCCTGCACCTTTGCTGCTTGCTTGCTTTTTGGTGGAGTTTTGAATTGTGACGATGCCTACGATGGTCTGTTAAAGTGAACAGAACTACACGCTCTCCTCCAAGTCCTCAGCTTGGATTTATTAAAATGATGGTACAAATGATGGTGTGGTTATTGCCAAACACATAAAAACTACCATAATCGACCCTTCACTAAACACTTGCAGCTTAACAGTGGTAAAAATAATGGACAAAGCATCGACATTATGAAGAATTGGCACAAAAATTTACGTTAGAAAACATGTTCAGAAGCACATGTCTACCGGAAGCCTTACAGCGTCCACTGTCACTTGCCCTTCGCAATCCGCCTCCTGGCCTAACTGATTTTACTCTCCGTTTTTCACTATTTTGTATAACGTCCAGAAGGCAGGTGTAGTCTAAATATTAAATATAATTTTAAATTAATGACTTTACCCTAAATTCACTTTGTGACATGTTTTCGACTAGATTTCTTTCATCCCTTATTTTGGGATTCTCTCTGAGAGCTTCCCAAACACACTGCCCAGGCTGAGAGTGATGAGCAGGGAGCTGGAGTCAAGCCTTACATTTCAGGCAAGAGATGACTTGCCAAACTTAATTATATACATAAAATGTGAAAGGTGGGACAACATGGGACGGGGACTTTAGAACGAATGAGCTTTGATTTCAAATCATTTCACTGAATCTGGAAAGAACGACAGAGGAAAGAGAGTAAATAAGTGTTAATAGTTTACATTTCCATTGTTATACAATGGACACATAATTTAAAAAATCTGCTTAAAATTTTAAAAATGAATTAAAACCAAATATGCCTTTTCCCCCCTTTCCTTTTATTTTCAGTAATTTTTTCACTCTCACAGTGATGAAATGTAGAAATATTTATTTTGATTCAGTCTTGGAATGAATTTGAGAAATCCCTAGCTATGGTGAGGCTCTTGCTTATTATTCACATAAAAGAGGGGAGACGATGTTTAGAGCTTCAAGGTGGATTGCTGGGCTTCTGCTATCAACGTGAGGCTCTGATGGTCATACTAAATCACACTCTTTCTTAACACAGCTTTTATAACAAAGCAGCCTCTTACATGAAAGGATCAGTGCTTCTAAATTGCTTGTTTTACTGCTACTATTATCAGTCACAATGAATGAGGAAACAGTAATATTTCTATACACCAGAATTTTCCAAAGTGGGGCCTATGGAACATGAGCTCCTTGAAATATTACTAGGTGTAACTCAAAAAAAGTTTCTGTGGTCAAATTAATCTGGAAAACACTGAGCTAACTGAAATTACATTTGTGGTGTGTTTTTTCCTTCTGCAGGACATTTAAATTAGAATTTATGTGCTTATATGCCCTAACTTTCTAACATGGTATGTTTCCCAAAGTCATTGACCCTGGAGCCCTATATTTGGAAGAGTACCTTTAGAACTTGTGTTTTGTGGAACACCTCTTGGGGAACACTGGATTCTATTACTCCTGCAGTGTTCAGCTAACTAGCTCAAAAGCCTAGATATCAACAGTTTAATCCAGGGCTGGCCCCGTGGCTTAGCGGTTAAGTGCACGCGCTCCCCTGCTGGCGGCCTGGGTTCGGATCCCGGGCGCGCACCGACGCACTGCTTCTCCAGCCATGCTGAGGCCACGTCCCACGTACAGCAACTAGAAGGAAACGCAGCTATGACATACAACTATCTACTGGGGCTTTGGGGAAAAAATAAATAAAATTATAAAACAAAGAAAAACAAAAAAAACAGTTTAATCCAGAGGCAATTAAATAGGCCCAGCATGGTATCTAATAGTCATGTCATTTCTGCAGAGCTGGGTCAGGAATGCTGCTGTGATGAGCTAAGGCAGTTTTGGGAGAATATTAAGGGAAGATCAGTCTAATGATGGGTCATAAGAAGGAAGAAAATGTCTGAGATCATTGGAAAATAAAGCTTTACCCAAAGTATGTATTCCTGTACTTTCAAATGAAATGTTGCCCTTTCTAAACCTTCTGCGTTGACACAGTTGCAAGAGTTAGATCTGGCAACAACTCAGGAAGAACAAATCAGGAAAATCAAGGTGTGCCTGGCAAAGGAACGAGTGATCTTTCCCTTCGTGAATCCCTCATGTATTGCCAGATACACCGTGATCCAGTTCAATAGTGTAATCAGTTTCCTAGAATCACTTCAGATAGGACTGAAATACAATCCTGTTTGCACAAAATGTATCTGGGTTGAAATCATTACAGCTGTATGAAATAAGGCCTGTTTTAAGTTATCTAGATTGCATATGCTCCTTTACTCTATCAGACACTCTCTGTAATACTCTTATCACATGGACAAGATTCAAGGGGCCAGTACCTTGATTCACAGCGAGGAATAGAATGTAGCCACTGGCTACCAGTAATGTGTACACATGGTCAGTCAGGTTATATTAGAACAGGACTTCAGACTTGAGTGCCTTGGGCAAGTTGGTCACATAAAATAAATGCAGGTCTTGGGAACTAGCTCTGGAGTTTCCACATAAGTATTGTTTATTCTTTTGATTAGAGAATTGAAAATACAATGAATTTTTAAAAATTTTCCTGCTCTCTCCCTCCCCTCCAAATGCTAACCTATTTTAAGAGTACAAATTGCCAGGGGAGCGGCAGCAGAGCAGTGCATTAATGAAGACCTGGGCTTGGCATCTTGCTGGGGGCTCATAAGCACATACTCGTTCGTTCCCAGCTTCATTTCTAAAAGACTGTAAAAACTATCCCAAAATCTGGCATCATGGGGGTTATTGGCAATGTGAACTCAGGCTAGGGAGTCTAGGCAGCCTTGGGCGACAATTCCAGAGCTTTAGCAGTACTGTTTAGGGAAGCCTCACATGCAAACTTCTCGAATCAGTTTCTCTACAGTTAGATTCAACCTTCCCTAGTCCCTAGAAAACAGGAGCGGCTGTGCGCCACAGGGCACCCGGGGGTGATGTGTGCCCACCCCAACAGCTGGAAGAGGGTCAGGGAGAGAGCGCCCCAGGAGGACAGGGGAAGGGAGCAAAGTACTCTGATTGTGGATGTAACTATTAACCATTGCCACTATTTTGCCTAGAACTTCTATCTTTTAAAAATCTATAAGTCAAAGTGGGAGGAAAAGAGGCAGAAAGGGACTAGGAAATACACACACTACTTGGTTAAAGTCAGAAATGAATTAATTCTACAAAGTAAAACTTAGAACACGCCTTGTGAACCTCAGAGGGAAAGTCATGCACCCCTGCACTCAGCACCATCTACTAAGACATTTTGCAGGGAAAATAAACACTAATTTACTAATTTAGTAGCTTTTTTCATCTTCACCAAAACATTACTATTTTCATTTTAGACAATAACAATGATCATGAAATTTAAAAATCTCTTCCCCTTATTGTGAATTTTGGGGTTAAGATAAAAATTAAAAAGGAATATTGACTACGTACCATAAAAGGCTGAGACTACTTAGTCCTGACCTTCAGTTAGACGGTGGGCTTTGCTAACTCTCCAGAGTCAGAACGTCCTGAATCTCCAGGAAAACTCAGGCCACCTGGCCTGAGGGTCCCATCACTGATCACAACCCGCGTGTTCCCCACATTCCCCCCCGACCCCACCCCAAATGCACACATCCAAATGCACACATCCAAACGTTCAGTGTCTTTCAATAGGCAAACACTTCAATCTAAAATGGCGGCAGATATCTTGTACTAGAATATTCTATGGCTAAAAAAATAACCAGGGTTCTAATATTGGAAATTCTAATGTTACAGTTTACAAAAGTAAGCAAATCTCTTGGGAAGTCATTATTAATTCTCATTGCAATCAAAGAAAAGGTTAGTGCTTGGAGGAATCTAACAGTCCTTGGTAGCCACAACAGAATCTTTTCATCCTCTAGAGTGCTCTCCTGGAAGCTGCTTCTGGAAAGCTCCACAGCTGAAGGAGGGCAGGGGAGGGGCACTGTGGGCAAGAGGTGGCCAGTAAATGGGGCCTTCGAGAAAGTATAACAACAAATGCCCACTCAAAAAGAACAAAACCAGGATACCCTGGCATGTCAGACACAGAGGATGGGAATGCAAAGGAAATCTTATTTGGCTGTTCGAGCTATCTCAGTCAGGCAAACAGGATGACCCAGCATTTCTGTCAATTAACTTATAAAATACTAAGATTGAAAACATGACTTTGGTGATAGGAAATGGAGAACAGCAAGCCTGGCCCCAAAATAACTCCGGCAGCTTAACAATACAGGTTCAAGCTTGAGTCCCCAACCAGCTTTGCTGCACTGAACGCAGGGCAGGCAGTGTGGGGCAGCTCGCGTTTGCCTGGGGAAAGCTACCTGGTACAGACGGTCATTTGCAACCAAAAGTCGAAGGCTGCTGCCTGTCTATCGTCCAGGAGAAGCACATCCCAGTAGCTCACCACTAAATTCCAAACTGCACTGGGAACTCTGTACTCGGCTTCAAGGTACACACATGCAGTTCCAGGCTGCAGCTCCTCAGAAGACTGCTTGAAAGACACTTGAAAACTACTGGAATAGGAGAGAAAAAAAACCTGCACAAAAACTGGCAGCTGGAGCTCACTGCAAGGGGGTCACCTCACCAGCTCTCTCCCAGTGCGAACAGCGGACTTCCCAAGGGGCACTGTGACTCATTCAGCCATTATTTTCCTCTATCTGCCCTTAGAGACGGAAGGAATTGTGGTACAGTGATTTGCTTTTTTCGCTTCCCCTAAGAGGTTTCTTGGTGATGAAAGACAAAAACCATGGTGTCCGGTGGTGGTGGTGAAGTTAAGAGCAGCCTAGTCCATAAGGTAAGGGTAAGCCAAAGGTTAAGGTCATGCACAGTTAGGACAAACGCACAAAGACTGGTCGGGTTAGGTACACAAAGTCTATTTAACTAATAAAGGGAGGGAGGGAAAAAGGTTATTTCTGCTGTGCAGGCGGCTCTCATCCTCCCCACTTCCCTCAGTCTCCAACAGCAGGCGCGGAATAATAAACCATCCCAAATCTGTGTCTGGGCCGCTGCTGAGCAGAAATCCTGGGCTCAGGAGGACAAAGCATCCTCAGACAGCTGCCCTTGGCAAGGGCGTGGCCACATGCCCCGACTCACAGGTGACCTGCGCCCCCGGCCCCCCGCCGCCGCTTCGGGAGCCTGCCCTGCTCACCGCCCCAAAGAGAGGATACAAAGTCGGATGCCCGGAGGGCGCCGCAAGGGTCTTGAAGAGAATCTTAAAAGGGAGACTATATGGCACATATGCCGTTCACGTCATACATGTGAATCTACAGCTAGATATTTATATATTTGAAACACTGGATGAAAGAGTTGGGAAATATGAAGAAACCGTTTTCCAGCCTCTCAACTACGTTGGCCAAGAGCACCCTCTGTCTATCACTGCGTACAGACCTAAGACTGCCAGGGAGGGGATCCCGTGTCCAGGATGGATGACCCTAATGCAACTCCCACACCTTTCACTACATTAAAAGAGACCAGTGTGTTGAAAGTCCTTTAGTCTAAGGCAGCTGAGACCCTGAAGGGCTCACTGCTCTTCTGTTTTGCTGCTATTCCTGAACTTCACCACCATGACTGTTATATTGTCAGGGCAGCCTCTGTAAAATGACTGTAAAACTATGCTCTTGGCCCCAAAGTGAGGTTCATCCAAGCGCTCCTTGATGAATCGGACAGCTTCTTCATTGCTGAAAGCATCCCAGAGGCCATCTGACGCCAAGATCATGAACTCGGGCTGGAGCTTGTCCAGGTCAAAGGTCAGGATATCTGGGTCTGGGATGACCACATTGAGATTTTTCAGTGGATAATCCCCCAGGGAGCGAGACATGGCCAGGATTCCCTGGACCCTCCAGGAGCCATTGAAACTGATGAAACCACCTGGAAAGAGAGAATGAGCCCGTTAGCCTGACCAGCTGATATCTCATCCACCTGGCAGAGTCTCGGTGCAAGTACAAAAGGCTGACCCTGCATGTGCTCCCCTCACCCCACCCCTGCACTGCCAGGAAGGAGCAGCTTTCCTGCTGCATGGCTTGAGGTTTCACACGACACCAGTAGATCCTCATGCCCTCATCCTGGGCATCTTAAAGGCCTTCAAGAATATATCAATACGAATATTGAGGCTGGGAGATACGTATGGGTGAGGGCATCTTGTGAACTCAACAACACCTTGGCAGCTCAGTGACTGACTCTAGGGGGCACTAGTGTAGGGCTTTGAGGAGACTGGCAAAGGAGAGGTGAAAGGTAGGGGGACGGGCACCAGAGACAACCACCGGGATACCTCATTTAGCTGGAGGCCACCCTTGGGTGCGCCTGTATAGATCTCAAAACAGCTCCCCAAATATGCTCAGGTGAAAGAACAGCGTATTTTAGCACAGTGGTTAAAGCTCAGGCTCTGGATCAGACTGCTTCAATTTGATTCTTGGCTCTGTCACTTCTAGCTACTGTGACTTTGGAGGAGAAACTCTCTCTCTCTGATCCTAGGTTTCTCTGGCTGCAAAATGGGGACAATGATAGTACCTATTCCACTGAGTTGTTGGGAGAAATAAAGGAGTTATTGCATATAAAATCTTAGCACAGTGCCTGACTATAACATGCACTCAATATTATATATTATTATTTTTTTCTTTAAGGTAGCTAGAACTTTGGTCATTCACATATTATTTGCTAGATATTTATTAAATATATATTCCATGCAAGGCAATTTGCAGGCTATAAAGTTACACAAAATCCAGACCTTTCTCTAAAGAAGTAGACAGTCTGACAGGAGGGAAAAGCCACATGTATTAACAGCTACCAGCATAAAGCAATCTTCTTCCAGGGAGACTAGTACCCCTAAATGCTGCAGACAGAGGGAGGAGGGAGGGATGATGTCTGGTTGTGATGATCAGGGAGGAGTGAGCACTAAAGCTGGGCTTTGAGTGATGGGTAGGACTGCCATGGGCAGGGATGTATGAGAACATTCCAGGAAGTGCAGTTTGGTGGGCAAGAGCAAGGCTCTGGAGTCAGACTGTCCTGGATCTCAGTTCTGGTCTCACCATTCACTAGCTGTGTGTCCTTGGACACACACGCCTCTTTGAGGCTCCACTTCCTTGGCTGTAAAATGAGGATAACGTTACCAACCTCAGAAAGAAGGCAAAGAGAAAGCGTAGGTAAAGCACGAGGCGTGGCTCCCAGCGCAGAGTGAGCACACAGTATATTGCGGCTGATATCACTGCTGTTGGAAACAGCATAAGGGGTGGAGACAGAAGGACCAACATGTATTTGGCCCAGACTGGTTGCAGTATATTGTCATGCTAAGTAGGACGGGGATAGAAGGAAGGCTGAGGTCAGAGAAAATACACTTAAAAATAATAAAATCAATCCTTGTCCCTTAAGCCTTGCTATAAAATACACTCTTGACACAGTCCCTACTGTGAAAAGGCAAATGTTGATGAGGTTCTGGGCAGAAGCTGACCTGCAGAGATTGAGCCAAGAGGCAGCAGGGGTCCACCCTGGCCAGGGCCCCAGGGTGTATGAGCTCCCCTGGCAGCTGGGCCTGCCACCTGGCGCACCCAGAGCCTGCAGGCACAAGTGTCAGTCTGGGGAGGAGAGGGAAGGATTCCTCCCTTCCACAGGTAGAAAAGAATCCCCCCACATAAAATTATGAAAATGTCATCATCAACTGCTAATCTTCCTCCAAGTCTTTGTCTCCATGTCACCTTAATGAGGCCTGCACTCACCACCCTACCTATAATGACGCCCCTGACACTCCCCATTCCTTTACCTGCTTTATGTCACTAGACAGCAGTTACCACCTCGTAATATACCAGATAATGCACTTATTTTTACCTATTTATTTTATTGTTAATGTCTGTCTACTCCATTCCCCACCCCTATCCCAATTCCAGAATGTGAATTTGTATCCCCAGCCCCTGGGTGCTGAAAAAATGAATGAAAAAGGGACCCTCCACTCCCTGGAATAGTAACTTATGCCAGGCACTGAGTTAGGTGCTGCGATTATAGAGACAAACAGACCCAGTTCCTGCCCTCAAAGAGCTCATAGTCGGGAAGACAAGGCAGATGAGAGAGCCAGGTATGTCCATATGTCGTGCAAGGGGACCCAAGAGGTCCACCTGGGATGCCGGGGAGAGACCAAAGGGGCACCCAGCCCAGACTGGGGGAGCCTTTGCACAGGGTGACAGGAAAGGCTTCCAAAGGACACTCTTAAACTGAGTCTTAAAGACCAAGTAATTGTTATCCACCAGACAGTGGGGACGCACTTGCAAAGGTACACAGCTAGCAGAGACACGGCTCATTTGGGGACTGGTTAGTAGTTTGGCGTGACTGGAGGGGAATGGAGTATGACAAGAGGTGAGAATGAGGCAGAAAGAAGGGGCCCAAAGATCTCATTAGCCTTCAAATAGTAAAGGGCTATTTTTGGCCCTTTAGGAATCTTTGGCCAGGAAGAAGGACAAATTCAGCGGCCATTTATTTAACAGGAGATATTACAAAGTCTGGTCTCAGCTACCTCAGCAGCAGCCTCTGTACCGATCTACTAATCACTGGGTAACTGCACATCTTATCCCCCGGGGTTATCCAGGCAAGCCGCCTGTCCATGGAACAGGACGGCAGACAGTCCTCGGAAGGCCTTCACAAGCTCACCAGCTCTCTTGATCCTCTTTCTTTCCTTCAGTTGGTAAGGCTTGTGATCGTGAGACAAAGGAATGGCGTTCCCGTCCTTGTCACATAGGACCCCTCTTGAGTCACCCACGTTGGCCACGGTGAGGTCTTTATCTGATAGGAGAGCAATCAAACATGTTGTACCTGAAAAATTGAAGAGAGAGGCAATGTGGGAGGTCAGCAATGCTTTGAGGTTAGGCTGCTTCTGTGGTTACCGGATTCCTCAGTCATTAAAACCGCTCCTGCTGGGTGAGAATCTGACTCCAGCCACTCCAGGAATGATGGCTGTTCACTTCAACAACACTGATTGAATCTGACAGTCAATTTTCTTTAGAGTGTCACTGAAATAGGCTAAGATAAGATCACTATTTTCCCAAATCATTTTGTTTCTGCTGCTCTTAATTTAAACACATATCACATTTAAAAGGATTAGGCGAGAAACAAAATCAGTTTGAAGCTTCAGACAATTGATACATATTTTCTGCTTCTCGTTGCTGCTGAGTTTCTGTGATTCCCAGGTGAAAGTGGGGAAGATGGGAGTCGGGTGGGATCCTCAGCTGGAAGGCCTGGAAGAGCCAGTAAATGACAGATGACAACACCCAGATCCTATGGAGCCACCGGGAGCCGTGAAGGAGCTGCTCATACAAACTTGCCTACGTAACGTCTGACAGCAAAGACTGGTGGCCAGAGACAGGTCAGCTCCAGGGTGTGATGGGGGCGGACTACAAAGGTAGAAGCAGAAACCCCTACCATGACGACAGAAATGAGGCCTAGACAGGAGGTGGGGGCTGGGGGTGGTCAGAGTCATGAGAGAAGCAAGACAGAAGACCTGCTTGCCTGGAGCCTACTCGAGACACACAAGGACGAGCTCTCCTCAAACCCTCGTGGACTGAAAGAGTGTAAAAGCAGACTTGGCCAGCCTGGGCTAGCTGGAGACTGCCCTCATCACCTGCCTGGTGCCCCTGTCCACCTCTCCTTCTCTCCCCCTCCCTGTGACAGAGACACTGCGTATGCAAATACCTGCTGAAATGCACAGCCCATTAAGCTCTTGCTTCAAAGTGACAACACCTTGACTTGTTAAAATTATTTATCAATTAGTCTTCATTAATATTTCCCTCCTCAATAAGAAGGTCATTTTCCATAACAGAATGTAAACTGCACCTAAACAGCTCTTTAGTCTTCATAGAAAACAAAAAAGACTGCATTCTTTAATAGACATAAAGAATAAACACAGGTCAACATCATGAGCAGGGAGAATAATTAGAATAATTAGCATATTCAGTTATTATAGTTTGGTTTGAAATTCAAACAAAGTTAAACTTAAGCCTGTTTAACTCAAAACTGCCTTGATCAGAAATGGAAACACATGAAATGTTGGTTAAGTAAGGATTTCTGATATGAAAAGTCTCGTGAAAGAAAAAAAAGACTCATCTTGGGGATTATCAAAGCAAATCACAAATCTTTTAACCTTTAAAAAAAAAACCATAAGAATGAAATGTTAATACAAGAACAATTCATACAATTAGAAATTATTCTCAGTTTTTGATATTAGTTGCATTTTGGTCTTCAGCCGCCTCCCTCTGTCCTCAAGCATCTGATTGGGTTAACTTGTCTAACACAATCGGAGCATAAACTCTCCTACGAGGCACATTCTTAGAGTCTGAAAGGTGAGATGGAAACATTCCTTTACTGGATACTACATGGCTGGGGCATCAAATCACTATAACTCTTGGCGCCGTCTCTCTGTGGGGCCCTCCTCCCTCTCACTCTGCACATTCGGCCAGAACGTGTTCCTGACCTTGGCTTCCACCACCCTCTGAGCTGTGCCAGCTGTGCCGCTAGCTGGTTCACACTCTCCTGGGGTCCACATCAGTTGTCTAGTGGATATTTCCATTTGCCTGTGCTACAAGGGATCCAGGGAAAGGCTTCGGGGTCGCCATGTGAGGGAAGCAGAGGGATCCACCCGGCTGAGTTGTGGGCCCCTGCCACACCCCCATGTCAGCCATAGCAGCTTTACTTCCATTGTTAGCTGTATTGAGATGCATGTAAGATTTTTTTTTTTTAAAAAAAGGAGGGGAGAGGTCATTCTATAGCTAGAAAGACAATTGAAATTTAATCATATATGTGATGAAGAACCACTGAAGGGTTTTAAGCAAGATAGTGACATGCTGAGATGTATGTTTTAAAAGATCATTTCAGGGGCCGGCCTGGTGACCTAGCAGTTAAGTTCCTGCACTCTGCTTCCTCTGCCCAGGGTTCGCAGGCTCCGATGCCAGGTGCCGACCAACGCACCGCTTGTCAAGCCATGCTGTGGTGGTATCCCATATAAAATAGAGGAAGATGGACACAGATGTTAGCCCAGGGCCTATCTTCCTCAGCAAGAAATGGAGGATTGGCAACAGATGTTAGCTCAGGGCTACTCTTCCTCACAAAAAAAGACCATTTCAGTGGCATTGTAGAAGACAAACGAGAAGCAGAGAGAATAGGTAGAGTTCATGAGGATCTGAATTAATGTAGTAAATGTAGGGATAGGGCCCGCCCTGTGGCTTAGTGGTTAAGTGCGCGCGCTCTGCTACTGGCGGCCTGGGTTCGGATCCTGGGCGCGCACCGACGCACCGCTTCTCTGGCCATGCTGAGGTCGCATCCCACATACAGCAACTAGAAGGATGTGCAGCTATGACATACAACTATCTACTGGGGCTTTGGGGGAAAAATAAATGAATAAAATTATAAAATTAAAAAAATAAAATAAAATAAATGTAGGGATAGTGGGTAGGGTACAGATTAAAACCAGAATGGACAGGTCATAGACAATGAGGGAAATAAAGGAAAGCAGGGAAAGTCTAGGATACGGACTGTCCTGGAGTCTAGATGGGGGACTGGGTGTTCCATGGAGAAGGATTTCAGGGGATATCTCTCTGGGGTTTCTGGGAAAGGCTTTCTCTCTCACTAAAACAGAAAGGACACAGAAAAACCCACTTCTTTGGCCTAGTGTTGGCTCACGTGTTTCCCGGAACTGTGGCAGCCATCTTGCAACTATGACGGGATATGCCTCAGGGTCAAGGCACTGTGCCAGGAGGGGAGACAGAGAGGGAAAGAGCCTGAGTCCCTGAGACATCACGGAACTGCCGAACCAGCCTGGAACTGCCTGTTCTCCTTCTGTGAGACAATAAATGTCTTTACTGCTTAAGGCTTTTTAAATTGGATTTTTGTGTTCCTTGTAGTATCTTAACTGATTCAGGGTCTTATAGTTCAATAAGAGGCTTATCGATAAGAGATTTAGAGTGTGGCTGCTTTGCTTAAGTTGGATATACTTGAGATTCAAGGCCCGCCAATTCCTTTGTCAAGAACACAACTCCATTGTTTCTGTGGGTGAATAAGATCTACCTCTTAACATGGATTTCAGGAATGTATTGCTTTGAGAAGTGGGGACTGTCTATGTTAGCAATACAATCTTAGACCTGGCCAAAATGGGTGAGCCCCTGATGGTGGAATTAGAGTTGCAGGCAGTGTTTAGATCACTGAAATGTCACCATTCCCTCTCTGTAGAAACTTCCTGTATCCTGGGACGATCTCAAGCAAGATCTAAAACATATCAGTATGCTTCAGTGTAAGCAACTTATTGTTTGGGCTTGGCAGTCATAGCTCAGGATTATAAGAAACAGTTTATAATCTAACCTTACTTCACAGATCAAACTACCTTGTTGCTCAGAAACTCCAGAAGAACACGGTACCCAAGAGAAAATGGACAAAATCACTTGTTATTTTGTATGTGTGAGAAAAAAGACTCCCAAGATTCTGACTACTAGTTTTGAGATGGAAGACGTACTCCATCATAGTACTATTTATCAAAAATACCAGAGTCTGACAATCTTACTTGATTCTGAACCTCAGGATGTTTCTATATTAATAATTTAATCTAGATGAGAACTTAATTGCAATCTGGAAGATATCTTGGAAATTTAACCTAATAACCTCACTTCACAGATTTAAAAAAAAACTAAAAAAGTGAATTCACACAGTCTAGACTTCAGTGTCCTAGCTGAGTGAGGTCTGGCAAGTTATTTAACTTTTAAGCCTCAGAAAATGGCAGCACAATCCACTCAGTTGCTCAAGCTAAGAGGCATCCTTGGTTTTTCTCTTTTCCTCATTCTTGACATTCAATCCACCATTAGGTTCTGTCACCCTCATCTCTAAAATACACGTAACCCTTCCAGTTCTCTTGTTCTCACTGCGCTGACTCTAGTCTAAACCACCACCATTTCAGCCAGTGCGCTATTTCAGAGGCCCTGTGAGAAACAGTGGTGGCGGGTCCTGCGTGGTCTGGCCCCCCCCAACTGCCCAGTGTCACGTCATACCACTCTCTCTCTTGCACAAGGCCTCCCTGCTGTTGCCCAAACATGCCAAGCCTTTTGTCACCTTTGGGCCTTTGTACTCACTGTTCCCTCCTCCCAGTATTATCTCCCTGTCCTTGACACCAGAATATGGTGACGTCTTGGTTCAAATGTGACATCTTCAGAGAGGCATTCCCTGACAGGGGATCTCATCTCCTCTTTATTTCTTTTATTGCCCTCACAACACACAATTATGTAAACATCTTGTTCATTTATTTAAACAATTTATTTAATGTCAGTCTTCTCCTGTACAATGTACACTTCACGTGGGTAAGGACACTGTCTGCTTGTTTTCCCTATTATGATGCTGACGTCTAGAATATCGCAGGCACTCAGTATTTGCTGAATAAATGAATTAATAGATGAATGAATAAACAATCACACCCTGTCTCTTTGGTCCTGATTTGACATTATGCTAAGCTCCTGTTTTCTCGCTCTGAGCACGTCGATCCAGTTCAATACCACACTGTACACCGTCTTCCAGATATCGCCACAGCAGGGAGATACTCAGCTGTAGCAAAATACATTTTACACATTGACCAAAACATGACAGCCCCCTGTGCACATACAACACGTGCTCACAGCCACACTGCTAGGACGTGGAGAGGACTCCCAGCCCGGGCCTGTCCTGAGTTCTTTTCTCCAGTCCAGGCTCCTGGCCCAATGCAACTGGAACACGGGTAGGCCTTCCATCCTCACCACAGCTTCCAAAGCCGTGGCGCCTTGTGAAGCCATAAAGGGGCCTCATGGTGGGCATTACATGAGCAATCTGTGTCTGCTTCTGACCTCAATTTGTACTTCAGCAAAAGTGGCACGTTTTTTGTGTTGTCCTATTAATTCTTGTTTTCCTTAGGAAAAACACACAAATGCAAATTATTCATCAGTCTCCTCTAAACCATTCTCTCTTCTGATTTAATTTCTGGGATATAGACAAAGTAAAGGTACACAAGAAAATCTATTCTGGACTTACCTAAATATTTTGGTTGGGTAATATTAAGCACTTAATTCATTTGATGAGTTGAACTTGAGAAAAATGTAAATCCTAATGAAGGTTAAGTAACTTGGGGTATCTCAGGCATCTTAAAAAACCCTAGTTATAAACACTTTAAAAACTTTCTCAGTTAGATTAATAATAAAGTGGTAATAACAATTTGTTCAGCACAATAAACATCACTAAGTGACTCACAAACACACTTGCAGTTGGTTTCCCACCACGGCAGGGTGGGGGAGGGGCGGGCACTGCTCCCCCTTTAAGCAGATGAGGAAAATGGGACTCGGAGACTTCAAGTGTCTTATCCATGGTTACATGGCTCAATGCATACGTACCGAATGCCCAAATGACTGAAAAACCTGGGAATCCAGAATTACTACTTCAGTAATAACAATGACAGATCCTACTGCTTAAGCATTTTACTATAATGCCAAACATTTTATTTACACTATATAACTTAATCTGCACTACCCTATGAGATAGGCAAAATTATCCCCATTTTACAGATGGGGAAACTAGGTGTCAGTTAGGAATAACAACCTGCCCAGTCACATACCTGGACTGTCCACCTCCACTAGGCCACAGCTTTCACAATCGGCACTTCTTCCTGCTCTAAGCTGTTCTATTCCTACCCTCAGAAGGAATGATTTCTGTGGCCAGTTTCTACATGTCTGCGTTTTGAATAGTCCCCATCAACTCATCCCCTTTTGCAGTATACATTGGTACATGTTACAGAAAAGTTTGTAAATCAGCAAAAAATTTGATCAGTGTGACGTGAATTTCCTTTAATATAACTGTGATGCTGTATAAACTTCAACAAAGCTGGAACATTTAAATTCTCAATCGTGATCAATCAGAGGCATCTGAAGCTCTCCAAAGTCAAAAGCAAGCAGCTGGGATTAGTTATCTCCCGACCCTTTTCAACCTAAATATTTTGGTGGTCTCGAATTGGAACTGCCAACTCCAATCCATCCTATCAACCCCCCCTACTTTTGATAGGAACATGGGTTCTGAAAATGTTTTTCTACTCTAAGAAAGGGCAAGCATGATGATAAGTCACAACTGACATCAAGTTTCAGTGTTGGGTCCACAACACGGAGTGGTGGGGCTTGTGGCAAACTGGAGAATGCATGCTCAAGAGGCAGCAATTCTTCAGCAATGAAGATACTGCCACGCGGGAATGCAGGCCCATTGTGAACAGTTCCTCAGGTTTTTCAAGGGAAGCCATTTTTATATGAACTCTCCTGATTTTTAAACGTAGCAACTTTTATTGTAAAAAACAGTGCAAGCCAAACAAAAGGTTACTGTAGGTCAAATGATTCTTTGACTCATTAGACTAACAGCCTCTTTTAGGGCCAGAGCGATGCCTTATTCATTGCTGTTTTTTTTTTAAACTATTTTTTATTAGAAAGTCCTTTAAAATAAAGTGTTTCTTATAATACTCATTGCTGTATTCTTATAATAGTGCTTTGTACACGGCACAGACTCCTACGCTGAGGAGGTGTAAGGACTGGGGTGGTGGTGAGAAAAGTGGAGGTGTTTTTCAATTTACAACTTGTACTAATTGTAGTATTTGTACAATTCACACCTTTGTACTGTGTAAATATATATACTCTAACCATGTAAATATACACAATCTTATTTTTTAAAAAATATTAACAGGGTTATCAGGTGATGGGATTTTAGACCACTTTGTTTTCTTCTTTATGCTTTTCTGTATTAAGATGAATTTAACATGTTATTTAAAACTACACTTTAGTCACAAAATTTCAGGAGCATATCCATTGCATGAAGCAAAGTTTACAAGATATAAAACAGAAAAACAGAACTGACCGTTGTGGTAGTAGGATGGCATAGGTAGAAAAAAGGCCCAGAGGAACAGCAGTGACAATGACGACTGTGGCACTGTTGACAGCTGAAGTTCAGATTCAGCCTAGACCATCAGTGACCATCCATCAGTGACTCGGTGATGGACAGGTGAGCCTCAGCTGCCTTTAGGCTCCCGCTGCACAGCCTCACCTCATCTCTGAGCGGCGCCATGCACAACCTCTATTCAGAGCACAACACCCTGCCCTGGGAGCCATCCAAACACACACCTTCAATCTCTCACACTCCCCACCCCCTCTTTCTACATGCAAACAGATGTGATTTAAAAGTTGGAGTCGTGAGAATCCTTATTTTATGAAAGTTCACCTTACTGCAACATTTACTTATGAGTGACCCTGCAGTTCCACATTCTTGGGGTGGAGGTGGGAGGCTGGGCAGAGTGGAGAGAGCTGGATAGAGTTAACAACATGCCTCGGGAGCCTTGCTTCATAACGCACGTGGACACTCTCCTATACATGCCACACTGCTCGTGCTAATAGTGATTCCCTCTGTGACATAAAGTCTTTTGTAAGACAGTAAGGGAAAGTGACTTTTTTTTCTTTAGGAAAGAGAGAAATTGGGGGTAGGGGGAGAAGGGGTGACAAGGGGTAAGGAGGGGGAGAGGGAGAAGGGGAGACACATGCAAACACACACACACACACACACACACATTCGAGACCGGGAGAAAGAGAGAGAGAGGATTTCAGTGAAGTTGTTAAACAACAGCCTAAAGGCCATTCATTACACACAGCAAAGGAGAATCAACATTTATAGGATGAGGAGAAATAGGTTTATCCTGTAAAGATTTGACAATGAATGTTAGTTCAATAACACAATTTCAGGGCCTAGATGACATCAGGGCCTGGTAACTGACAGAACTTATATTGATGTGCAACATATTGGAAAAAGAGCAGGCAAAGCCAGTCATTAACGCAAGAATCACGGGGATGATAAGATCCCTGTCAGCAGGGCTGCCAGCCCTGCCTCCCACAGCCGGTCTGTGATGAGCCTGAAACACAGATAAATGGCCAGGCAGCTGGTAGATAAGACTCCCAGCCCCCATCCCCTGTCTGCACAATGTCTAAGTCCGCCAAAGTTTGACCTGCTTAGAGTTTGTTCACCAGTCTTGTAATACCACGGCGGATACAGACCTGTCAGGGACAATCCGTTGTCTGGAAAACTAAAGAGTGAGCCTTCCTTCTTTATTTCTTTTCTCTCATCTATTGCCCGAGTCCTTGCACCTCCCGCTGTAAATTCTCTCGGAGGCAGGCCCTCTTCAGTTACAGTAATGTGTGTGGCTGGGCTGGGAGAATCCCGACACATGTCTCACTCTGTGAAGGAGGCTATTGAATGAATACTAATTAACCATTCATACCACAAATCAATAGCTTCAGCGAGATGAGTCTTACAGTAAGTTTGAAAGTTATTTTATGCTATGAGAGCCTTGAATGGAAAGTGATTGGAAAGAGATCTATGTGTGCAGAGAGACACGTATGGCCCTAATTATGGGAGCTACCATATATTGACCATTCGCTCTGTGTCAAGCTCTATGCTCAGTCCTTGGCATATGTAACTTCTTTAATCCTCACAGCCTATGAGGTACTATTATCCTCATTTTACAGATGGTAAAATTGAGATTAAGGGATTAGCCCAAGGTCACGCAGCTAGTGAGGGGCAGAACTCGCCCAGTGTTGCCAGAGTGTTGCTTTCAACCTTGAGGCAGGCTGTTGCTAGCCTGCATTTAATGTTTTTGTGCAAACCAGAAAAAGGTATCTCTTCCTTAAGACACTTTACTACCATCTCCATAAAATGGCCACAATACATATTCAAATTGACAACGACCACGGTGTGAACAGTGCCTCCCAGAGCTGTGCAGTCAAACACGCACAATGACATGGGCAACCCTGCTTCTAGGCCACACCCCGCCCCCGCTCACCCCAGGAAGAAAGATGCCACAGGAGAGGGTCACTCAGTGAGGATTTTCAGCAGAACAGCACATTAGAGGGTTTCTAATGCACACAGAGAATCCTAGCAGCTCTAAAGCCCAACCCGCAAGAGTGAAATATCGACAGCAACACACCTGAGGCCACATCTGAGTGCTACCAAGAACACATTAAGGCCTTCTTCCCGCAAGACCTGAAGGACTGGGGTGGCAAACTATCTTTGTGGGCTCCCAAATAGAGGAAGCAGGGATAGGACACTCCCATGTATGCAGGGAGGCTTATGTGAGTCCTGCAGACTGGGCACGGACAGAGGGCCCCTCCAAATGGCACCTCTTTGGGTCTTCCTTTGCAACCGAAGCTGCCTCAATTTCCCCTCATCATATGTTGGAGGACAGAGTGGCAGGAACAACATTTTCTGAGAAGAAGATCTATTACAAATTATAATTTTCTTTTCCTCTCTTATATTTTTGCATAAGCAAAAATATCAGCCACTGAGTTTCACTGGCTGATATTTTTGCATAAGCAAAAATATCAGCCACTGAGTTTCACTGGCTGAATGTAAGGTAGTCAACTTGATGACAAATTCTATTATCTTAAATCCTAGTGCTGTGTAGTTTAATTCTAGATTTAGGTATACTTGGGCTCTTCCTCAGCAAACATATAGTAATTAATAAAATGACTAGAAGAAATCAGAAACAGTGTCTGAATGCCAGAAAGGTCTTCTCCATAAATGAACTGTGCCACCTTAAATAAGAAAATCTATTTAATGGGGGTATGTGTATTCATTGAATTTTCATGCTTCACCAGAGTTAAGATATGTCATCTCATGCTACTGAACACCACTATGAAACTGAAATGTTCTTCAACTTCACATTTCAACTGCTATAATAATAATGTGTATTTCACACTTGATCGTGGCCTGTGGACACCCTTCTAATCCTTCCTCTTCAGTTAAGTATGAACATTTAAAGAGAGTCACTTGGCATTTTCCAGCAATCCACGGGCTGTCTGCACATGAGGAGTGGGGTCAGCAGGACAACTCTGCAGCCATGGAGGAACCTGCATCGGCCTGTTTTCCAAGCCAGTCTATTCTGGGGAAGCTCAAAAGAAATATGATGCCCCAGACTTCAGAGAAGAAAAGACAGGTCCATTTAGCCAAGACCAAGCGGAGACATCGGGAAAGGTCTGCACTTCCTATAAGACTCACCAGCTGCACTTTCAAGAGGCCAGTTACAAGGATAACTTCCACCCTGGCAATGAGGTCAGGTACAGTCAATGGGAGGAGACCTTGCAGAAGTCCCAGCAAGTATGTGAACACAGGAGACTGCAGGGACTCCAGGCCTGCAGCAGTGAAGGAGAACTTTTAAGAACTTTTGATATCACAAATACCTTAAATATAATTGCACCAGGTGGTCCAGGTGAATCCCTGGGCTGTGTTGGTGCTGGGTCTCTAAACCCCAGCCTCAAGCCCACGGCCACATAGTCTTCAGACTGGGCAGAGATGATCCCAGGAGTGGGTCTCGGTCTCCCCCACCCACTCTACAGACAGCCCGTAACTTATGGAGACATCCGCAGACAGAGTCAGAAAGTGAAAAAAGCAAGGGAGAGACCGGCTGAGGCCCTGAGGGCAGCCACGTTTGCCAGGGAGGCAGAGAGAGCAAGGAGCCAAAAATGATGTTCTGGGACCTGATGGAAAATAGGAGAAGGTCATGCTGAAGAAGCCAAGAAGTGTGGCCCTGGGGAAGTGGTTCCCCATGAACAGCCCCCAGTTTCACTCGCCTCATTTAATGTCAACCCCTCTTTTTGCTCTGGACTGTGATGCTTTGTCATTTTATAATTGTACTTTATTAAACTCTTTTGAGAGACAAAAAAATAAATAAATAAAGAGAGTCACCTCCTATTAAACTGGTCACATGCATTGGGGAGTCTTAGAAAGCCACAGTAGGTCCTCTTGCTGTAAGAGCCTTCGTCTGTACTCTCTGGGCATGACTATTTTGAGGTACAAGTAACCAGACAAGCTCTTGTGATGCTCATTAACATACTTCTCATAACTATTGCTGACATTTAGTTCAGATGATAGCATGCTACTGGAATTAATTTATAATTACATAATACAACCTGGATTCTAAGTCCATTATCTTTTAGTGGTAAATAAAATTAATTTCATGGTTCTCTGACTCTTTCTACATAAGCCAGAGATGCACTGCCTATATTTTTTCATGTCTTCATTTCATTTGAGAATTCTTCAGTGAGATATTTCACTTCTCTTTAGGGTTCCCAGCAAATTACAAGTACGGTCTCTGCTTCTTTATGAATGCTATGGGGGTGGGGTAAAATAGGAACTTCTAAAATTGAGCTTTATTAAAAGGGGCATTTGCTTTTTAATAAAAGGCAGAGAGGAGAAAGGCAGAGGGAGAAAAGGGGAGAAGGCTGGAAATGAGAGGCACAGCCTGATGCATTCTGTGCTTAACAGGGAATTACACTTTCTTTGACCTTTTTTCTCAGTGTAGAGTCAACTCTCTTCCCTATTGTTTCAATTAAAAACAAACCTGGTCTCTGAGGTTTTTAAGTTATCTTTATTTAAATTACCACATAGCTATAAACCTATTTACATATACATGTGTTGGAAGGACGACCTTTGGAGATATTAATTGAAGTTCCTGCCCCCTTGAGTGTACATGACCCTCCTTCATTCACTGTGGCACTCATTGTCCCAGGGAAGATTAGGATGGCTCTGGCTGAAGTGCAGAGAAAGAAATAGTCATGTTGAGCTTCTGAGTTTCGAGGATACTGTGGAAACTCACAGAGACAATATTCTCAAGAGAAAAACCTTTGTGAGCATCCACCAGGCCCGGTTCTGGACTAAACCATGGGCACATGAAGATGGAGCAGTGCGTTTTCCTGCCCATGAGTCCTCTCTTCCTGCTGCCCCTGACAAGTAAGGCTGGCCAGGCAGGAGGGCAGTGTTGAAGGGTGGGGGAGATGGAAGGAAGACAAAGAGGAAAACAAGAGGGAATCTGTGACGTGTGGATCTCCAAGAATTATATGGAGCTCAAAGGACAGAAGACCCAGACCTTGCTTTTCAGGGCAAAGCCCAAAAAATGATAAACCTTTGCCCCAGTATGGAGAGGCCATGGATGAAAGAGAAGCTCACGTGGACAACCTCGGGTGAAGCAGAGAGAACAGCTGAGAACTGCTGGGCTTTCCTGCGGGAGGAAAGGCAGCTCTCAGGAGCTTCAGAGCCTTCCCATCTCAGGTCCTGGAGACCCTGGGTCATCCCAGCAGATGCCAGGATAGTAACAATCACCCTGGAGAAAAGGAGGATGAAAACATAAACCCAGCTTGGTATTTACAGATAAGAACCTGAGAAAAATCAGAAAATTATGGAATATACCTGGAAGTGAATACAGCAAGATTTTAGTATCAGATCCAATATGGACTCAAAATCTAAGTTACATTCAATTCTAGAGAAATAAATTAAGTTACATTTCTACACATGTTTATTCTGTAGCTGTGAAATGTGTGTGTGTATCTATCTATCTATCTATCTATCTGTCTATCTATCTATCTACTGCATGTTGCACATCTTAAATTTTACCCTGGCCTAGAAATTATGAAATTTAATTGTAAAAATGCTATAGCCAGTAGCAATAATGTTTGATAACCAAATATGACTTCCCTGGCCACTGAGTTAGTTAGCACATACCTATACTGAAGAATTTCAGCTGGAAGAAGAAATAGTTTCCAAAGCCAAATTTGCCCCTGTGAAGCATGCCATTGGCAGGTTCTGCAGTTAGACATAAATTATTTCCAGATGATCTTTTCCAGCCAAAGAGAACATACTCACTTATATCCCCATTTAAAGGGACAAAATAAGAGTTGTTCAATTATGTTCATTTTGGATTAGTAAATAAAACAAAATCTGATTTGGGGCACATTTGATCCAATAATTATTAACTCTCCAGGTTGCTTTGGGCTCAGTGGACTACAAAACTGACTCTAAAGCTATGTGTCTAGGAAGACTGCTGCCCCAAAGATCTGATGAAATTCTAACTTTAATTCCATCGGGCCCATGTGGCCACACACCAAAAAGTGATATCCCATCTATACATCTACAACTGAGAAAACACAACCATGTTACTTCACGAAAATGGCCCTCTTTCTCCTTTTTCTCTTTCACACCTCTATCTCCTGTACCTAATAATAATATAAGATTTGGTGTGTGTGCATGTGCACATGCATGTGAATGTTGACTAAATAGTTTTATGTTCTTCGTTCCCTCATTCAGTGCCTACTGTGTGCAAATTACTAGGCTTGGTGCTGGAACAATAAAGATGAACAAGATATAGTCCTTAACCCAAAGGTGCTTACTGCCTAAAGGCTAGATGGACCCAGACACATAGAATCCAGCGTGGTAAATGCTATGACAGTACTGAGAGCCTGGGTGTGTGGATGGGGATGATGGCAGGGAGGGGGCTTGGCTCATTCTGGGGAGCTGGTGGGTGATGGGGAGAACTGCAGGGAGGACCACTGGGAGGAAGTGAGACCTTAACTCTCTCTTGAAGATGCAACAAGGTAAGGAATTCACATAGCCTAATATGGTTATTGGCACAAAGGAGGAGGTAAAGAATTTGTAGAATAAAAATGAATGAAAGCAGCAGCTTTTTAGAAGGGATTTCTTCATATTTCACTTTCAAAACAAAGAATAGAACAAACACTTGTGTATACTCTTTGACTCAATATTGCCAATTCTTGAATTTTATCCTAAGGAAAAAATCAGAGATGTGAACAGAGCTTCCTGAACAAGGACTGACCTCACAGAATTAATTAAAACAGCCAGACAACACAAATAACCAAGATGAGTAGATATAATATGTATCATGAAATATCCAAATAATAAAGCATTGTATGAGTATTAAATATAATGTTTCTGAAAAATATATATCGTCATGGGAAAGTGCTCATGAGTGAAAAATGAAGTAAAACTGTACATAAAATTTCTTAAAAAATATATTACATTAGCATTTTTAGTTGAAAAACTGTATACCAAATATTATTCCAATTTCATTTACTTTAATAAATACATATGTGCATAAATATATGCAGAAAAATATTAGAAGGAAACAAAAAGAGAATATTGGTTATTACAATTGTTTTAAATTTTTAAAAAAAGATTTTGCTGAATTTTTCCAAATTTTCTACATTTAATGTGATTCAATTAGAGAAATTATTTCACTTTTACCAAATTCAGTCCTTTTTACTTTCACGTTCCTTGATGTTAGGCATCTTTTTCCTTCCCACTGAGGGTCTTCTGCCATGGTCTGCGATGATGACGGGATTTTTTTGTCCAGTCATTTGATTTTCCTCACTGAATCGACCTGCCATTTCAGTAACAAGACTGAGGCTATGCAAGTGAAATACTGATAAACCTGACTGCCTCCCGTTTCCATTTTGGCCAGTGTAGTTCCAGGGAAAGAAGGAACAGTGGTGGGGGAATGCCAGGCCCCAGGCTCATCATGAGTAGGGCTCAGAAAGCTCCGGGTTTGCTGACACCACACTTCTATGACACCATAACATCACATGATTTGATGCTGCTGCCCAAAAAGGGACACGGGATGATGACAGAGAGTGGAGGGCAGCAGGAACAGGCTGATAATGACACATGTGCTGCACAGGAAGCCTTGACCAGGGAGAGCCAGTTCCCCAAGGTAGCAGGTGGTAAGCCTCTTCTTGCTACAGGCCATTGCTGAGTGGGTGTCACATTACAGGAGGTGAGGCTGACCGGGGTGGGGGCAGGAGACAAAGCAGAAAGAGTTACAGGATGCCAGAATCTCAAGGCCACAAAGGGAAATGTCATGAACTCAACAAGCTACAATGGGCCAGGCACACTGCTTGCTGCTCACACATACCTGACCTCTGTTAGTTTCACAAAAATCCTGCAAGGTGTGTATTATTATTATTGTTATCACCATCATCATCATCCCTCCATCCTACAGATAAGGAACAAGAAGCTCCCCAAAGTCACACAGCTTTGAGTGGGAGAGCCGGAATTTGAACCCAGGTCTGACACTCTCAAGGAGGCTTTTAAAATTTGCGGCAAGGAAGTAGTCAGCTTTGGCAGCAAATAGCTTTATTTAAGGATTCCTTAAAGTTTATATTTGCTTCCACTAAAGAACAATACAGGGCAATATACAATCTAGATATTCAGACAAATCTTTCTGGTACAGTATGCAAATAATATATAAAATATTTAAGAAAATTTTTTTAAATCATAGCTGAGTTGGAAGATAAATATATGATTTTCTTGTAGGCCAGAAACAATAAGAAAGTACAAAGCCCAAGAAATAAGCAAGGGAGAGGAGCTGATCAGTTTGGAAACAGCATGAGAGACACATCCTCTCCCACGCCCCTGAGACTAAGTCACTTTGGAAGGGGCTCTGAGGTATATAAAATGTAATGTCCGGAGTGCATCAGAGAGAGGGTTAGATAGTCTTCAGAGTTTGCAAAGTGATATCAAATACTTCCTCCAATGACCCTGAGGGATATTATTAATTTCCATTTATCAGACAAGGCAAGAGGCTCAGGACTAAGATGTGCAATGGAACGAGGACTTAAGCTGCATTTCAGCTGCTCAGTCTAGCGCTCTGGGCACCACCCTAGAACTGGGGCTTAATTCCAGGCTGCTAGCTTGAGCCTCTGTTGAATAAAACCTAAAGGCTCACATTTTCCAGGTATAAAAAGAAAGCCTTAGCAGTTACAGGCCCAAGGGTTTAAAAGGACACTTAAGGCATGAGCTACCTGAACGTAACTGATAAACGAGCTGCCAGGTTAGTTAAGAACGAAGGAGACTCTATAATTAAATGGGGAACACTGTGCTCTAAGTAGGTCTAAATCCCCTCTTGACCTGCAACTGTTTAATCTGTGACCTGCAGGAGACATGTTGTGAACTGAAAAATAAGAACACTTCAAGGAGCAGAACATCCACTAAACACGCCTCTCAGGATCCCTGGAAAGTACCCCTCTGGGTGACAGCTGAGAAGTGAAGCCTCCCAGAGCCCTGCTGCCCTTGTGAAGCCACCCTAAGTTGAACTGGCCTCTGAAGGTACTTATTTCACTTGTCACCAGTCTATTTTCCAGGCAAATGTAATGAAGTCAACCTATGACTTGAATAGGAAACAAGGTTTTTAAACATTAAGCATGATTCATGTAAATGAATTTTCTTTAGGGCTCCACTAGGAGAATGTTTCTACCTATTTTACTTCTTGGAGTTCCCGAATAAGCTAAAAGTTTGCAGCAGTCCTGCTCACACAAAGCTGGTCCTGAGCCCTAGACAGCGCAGAACTGCTAGGCAGCAGGGATCCGGGGTGGGAGGGCACCTCAGCACGTGGTTTCCCGTGTTGGTCTGGCCTCACACAGGCCCTGAGGGAGCTGTAACCCCCAGGGCGGCATTGTCCTTGACTCGCTGGGCTCCTGCCACTCTGGTTGCAACAGGATTCTGGCTGAGCTTATCAATGATGCTTATATAGCCGCTGAACTCATCGCTACCTAGCCTGGAGGCTAAAGTTATTCACTCCTTTAGCAGGCTTTTAACAAGCACTTTCTGCTTTCTGATAGGAGCTGGGGCCTCAGAAACAAAAGGTGCAGTCAGTCTCTAGGTGAAGAAGTCACAGTTTAACGGGGTGCCAGAGGGGAGAGACTAGACAAACAATTCTAGTGTGGCTGAAGTTGAGACAGGCAAGCAGTGGTATGAGGGAGAGCTGAGTTTTGACTGATGAATAGGAGTTGGTCAAAGTTGGTGGGGAGGACGGCTTGGATTGTGTGTGTGTGTGTGTGTTTATATGAGGGAGAGTTGAATAAATAAATGAATAAAAGGGGATTATTTTTTCTCTTCCATACTTGAGAAAGATTTTTATTTTTATTTATTTATTTATTTAAAGATTTTATTTATTTATTGATTCCCCCCGCCCCCACCCCCAAAGCCCCAGCAGATAGTTGTATGTCATAGCTGCACATCCTTCTAGTTGCTGTATGTGGGACGCGGCCTCAGCATGGCCGGAGAAGCGGTGCGTTGGTGTGCGCCCGGGATCCAAACCCGGGCCGCCAGCAGCGGAGCGCGAGCACTTAACCGCTAAGCCACGGGCCGGCCCAGAGAAAGATTTTTAAAAATCTTTTTCTAATTTGACGATGACTAGGACATCTAATTTAACATGAGTCCAAATATATGTCAAATCTCAATATGGAAATTACTGACATTAAGAAATGTCAAAGCTCTTAAACATTACCAAGTTGCAAATATGAATATATATAGACCCACATGCTATTTAAGAAAATTGTCTTAAGAAAGAAAATATGAAAAAGAATCAAATCCCTAACCTGACTTGAGAAGGTTCACAAATCACCCACATGAAATTTTCTGTGCTTAATTAATAGTAAGAGCTTTGACCACATGCTACAGTGCTGAATTGCATTGTACTTGATTTTCTCTTGCTCTATTTTCAGTTCACATGTTTAACCTTACAAGGAGTGAGGGAACACGTTGCTCTTGCTTGCTTGCAAATTTAAACGAACATGCAATGGGGAAATCCCCAGCCTTACGGATCTTAAATTAAGAACACGTGTTACATCAGTCCCTTGTTATGATGGCTGAAAGACATCCAGCTGAGGAGTTTAAAAGAGGGGAACGAGTATCTCGGAACTACTTAAGAATTAAATCTCTAAGGCTACAATTTAGAAATAATTATAAAACTATGTATTTTACTTAAAAACGTTGATTAAAAATGCTGAACTTTCACTCCTTGAAAGAAATATCTTAACATAAAGAAGAAAGTAAAGGGTTATTCAGAGATAAAAGAAGGTACTGTTTCATTAAGCACCAAGCAATTGGCCAGCTAATACTTTTCAAAGTATGATCATGAATCTGGCAAACTCCTGTGGCTTTAAAGAGGGTACACAAATGGAATAACCCATCTTAGACCCAACCCTGGTAGATTTACACCGGTTTCCAAAGGGAGTGTATGTTCCCTGAGATCGAGGACCACCTTTCCAGAAGTCAACTTTTAAAGATCCAAAGGCTTGTGGAAATCAGACTTTAGCATTTATTTAAAAAAAGTTTATTTAATTCAGGCTTCATTTTGATCAGCAGATGGGAAGCAGGTTCATTCAATGCTTTCCACCTAAATTTGCTAAATGGTAGAAGTTAAGCATTATAATTTAAAATATGATGAGGTGAGAGTTTCATAAAATACCAGAACAGCTTCAGAGGAAAAAAATACATGCTTCTCCATCAGTCAGCCTGCTTTCTAATAGGGCAGAGCACTGAGAACCTGGGTCATTTTCCAGAAGGATAGTCCTCAGGCTGTCTCTTCTTTAATTGGTGAGAAGCAGAACCACTGAAGAAACGGAAGAATTTTCACGTGATTTTCAGACTAATTACTGAAGAGCAGAGGATTATAATACACACCAAGGAGATGTGCTTATAAAAACGGTGTCAGGATGGAGTCAATTTTGCTTTTTAAAAGAAAAATAAAACTCTTGACTACACTTATTGTTATATGCAACCTATAACTAGCTCTCTGCTGTAAATTTATAAGGCAATGTGACTTCATCTCTTGATGAAGAAATGGACATAAGATAGACTCATCATAATTTCAGCTTAAAATAACAAACATTTATTATTTCACATAGTTTTTGAGGGTCAAGAATCCTGGAACAGCTTAGTTGGGTGGTTGTACCACAGGGTCTCTTGAGGTTGCAGTCAAACTGTCAGTCACCTCAAAGCTCACCTAGGGGAGGGTATGCTTCCAAGCTCATTCATGCAGCTTTTGGCAGGCCTCAGTTCCTCCCCATGTGCGTTGCTTCATTGGCTGCCCAAGTGACCTCATGACCTGGCAGCTGACTTTCCCCTCCCCAAGGCTGCCTCACAATAGCAGTTGGCTTCCCCCAGAGCAAGTGATTCAAGAGACAAAGGGAGAGCAAGAGAGCACATTCAAGACAGAAGCCACAGTCTTTTTATAACCTAATACATATATATAGCCTATAACTGAAGCCATATTCAGTCATTAGAAGGGGGCCACCAAGTCCCACCCACACTGAAGGGGAGAGGAATTAAGCTCTACCTGTTGAGGGAAGAAGTATCAAAGAATATGTGGACATATCTTTAAAAGCATCACAGTAAATGTTTGCTAATGGTTACCATGGTCACATAACAAAATCTGGGCTAGCAAAGCACAGATCAGAACATCAAGGATTTTGAATACTGTCCTCTTTTAGGATTAAAAAATGAGGGGCTTCCTAGAGAACTAATCTTCATTAGATCAAGAAATATAGTCACATGGGATTTCATGGTAGCAACTTATATTCTTGGCAGGAAAAATGGACTTGTCACATATCTTTTTAGCCTTAAAGGGAATCCCTTAAAATCATGGATCTCTGGGGCCGGCTCCATGGCTTAGCGGTTAAGTGCGCGTGCTCCGCTACTGGTGGCCCAGGGTTTGGATCCCAGGCGCGCACCGAGGCACCACTTGTCCGGCTATGCTGAGGCGATGTCCCACATACAGCAACTAGAAGGATGTGCAACTATGACATACAACTATCTACTGGGGCTTTGGGGAGAAAAGGGGAAAAGAAGGAGGAGGATTAGCAATAGACGTTAGCTCAGGGCCCTTCTTCCTCAGCAAAAAGAGGAGGATTGGCATGGATGTTAGCTCAGGGCTGATCTTCCTCACCAAAAAAAAAAAAATCATGGATCTCTGCTCTGAAAGGGCCCTTGGATTTGAAGCATTAAATGCACGTGGAATTCCCTGACTGGTGACCAAAGGTTGATAATGACTAGCAAGGAGACTGAAGGTAACATTAAAAAGGAAGGAAAAAAACAGATAAACATGAAGGAATGTGTACTCTGCAAAAAAAACTCCTCCATAGCTCTGCCATGTCTTCAGCAGCACCTGACTTGGCTTAATCAAACTCTATGACTCCATATCTAAAATTCACCACTTACTAAAAGATAATAATAACACATTATCAAGCACCTGCTCTGTACCAGGCATTATTCTAAGTGCTTTACAGACATTAATTCACATAATCCTTACAGCAAGTCTATTAATGATACTCTCATTATCCCTATCTTACAGATGGAGGAACTAAGACACAAAGAGGTTAAGTAATTTGCCCAAGGTCACATAGGTATTAAAGAGAGAAGATGGGACTTGAACTCAGGCACCCTGGATCCAAGGTCCATGCTATTAACTTTTTTTTTTAAATTAATTAATTAATTTATTTTTTCCCCCAAAGCCCCAGTAGATAGTTGTATGTCATAGCTGCACATCCTTCTAGTTGCTGTATGTGGGACACAGCCTCAGCATGGCTGGAGAAGCAGTGCATCGGTGCGTGCCTGGGGTTCCGAACCCGGGCCACCAGCAGCGGAGTGCGCGCACTTAACCGCTAAGCCACGGGGCCAGCCCATGTTATTAATTTCTACAGGGCCTGATCCTCTGTACTTAACCCCAAAACTTTAAAGTCTGGTTTATCCCTATACTATTCCATATATACACTTATAATCAGCCATTCCCCAGAGGTGAACAACTTATTAATAAAGATATGTCAAGTCAGTAAGTATATGCTACGAAAAGGATGGTCGGGGAAGATTGGCGATACCCCCACACTGACTTGGATAATTAATGTTGCCCCAAAAGTGATTCTGTATTCAAGATAGAATAGGTCAAATTAGATTCCGATTTTCTCTTTCTTAGGAAATCTGAGTCACAGCTTGATTCAGACTTGCTGGTATACTGTTTCCTCTTTATTTCTGTGGTTTCTGGTGCTGAAAATAAAAGAGGACATCACACGCACAGTCTATGAACTGGAGACCAAGAACAGGAGAACCAAGCAATGTTGAAATCAACTGGCTGGACTACCAGGCCCCTTAATACGTTAGGTTATAAATCAAAAAGCACTGCAAGAAAGACCTGAAGTATACCATCCTGAAGATAGAAAAATCATCTATTAGGAACGTCCTGGAACTTGGAAAATTGGAACAATCTGTGGAGTCACTTTAACTCTAGCATTCCCAACAAGACTTGCCATTTATACTCATCCGTGACATGATTTTATCTAGTTGAGAAATAAACCAATCATTCTGACACGAGGTAAGTTGTAGCCTTATACTTCTTTGTGTCATTTTAATCTTGCATCTCCTATTCTTTTTATTCATTCTTTCAGCAAGTATTTCTGTATCAACAACAAAGAGAAGCTGTAAGTATCTTGCCTTCAAATATCGTTACACAAACTCTCAGCACTTTTGAAGACATTCCAAACCATTTCTAGAGACTTAAAAGCAATGGTTACTTCTCTCAAAATTAGCTCTTTCCTCTTTGGCCAAGGAGCCCTGTACCACATAAACAATGAAAACTCTACATATTTTATACCAGGTTTGAGAGCTTCCTGCATTGCCCACCACTTACTTCCTTTTGCTTAGGTCAGTTACCTATTTAATAAGCAGAACCAAGCTCTGGCAAAACTGTGCAACGGCCCCATTTTGTCTCAAAGGATCTCATACTCTATGTCTTCCCCAGGGGTGGGGGTGGGGGGCTGACTCCATCCCTTAGCAGCCAATACCTTAGGGCTTTTCTGTCTACTGAGGCACTCTACTAGTGCTTATTTTTCACAAGCAATGCTCCAAGCCTCCAAAATCTCCCACTTCTACCCCTTCCCTCTCCACCCCACCCCTTCATTAGGATTCCTATTACCATAGTTTGAGGATCCTAGGTGTTAGGTGAACACTGAATAACAGCAACTTGATCTACTAACACAAGGTCGGGATTCTGCAATGGTAGGAATGTCACATGCTAGTAGGAGATACATATTTCAGTAAGGAAGTCTTTCTTGTGCTTTTCAAAGTTATCAGGTAGGTGATGACTAACTTCATTTATGTGTAAGGATAGCCCTTGTAATAAATTTCCGAGTCACTTCGAATGTTCACAGATTACTCAGGGGTGACCTATTGAGTGATGGAGCAATGAACTAAGGTTAGGATAGGATATCTCTGTGAAATACTGGAATACCCAACCCTAACAGGATAGAATGGAGGCAGTTTCATTGCTGCCACTTATGGGGAAAGGAACTGGCTCCACTTTAACCATTTGGTTAAATCTACTATACTAAATACTATTACACGGGAGTACTTTAAAAATTGGCCTCTTGTGTTCAAGTCCTAAAATAAAGTGGGCTGGGGGAAAAGGGGAGGAGGGAAGGAGACAGAAGGGGGAAAGGTCAGCTCTTTTACACTTCGCTCTTTCTTATTTCTTCCCCTAGGCAGAAGAAGATGCCACTGAAGCACCCTTATTGCCCCATTTCACATCCCGTGGCCGTACAGAAAAGCTGTTTGGGATTAAAAAGCGCCATCAGCAGGTGAGCTAAATCAGCTGCATCTGCTTCACAGACTCACAGACTGTTGCTGTTGCTGCTTCAGGATGCAGAACACATGGCTGCCATCCACAAGGACAGCGAAGAGCTGTTCTGCCAGAGAGTGTGATGGAGAGAACACGAGCTTCAGATCCGACAACCTAGCCTCACAGTCTAGCTACATGTCTTAGGCAAATGAACTAAGCTCTGTTGGTTTCAGCGATATATATTAAGACCTAAGAAATTATCTGGCACATAGTCGTTGCTCAAGGATTGTCTGTTCCCTGTGGTTTTCTTTCCAGGTCACTACAAGGTCACTATAACCCCTACCACAAGCTTGCACCTGTGGTATCTTCCTGAACCTTCTACCTTAACTACACCTGACCTCTTGCCTGCTCAGACAGATAAAGGACATCTGATTCTTCCTTGGTACTTCTCATAATACAGTCTTCTGACCCGCCTGAATTTCTAGAGGAAGAGACCTTAGCTGTCACCTAGCCCTTGGCAGCAGCTTATAAAGGTAATAAAACACCATGGGGTGAGTCATTTTGGGTCTCCATTTCAAGAGGGAGGGTGGGGAGCAGTCTTTAAGGTCAAGCCTACTTGCCTGAGATTTCTTTCTCCTTTTGTTCTCTTACTTAGAAGTCTGGTCTGACCTCCCATTCCTTTTCTAAAGTCTGGTGGATTATACCAAAGGAATGGCCTCTGGAAGCCTTCCTTTTTAGCTCAAGGGAAGTTGTTTCTGTAACCTGCACTGTGATTAGGATATAGCAGGTACATTAGAGACTCCTTTCTCTTATTTCATGCAACTTAGGATTTCGATATATGGATGCTGTATATGCAGAAAGACATGTATATCTTTGAAAAACACATTTGGAAGCAAAAATATTAGAAGCCCGGGCCCATCTAGAAGTTTGAATTTAACTGGTGGTCCTCTACCCAAATTCCCACTTCTGCATCTCTTGATAATAGATGTGACTGTAATGGTGACAGGAGGAGTTTGCTGACTGGGAAATGATGGAGAGGTTACTGTAAAATGGAAAACAGGAGAGAGTCTCTACGATTTTGTCTGAGATAGGCATGAAACAGCTCATAGTCTGCTCCCATGGTGTTGGCAGCCATGCGGTCAAGAAAGTTTCCCAAGTTCCCATGGGCAACTTGGGCCTAGTCTTTTCTCTATGGCTGCCCAGAACCTCAGGGAGGCCACAGGGTGGTGGCAGGGGGCTCTGATATCAGGAATATAATCAAGTCACATTCTTTTATAAAACAGCCACTCAGGCAGACAGGTTAAAAGCTCACTCTCTTTTGGCTCCTCCCACCAGTACTGCTCTATATCCTAGTAGAAAAGCAAGGAAGGGAGAAATTCTATGGGGTGTGTATTAAGGGTGATGTAGAGGGGAAGATGGTTCCCACAAAGTGGTATGTATAAAAATGAGCTCTGGGAGGTAGTGATAAACAGCAAAGTCAAGAGAAAATGGCAATATATTAAAATTCTCTTTTGGGGGGCTAATGAGAATGCATTTTTAGAGATAATTTTGAAACATCTTTTATATTTTCCAATACTACTTCCGATGTTAATAGTGGAAATTAAAAATATCCTGACTGCATATAGCTTTCTTCTCAAAGTTTAAAAGTGCTTTCACATAGCTTATTTATTTGAATTTTATGACATCCTAATAAGGTATGCAGGTTGATTTAATACTGATTCCATTTTGGCATCATTAATGAAAATAATATGAGCTTTGGAGTGAGATGGGCAGGGGTTTCAGATCTTAGCTTAGTACTTACTAGTTGTACAACCCTGGCAAGTTATTAGCACTATGAAACTCAACTTCCTCATTTGTTCACTGAGTCTCGTTCTTTCCCATAAGTGTCTCAGAGGGTGCTCGAAAGGATACAATGAGATAACCTATGTAAAATGTTGGTCATAATGAACACTCAGTAAGCGCTATTTCCTCTGCGTGAGACTTCAGATCCACACCTGCCCTTTCATACATGAGCTGCCATTCGACTATGCAGTTAGGGTTTTTTGTTTGCATATGTGCTGGCTCTGACGCTAGAACTGAGATGAGAAAGCAATACGCATTAGAACACAGTAAATACTTAACAGCACTGTGAGGATAATATAAAACTTCAAGTCCATTAACCGTGATACATTAGACTTCTGTAAGTACGGATGACCTCCCTGAATCCACACTGACCAGAGTTTATCAAGATTACTGCTATTACACGGAGTTGCCTGTTAAGGAATACAATCTCACCAATTAAAATTCTATGGGGCACGCACACTGGCATTCTGTCAGTTTTTATTAATGACTGCCTCAGGCCTAGGGCACTCTCTCCTAACGTTCTGCCATCGAGGAGAGCCTTGTTGTCTGTGGTGTCATGCATCCTTGTTGACTCACGTGGGAGGGATGGAAGGAAAAGGGATGGTTATCAGATTCTGTCTTGCAGGATGGCTGGGATTCTCAGCACCAGCTGATGCTGACCCAGCCCCCTTTGTGCTGACTTGCAGCTGATTTTCTCCTGGATTTCTGGGCCCCTCCTTTCCTTCTCTCTTTTATTTCTGCTCAGTGTCTTTTTACAGTCTACTTTGCAGAAGCTTCTTCCTCCACTTGTTCCCTGGGGTTCTGTCCTTGGTCCCCTTTCTTGTCTCCTGCTGTACTTGCCCAGGAGCATCTCACCCACATCCACATCTTCAGCCACACCCACCTGTATACTTCAGCAGATCTGTATTTCCAGCCTGAGTGTCCAATTTATTGGGCCCACCCATTCTGTTTTCCCTACAGGACCTCAAACTCAATATATTAAAAAATGGTCTTTGTGGGCCGGCCCCGTGGCTTAGCGGTTAAGTGCGTGCGCTCCGCTGCCGGCGGCCCGGGTTCGGATCCCGGGTGCGCACCGAGGCACCACTCCTCCAGCCATGCTGAGGCCGCGTCCCACATACAACAACTAGAAGGATGTGCAGCTATGACAGACAACTATGTACTGGGGCTTTGGGGGAAAAATAAATAAATAAAATCTTTAAAAAAAAAAAATAAATAAAAAATGGTCTTTGCTTTACACTTGCATCTTCATTCATGTAGCCTGAATCAGAGAATGGCATAATGGCATCAACACTAATCCAAATTCAGAGACCTGGGAGTCAACAAGGACACCTCCCTCTATGCCCATAGCTAATCACCCAGAAAGTCTTGCTAATTCTACCACTTTACCATCTCTGAAAATCCCCCTTTCCTCTAGGTCATGTTCTGATTAGGAGAAGCAGAGCATAGTGGTTAAAATCATCGGCTTTGGGTCTGATTCTTAGTGTTACCATTTAATAGCTGTGTGGTCATGAGCAAGGACCTTGCTCTTTCTAAGCCTTGGTTTCTTATCTGTAAAATGGGGATAACATCTGATTTCTTGTTTAAACCAGTTCATGTTTCATACCTGGACCATCGGGGAGCCTTCGTATAGTTACGTTTTATTCAATTTCTCATTTCTTCTCAGCTAGACCAGTGCTTTGCAAACTTGACTGCACATAAGATTCACCTGGAGGGCTTGCTGAACTGTAGATTGCTGGGCACAATCTCAGAAAATCTGCATTTCTAACAAGTTCCCAGGTGATGCGGACTCTGCTGCTCTCAGGCCTATACCTTGACTGCACCCACAGCCTAAAGGCCTCTTGGCCCCCACCCCATACCCTCTCCACAGTGCTGCCAAAGCCATCTTTCTAAAACATTATCTAATCTTTACATAAAAATTGCTTGAACTTCCTAGTAATTGCTAAGCACTTACTATGTGGTCAGACATAGTTCTAAATGCTTAAAACATGAGTGAATTTATTGAAAGCTAAGAACAGCTTATGAGGTAGAAAATATTATCTCCATTTTACAGATGAGGATACCAAAGCATAGAGAGCTTAAGTAACTTGTCTGAGATCATGAAAGTAGTGAGTTTCAGAGTCAGAATTTGAGACAAGATCCTAGCCCTTGGCTCCAGAGCCCAAGATCTTAACCACTGTACTAACTGTCCTTCGACCCTGTCATTTCCCCATCTTAAAATTCTCCAAAGAGCAACACAGCTCCAGGATTTAAGCCCAACCCTTAGCATGGCCTATGTGACCCTCAAGCCTCCTCTCTCACCACTCACTACCTTGTTCCCCGAGCTCCAGCCTTTACAAGCTGTTTTCTCAAGTACACTCTCCCCTGCATGAAACACCTTCCTGCCAACTCCTATTCACCCTTCATAAAGCTTGGCTAAGATGTTACCTCTTTTGAGAAGTCTTCCCAGCTCTTCCCCACCAACTGTGGATGAAGGGCCCTCCTGCTGTGGAGGTTCCCCTAGCACCTAGCACTTAGCTGTCTCTTGGAGCTACACCATGCCCACCTGCTTAGTTGTCCAACCCTTCACCAAATGGTGACCACTGCTTTCAGGGCAGTGCAGACTCTTGCCACTGCATCTAGGAGGCAGTGAATGACCATCTGTTAGTGAGTGAATGTAAACTATATCTAATGGCACTTTTAGGCCCTATCCTCCTACCTCCTCACTGGGTTCCTTCTTTGGGGTCCTTCAGGCCTGTAGGCAAAACCAGTCTTGATTAGATTTCTTTTAAAAAGATTTTATTTATGTTTATTATTGAGACTTTCCCTCAATAATAAACGTAAAATATAAAAAATATATATATACCTACCATACACTTAACAACTTTTAAAATTTTACTTTGTTTTCAATCTTTAAAATATTGTTACAGAAAAATACCTGCAACTACCAATTTCCTAATGAATTAGAGAAGAAACTTAATCTCAAGAGATTTCAGTTATATTTGAATGACATTTTAACAAATCTACACTTGGAGAATTTCTGGAATTATGGAGTAGGAGCTTCCAAAACTATGCTCTTCCATGAAGCAATGGGAACAGCTGCAAAAATTGTCAAAGTCAACTTTTTCAGAATTCTAGAAATTACCTTAAGGCTTTCAATAATCTAAGGAGTGTTTATTCAAGAAAAAAAAGGGGGGGGGGCGGCCTGGTGGCGCAAGCAGTTAAGTGTGCGCGCTCTGCTGCGGCAGCCCGGGGTTCACCGGTTTGTATCCCGGGTGTGCACCAATGCATTGCTTGTCAGGCCATGCTGTGGCGGCGTCCCATATAAAGTGGAGGAAGATGGGCATGGATGTTAGCCCAGGGCCAGTCTTTCTCAGCAAAAAAGAGGAGGATTGGCAGATGTTAACTCAGGGCCAATCTTCCTCACGAAAAAAAAAAAAAAAGAAAGGCTGAATCTTGGTAAGAAGAGTGAACTTTGTGTATTTTAACTCACCCTATTTCCCTTTCCCTCTCACCAGCTCTGTGGTTAGCCTTGAAAACCAGCAACCTTGCAACCACAGTGGCTGTGAAAATTAGCAGCCTAACAGCCACTAGAAGGGGCAGAGCAAGTTTGGAGCTCCTAAAAAAGCTTCCTCCCTGGAAAACTGTTGCTATTTGACCTGTCTGGCAGCTCCCTGGAAAAGCCCATTTGCTGGGCTTGTTATTTGACCTGATTCAGAGCTCCCTCAGTGGAAAGCACTATCTCCAGGGCATCAGTTAAAAACAACCAGTGGCAATCATTTAACATCACAGCTATCTGAGGGGCAAACAAGGGACTAGCCAAAAAACTTAAGAGGAAGATTTTGGGAATGAGATATCCATAGTGGGCTTTGAGAAATTCCAACACAATCCTGGGGTGTAGAAAGCCTGTTGAATCTGTAAACCAATTAGGGAAGTATTGCCATTTTAACAATATTAAGCCTTATATTTCATGATTTGGGGATAGATTTAACTTTGATTAGCTTTTATTTAATTTCTTTCAATAATGTTTTGTGATTTTCAGTGTAAAAGTCTTATAAATATTTTATGTGTAGGACTATATGCATGCCCAGGAAAGACCTGAAAATTTATTACTTCTATCTGACCCTAAGGTCCTACACTAGCAAGAACTGAAAACCAATTATGATACATACAAAGAAACAGAAAAGTATGGCCCATACACTGGGAGAAAATCAGTCAATAGAAACTGTTCCTGAGGAAGCTCAGATGTTGGACTTTGTAGAAAAAGACTCTATCTGCTATCATAAAGATCTTTAAAGAAATAAAGGAAACTATGTCTAAAGCATTAAAAGAAAGTATGAGAATGATATCTCATTACATAGAGAATATCAACGAAGAGACAGAAATTATGAAGAACCAAATAGAAATTCTGAAGTGGAAAGCATGGTAAGTTAAATGAAAAATTCAATAAGAGGGCTCGACAACAGATTTGAGTAGGCTGAAGAAAGAATCAGCTAATTCAAGGATAGGCCAATTGAGATTATCCAGTCTGAAGAACAGAAAGAAAAAAGAATGAAAAAAACATTAATAGAGGCTCAGAGACCTGTGGGACATTATTAAATTTAACAACATATGTGTAATGGGAGTCTCTGAAGCAGATGAGAGAGAAAAAAGGACAGAAAGAATATCTGAAGAAATAATGGCTAAAAAACTTACCAATCTGATTAAAAACATTAGTGTACACATCCTAGAAGCTTAATGAATGCCAAGTAGGATAAAAACAAAGACACCCACACCAAGATACATCATAATTAAACTGTCGAAAGCCAAAGACCAAAAGAGAATCTTGAGAGCAGCAAGAGAAACACAACTCATCATGTACCAGGGATCTTCAAACAGATTAACAGCTGATTTCTCACCAGAAACCATGGGGGTCAGAAGGCAGTGGGATGATGTATTTAAAGTGCTGAAAGGAAAAGACTGTTAACCAAGAATTCTATATCCATCAAAACTATCCTTCAAAGTGAAGGAGAAATTAAGACATTCCCAAATAAAAACTGAGAAAATTCATCACTTGAGACCCTGAACAAACAGAAAGTACTAAAGGGAATCTTTCAGGCTAAAATGAAAGGACACAGACAGTAACTTGAATCCACATAAATAAATGAAAAACACTGATAAAGATAACTAAATAGGTAAATACAATAGACAATATAAATGTATTTTTGTTTTTAACTCTTATTTTCTTCTATCTAATTTAAAAGACAACTACATAAAGCAATAATTATAAAACTGTGTTGATGGGCTTATAATGTATAAAATGTAACTTGACAATAATAGCACAGAGAATGGAGGGAGGGAATGGAGCTATACTAAAGCAAAGTTTTTGTATAAAATTGAAATTAAGTTGAAATTAATATGAACTAGATACTTTTAAGATGTTAATTGTAATCTCCAAAGCAATCACTAAGAAAACAACTAAAAAAATATAGTAAAAGAAACAACAGTGGAATTAAAAGAGAAAATATCTAGTTAATGCAAAAGAATGCAATAATGAAGGAACAGGAAGAATAAGACATACTGAAAACAAATAGCAAATGGCAGACATAAATCCTACCTTATCAGTAATTACATTAAACATAAATGAATTAAATATTCTAATTAAAAGGCAGAGATTGATAGAATGGATTTTAAAAATGGTCTACCTATATGTGGTCTAGAAAATACTTTAGATTTAAAGACACAAATAGGTTGAAAGTAAGAAAGGGAAAAAATTATACCATACAAATATAACTAAAAGAGAACTGGATTGGTTATACTAATATCAGACAAAAGAGACCTCAGACAAAGATTATTGCTAGAGATAATAAAGGATATTTTAAAACGATAAAAGGGTGAATGCATCAGGGAGATGTGACAATTATAAATATATATGCATGTAACCACAGAGCTCTAAAATACATGAAGCAAAAACTGACACAACGGAAGGGAGAAACAGACAACTCAACAATAACAGATGGAGACTTCAAAATCCCACTTTCAATAATGGATAGAACAACTAGGCAGAAGACTAACAACAAAATAGAAGACTTAAACAACATGTAAACCACTACACCTAACAAATATCTATAGAAAACTCCACCCAACAACAGAAGAATGCACATTCTTATCAACTGTGCCTGGAATATTCTCCAGGACAGACCATATGTTAGACCATAAAACAAATATCAATAAATTTAAAATGGTGGGAATCATGCAAAGTATGTTCTCTGACCACAAAGGAATGAAACTAGAAATCAATAGCAGAAATAAATTTGAGAAATTCAACACATGTTAAAAAGTAATAAAGAGGGGAATGGGGGAGGGGGAGGGCAAAAGGGGTAAAAGGGCACATGTGTATGGTGACAGATGGTAATTAATCTTTGGGTGGTGAACATGATGTAGTCTACACAGAAACTGAACTATAATGATGTACACCTGAAATTTATATAATGTTATAAATCAATGTTATCTCAATTAAAAAAAAACTAATGAACACAATCCTAAATAACCAGTGACCAAATATCCTAAATAATCAAAGAAGAAATCACAACAGAAATTTAAAAATATTTTGAGATATATTGAAACGAAACATAACATACCAAAATGTATGGGATGCAGCTAAAGTCTGTTATAGCTATAAATGCCTATATTTAAAAAGAACTAAGTTCTCAAACCAAAAACCTAAGTTCCCACCCTAAGAAACTGGAAGAAGAAGAGCAAACTAACCCCTAAAGAAGGAAAATAATAAAGACTAGAACAAAAATAGAGAATAGAAAACCAGTAGAGAAAAATCAACGAAAATTAAAGTTGGTTCTCTGAAAAGATCACCAAAATTGACAAAACTTTAGCAAGACTGATGAAGGAAAAAAAAAGAGAAAAGACTCAAATTACTATGATCAGGAATGAAAGAAGAGCTATCACTAACAATCTTACAGAAATAAAAAGAATTATAAGGGAATAATATGAACAATTATATGCCAACAAATTAGATAACCTAGATAAAATTAACCAATTCCTATAAAGATACAAAATACCTAAATAAAGAAGTAAATAAGGAAAGATATGTAATATGGAAAGAAATTGAGTTAGTAATCAAAAAACTTATAATAAAAGAAAAGCCCAGGTCCAGATGGATTCACTGGTGAATTCTAACAAACATGCAAAGAATTAATACTAATCCTTCACAAACTCTTCCAAAAAACAGAAGAGGAAGGACCATTTCCAATTCATTCTATGAGGCTGGTGTTGCCATGATAACAAAACCAGACAAAGACATCATAAGAAAAGAAAACCACAGACCAGAATCTCTTATGAAAATAGTGTAAAAATCCTCAACAAAATACTAGCAAACATAATCCAGCAACAGATAAAAAGCATTATATACCATGCTCAAGAGTAATTCATCCCAGGAATGCAAGGTTGGCTCAACATATGAAAATCAATAAACACAATACACCACATTAAGAGAATAAAAGACAAAAACCACATGATCATCCCAATAGACTCAGAAAAAGCACTTGACAAAATCCACCACCTTTCCATATAAAGATACTTAACAAACTCGGAATAGAAGAGAATTTGCCCAACCAGGTAAAGAACATACACAAAAAACAGAACATCATATTTAATGGTGAAAGACTGAATGCTTCTTCTCCTCTAATATGAGGAACCAGACAAGGATGTCTGCTCTTGGCACTTCTACTCAACATTTTACTGGGGGTTCTAGCTAGGGCAATTAGGCAAGAAAATGAAATAAAAGGCATCCAGAGTGGAAAGGCAACACAGATGACATGCTCATGCATATAGGAAATCCAAAGGAATCGACACATACATACACAAAAACTATTAGAACTAATAAATGAGTTGAGCAGGTTGCAGGATCCAAGATCAACATACTATTTCTAAACATTAGCAATGAACAGCCTGAAAATGAAATTAAGAAAATAATTCCATATATAATAGCATTAAAAAAGTAAAATACCTAAGAATATATTTAACAAGAGAAGTATAAGATTTGTACACTGAAAACTACAAAACACTGCTGAAAGAAATTTTAAAAGAGCTAAATAAATGGAAAGACATTCCATAAATGGAAAGTCTTGGATTAGAAGACTTAATATTGTTAAGACGTCAATATTTCCAAAACTGATCTACAGGTTCAACTCAATCCCTGTCAAAAGCACAGCTGTTTTGGGGGGCCAGAAATTGACAAGCTGCTCCTAAAATTCATATGGTAATGCAAGGGACACAGAATAGCCAATGCCATCTTAAAAAATAAGTTAGAGGATTCAGACCTCCCAATTTCAAAACTTCCTACAAAGCTACAGTAATCAAAACAGTGTGATATTGGCATAAAGATGGACACACAAATCAATGGAATAGAATTGAGAGTCAAAAATAAACCCTTACATTTATGGTCAATTGATTTTTGACAAAGGTGCCAAGACAATTCAATGGGGAAAGAACAGTTTATTCAACAAATGGTGGTGGGGCAACTGGATAACCATGTGCAAAAGGAATGGATCCAAATGGATCCCTACCTCACACTATATACAAAAATTAACTTAAAATGGATCATAGACCTAAATGTAAGAACTAAAACTATGAAACTCTTAGAAGAAAATATAGGAGTAAACCTCTGTGACCTTGTATTAGGCAATTGTTTCTTAGCTATAACACCAAAAGTACAAGTGATAGATAAATTGGACTTCATCAAAATTAAAAACTTTTGTGCTTCAAGGGATATCTCAAAAAAGAAAAAGACAACACAGAATGGGAGAAAATATTTGCAAATCATATTATAAGGGGTTTGTATTTAGAGTACATAAAGAACTCCTACAACTCAATAAAACGACAGACAACCCAGTTAAAAAATAGGTAAAGGGGGACGGGCCCAGTGGTGTAGTGGTTAAGTTCGTGTGCTCCGCTTTGGTGGCCTGGGGTTCGTGGGTTCAGATTCTGGGTGCAGACCTACACACTGCTTATCAGGCCATGCTGTGGCAGGTGTCCCACATATAAAGTAGGGGAAGATGGGCACGGATATTAGCTCAGGGCCAATCTTCCTCAGCAAAAGACACAAACAAAAAAAAAAAAAAGAGGAGGACTGGCCACAGTTGTTAGCTCACAGCAAATCTTCCTCACCAAAAAAATAAAAATAAAATAGGCAAAGAATTTGAAAAGACATTTCTTCAAAGAATATGGCCAATAAACATACAGAAAGGTGCTCAACACCATTAGTCATTAGGGAAATGCAAATCCACAAGGAGATACCACTTCACACCCACTATGACAGCTAAAATTAGACAGACAACAACAACTGTTGGCAAGGATGTGGAAAAATTGGAACCTTCATACATTGCTGGTAGGAATGTGGAATAATGCAGCCACTTTGGAAAATAGTTCAGCAGTTCCTCAAAACATTAAACATAGAGTTATCACAAGACCTAGCAATTGTACTTGTAGGTATATACCCAAGAGAAATGAAAATATATGTCCACACAAAAACTTGTACATAATGTACATATTGTATATTCATCACAATACCCAAAAGGTGTAAACAACCTAAATGTCCATCCCCTAATGAATAAACAAAATGTAGCATATTCATATAATGGAATATTATTCACCTGAAAGAAGGAATGAGTACTGATATATGCCATGATATGTATGAACCTAGAAAACATCATGCTAAATGAGAGAAACCAGCCACAAGAGATCACATATTGTATGATTCCATTTATAGAAATGTCCAGAATAGGCAAATCTATAAAGACAGAAAGCAGTGTTACCTAGAGTTGGAGGGTACCGAGGTGGAGGAACAGAGACTGACTGCTAAAGGGTATGGGGTTTCTTTTGGGGGTGATGAAAATATTCTGCAATTAAATAGTGGTGATAGTTGCACAACTCCGTGAATATATTACAAACCACTGAACTGTACACTCCAAAGGCATGAATTTTATGATCTGTGAATTACATATTAATAAAGCTGTTTTATATAAAGCTGTTATATATATATATATATATATATATATATATATATATATATATATGTATTCTTCAAATTACTCTGGCATTGCCTGAGACCCTGAATAATCCTTGCTAAGAAGGAAAAATCAGACATCCACATTTGTTCCTGTAGAAAACTAAATCTGGCAGGAATAATAATTGTAAACTAGAAGCTAAGCACCCCGGCTGGGAGCCTGTGATGAGTTTCCTTTCATTACCTCATCCTTTCTGCTGCTGTTTACACTGACCATTTGGATGGTCCCCCTTAATCTGGACTGGGTGTCTTGTGCAGAGGCTGCCTCTCTCCCTCCTCTATTCTAGTCTCTGCGTGCACAGTGGAGCATGACCACATTTATCCAATTTAAGTCAAATAGAGAAGGAGAATGCAGAGGACTGCAACATGAGTAACAGAGTGTCTATAATTAAAGCTTGGATAGCAGAATGATCGTTGTGAAATGAAATGAGCTCAACATAAGTGGACCTTTGTATGAAATCTTACGTAGCACAGTCAGGAAAGCTAAGTCCTAAGTAACGGAATGCCTTTGGCAGCCTCTTCATCTTCTGAATCTTCACCCCACAGAGACATCAAGCAATTTATTTCTGAACACTAGTAAAAGGACAGCAATAAAAACCAGTCCTTGAGCCAAAGGCCAAGACTGAGCTCTCTTCTACAGCTGTTTTTATATATTTTTAAAAAGGGTTTTTAGAAATGCCACCTATAAGCAATTGGACATAGGTTTGGGGATTAGAAGAGGAGAAAAAATGTCTGGGTTTGCTTAGTTCTGTGCTTGCTTTTCCTCAGTTGCCACCCAGGCATTTTGATTGGGCTCTATTTTTACTTCAAAGTCTAAGCACTGTAAACAAATTCCTTTTGATGGCAGCAACTTATTTCCATCATATTCATCTAATTTTGTCTCTGGGTAACATTGCCCAGGTATGCTGCAGCTATCTAGAGAGCCTAACTGATTATCACCATCCTGTTACATGGCCACTTCTAGATATGCGACACGGTGCAAGCATAAAATGCTCTAATTATAAGACGCTGGAAGCGTCAGCCACAGAAACAGCTGCAGGCATCAGTGACAAATGGTTGTTTTGTACTCCTGCCACTCTCAGTGTTTCAGGATGGTGTTTCTGAAATCATAGTCAACTGACTACTATTAGGACAAACAAACTCCACACTTCAAAAATAAAACACGAAAGATATCTTCAATGGCCTGGCTCAAACTTACAGGGAAATGCAGGCCTAAAAACCAAATCAGCTTCCTCCTCTCCCTGCTTTCCTTCTATGTAATGAGTCACAAATCAATTTTAAAAACGTTGTCACTTCTGAACAGCAATTTAGTGATTGAAACAGAAAACCTCTACTGAAACCAAAGATTTTATTTATATAGGACGCTAATGAGTGTGTACGAGAGAATGGAGAGAGCGGGTGTGTGACAACAAAGCAAGGAAGAGATTCCAGATAATTACCTTCTCTCTCCCACTCTTTAGCTGCTTGTCCAAGAGCAAAGAAATTACCACTTGGTAATTTGTCTCCACCACTAACTCATGAGCTCCTCAAAGAAAAAGACTGTTTCTCTCTGCAAACACGGGACATAACACAGCTGCTGCTCAAAACACATTTGTGAAAGAAAGGAAAGAAGAAAGGAGAAGAAAGGAGAGAAGAAAGAAAGGAGGGGAAGAAGGAAGGAAGCCAGCTCAACTTGTCTTGTCTAGTGACCCGTGTTGCAGTCTGTCCCTGGTACATGATGAGGGTGTTTCTTGGGGAGAAGGGTAGGAAGGACTGTCTGTAGTGCAGGTTTTAACTCTGGCAATCTTTCTTTTTCATGATGAAAGAGGATATCAACTCTGGCTTAGATCTCAAAACTGCTAACTCTTTGGAAATGTGAGGAAAGGAAAAAAGGGAGGGGCCAAAAACAGGTTGGCAGCCTAGGCTGTTTAGCAGTTACATACAATAATAGGGGGTGTATGTACTAATTTTCTACTTACTGCAAATTCAGCAGCTTAAAACAATACAAATTTATTATTGCACAATTTCTCTGGGTCCAGGAGTCTGGGCTGAGCGTCTCTCAAAGGTGAAATCAAGGTGTCAGTAGAGCTGCAGTTCTCATCTGGACCTTGGCATCCTCTCCCAGCTCATTCAGGTTATTGGCAGAACTCAGGTCTTTGAAGTTGTAGGACTGATTTCCCCATCTTCTTGCTGGCTGTTGGCAGGGGGGTCCCTCTCAGCTCCTAGAGGTCACCCTTAGTTCCTAGCCACATGGCCCTCTTACAACGTGGCAGCTTCAAAGCCGGCAGGAGTAGTAGTCTTATGTAACATCATGAGATGACTGCCCCATCACCTTGCTCATATAATATAACCCAGTCAAGGGAACGAGTGGCCCAGCATATTCCCAGGTCCTTCCCACACTCAAGGGAAGGAAATTATACAGGGTGTGTATACTAGAGGGCTGGAGTGTTGGGGCCATCCTAGAGTTCTGACCACCACAGGAGATTTTGGCAAGTGTGAAAGGAAGGCTGACTCATTCATCATTGTAACAGGAAAAGGTTTAGATTTTTCCCTTGTGGTTGTTCCAGATTTTTATTATTAGTCATTAAAAGAGGGTTTCTCTGGCTGTGGGTCAGGAATCCACAAACTTATTTATGGAAAAACTCCAGGTAAATGAGAAACTGGAGTGATGGGACTCTGGGCAGTTAGCTGGAGGTTGTGGGACATGAAACTTCTTTCTCCACACCAACAAAAGAAAATCCTTTCTTTTTTCCTATCAAGGACATTTCCTAACAAAAACATAAATTAAGCGCCACAACAGTGAAAGTCAATCTAAACGTCATGCACCGCCAGGGCAGTATGCCAGTTACCGCTAAGGCTGCTTGCCAGAATGACTTGGAAGCCTTTAGTGTGCCCTTCTCTGCAATTCATTCATTTTCACTGATGTATAGTATCCCATTCTTTGAATATATCATATTTTATTTATCCATTTTCCTGGTGACGAACATTTTTGTTTCCAGGTATCTTTTCCCTAATTATAAGCAAGCAACTATGAATATTCTTGCACATGTTTTCTCATAAAAATATATACATTTCTCTAAGAAATATACCTAGGGACGTATCTGCTGGGTCATGGCATATGCACAGTCTCAGCTTTACTAGATAATGCCAAATTGTTTTCCAAAGTGAGTCTACCAAATCACATGCTCTGCCGTCACTCCACATCCTCAGCAACATGTCATATTGCTGACTTTTTAATGTTTACTAATCTGATGTGAATAAATGGTATCTCATGGTAATTTTAATTTGCATTATCCTGACTAGTACTGAGCTGAGCATTTTTTAAAGGGATATTCCTATTTCTTCTCTGAAATGCCAGCTCACATTAGTCAGGTTCCTCAGTCAGCTTCATCAAAATAAAGCTGTTATTTTGATTGCTACTTGACTGTCTCCTATGCCTTATTTCTCAATTGCTTATAAACTTTAGAGGGGAAAGAAAGGATGTTATTTTAGATTTCCCACTGGAGAAATACATAATGAACAAATTCAACTACATAAGAGTTCAGGACTTAAATACATGTTCCTATATTTTGCAGTGCCAGAATATATTAGAGTATAAAATTGAGTTATGAGATGGCTTGTTTTTTCTAGGCTTACCACAACATTTTATAGTTAGCTTGGCTTAAGATTTTAGAAGTTAAGGCCAACTTGCTATGTGACATATCATCTTGTTAATGTGTTACTGTGATCCTAGTGGCTGCACATCACACAGTAGATGCTCAGCAAACATGAGCAGGACTGACTGATGATACAGCAGTGGTGGATAACAAAGACCTACTCAAATTTATTTATTTGTGAATTTGTTCCATACACAAAATTCTTACTGCTAAATGGTGCTTTGATTCTATTTTGCTTCTGAATGAATTTCCTTATGTATGTAATATTTAAGCTACTGACCTCACGAAAAAGTATCTAGAACCTACCTTAGTAGTTTAAAAAAAAAGAAGCAGGGCCGGCCCCGTGGCGTAGCAGTTAAGTGTGCGCGCTCCGCTGCTGGCGGCCGGGGTTCAGATCCCGGGCGCGCACCGACGCACTGCTTCTCCGGCCATGCTGAGGCCGCGTCCCACATACAGCAACAAGAAGGATGTGTAGCTATGACATACAACTATCTACTGGGGCTTTGGGGGGAAAATAAATAAATAAATAAAATCTTTAAAAAAGAAAAAAAGAATCAGAATTGCAAAAATGTCTGAATTTGGATTAAGATTTTTCGTAGCATATGTAGTATTATCTAAAATTGACAGTCCAGTAACTAAATTCATCAAATAATCTTATCCTCTACTTCAGTGTTTCTCAAAGTGATTTCCATAGAGCACCAATTCAGCTAGATGTAAATAGGGGTTATTCAGTAAAAGGGTTCATATTTGAGTAAGTTTGGGAAATACCAACTTATCGAAGTTAAGCCAGTTAAACTATTTATTAGTCTTGATAGAGACTTTAACGTACTGTCAAATGGTGGATCCCCAAAGGGGGTATGCTATGCAACATACCCCCAATTGTTTTTCCCTGGAATACATGGAATATCTGAGTCCCAAGGAACATATATTGGAAAATGCAAAGCTCTGCTTTGATTTTCTTGTCACCAGCTTCCTACAGTAATAAGATTCTTAGTTTTCTTAAATTTTTTTCTCTTGACTATTAACTTACATTTTTAAGAAATATTCTTAGATGTAAATTTTACATCTTTATAGTAATTGGACAGTGTGTAATAAATATTTATACTCAAGAAAAAAATCCATAATCCTGACACTCTATAAAATTCCTTTTTAAAAAAACTATAATTCAGGGCTGGCCCAGTGGCACAGCACTTAAGTGCACTGTGCTCTGCTTCAGCGGCCCTGGGTTCGCAGGTTCGGATCCCAGGCACGCATTGACACACCGCTTGTCAAGCCATGCTGTGGCGGCGTCCCGTATAAAGTAAAGGAAGATGGCCATGGATGTTAGCCCAGGGACAAGCTTCCTCAGCAAAAAGAGGAGGATTGGCATTGGATGTTAGCTCAGGGCTGATCTTCCTCACATACACACACACACACACACACACACACACAAAAAACTATAATTCAAGTTCATTAAAATGCTAAATCTAATCCTAACTAATTAAATGTTCTTTGTCATCAATTGTGGTTTGACATTTTACATAATATGGTATCTTAAATTCAAATTTTAGAAAAGCCCAAAGCAATAATATTGGAATTTCATATACAAAAATATGAGGCTACCTTTCACGTTAATAGAAAAATGAGAAAGGATACAAAACCACTTGATATTATTACTGTTGAATAAACAAAATACATTTGAAGATTTCTATTCAAAAAAATTCTTGTTTAGAACCAATTTATTTGTAAAATGAAAATAGCACTTTTAAAAATTGACTCGTCATGGTCTTTTATGTGTATGCATAAATTCAAATCCTGTATTTGTGCTCTGCCATGGAGCACTCTTCTGTAAAGATGGCCCTCCCTGATGAACTGTTGCAGAGAATAGGGTTGCCACCACTTAATCTATGAGGAGGCGAACACATTCACACCCAGTCTGCAAGCAAATTTAATTTGGTTTATAATCTGCTCAGTTTAAGATTGATAGCTGAATGAAATAATGCTAGGCTATCTGCCCCATTTATTTTTATAAAGACAGGCTGGCACCTTTGTACCAAGGACAGAATGGGACACGGAAGAGGATTTAAATGAGCTAATTACCCTCTCTCTTTGACCACTGAAATGTTTTCAACCTCCCATGGCAGTCCTGGGCTTAGTAAAATTGTAACACATTGGGCATAATGGCACTTACTTCTGAGGCTGGCATTTACTTACGAAGATAGAACCAGTGGACCTTCAATAAAACACCGAAATGTAGGCAGTTCATTAAGCAATGTGCTAGAACCTTGAAGGTCTTTGGAGAATAGGAAAATTGGTGAAGAAATGAAAATGCAACTAAAGAGCCAGTCAGCATAATCAGTTGAGTCAAGATGCTCAGACTCCATAATTGGGCTAAAAAGAAAAATGTGACACTGCTCTAGATCTAATCTCCTTCAAACTCCCTAGAGTTCTGACAATTTGCTGTTTATTGTATTCTGTGACATTCCCTTTCCTCTCCAATTTTCACCCCGGCATTGATTCAAAAATGTTCTTTAACTTGGGATCATTGGGGCGAGAATTTCACCATGTTCCTTGAGATAACTGGAGACACACTCTCAACTCCCTCTTTCTAAGGAGTCACACGTAAAAATGAAGGCTATGAATCACCTCTATTCACAGTTCTACTTTAAAAATAAGGACATATTCCATAATCCATTCATTCCCAGCTAGAAATACCAGTTGAAATATTTCAAACTAGTTCTTTCATGATCTGGCAAGACAAAAAGAAAAAAAAGTGAACTGTGTTTGGTTCAGACAACATTCCAAATATCATCTTCTAAGAAACTGGAAAACAGAATCTTCTCCTCCAAATGGATACCCAATCCATGAGCATGAGGTGCTCTCTTAAAGACTCATTCACTGGTTAACCTCTCAAAAGGTTTCCAAATCACGACATATTGTTATAATCAGGGCCCACTCTAAATAAAATTGAGAATTAGTAAAGTTGCTCTCGACAAGCTTATTGTTCCCTAACCTGGTGTCCTGTCACTGTGGCCTCTACTCGCAAGCTTTTATCTCTCTCTCTCTCTCCTATCAAAACCTATTTGGACTATGCCTTACTTCTCTGACAGCGACATGATGGAATAAGAGTTTCCTGCAAGAAGCAGTTTTTCATCTGTCTCCTCGGCCCAGCCTAGGACTCCCCACCAGACACTTCAACCTGGATGCCCAGTGAGCACCTGAAACTAACATCTCTCTCCATCTCTCCCCCTCCTTCAACCTGCTCCTTCTTTAGGGTTCTATGTCTTGGTTAGGGCATCAGCATCCACCCATTTACCCAATTTAGAAATCTGAGAGAAAATATATCACATTGTAGTAGAATTATCTGTTTGCATAGCTGTTGCATCAACAAGACTGTTAGTCCCTTAGGGGAATATGATGGGTCTCTCTCAGAATACAGCACCACACAATACCGCAGAAGTGAAGAAACGTTTGATGTTGATGGAGATCATAGTCAAATGCTGTTAACCATCTGAGACAATATTTGTTTACCAGCTGCCTAAAGTGCCCCTACTCAAAGGAACTGCAGTGTTGGCAAAGCTCCCGTAACTAGTTAGCCACTTTGCATGAAACCTTGATAAGCAAGAATAAATAGCTAATTCCAAAGTGCCTCAGGGGGCCAAATGTCATTTGTGATATAGCCACATCTCTTGGTGACGCGGTAACCATGAAGTTAACAACAGGAACACTCAGGCCACATTTCTCCTTTCCATAGGACTCCTCAAAGACCAGGTATACTGGGTTCTCCTCTTTTCATGTGGGGATATACTCCCATAAAGGCATGCAATTAAAAGCAAACACTGGGGTCAGACTGGCTGGGGTAACTCACAATGCCCATCTCTGCTAACGAATAAAAACGGCCTTCGGGTTCTGTGCAGGGCAGTGTTTGGCTTGGAGGCTGCCAGGACACACACTGAGCAGGTTTTAATTAGCCAGTTCAAACAGCAGCTAGCTTGGTAAACTGATTCTTGAAGAAATAAAGCAAACCAACAAGAGAACCACTGAATCCAATTGGACAAAAAGAATTAGAGGTAAAATATTTACTCTGACATGAAACAGAAGGGCCCAGACCTGGCTCAGCTGTGTGCCACAAGAAAGCCTTTGTCTGAAGACGGGTCCCAGGTGGTAGGTGTTGGAGAGAACTCAGGGGATTTAATTAGTGAATGCAGCCGGAGCACATAATGACCAGCTTACAGATGCAGCTCACATCTTCTGATCAACTCAGGCAGCGCCAGCATTAATAGAACACATCTGCTGGAAAATCCCCTTTAGGATTTCCAATCACAGTTGACAAATTGTTTTTACTACAACTGTTTTATCTCTGGGCCCCAGCAGTGAGGCAGTGAAGCACTTGCACATATCAGTGACACAACTATATTTCAGTCTCCTGCTAATTTCACTGAGGTACCCTGTGAACAACGAGCTTTCCAGCTCGTGTGGAAGCACTGAAGTGAAAGAAGGATCACCAGCACTATCTCACAAATGAGACAGGCTCTGTAATGGGATTCTAGGGTCCCACTGCCCAAACCTGGAAAGCTGAACCCAATATACTTGCTTCTTAATTAAAAAATTGACTCTGTCCAAATAAAAATATATATTATGATGCTTTTGGTGTCTGGGAGGGGTGGTTAGAGAATTCATTAACAATTTTCCCCATTCACTCCCCTTTGCTCCTCTCCTGCCAACTGCCCTCCACCCACACACACCTAGACTTAATGTTCCTTGATTTACAAGTGTGACCTTCCCCAAGGAGTAGCTCTCTCCTTTGCCAGCTGCTTCCATACGGAAGTGGAGCTGCCAGCACACAGCATCAGGGAAGCGGGAGTGCTCATTTTGCTCATGAGTGGCAGGATTCAGCTGCTTGGAGGGAGTACAATATAACCCCCAAACATCCCAGACCAAAAGACGAAGGCAAGGACAGAGACAGCTGAAGAGGTAGTGCTTATACTACTTTCTATTACTATTAAAAATCTTGACGTGGAAAAAGCAAGTGATATTGTTTGGCTTCATGAGATGATAGCATCAATTTCTTGTTCCCTAAATTAGAGAACGGAGACATAAAAACCACATGGATATTTTACATTTTGGGGTTGATGTTAGAAAATTATTTCTGTTAAATGACACAATGAATTTGAATATCTTCTATAATATACTTTTAGGAAAAGATAAATCCTGGCAAGCACTGCTTCCTGTGCTTAAGTAATAGGGTGCAGCAAGCCAAAATGTTTGCTTTTAAAGTACAAAGGATGCAGTAGGACGTATAGCTTGCAGCTGGTTTTGAGCTTTGCTTTTGTCACCTTCTAGTTTAAAAAAAAAAAAGGCTTTTTGGAAAGCACAGAAAAGGACGGGCTATAAATAGCCTTTTTAACTCACCACCTTTTCTGACTCAGACTAATTTGTAGCCAGAGGCGAGGGAGGCGGAGTAACAAGTGAAATCGATAGGTTCCTACACTGCATCTTAAGAGGCTGCAGAAAGGCTATATTGACTGCAGAGAGTGGAGAGGAACGAGACGAGGGTTTAGGTAACAAATCTAGATGGACTGGGATTTCAAAACATTATTTTCATTGAGATGATGTAGAAAGTCTATTTGCATCTTATTGAAAAAACAACACTGCATCTCTAAATGGTATGGGTAATATGTGGTCATGTATTTTTTTTAACTTTTGGATAAATTTAACTTTCCATATGGAAGCTTACATAAAAGCAAATGTTTCATTCCAAAAAGGAAAAAAAGAAACCACTTATGGGGGAAACACTGTGGGCAAACTATCCACACTGGTCTTACCTTTAAGAGTAATCCAAGATCAACACCACCCATGTAACCAGGAGAAAAGATCCTACTGGAAACGGAGGGAACACTGTATAAATATGTATTAGCATCGACTAAGCAAAGAGTCACTTGCAAAGAGAGATTTTCTGAGACAACAGTCTCCTACCTCACTGGCTGCTCCTCAGTCTCTGCATCTCCTTCCTTATTTCCTCCATCCTGGGGCAGGCACCCTAGGGCTCAGTCCACAGAACTCTTCCTCAATTACACTTACTCACTAGCTGGTCTCATCCAGTCTAATGGCTTTAAATATCATCTACCTGCTGATGATTTCCAAACTTTTATTTCCAGCCCTGATCTTCCCACTGAGCTTCAGACTCATATATTCAATTACCTACTTGACCTAATTTGCCATTTCAGACTTAACACACTCAAAACGAATATCCTGACACTATCCCAGCAAATGTGTTCCTCTTACAGTATTTCCTGCCTCAGTATACAGTAACTGCATCCCATAGTAGTCTGGGCCAAAACACTTGGAGTCATCTTTGACTCTTCTTTCTCTCACACTTCACACCCAATCCCTTAGAATGCCCACTGGTTCTACCTTCACAATGTATCCAGAATCCAACACTTCTCACACCTCTGTTGCTACCATTTGGTCTCAGCCACCATCATTTCTCTCCTTACTTGCCTCCCTGCTTCCCTCTTCTCCCTCCTACAGTCTGTTATCCACTCCGCTGCCAGAAACCATCTAAATAGTAAGTTAGATCATCACTCCTCAGCATCCTCTGATGGCTCCTATCTCACAGTTAAAAACGAAGTCTATAACACGGCCGAAAAAGTCAATACCCTGTCCCCAACTACCTCTCTGACCTAACCTCCCATTCCTCTCTCCCTTGCTCACTCTCCTCAAACTAAACTGGACTCCTTGCTCTTCCTCAAACCCATCAAGCTGTTCCTGCTTCTGGGCCTTTGTCCTCAATGGTCCCTCAACATGGAACAGTCTTCTCCCAGATATTCACTGTTCATCTTCCTTCATTTTCCTCAGATATATCTGCTTAAATATCAACTCATACGTGAGGCTTCCCCCGGTAACACTATATGTAATAGCATTCCTCTTATGCACTGGCATTCCTTTCCCCTCACTCTGTTTTTTTCTAGAGCCCTTAACACCATCAGACATACTATCTATTTACTTGTTTATTGTCTGTCTCCTCCCATTAGAATATAAGTCTATGGGTGTAGGGATTTTGTTCTAACTGCTAAATTCCTGTCTAAACAACAGCTAGCACATGGTATGTGCTCAATAAATATTAAATGAATGAATGACTGGGATGGTAAGAGGAGTAATTAGAAGTAGCACATTTTCCTAATGGCAAAAGGGAAGGCGTCACATTGGAGACAGTAGAATTTCAGAAAGTATTCTGTGGCATAAGAGCTTCAAATACCAGAGTGAAGAGAAAAGGAATGGAATTTTTGGGAAAATCAATTATTTAAAAAAGATTTTTCCCACTTCACCTTCAGCATTATTCAAAATTTACTTAAAACAATTTTTTAAAATTTTAATTGTGGTAAAAAACATACAATATAAAATTTACCCTCAACTATTTTTAAGTGTACATTTCAGTAGTGTTAACTACACTCACATTTTTGTATAATGGATCTCTAGAACTTTTCATCTTGCAAAACTGAAACTCTATACCTGTTAAAAAACTCCCCATTTCCCCTGCCCCAGCCCCTTGCAACCACCATTCTACTTTCTGTTTCCATGAATTTGACTACTCTAGATATCTCAAATAAGTGGAATCATACAGTAGTTGTCCTTTTGTGACTGATTTATTTCACTCAGCATAATGTCCTCAAGGTTCATCCATATTGTAGCATGTGACAGGATTTCTTTCTTTTTAAAGGCTAAATAATATTTCATTATATATGTACCACATTTTCTTTCTTTTTTTTTTTTTTTGTGAGGAACATCAGCCCTGTGCTAACATCTGCCAATCCTCCTCTTTTTTTGCTGAGGAAGACTGGCCCTGGGCTAACATCCATGCCTCATCTTCCTCCGCTTTATATGAGACGCCGCCACAGCATGGCTTGCCAAGCGGTACATCAGTGCGCTCCCGGGATCCAAACCAGCGAAGCCTGAGCGCGGCATGGCTTGCCAAGCAGTGCATTGGTGCGCACCCGGGATCTGAACCGGCGAACCGCGGCTGCCGCAGCAGAATGCGCGCACTTAACCGCTTGCGCCACCAGGCCGGCCCCCATGTACCATATTTCCTTTCTTTTTCTTTTTGTGAGGAGATCAGCCCTGTGCTAACATCTGCCAATTCTCCTCTTTTTTTTGCAGAGGAAGACTGGGCTAACATCCGTGCCCATCTTCCTCCACTTTATATGGGACGCCGCCACAGCATGGCCTGCCAAGCAGTGCCTTGGTTTGCGCCCGGGATCCGAACCGGCGAACCCCAGGCCGCTGCAGCGGAGCACATGCACTTAACTGCTTGTGCCACCAGGCTGGCCCCTGTAACACATTTTCTTTATTCATCTGTGGGTTTTGTGTGTGTGTGTGTGTGTGTGAGGAAGACCAGCCCTGAGCTAACATCCGATGCCAATCCTCCTCTTTTTTGCTGAGGAAGACTGGCCCTGGGCTAACATCCGTGCCCATCTCCCTTTACTTTATATGGGACACCGCCACAGCATGGCATAACAAGCGGTGTGTCCGTGCGTGCCCAGGATCCGAACCGGCGAACCCCAGGCCGCCACAGCGGAGCGCGTGCACTTAACCACTTGTGCCACCCGGCCGGCCCCTATTCATCTGTTGATAGCCATCTGGGCTGCTTCCACCTCCTGGCTATCGTGAATATGTTGCAATGAACATGGTTGTGCAAAGACCTCTTCAAGATTCTGCTTTCAATTTTTTGAATATATACCCAGAAGCGGGATTGCTGGATCATATGGTCATCCTATTTTTAGTTTTTTGTGGAACCTCCATACTACTTTCCATAGTGGATACAGAATTTTACATTCCCACCAGTAGGACACAAGGGTTCCCATTTCTCCATATCCTCACCAACACTTGCTGTTTTCTGTTTTTCGTTTGTTTTGCTTTTTCCATAGTGGCCACCCTGATGAGGATGAGGTGGTATCTCATTGTGGTTTTGATTCGCACTTCTGTAATGATTAGTGATGTTGAGCACCTTTTTTCATATGCTCGTTGACCATTTATATTTATCTTTGGAGAAATGTCTATTCAGGTCGTTTGCACATTTTTTAACCAGGTTTTTTGTTGTTATTTAGTTGGAGGAGTCCTTTGTATATTCTGGATATTAATTCTTTATTTGATATATGATTTGTAATTGTTTTCTCCCATTCTTTAGGTTTTCATTCTGTTGATTGTATCCTTCAATGTGCAGTTTTTACGTCTGATGTAGTCCCATTTATCTATTTTTGCTTTTGTTGCTTGTGCTTTTGGTGTCATAGCCAAGAAGTGATTGTCAAATCCAATGTCACAAAGTTTTTCCCCTATGTTTTCTTCTAGGAGTTTTATAGTTTTATGCTCAAAGTTTACATTTTAGAAATAATCACATAAGCAGTTAGTTAATACTTAGGTTTATCTTTGTTGGTTTTTATTCAGTTATGCAAAATTTTAGTGTTATGTATTTTTAATGCAGTTTTTAATTTTAATGGTAAATTTATCAACTCTTTCATTTACAGCTTCTGGATCTGCAGTCATACCTAGGGAGGCCTTCCTTACCCTGAGATTGTAAGAAAAAATTATTCAGATTTCTTCTATGATTTTTTACATTTTAATCTTTGCTCCTTCTGAAATTTATTTCATTCTGACTCATTTTTGCATGTCTAAATCCTACTTATCCTATCTTTCAAGGTCCAGTCTAAAGAATAACAGCTAACCTTTGTGGAGGACTTACATTATGTTTTAAGTGCTTTACATGTCATAGCTCATTTAACACTCAGAAGAGATCCATGACGTAAATACTACTATTTTCATTTCATAGACGAGGAGACTGAGTCACAGACAGCTTACAAGTTACCTGCCTAAGATCATTCAGTAAGTGATAGCCAGGACTTAAACCCAGGCAAGGCTGGTTGCAGATGCCATGTTTTTAATCATGATGCTGTGCTACCCTCTCAACTACTACTCTTTCCATAACACTTCCCCACCCTGAGTATAAGATGGCCCCCTCTCTTCCCTAAACTCTAGAAAACTTGTACTCCTCACTTTTTAAAAATCTTAGATCACAGTTAATTGCATACATTTCATGCCGCTTAATTCACCTTATATTTCTCACAGAAACTAGTATTATGCAGAAAGCTCAATAAATATTTATTGGGTGAACAAATAGATAAATTAGAAAAATGCTTAAAATGTAAATACCTTGGGAGAGTTCATATTAAATTGATATTAAGTTATGAATGGTTGATAAAAGATCCTTTTCCAATCCTAAATTCTAATAGGATGGAGAAGAAAGAGAGCTTGAGGGCACTGATAGCTAGTGATGTTTTGATAAGAGGAAAAAAGAAGGCCTGGGGGCATATATTTAAGATATAATTTTTTTATGGCTGAGCTTGATATATAAACATATAGAATTTCATATATTTTCCTATCATTGGGAAAGCTGGTTCTATTTGCTTTAAACCCACACCTTTTTAGTTCCTGGGGTGTTTTCTTGCAATCTAGTCTATCGGCTGCTCTAAGAATGGCCAAATAACTAGTCTGTGACTCTTAGAAGGATAACAACTGAGAGGAACAAATGATTACTGTTATTAGACTTAGTCAGAAATTACAGTTAATTTAGAAGATCTTAAATTATAATAGTTTGAAGTAGACTCAAGCCATGTTCTTGAAATTAAATTCCTAGGAAGAGTTTAAAATACACCTGAATCTTAGGAAATAAAATTAATTCTTCAGTGATCTGGTGTTCTTACCATTCCCTGAAAGAAAGCACCAGCATAGTCTTGAACGTGGTCACTGATGGATTAAAAATGTTTTAGTCAGATGTACCTTTGAGCTGTGTAAAGTGTTTACAGAAAAAAAAAATCCAATGACCTATTTGAGAATGTACCCTCTACACAGTGCTGCTGGGGAGAAATTCCTAAAATGGTTCCTGTGAACCTGGGATCAACCCAAATGATTATTTGTAATTGGTAAATCTCTTTAGGATGTCTTATAAAAACCACAAAATGCTACATATTTTGAAATAGTCTTTGTTAGAAATCAAGGCAATTAATATAAATAACTCAGAAATGGGAAAAACAAACTACTCCACTGGAAAGGTACTTTTCAAGGTCTCTAGTAACTTTTTTTTGTTGCCAAATTCCTTGGCCTCCCTCATTTTTCTTCACTTGCCTTATATATCTGACCCTGCTTACTGGTCATGTGTTGTATTTGTTTGTTTTCACTGGTCACTTCTTGAAAACTCACTTCTTTCTTAGCTTCTGATATATGCATGTTCTTGAATTGCATCTAACCTCTCTGAATGCTGCTTCACTAGCTCCTGTGTGAGATCACGTTCTCCCATACTTTGTGTGTGTTCTTCGAGGTTCACTCTTTCCTTCCCTATCCTTCACTGCTTTTCTCTTTAAGGCCTATCTTGAATTACTGCTTCAACTTTGGACTCTTGATTGCAAATCTGAGTATGTGCAGCTTAGACCTCTTGTCCAATTTCTGGCCTCTAACTTCTCATTATTTAAAGCACATGTGTATTTGAATGTTTCACCATCAACTTGCTGTACCAAAGAGCTGTTCTTCAATCATCTCTTCACATAGCAAACACAGACTAAATGTCTATTATGTGCTAGATCCTGTGGATATCACGGTGAACACAACAGGTCCTGTTCCGGAGTCCCTCCGAGTCTCGGGAAGGAACAATACCTGAAAATGAGTCCTCAGAAGACAAATACACACCAGATTTTAAAGCCATAAGACTGCCATATTAAAGGTTACAATTAGAAGTGGGCTGCACATCCTCTCGGTTCTGGGAAGGACACTTTACTGAGCCAAAGGTAAGAACTTTTGCTTTGTTTTTGGTGAAGTCCTGAACAAAGCAAAATGACCAAATTATAGAGGCTTCAGATGGAGATACTGGCCCTGTAAACCGGGCATGTGAGCAGGACTTTGAAGGTCACCGGGTGATCTCAATCTGAGGAATTACAGGAAGCTGTGTCCTTCCTGAGGTGAGAGTTCGGAGATGAGGGTGGTTGCATCCAAAAAATGGTTATGCCTGGCAGAGCAGCAGTCTCCTAAGAGGGTGTGATAGCAGAAATCGCAGCAGCAAGCTGAGAAGGCTGGAAAGAAAACAGTGAGCACGTGTGGAGTGGTGTCCTGGGAAGCAGCGTCCTGGGAAACAACAGCTGGGGTGTGAGAGGTTTTTATTTCCCTCAGGCAAGTCAGGGTTTACAGTCTAATAATCTGGATTAAAAATGTATATTATGAGTCACAGGCAGATTAGGGCAGTGAAATATGGCTTACTAAGTGCAATCACAACATGATACAAAGCTCTACTAACTATAGGCTCTAGAATCAGACTGTCTGCAGTAGAAACCCAGCTTGGCCATTTACAACAAATGTGGTCTTGGGTGAGTTACTCTACCTTTCCGAGCCTCAGTCTCTTCATCTATAAAATGGACAAATTATTCTTTCCTCCGAGGGTGGTTGTGAGGATTAAATGAGTTACTACACGTAGAATGCATGAGAGTGCAGCTACACGTAGAATGCATAAGAGAGTGCAGGTGCATAGAATTTGCTAAAAAAGTCTAAGCTATTATTACTGTTTTTACCACATTGCACCAAAATTGTGTTTATTTAGCCAGGAGGTAGCAACTATGTCATACTTTGAGTGGCCTTCACTGAGAAAGCATGGCTCCTTTCACAAGAAGCTTCTTTTTTTTTTTAATAGAGTCATAAAAACTGAAGCTCATTGTCTTACTAGGTCAAGTTCTTTATTAAAAAGCCATGTACTTCTGTAACTCACTGTTAATAAATGCAATTATGAAATAACTTGCAGGTCAACCCTGTCAGTTCTGGGCTTACTGGGATCATATCCCTTTCCATTCACAGTGCTTTACAAATGATCCATGAGTTACAGTGACATAACTTAATGGTCAGTATTTATTCTTGCTTCATAAAAATTTACACTAAAGAAAAGACTTCTAACAGTCTTGCTAATACTGACAATAAATTTATTCATTCCTGCTCAATCTCCTAAAATGTCATCCAGGGACTTCCCAGACATCTCTTCAAAGATGCCTGTCAAAAATCTCCCTCAAAAAAGGTCCTTTTGAATTCTGTGACTCTGATGAAGGTGATGACAAAGTCACCTTTATGATTTGCTGTAAAAGAAAAGAAAAGGGAGGGAGAGGTGAGGGAAGCACAAGAATAACAATGATAAGAACCACTCATGTTAAATAGTATTTTATGTGTTTTGTTCCTGTTATATTAATTTATATATAGTTTTTGCTATTTGGCGAATAAATACATACTCTAGCAGGGGTGATGATAAAAACATTAACAACCCGAAGGCACAGATGCTAAACAATTAGAACAGATGCCAGCCGTAAACAACTGGAAGAGTGAGTCCCAGGTGAAAATCAATCCTGTAGGCCTAAGGATGGTGTTTGTGGTCATTTCAATACAATTTTGAGCAATTTCATGTTGTTTTTAAGTTGGAAATGTCTTCCAACAGAGAGAAATTTTTCCAGTAACATTATTTGTTTTGAATGCAAAGCTACTTGTAAATTCAAAGTAATTTGCACAATTGGAGCTTTGAGTTACATATTACTTTCCTTCTATTATATTTTCCGAATAGGTTCTGTGATATACGCTTCTGAAGTTTTTCATCAAACCTATTTCCTTGTATAGGAGACTAAGATCCTGCTTCTCATGGTTCTCAGCTGTTTTAAGTCCTGGCAGGCTCTTTAGGACATGCATAATTTTATTTCGAGATTATTAGCAATAGGTTGTCCTTATTTAATCTAGAAGAGAAGAAGCTATTTATAACACGAGAAAAACAAAACTGCAAAATATATCTGCTTCTTTGCTTCCTGCTTGTCCAACTGACTTTTAGTTTAATCCTAGCAAGAGAATTTTAGAGCCAGAATAAGACCAGCTACCAAGACCTGGAGCTACTCAGTCTTGTTCAAGGCTGACCTAAGGTTGTCCTTCAGTTGACAGTGAGTTAGTCATTAAACTAGTCCATTTGGCATCTGACAATGTGACTGCTTGGAACTGCTCAGACTTCCTATGACACTTAAATAGCCATAACTGACACGCGTAAAAGAATATAAAAATAGTTTCCCAATCTGGTTTCCCCTGTCAGAATCCAAATTTTTGCCAACAGCATTATCATTCTTCCTTTCACTCAAGGTGAAAAACTCAAACGTCACCTCCAGTGGATATTTAAAATATTTTGAGACATCCTCATCATTTTAATAACTAGTGGGAGGCAGAGTCTACCTCCTGCTACAGAAACTGAAAAGCCCAGATACTCACTTTCGCAGCCTCCCCTGCCAGCCAGGATGTTGCACAAGAGCAAGGCTTGGCCGATCAGGTCACCTGGCCCTAGACTCCGAATCCAAAGCTAAGCATGAGAAATTGCAGGGACCGGGGAGAATTCTTTCAGGCAGTGGTAACATCAGCCAGTTTCCAGGAGAAACAATGGCAGCAATAGTGTCTAGCACCCAGTGTTGGTGATATAAGTTGTGGAAGCTGAATCATTATTGGACAAGTTCAGTTGTGTTATTGGACAAATTAGCCATGGTTCTGGTGTGCAGCCTCCTCTATTCCTGCATAATTTTCAAGCTTGGTTCCCCAGCCTCATCAGCAAATTTGCAATCTACCCAATTGCCTTATAATAAATTCCTTTTGTCTTGAATTAGCTAGAGATTCTTTCTGTTGATTGGAACAACTGAAGAAAACAAAAACCTAGTCCAAGGTAGCATCTGTGACCCTTCCTTGACACTGTCTCCCATACCTGATCAAATTCTAAGTACAACAGAAACTCCTTAGATGGCACATTTGAGACTGGTAGTTTGCTCGATATCCAAGTTCCACCTTTTGGCAAAAATCACATCCATCAGGTATTATATGGGACAGTTCTCAAAATGTGGACTCTGGACTAGCAGCATCAATATCACCTGTGAACTTGACAGAACAATATCACCTGTGAACTTGACATTTTCAGGGACCACTCCAGATTTACTGAATCAGAAACCCCAAGGTGGGCCCTAGCCCTCCAGGTGATTCTGATGCATGCTCAAGTTTGAGAACCACTGATCACGGATGTCCAGTTTCAGGTGCTCTAAGCAGAACAAAGTGTCATCCATTTAAAGACAAGTACAAAAACAATCTGCAAGCAGACTCCTTCTCGATTTTTACATATTTCTCCTTATTTATTTGTTCATTCAGTCAGTCATACAGGAAAGGCCAAGTATGTTCTACAGCACTTAAGATACATCATTAAATAAAACAAATAGAAACCCTAGCCCTGGTGGAGCTGACATTCCAGTGAAGTGTGTACAGGAGAGCGGCTGTCTTTCGTGACCGTTCAAATCCCATGGGTGTCAGTCAGCATGCTTTACATGGGGACCAGAAAGAGTCAATCAATCTGACAAGTCAATTAAGTGGAGGTTGGTTAGGAGAACCTCCTAAATAAACTTGAAATTTTTTCATATTGCCTTATTTATATCTGTACTCTCATAAATTCCTAATTCATGTTTGACCAGTTATTCCTATTGTCAACAGTGAAAAGTTAGGGCAACGTAAATGTCTAACAGCAAATGAATGATTAGTTAGAACAAATTAAATGACCATAATAGGGATTAGTTGGAACAACTGAAATACCCCAAATTAGTGGGTGGCTTAAATAAATTATGGTAAGTTATAAAACAGCATGTACAGAATGATTCCATCTTTACAGAAAATAATAACATATGATTATATATTCATAGAAAAGGGATTCTGGCAAAAAATATGTACTATGGTAGAAGCAGTATTTTATCTCTAAATAGAATTATGAATTTTTAAATATTCTTTTGCTTGTCTGTATGTTCTGATTGCTCTAGAAATAAACATCCATTGCTTTTATAATAAATAAGATGAAATATTAAAAAATAAATCCTATGCCACCAGAATCTGAGATTATAGGGGATCTGTGCTATGTTTTCTATTTTAAGTGTTTTTATTTTCAATTTTTATGTATAAGGTTGAAGTACATTTAAGTCATTCTAATTATTGGACATTTCATTTTTCCATCTAATCCCTTATTTTGAGGCATTACAGTTGTTCCAACTAATCCTTAATGGGTAGATTTTTAGTTTATTATAGGTTATTTTGAAACTTGAGCTTACTTCAATTATCCCCTATTGTTGGGCATTTAGGTTATTTGACTTTATGCAATTGCAAACAGCCCAGATGCCCCATTTTTCAGCCTCCCTTGACAGCTCCTCTATAAATTACAGAGATTGATTACTGCAGTTCTCATGTCTAGCTGCACATCAGACTTACCCTGGGAATCTGGGCCCCTCCCCCTTTACCAAATCAGTCTCCAGGGTTGAGGCCTGTGAGCTCTAGTTTTACAAAGCTCCCCAAGTCACCCAATGTAGGCAGACTGCTGCTGATGGTTTAGAACCATTATCAGAACAATGCTTTCCACTGGCCAACCTAGGGCAGGCAAGAGGCTTTTTTTTTACCTCTTGTGACCATTTCTATTCTGACTCTCTTTAGTATGAAAGGTTGTAGTTCAGTTCCCATATTTTCTTATCTGACTGCCTTTTCCCCTCCCCAACTCTGCTGTAGAGAATCAGATAATTTATCAAACTCAAGAGTTAAACTAGATTAGGAAATCTTGCTCCATAATTCATGTAGCTGCTGACATGCCTTGAGATACTGTCACTAGGCATCAACTGCATACTACAGTATACGTTGTAATAAGTTTTTTGTTAAACATTCATTATTGAGGTGATAGCAGAAATATCATTCTTACTTATAAGCACAGAATAATAATAATATCAGCTACCAATTACTGAACTATATTACCCTATGCCACAGACTATTTATAATTCTATATCCTCATGTCTAAAACAAAACAAAGAAAAAAACGCTTGTTGTAACCAGTGTACACTGTACCCGGATCAACAATTCAGTTACAGGTCGGAGATGCAATGGCTTGGCAATGCAGAAACAGTAGCAGTCAGGTTCTGGCTCAGTTTGGGTCCTTGAAGCAGTCACTTGTTATTTTTACCTGTCCAGCATTGCTTTCCCCTGGGAGCCACCTGTTTTCCAAGCCATGAGGTTCCCAGTGCCTGCTCACCCTCCTGCAGAGGGATGAGGCAGATGAGCACATGGCTCAGGCTAGCCAGTCAGAGTTCTTCCTCCTTGGCCACAGTTGTTGGTTCAAAGATGAGCATGTGACCCACATTGGCCAATCAAAAGCTTCCCTGTGGATACCAGGAAAAAGAGTCTCTCTCTTCCTCTGGAATCACAAGTTGTGAACATCTTTTGTGGCTCCAAGGAGGAAGCTACTTGCAACAGACAAGAATAAGGTTAACATGGAAAGAAAGGCAGAGCTCAGGGAAGGAGACAGAGCTTTGAAGTTATTTGAGACTTGGATCCCACCATTTCCAAATCAAGTGTATTCCCTGGACGTTACACTAACGGAACCAATTTCACATTCCTTTTTCTTGTTTTCTTTTTGATTAAACAAGTTAGAATTGAATTTCTATCAGTTGGCATGGAGAGCCCTGAGCCCAAATTTTGATGAATTGAGTGAAAGTTACACTTGCCATTTTCTCAGTTTTACGATAATGCTGTTCATGTGCTCCTGGTTACATGGGAATTAACACTAGGAGTTAGTTCCCTGTGGATACTTAAGGAATAAAGCTGTAACAGTACTACCAGTTTTCTCAACCATTATCACTTTCAAACATTTAGGTTGGTCAGACTTGGGAGCAAGATGGTATTTAAAGAGGTACCTCTTTGTGTATTATGAATTGCCAACCCATCTCCTTTACTAAGCCTTGTTATTTCTTAAATATGTGTAGCACAATGGTTAAGAGCTGGGGTTCTGGAAACAGAGACTTCCTGGGTTCAAATTCTGGGTTTGCTACTTACTAGTCATAGAACCTTAGGCAAGTTACTTAACCTCTCTGTGCCTCAGTTTCACCATGTAAAATGCAGATAATGATAATACCCACCTCTTAGGGCTGTTGAGAGAATTGAATATGTGAAGTGCTTGGAACAGTGTCTAGCAAATAGAAGTGCTCAATAAATTTTAGTTGTCATTAATTATTATTATAGGTTCTAGGGGAACCTAGAGATTGAGCTCTCTTCATAAATTTACTATAAAGGTATATACATATACACATATATATAAATGCATATACAGAATGCAATACAATGAGATGAATGGTTAAACTTGTAGACATTAGCCTAGTCAATTGCTAGTTAGGCACTTTGGGCTCTCATGAGTGTATGAGTGGTTTCAGGCTCCTCCTGCGGGTCATTCCCATAGGCCAGAGCCCTGGGACTACAATTAAGGCTAAGTTTCAAAGTCTCCACAGAAAATGAGGAGTGACATTCAGGAGATTCTAATACACTTACAGTAGATCTAGATTAATCCTAGAAAGAATAATTTTTTTTAATTTCATAAAATAGTTACACAATTGCCCAAGATATAACTGACCCCATTTTCTAGGTTCCTTAAGACGTGTTTAGGCTTGAACAAATAACTACAATTGGGAGTCTTCTTCCCCTAACCAAACTCTTCTTAGGGGTTCTAATGAAATGCAAATGGTTTTGTGAAAGCTATAAATTTAATGTGCCATATCTAAACCATCACACCATCTTTCTTTTTCCTAAGAAGATCCTAGGGTCTTAAGGTTCCAATATTTGAAAATGAAACAGTGGCTCTCAACTGCTCAAAACCAAAGAAAATGAATCAAAAAAATTCAAAATGAACTCAGAAAGAGTCCTGAATCTCTCTCACCTGAATTTAATTCTTCACCTTTGTTCCAGACCCTAGAGCACTGGCTCTGGGGGTGCGTTTTGAATATTTGTGGGGGCGGTTTTGGTTGTCACAATGACTCTGGGTTCCACACATACAGAAGCACAGGGGTCAGGGACACTAGAGATTCTGCAAGGCAGTGGACAGTCCTGCAAAACAAAGACTTTCCACATCCCGCGAAATCTTCAAACAATAGAGGTGAAAAATGTGTTTATAATCACATGAGCCTGGACCTTCTGTTTTACATGTAAACAAAAAATATTTTTGGAATGGCTTTATTATACATTGAATTTTCCAGGAATGCAGCTTAAAAGGAGCCTGCATTTTGTTTTGTTAGAACTTTACAAAGACTTATTCACATCTTGGAAAAATCACTTCACCACTCATTGGACTTGAGTTTTCAAAATAATCCACTGTCAGTCTGCATTTGTAGCTGTTGTACTTAGGAAGATACTAAGAGCATCTAAGTGCAGGCGTCTGGCAACTCCATTACGACTTCTAAAGTACTGGTGCCTGAATATTTACATATTGAAATACATGTAATTTTATTATACATTACTTTCCCTTTGTTTTTCCCTTTACATTATTAGGACATTTCACTAAATTTCTGAAAACATCATGCATATAGGTAGATTATACTATCTATGAATTTCATTTCAGGATAGGAAATACAGTGTTAAAAATACTTGTTATAAAAAGAAAGTGCTGGTTCTTTAAGGGTGAAAATTACTGCTTTAGAGTATTGATAGAGAGGAAAGAAATATGCAATTGTTTTTCTCTAAGACTTCCCACTGCAGAAGGACTTATTAGAGGGCGACCATCATTGGTTTTATAGGACTTGGTGCCATAAAAATAAAAAAAATAAATTAAAAAAAAAAGGAGAAACGGGCAGGTAAGTAAACAGACAAGAAGTATTAACAGGAAAGGCAAGGCTTCAACACGAGGCACTGAGGTCCTCGAACTCGTCAGACATCAACACTTCCCTAAGGCATCACTCAGTTGGTTTCAGTCGACTTCCTCCTTTCTTCCCCTTGACATAGGAAGTAATAACATTCATTTTAATCAGTACCTTGGGTTTTGTATTAGCCAGCTCTGGCTTGATATTGTCTACAAAAGAATCATGCCTCTTTCCTTCCCATAGCAAATATTTTTTCTAGTAAAGGTTCTGATTACCCTTAAAATCTGCTGCTCATGAGATCCACAGAACTAGTTTATGAAGTCACAGACATTTCCTGCCCTCTTCTCAAGCATAAAGAACCACACAGACACCTTTGGCTAACTGCACTACCAGTATAAATTCTATCTGAACAGAAGAAGCAGGTTAGTAGAGCATAAATCGTGGGTCCCAGAAAAGCTTTGGTAGTTAAAAGACTGGCTGTTCTATTCTAAGTTATTCTGAGACCCTGAGAAAGTCACATAATCTCCCCATGAATTAGTTCTCCAAGCAGAAAGGAAGATTAGAAAACATTCTATTGCATCTTTAGTGCCCGCCCTAGTAGCCTCCACACCAAAACTGGAGCCATACTCTCCCTTTGCTGACCACCCCAGGATGCTTAGCCAAGCTAAGCCGATCAGTTAAGCAGCCTGAGAATTTCAGAGGAAAGATCTTTTATTCAGTGTTGTTAATTACTGACTGGGACTGACAGACTAAAAGCCAAGAAAAGCTGATATTCAACATCTACTTCTAAAAGTTGGAAGTCTATAGCAGCTCTGAAGTGGTCCTATCGTTCTTCAATTTTGCTCAAGGTCAAACCTGTTCTCTTTTCAAGAACAAGGTTGATTTTCTCATATCATTCACTTATCGCTTCACCTGAATGTTTCCAGACCTCACTTGCTTGTGGATGTCATGTAAACATAAACAACTCAAATGCCACGCTCTTGACAGAACCTGTGCCTCCTATGAGCTTTGGTCACCCCAGGGCATTTGTCCTCTTCCCTTCTCTCTGCCAGGTTCCCTCCATCGCCCAAACTGTTTGTGGAAGGCAGTACTAACAGCTGCCACTCTTGGCAGTGTCTACACTAGACATCCTATCATTTCCTCCTCCATCATGAACTTTTCTTAGAGAATCTGCCTCTTCCAGAGCCAGGGAAGGGAAGTTCTACTAAATATGTACACCTGCCCCCCCTTTGCCACAGCTGATAGAACCAATCCATAGCATGAGCTGAGTCAATCAGATTCCCAAGTTCAAGAATTTAAACCAAGAAACAAAGTGAAGCTGGTAGCCCAGTATAAGGATTTTTAAAAATGGCCACAAATGCTTTGACACTCTTCCCATGAAGAGGTGGAGTCTCTGCTCCCTCCCCTTGAATCTGGGCAGGACTTTGACTGCTTCAACCAATAGAATTTGGCAGAAGTGACTCCCAGGCTAAGTGAAAAAAGGCATGCAACTTCTACCCGGATCTTTTGGAATGATCATTCTTTGGACAGTCTCTCTTACAGCACTCCCTCTCAAAACACTGACAATCCTTTGGCCCCCATGTTAATGAGCTCATGTGTGGGCACTGTGGCCAACAGTCCTAGTGAAGCCAAGCTTTTAGCTATTCCTACCACGGTGCTGGAAGTATGAGTGAAGAAGCTGTCTTGGAAGTGGCTCCTATAGCCCCAGGTCCCCAGCCATGTGAGTCTCCCCAAATGAGGCTCCACACATCAAGGGACAAAGACAAACCATTCTCCTTGTGCCCTGACCCCTGGAATCCATGAGCATAATAAAATGGTGGTTCTTTTTCACCACAGAGTTTGGGGTGGTTTGTTACACAGCAGTAGTAACTGAAACACCCAATCACATGAATGACAGTGCCTCAGAATGAAGATCCAGACACTCCTGTTAGAGTTTCTACAGCTGCGCTGGTTATATCCTTCTCTAGCTCTGGCTATTCAGCTCCTCCTTAAATTCTAAAAGATTCTGTTCTCCTAATAAATCTTCTTTTGTCTTGACATACTTTGAATAGGCTTCTTCCTTACAGTCCAACATGCTGTAAGGGAATGCCCATCACAAGGTTGTCCATGACAAAGGTGCTATCTCCCATTGCAACCAAGGCTGCCAATTCTCAAGGAGCCTAATGGATGTCAGGACAGTCCCATGCAGTGGGGTGAAACCTGGTCCTCTACTGCACCTTGACCCCTTGGTCCTAAAGCAGCACTAACTATGCCCAAGTCTTCCACAAGAAAGAAATTTAAATTCCTTTAAATTTCTTGCTCAAATCCCTATTCCCACTGGAACTCAGATCCAGACTAGGAGTTGAGCAGGGAATAGCTAATATCCATGACTGGAGGAGCAGCACTGTCTAAAAGTGACACTGAGTACTCACTGTGATTGCCTAGATGAGGAGCTGGTTAGGACTAAGGAATGTCCCTGCAGGAGGGGCTGACTCAAACTCAGCTTCCCATGGTATCAGAAGTTTCCTCCTCCAGCCAGAGGGGCTACAACTTCCCATGGCCCAAGGTCTCCAGGGGCTGGAAAGCTGGTATTCCCAGCTAACAACTGTAAAACGCTGGCACCTAAATTTATACTGCTTGAGAAGTTTGTGTCCCATCACTGAGAAGAATGCTGTCACACTTGCTTATAGAAAAAGGAAAACAATGTGGGGTGTGAAGGTGTGGTTTCTCTGCATAATATAGACACCATGACATGTCCAGTAGAGGGCCCTGGCCATGGACACACACCCTCTCCGTGGGGTGCTAGAGTATGGGGAACCTAGACCTTCTCTTGCTAATCTTGGCCTTGTTAAGTTCTCTCTTTCTCTAATAAAGCCTACTTATTACTCCAACATTTGTAACATTGAGAAACTTGTCTTGAATTCTGAGACATGCCAGGTGGTAACTCAGAAGGCATCCCTGCATGATATTATCACATCTTCTCCATTTGTCTCAGGTGCATGTTAATCTATATATTAGGAACCCATTTTAAAAGAGATCCATTCCAGGGCCGGCCCCGTGGCTTGGTGGTTAAGTGAGCGCGCTCCACTGCTGGCGACCCGGGTTCGGATCCCGGGCTCGCACCGACGTGCTGCTTCTCTGGCCATGCTGAGGCCGCGTCCCACATGCAGCAACTAGAAGGATGTGCAGCTGTGACACACAACTATCTACTGGGGCTTTGGGGGGAAAAAATAAATAAATAAAATCTTAAAAAAAAAAAAAAAAAAAAAGAGATCCATTCCTCTCCTCTTAGCCATAAACAAACAAACATCCCATGAACATAACCCCTGCACACTGTTTTACATGTATTATGTCATTTAATCTTAACAGCATCCTGTATTGTAGGTATCATTCTTTATTAGCTCCATTTTACAGTTGAGGAAACTATTAATTGAAGAAGTTAAGTAATTATATAGGTTATATAGCTGATAACTGGATGGGCAGGATTTAAAACCAATTTAGATTAAAGTAGGGACACTTATTCCAACAGTCTAACCAGACTTTGAAATATTATCAAACCGATTATGATATGAGAGCCTAGTTACCACTATCAGATTTGCATAAATTTCTTCCCATATTGAGAAATGTATCAAAACAAATTTATCTAGGTAGTCCTTCCCTAGAGGCTTCTGTCTCTGATGTTCAGCCAGGTAAAAAACTACTGTTTTAGAGTAGCCTTCTTTAACTTTACCCCTAGGGATATACAAAAACTCCCCAGAACACAAGTGGACGCAGAGTTTTAATGAAATCAATTTTCAGATCCTATTTCCCAGAACTTTCTTTTGTAACCTAGGTCTGCTTGAGATGACACCTCTGCTGGTTCTCCTTTCCCACCTTCCCTTTCATAACTGCTCTCCTCCTGCAGTACAAAAGAACAGTATCTTCCACATCCATCAAGAATCTTACTATGTGATATTGCCCAGAGTGTAAAAACTTACTGGAGGTCCAACAGATGGAGAATCTGAAAGTGCATTCTTTCATCTAGCTGACATACTTATGGCAAGGCGTCACTTGGATGTTCTTTATCCATCCATTTAACTAGGAGCTGTAATCCTGCAAAGATAGGGCTTAATCTCTGTAAATGTTCATAGTCGGGGGGGGGGGGGGGGGGGGGGGTCTCCTTGCCTCGGGCGCTCTTCCTTCCTGGCAGCCCATCCATCTGAAATACCCCAAGCCTCAAGCCTCGGCTGGCTCCCTCCCCTGCATTCCTCTCATTAAAGAGGACGTCTCTAAAATAAAACTTTGAATATATGCAGAGCATGATGACAAAGAATGTTTCAGTCTTAATAATGCTGTTTCTAGATGGTGGGATTTTGCAGGATTTTTTTTAAACTTTCCTTTTTGGACTTTTTCTTTCTCGCTGGAATTTGTATAAAGATCGTGCGTCTTTTTACAAAAAAAAATCAACCCAATCAACAAACACAATAACCTTAGCATTAAAAATACAACCACTCACCTCTCTCCCTAGTCTTACCTAGTTTTGAACTGAAGGGGACCAGCATATGCCACTCCAAAATACGCCACTTTGGCATCAGAATTATTTTGAGCTGAGGGCAATTAGCTCGCCGCTCTCCCTCTTTCTGTCTAAAAGCAGGACATAAATTTCTCTTTGGTAAGCTGACATAAATTTCCACTTGTAAAGGTGGTCCCCTCTACCATACCAGGAAGAGGAGAAAGACTCTTATTTGCTTAACAAACCTTGCTAAACAACCCTTATTTATCATACATTTCCTAGTCACTTTCTCACAATTTACCCCCTCCAAAAGCCCCCAACCCCTTTTCTTTCATCTAGTTATTTCTTTACAATTTATTGTTCTTTGTTAAAATACCATATAAGCCCCAAATTCTAAATACCTCCTTGAGTCACATATCTTTGTGAACTCCTACGTATATGTACATAATTAAATCTGGTTTTTGTTTCTTGTTAATCTGTCTTTTGTCAGTTTGGTTTGCAGTCCCCCAACCCGAACCTAAGACGGTAGAGGAAAGTTTTTTCCTCCCCAACATAACCAATGGATTTATCTGGTTTTCACAAAACCAATGTGGGCAAGTTTTGGATCTCAAAAAGCATCTTTTGGATGCTTTTTCTTCACTGACATTGTCTTTCACAAGTGTATTACTGAGTCTTCATGTTCATTTTTAATGGCTTAATATTGGTGTCTGTGTTGATGAATCACAAAGGTCATGGCTGCAGGGTGTTCTAATTTCTTAATTCTTAACTTTTTTTTTTTTTAATTTTTTGTTTATTGCAGTAACATTGGTTTATAACATTGTATAAATTTCAGGTGTACATCATTATACTTCTATTTCTGCATAGACTACATCATGTTCACCACCCATATACTAATTACAACCCAATTTCTAACGTCGGGAAGCTCCCTCCTTCCTCCTCCCTTCTCCCCTCCCTCCTTCTATCCATTCACCCATTCATCCATCACCCAGCTATCTTAGAATTAGAATTCAGACATAAGATGTTTTTTATAGGGAGTTGTTTTAATATCTTTACTTTGAACTGAAAAATGAAGACAGACATTTTCTTATAGAAAATAAGTCTAATTTGGCCCTTTTGTTTGACAGTAAGGACTTACTTTGAAAACCAGGCTAAATAGTAGCCATTTCTCTCAAACTGCATGATCTAAATTTGTAGCTCAAGATTTTGATTAAAATATTTAAAGCTCATATATAATATATAATATGCTAGAAATTATATCCTTTGTACTATTTAAACTTATGAGGAAGGTTTTTATGTAAATTTATAAATGTGCTAGAAGAGTCTGTAGTTTTCAAAATTCTTTTAGAAGATATGCAAACTTTGTTTTGAAGGCCACTGTTTTCAAGTACAAATCAGTCCCTTTCCCAAGCTTCTGCTTCCCACAGCTAAAGAGGCCCCTGGGACAGGGCTCACACCTGAGTGATTCAGGACTAAATTTCAACGCCCAGATTCCTGGTTGCTAGGGGCTTCCTACTCCTACTACTCTGCTCTCTTCTAGAAACCTTAAGACCACCTACTACTTAAATCATGATGCTTTGCTGCACCCTTTAGACTCCACCTGTCATCAGCTCTCACTTTCGGATTGGAGAGGGTAGCTGACCATGTTGTGATTGGCACTAGATTCTGGCCTGCCCTGAGTAAGCACCCTGCCCTCTGTCTGAGTCTTGAATTCAGACATTTATGTTCCTTTGCTTGGGTTTTATGAGCTAGTCTAAAACGTAATCCGAGTATATCTTTCCTACGTTACTGTCTGCCATGATAGCAACAGCCTAAGTAACTGCAATGAAAATCATCTGTCTGACTCTGAAACTGCACAGGAGAGGAAGAGTAAGGCCTGACCAGAGGTCAGGTTTACTTGAAGCTAATTAGGCTTAAACTTGAGGGCCCCTCCGTTGCACAAGCCCTGGGTCAGATGTCTTTGGAAAATTTGGAGAAGTAATCGGGTAAGACCACTGTCTCTTTTCACTCTGCCCTCCCCTTGGTCCTATTTCCCCTTGACTAGAATGATGTTAGATTGGCCTCCAGTTGGGATGCAGCTAAAGAGGACTTGAATTGATGATACATTAATTTTGGGCAGAGTGAAATATATTTATGTAGTTTGCAGTTACTTTCACATATAGTTGTTTTTGCTAGCAAGGTTTCACAGGCCCAACAGGTAAAGAGCTAGGATTCAAACCAGAATCTGGCTGGCTCTAAGGCCAATGATGTTAACATTTTACTATGCTGCTTTCATAAGCTTGGTGGTCCACCAATGGCCTTGGACTCCTTAAATTAAAGGTACAACAGACAGTCTGTCCTGAGGCACCTGCCAACTTGGACAATCTTTCCCACTTGCATCCTTGGCTGCAGCACACCTTCCTAGTCCTGCTGCCCAGTGCTGCCCTCTGTACACTACACACTACCCAAACAGGACACCAAGCCCTGGCTGGATGCCAACTGTGCTCTTCCTTGACCGGAAATGGCCTTGCTCTGTCACATCTCAACAGGTTCTCAGTGATAATTTGACATTCAGTGAAGATAAATAAAACTCACAATGTATCATTACAACAAGGACAATAACAACAAATAGGTTAATGAGTTACAAATTCAAAGAGTATTTATGACTGGTCACTGCATCAGAAAACTTCAAATGACCTAAAATCTCTTATCTCATATATGCATGAAACTTTGATAGAAGTTTTCTCAGGTTTGGCAGTAATCCTAAAAATTTAGATGACATTATCCATAACAAGTTGAAAAGCTGAAAAAGACTTTCTAAAGTATCACTTAAAAAAACAAAACAAAACAAAACCCCACAGTTTTGTTCAACCATTCTAAAGGAGAGATGGAATTATCTTCCTGCCCCTCTGTAGGAAATAATGTGACAAACATTGTTATAACAAAGAGGTAACCAAAGAGTATGTTGCCAAAAGATGTGGGAAAAACTAGACATAGGTCAGACTAAAGCATATGTCAGGCAATTAATTAATAAAAATACTATTATTTTTCTAGGTTCTGTGATACTTGGATATGTGTTAGCTCTTTAAATTTGCACTTTGTTGTGATTTCTTTTCTCATTCTAAATAAATCTGCATTTTGTACCTAATTTTTATTCCTTTTTCCTAAAGAGAGTTCTCCAAATGGTGTACAACTGAGGCCCCAGAAAACCTGGGCCTGTCCCTGTGCTGCCTGAGGAAGCTGACTAACCTAGAGGACACAGGAGCCTCTGGGCTCTGCAGCCACCACCACTTTCTCTTCACTCTCGTCCCTTTAGATCCCTCATCTACTGACAGCTTGTGGGGCACAGGTAGCAGAGCAAGTTAAAGACTCAAATATCAAAAGCTCTCCATGAGCAACTGCATTCTATTTCTTCAAAGAAGCTGGATGTTTCCCAGAGTTCAACAAACTTATCTCCACTGAGGCTTGAGACAAAGGTGGAAAAGAACAGTCTTATTGTTTACTGGGCAGGTGTGTGCTGGTTTTCATAAATGGAATGGTTTTTACTATCTAATACATCACAAAGAATTGTTCAATCTACCCTATCAAAAGCTTTCAGATGCAATTTTGGTTTTTTGGGGATCCCTGAGAACCTGTGCCATTAGAGTTTAGAATGACTGTCCATGCATTTTAAGATTTAATTATTGGTGAGAGAAAATGGTTAAGAAAGGAACGAAAGGGCAAAAATTTGAATAAAATAGTCTCAGGACACCTTAGCTCCTTTGCATAGCACATCGATTCAGATACAAATGATGAGGCCTGGTCAAAGAATAAAGGCACATGAGAAACCTTCAAGGAAAACAAATCACCAGTGCTTGAAACCCTAAATGTTATCTGGGAGAAGTTTACCGACTAAGCTACCAGTAAATACTTGTTATCTACACTCACTAGAAGGAGAGAGAACATATTTAATAGATATCAAGAGCCAGGGGAAAATAAACTTCCAATATGGCAGTGAGAATAGCAGTTTCTCAAGTGTTAAGCACCGGCTTTAGAGAATACAAAAGTTATTAAAAATTAATTTGAAGCTCACTAAAACACTATAATGGGACATTGTCTGAAACATCAAGCCACGTTTTACTGAGTCCTTTCAGGAACCTTAGTAAGGACACTATCTGGGATGATGCCTAAGCCGTCTTGCCCCTACAAACGTCTGCTCTAAAGCAGAGGTTCTCAAGCCTGGCTGCGCTGGAATCAATTGGGGAGATTTAAAAATCCTGAGGCCTGGGTCCCACTGCTCGGAGATTCTGATTTAATTGGTCTGGGTGCAGTTGGGGCATACCCTCCCCGCCCGCCCCCACCGCCGACCACCGTGATTCTAATATGCTGCAAAGGTTGAGAACTATTGCTCTAAAGCAGTTTCTCAGCCTCGGCACTGTCAACATTTTGGGCCAGATAATTCTTTCCTGTGAGGGGCTGTCCTGGGTGTTACAGCATGTTTAGCAGCATCCTTGGCTTTGACCCAGTAGATGCCACTAGTCCTCCCTCCCACTGCCCCTGCTCAGTTGTGACAACCAAAAATGCCTACAGACATTGCCAAATGTTGAAGTGGGGGCAGGGTGAGAACCACTGCTATAAGGAGTGGTTAGTAAAAGTATAGTATAGTAAAAGTATAGTAAAACACCAGTTTTATCATTTTGGGCTGTTAGAAAACAATTCCTGACAAATAAAAGCAGAGTAAAACAGAATCTCATTTGAGACTCTAGTGAGTAGGATCCGGTGGGCACCAGTGAACAGTGAACTGATCTGCAAAGCACAGAAAGCAACCGAGTACCCTCAAATACTTAGAGATATAGGAAAACACTGAGAATGTCATAAATTCAGTAAAACTTCAAAATACCCATTTAAACATTAGCACAACTGCAGCTAGTCAGGGATTACAGATCAGAAGTGGATTTAACCACATCTGTCATATTTGACCTCATTCCATTTCATAAGGCTTTCATATTACCAAAAAAAGAAATCTGCTAACATCTTGTCAACAGGCAACTATTTTTAGACAAGTTCATTTTCTATGGTGGCTCTGGAACACTGATTTCCTCTACAGGGGAAGGTTTACAAGGAAGAACTGTCAACCAGAGAGGTTCAAGTTACTGGCACTAGAGCAAAAAGGGAAAATCAGCATGGCTCATTGTACTCTGAGCCCTAGACCTTCCTGCGTTTTATTTGCCATTGCAATTACACGAGGCCCATAACACTTTCAGGTATGATTTTAAAACACAAGGAGGCCTGCAGACAGCAGGCAAATTTGGCTGAGTTTCTTTCTTTCTATTCATGTGGGCCAATACTTTTCGTAAGCTGAGTCTTGAGTGCAAAGATCAAATTCATCTCTAATTCTGTGAGGGCATTTTCATTTCCTAGCTCTTTAATGCTTAATCACAGATTGAATTTCATCTAGATCAGAAAGCAATTTAAAAAGAGGGAGAGGTTAAAAATATGAGTTCTCTCAAAAATAATGTTTCTCACAAAACATTAAAAAAAAATATAGCCACAATGAAGCAGTCTCTAGGAAATGGGGGAAAGTAATGTTTTAGTTCCATCCACATTCTTCTCCCACTAATGCTGACACAGTGAGACTCACTTGTTTACTGCTGTTTTCTTTAGGAACAAAGAATTTGATCGGGATTTGGTAGAAAAGTGGGAGACCACAAGTAAGGGAAATTATGGCATAGTAAAAAGTGGAAGAGACAGACAAGATAGTCAGTGACTTCCTCATTTCTGCTTCTTTACTTTTTCTCCACATAATAAAAGAGGTAGCCAAGAAGCAATAAAGAAAGACTGGAAACTTCTTTACTGAAGGCAACTGCTGGGTCAAATATAAAAATAATTTATCTAGTTATTCTACTAATCCATTTAAAAATTAAAAACAGAACAGGACATCAAAATATTTAATTAGTATAAAAATTTTAAATGTGATAAATTTTAGGACATAGACGGTTAAAGGAAAGAAACAAAGAGAGAAAAATAAAGTGAGGGGTAGGGAGAGACAGAATGATGAAGGAGGAGTGGGCGAGACAAAGACACAGAGACTATCACTGCCTAGAGAGTACTGACTCAGTCTTGAAGCCTTGAGCATACTGCTATGAAAAACTCAGGTGTGGTTTCACAATGGTAGAGGTACCTGGGTGCTATGGTCTGAATGTTTGTGTCCCCCCAAACTTCTCATGTTGAAATCTTAATGCCTAACATGATGGTATTAGGAGGTGGGGGCTTTGGGAGTTGATTAGGTCATGAGGGCTCTGCCCTCATAACAGAATTAGTGACCTTGTACAAGAGGCCTGAGAGAGCTCCCTAGCCCCTTCCACCATGTAAGGACACAACAAGAAGTCAGAAGTCTGTGACCAGGAAGCGGGCCCTCAACCAAGCACGATGGCACCCCAATCTCAGACTTCCAGCCGCCAGAACTGTGAGAAATAAATTTCTGTTGTTTATAAGCCACCCAGGCTGTGGTATTTTGTTATAGCAGCCCAAACAGACTACAACACCAGAAATTGTGTTAAGAAGTTCTAGAAGGTAATATCCTCATTGAGTTGCAGGAGTCAGAGGTGATATTCAAAATACTTAATAACTGATACATTGAGGGCATCGACACTGACCAAATGAAATATAAGCTGCAGTAGTGGGAAAGGATGCTGGGTCTAAATAGTCCTAAGGCCGTCCGCCGTCCTACTGCTAGGTGCAGGGCTGAACACTCCAGCTTCGGACTTAAGGGAAGCAGGATGTAGGTAGTGATTAGAAAATGAGAGGAAATGGTGATGACAATAGAGAGGGGAGGTGGAGGGGTCGGCAGAGTCAAGAATAGAGCTTTTTACAATGCAGACTGTGGGAGCCAGTCTCCAAGACATCCCCAGTGATCCCCACCTCCTCGTTTTCCCTCCCACACCAAATTAGGGTTGGTCTGTGTGACCAACAGCACACGACAGAAATTATGGTATGTCACTTTCGATGTTAGGTTATAAAGATAGTGGCTTCTGTCCGGGTACTCCCTTGCTCTCTCAGATCACTCACACTGAGGGGAGCCACACAGCTAACAGCCTGTAGAGAGGCCCATGTGGAAAGGAACTGAAGCCTCCTGCCAAGAGCCACATAAGTGAGCTTGGAAGCAGCACTTCCAGCCCAAGTCTTTGGAGATTGCTGCCCTGGCTCACAACCTCACGCGAGAGCCAACCAGGATTCTGGACCCTCAGAAACCATGTGAGACAATAAATGTTTACTGTTTTAAGCTACTAAGTTTTGGAGTAACTTGTTATGCTGAGGGACAACTAACACACAGCATTGGGAAAGGTAAAAACAAACAAACAGATAAAAACTCAGTGCAAATACACTTAACTTGAGGAACAGCTTTTCCATCCAGGACAGGGCAAGGGAGGAATAGGAGGTTGACGGAGCCAGTATTTTGCTGGTTTCTGTTGTGCTCTGGGCAGGAAGTTAATTTATGCAAACTACAAAATGGGCAATCCTCTCCACTACGAAGGGGATTAAAAAATACCCCTGTATACTAGGTGAAGTACATGCCAAGTTAAGAGACAGCAGAGACAATAACAGAAAGGCCATCATTGTTAGAGTGTCTACCATGTCTGTCATCTTCCTTACATTATCTTTAACCCTCATAAAAAGCCCCATCAGGCATGATATCATAAGGAATTATCATGAAGCCAGTTTGGCTTCAAAACCTAGGCTCTTTCCACTATAGTATACTTCCTTGCAAGAAAATCAGTAGAGGTTTGACTGTAATGCAGGAAAAAGGCCAAGTACACCAGTAAGTCAGGTAACTTGTCAGACACAGGAAGATCAAGGTCTGGGGTGAGGCAGAGGCAACCAACAGGAAGGGAGATCAGAAACTGCTGAATTCCCCAGCTCGCTGCCCATGGATCCTGTTCTCTTTCAGGTGAAATTTTTTTTTTTTTTTAAATAAGACCAGCTCTCCCTGGACTGTGGGACCAGTTCTGCTCAGGGCAGGAAGACTACCAAGAACTCTTTGGCAGAAGCCCTGGAGCCCAGGTGCTCACTGGCACAGTACTGAGTTGATCTCACTACTGACCTTCTCTGACCTTGACATTGCATTTCCATGATAACCGGCCTTGTTGCTGAGTTCCCTTCTTGACTTATTCCAGGGATATACATGACTTACAGGTGAAAAGCTTTACTGAAAACAAGGAGAATGGCTTTCTGCCTTATTATATTCCATTTCCAGCACTGAAGATAACGGGAAATGTACTAGGAAGGTTTTTTTTTTAGTTTTATTTATTTTTTGTAAATTTTTAAAAATGGAAAATACATGGACAAAGTTAAAAATTCAAATAATATAATAAGAATATTCAGTGAAAAACTAAGTCTCCTTCCCCCGCTTCTCCTCTCCAGAGTACCCACTGTTGTGAGCTATCTACGGAAAGTAATTATTCTTTACACATAGGAAAATACACAACCCAGTCTGAGAGCTGGATCTCACTGTGCCACTCAGGCTGAAGGGCCAGGGATTTGAATTCATTCATTATAAAAATGAGGATTAGTCAACTATTTTGGTTTGAGCTGGGAAGCTGCCAACTGGTACATCAAACAAAACTCCCTCTCCTTTTGTCTTCTGCTGTGTGTGAGATTTTTCTATAAAATCATTTGAACCCTGCCTGCATTGGACATAGCCACATGCTCTACAGGAGCTTTGAAAAACATGAACAATGTATCCTCAGCTTTTACAGATGGTTGTTACACAAGAAATGACCATAAAATGAACTCCTATGTATTTCCTGTAAAGTTGTTTTAAGATTTCATCTCTTGTGCTCGTATGGGACATCTCCTGGGTACCATTTCACACTCGCTTGGTCCCACCTCTTAAACCAGCCACTGGCACAGGGGCCAGTTCAGCCCAGATGCAGTCTTGGCCTGAACCACTTATCACTTGCTCCCTTCCCCAAAGCTTCCTTGATGCCAAGGTGTGGGATGCCTCCAGAACCCACACAGCACTCAGGCATACGGAAACCAGAAGTGCAGGGCAGCTAATGTATGTGGAGCTACCCTTGACAAATAAGGGGATAAGACTAGTAGCTAAATACTTCCCCCTTCACCTCCTGGCAATGGTTCTGGGATGCTATTTATAAGCTCCCTTAGTAGGCTTAAGCAGCAGTTGCCCTCAGGGGAAGCCAACTCCATAATGTGTCCTCATATTAGCTTTCCCTTGTATCTCTTTTCCCTTCTCCTGTTTCCATCCCAATGCCCCTCACTCCTGCTCCTTGGCACTGCATCTGCACTCAGGCCTTTGTTTCAGGCTCTGCTTTTGGGGCACTCAGGCTGAGATAATGCTGGTCAATGTCAAGTACACGAGGTACCTTGTGAAAAAGTCTCCATAAACTTTAGTACTAGAAGAGAAGTTGTCTCCAATGAAAAACTGTTTTATTTTGTCTATTCTTCATGGTTAGTACATTTGCTTCCTTCTCTTTTTTTGGCTTTGATTTTCTATTTTTATTCTAACATTATTATTGTATGTACGGCAAATCAAACTTTCAGGAAGCAAGTAGGAAATAAATAACAAGTAAGTAATTTGTGTTACCTCTTTGAATGAGAAGGCCGGAGATGAGAGGCATGGAAAGCCCTGACTCAGGTAAGGAAGAAGCCAGTTAAGTTAAGGTGCCATTTTGAAGCAGGTCTTAGAAGATGGATTTATGGAGACAACAGGCAAGATTAGCAATACATTCAATGTGAAAAGACTTCTAACGCATCTGTCCTTTCCCATTTCTTAGACTCTCAGCACCTAGCCAGAACCCAGGACACAGTACATGTTTGTGCTGAATGAGTGGTGTTTGTCCTCGTGATTTCTCTGTGGTTGATTTACAGTTCCCTTGGACTGATTAGAGAACTACAGGAGCACATTCAGATGCTTCTTGAGGGTATATACTACAGAAACTCTTCATCAAAGAGCCTCATCAGAGGCCTAAACCACACAGCCTAGAGACAAGGACATTAACTAAAGAAAGAAACATGATGAGAATTCTTCTGGGCACTAGAAGGTGGCTTAAAAACAGTGTGTGCCTTCAGGAGGCAATTTACCAGATGAAACTTCAGAGTGTCTAGTAGGTCCCAAAGATTGAACTTCACATTCTTGCAAAATGACATTAAACAGCAGTCAGCTGCCTATAACTATAAATCTTCCAAGTCTGAAAACGTTAGCCAGAGGATGCGTTTTGCTTACATCTCCCTACTCACACATGGACAGTCACAGTACATTCGAAATTCTGGCACTGTAAAAACTATCCTACCTTTCCCTACAGACTGAAGGTCTTCTTACCATTAACTTGGATCTCATTAAAATTTATTACGGCAATCCAACAAAGTCTACGGAATCTTGGTTACAAAATTCCAATAGTACAGAAAGGAACAGATACAGATAGCATCGGCATTCTGTCTCTCGCTGGCCAATGCGGTCTAAATTGTGACTACCTGGTACAATTACTTTCTTTGAAGTGTACATATTTTCTCCAGTCCTAGTAATCAAATACTACTTTAGAGCAGGTAGTAACATTACTTCCCTTATGGAAAACAATGACAATTTGATTAGAAAGATAAACACAGCTCCAGTCAAATGTTTTCATCACCAGGGGCGGCACTTCCTGATTCTAAATCTCAGTGTTAGCCTCTGGTTTCCAGTACTCTCAGCAAAGTTCTTTAAAATTTAAAATTTTATTTGCCCACTGCAAAGCTCAGATCAACGTATTTTCCGAGTGCATATGAGGCCTTCTATTATTAAAAAGGTAAGATGAAGTTGGGGAATGTAATTTTTTTTTTTAAATAACTCCCCATCATATCACTTTTACAAAATTCAGTCTGAATTATCATTTTTTTTAAATTTTAGAGATCATATAAGAAAACAGGCCATGCTGATAACACATTAATATAAGCTAATTAGTGTAAACTGATATTATTTGGAGAGCGACACTTAGAATATGAAAGGTGATGCTATAGTAGAGGGCAAGAAAAGGTCTGTATAAGGCACTGGCACAGAACCACAGTTACAGAAGCAAAGAAGGAAGAAAGCATTACTCACAATAAGCCTGCCTTGAAAAATCCAACTGACGGGGCAGGCCCGTGGCTTAGTGGTTAAGTGCGCGCGCTCCACTACTGGCGGCCCGGGTTCGGATCCCGGGCGCACACCGACACACCGCTTCTCCGGCCATGCTGAGGACACGTCCCACATACAGCAACTAGAAGGATGTGCAACCATGACATACAACTATCTACTGGGGCTCTGGGGAAAAAAAAGGGCAATAGATGTTAGCTCAGACAGGTCTTCCTCAGCAAAAAGAGGAGGATTGGCATGGATGTTAGCTCAGGGCTGATATTCCTCACAAAAAAATAATAAAAATGCAACTGACATTAAAGCTCAAGATGACCAGTTCAACACACTTAACAGGTTCTCTTCTGATTGTCTGATATATTTAAGAACTCTTTCTTAATCCCAAACCTAACTCCTTCCTCCTCTATGCATTTACTGTCCTCTGAACACCGCACTCTAGTTATCTGTTTCTACCAGTCTCCCTGGCCTCCCACCACCACACACACGTGCACACGCACATATGCATGCACACACACACAACTGGGGTGAAGGGCCAGGTGGTCATCGGGACATTCCCAGTGGCAGGCACAGAACCTGGCTCGCAGGTGCTCAGTCAATGTTTACAGAGTAAATAAATGAATGAACCAATGAATGTTAATGTTAAATGAACCAAAGACAGAATCACACATTGTTAAAGCTGGAAGAGACTGAGAAAATATCTAATCCAATGTCCTATTTTACAGTCGAAGAAACCAAGCAGAGAAAGGTACAATGTCTCGCCACAAACGTGGAAATTGACCCCAGGGCTTGTGAATCACATGTGTGGGTCCCTTGGAACAGCCTTGGTGGATGGTTTTCTAGTTTGTAGAGGCAAAGTCACTTTGTTTAGTTACTACTCCCATACACTTTATCTTCTGGCTTTTTAAATCCATGATAATAAAGGGGGAAATTTAAGAATTGTAACTGAAATCCAAATCAGCTTGGTTAAAAAGATTGGTACTATTGGCCAGAGAGAAGTTCTCAGTTTACAAGTGGATCTGACTATCTACTTTCATCCTCTGCTCCCACTGTTATACGACTAATAATTGGCTGCACTACAAAAGTCTTCATCATGTTTTTGTTAATCATACTACCATTCTCATCTTTTCACAGATAAAAAACAGACCTCTAAATTCAGGGATTCTATATGATGAGAACTGGAACGTGGATAAAAGAGAAGGACCACGTTGAAAATATTACAAGGTTATAGGAATGGTAACTGTGGCATAACCATTCCATAGGGTACTCTGTAGCCATTACAGATTACTTTTTTTGGGGGTGAGGAAGACTGGCCCTGAGCTAACACCAGTTGCCAATCCTCCTCTTTTTGCTTGAGGAAGAGTTGCCCTGAGCTAACATCCGGGCCAGTCTTCCTCTATTGTATATGGGATGCCACCACAGCATGGCTTGATGAGTGTGTAGGTCCATGCCCAGGACCCAAACCTGAGAACCTGGGCCGCCGAAATGGGGTAGGCGAACTTAACACTGCGCCACCGGGCCAGCCCCACAGGTTACTTTTATGAGTAGTTTATAAGAGCATGCAGAAATAGGATTATATCTCAGTGTTGAATGAAAAAAAAAGATATAAAATTAGGCATAAATAATTAAAACCCAGCAGAGATAAATGACTAGAAATAAATATATTAAAAATGGTGATTATGTTTAGGTGGTAGAATTAGAGATTATCTTTTCCTCTTTTATTTTTCCATAGTTTAAAAATGCTCTAAATGTATTTATATTACTCTTATAATGGAAAAATAAAACAGATTTAATATTTTACAGAAATGCAGAAGTTGGAGTCAGAAGTACACAACCAACACTGAATTTCCCTTTTTAAGTCTCTTTTGAGTCCCTGTTTTTGTCTTCCTTCCAAATCCTTGTCAGCAAGCATGAATATCTTCTGAGCCCAGAAACAGGGTCCTGATTGAAGATACAAAGTAAAGAATACTGAGTGCCACCTCTTCCCTTAGGACCTGTTTGAGAAACATACTGAGAAATTCACTTTATTTGTTAGAGTGAAGAACTTCCTGCAAATACCTTTTACTGCATTTTTTATGTTCTTAGAAACCCTGAAAGGGCCCTAAATAATTTACAGTCTCTTTCCTGGGTTTGGTTTCTCGATGTGTGTTCAATTTTATCCCCATGATAGTAAATGGCTTTCTTTTTGAGAGCACTGATTACTCTGACACTAACAGTTCAATTAAATCATAGATGTAACTTTTAGGTACCATCTATTTTAAGAAGAACAAAATAAGCTCAATAGGAGGTAACCCTACAGCTACTTCCTAAATTGCTTAGAGAACATTCCCCCACCCTTTTTAAAAGCTATTTCTCCAAAAAGTACTTTACAGTACTTGGTGTGTCTTCAGGGCAGGTAGCTTTTTGGGCTCAGCTCTCGGGAATTTCTAACGTAGAGCTGCAACAAAGAAGCACAAAACAAAGGCTGAAAAATTAATGCTGCTCTTTCTCATCTCCTCTGGGAAAGCTGTATGTGACTGCCTGACACTTATAAATGCGCAGGTCGCCAGCTTTAGCTGATGCCCACAAGAACACAATCAACAGCCAGCCTAGTTCTTTCCCTCTCTCATCTGCACTATCTGGTTCACTTTCTACTTCTAAGTGCTCCTTCTACGTGGTAGAAACATGTGCTCACTGGAAAGCTATATGGGTTTCTAGTGAACTGTAAGAACAGAAATAAAACCCTTGCTGGTCTCACGTTTAACTCTCAGAAGATCTAAGCAGCAATTGAGGCAACTGTCTCAAAGTCTGCAGCAAGATACTACCACTGGACAGTCCACCCCCAACAGGTATGCTCAGCTTTTCCCAAAGGGAGAAGCAGGCAGCTCTTTACCGCCATCTCCCACGCCCTAGGGTTCTTTTGTGTGCGACAGAGAATATACTCTCAAATACTCTCAAATAAGTGGGCCTACTCTCCTCACAATTCCCTCAAACACAAGGCATTATAAGCCATACTACTTTATCCTTAACAAGGGAATATGCAGGTTATTTATTCATGCCTAAACTTAAAAAAAAAAAAAATTAGAAACAATTTGAAGTTACTTAAAGAAACAAGAAAAATATACCATCATAAAAATAAATAATGCAAGGAAAGATTCCCTCTCCTGCTGTTTCAACTCTTCAACTTTTGCCCACTATGACAAATAATGAATATTTAGCTTAATGATGCTCTCTGAGACAGTGTGAAATGCTATTTTGATCTCTTCTCACCTCATGCAAGTACTTTCCTGGAAATTTCTCTATGCTAAGCCCAGTCTATTGAAATGGGTATGAACTTTTGTACCTCAATTTAAATAAAAACATTAAGAGATCAAATGCAAACCATACCTTACGTCTTATCTGGATTTTGCTTAGCATTCATAAAGGCTAATAAAAATATCTTAAGTTATCTTAACAAGGATCCAGGAATGATGGTTCAGAACCTCTCCTTCCAAAACCTAGTTTTGCTTGACTCATTCAGTGTCACTCCCCATTCCACCAAAAAAAGTATCCCTGGGCATACTCATGTGCAGGTGCCAGGAAGGCTGAGTAATGGTCTTCTTTTCGTCAGATATTATGTACAAATTACATGGGCTGTGTGAGGAGAGAGGAGAAAGGCAATAGAGCAAGCAGAAAGTTCAAGATGAAGTTACATGCAACCTTGCAGAAACCATGGTTACCTGAGTTTTCCATTGTCAAGACACCAGAATCACAGTTTTAGAAATGGAAGACATCTATGAGATTCTGTTCATGCCTTTGATTTATAGGAAAATGGGGTTTAGGGAGGTTTGGTGACTTACTCAAGGTTACATATCTGGTTGGCAGCAGAGCTAGGATTAGAATCTGGGTCTTTTGGTTCCAAGACCTCTTTCAATTATACCACAAAACATCTTTATTCCTATAATAGTCAAAACTTAAAAATAAACCACTTGGATGAAAATCTTTCTAAAGTGGTTTACACAATTCCTTTTTTTTCTTTTTGGTTTACTGTGGTAACATTGGTTTATAACGTATAAATTTCAGGTGTACATCATTATATTTCTATTTCTGCATGGATTACATCATGTTCTCATATTCACCACCCAAATACTAATTACAATCCATCACCACACACATGTGCCTATACACAATTCCTATTTTTATATACAGAATATAATTAATATTATTGAACCTTTTCTCTGTGAATCAAAGTCACCATTATGAAGATCAATGATGTAAACTCTGTAATACAGAGTCTGTAAATGCTGATTTGACAGAGTGTAGTGCAATGTTGGAGATATGATAACTGTTTTTTATGGATTTCTATGGATTTACTCTTTGTTCTTATTCCTTGCTGCTCTCAGTGTCTCTGCTCCAAGTATCATCCTCTTCCTCCACCTCCTAATTCTAATTCTAGACTCATGTTTTCTAAAGTCTATTCTCCAGAGTGGTATGAAATGCAGACAAATGCCTGCCATATTCATTGCAGCATTATTCATAACAGCAAAAACAAAAACCATAAATGCATAAATGTACAACACAGGACAATGTTTAGTGAGTAGTACTTTCAAAGAATAGAATATTATGCAGCCATTAAAATTATCGTTACATGAAGAGGTTTTAATAAAATGAGGAAGTGCTTATGTAATAATGTTAAGTGAAAAAAGCAGAATATAAAACTGCAAGACATCAACCACATTTCAAAAATGCTGAGAGAAATATACCAAAATGTTTACAATGGTAGGATTATTGATAATTATTATTCTCTTATTATACCATTCTACTTATTTCTATTTATTTCTGCAATAAAAGTATAACACTGTTAAAGTCAAAAAAGAATTTTAAAAAAGAAAATATCACATTGGAAAATACAACCTAACTGGTCAGAACAATATAAAATAAAAATATATAGATTCTAGGCGAGATTCTAAAGCCTCTTTTGTATGGGCTTGTCCACAAATTCTGGGACATGGTATGGTTGCACGTGGTTTTTGCTTACTTCCCATTTCTTTGCTGAATTTCAGCTATGTCAGGTTGCCAGAGAGTTGAATTGTGAATGAGTACAGCATTAAGGTCTGTAGATACTTTAAGGGAAAGAGAGGATACTGAGAAGGAAAGTGAGAAAGAGAAGGGACGGAGAAAGATTCTGAGCCAATCCTTTTAGACAAGTGTCTAAATATTTTTCATTAATTGGTTTTTAGAAATTTAGAAGCCACAGATGGTAGTAACTGTCATTAAGTCACTCAGGCTGATTTATCAGTGGATGAGCATTAAAGACAAATTGACCTTTCTAGAGACCAGAACATCTTCGAATTAACCACTAACTACCTTCTAAAACTGGGAGAGCTGAATTAACAATGTGGGGAACTCAAAACTGAGATAGCACAGAAAGAAGCTAAGCCAGTTGAAGCAAATGAGTGTCTTATATCTGAAGGTATTGGATACTATTACTAATTATCTATCCCAATTCCTTGGTATTACAATGAAATATTTTTCCTTTAAATAGCAATATCTTTTCATATTTTCTCCTCTTTCTTTTAATAAAATCATTAATATATGGGTAATGGAGGAGGAGGCAGTGACCTTTTGATTTTACAACACACAGTGACATTCATTTATTCATATATACACACAGCCCCCACCAAATGTGTCACCTCATGCAGGAATGACCAAGGGCAAACAGAGCCCAGAGTGAGTGATTTAACAAATAGATGTTGCTTGACTGTCAAAGCTTCTAAAGATCAGTTTTTAAAATCTCCCTCTGCCTCCCCAAACACTACACGCCAAGAAAATATTCTAAGAGTCTTTAAATTTGTCTGAGGGACAAACAAGATCCAAATCTGTTCTCTTTCAGCATGAGCAGCATTTGCAATATGATTTCTAAGGACTTCTCCAAACATGATAAATTTTATTACCATAATAACCCTGTGGGATATTATTAGCCCAACCTCATAGATGAAGAAACAGAGGCTCTAAGAGATTAATTTCCTAAGGATCACACAAGTATTAAGCTGCAGGAAAGACCTGGAATTTAGATCCTCTAACTCTCAATCCTGTAGTTATTCCCACTGTTTCTTGCTGCAGTTATTGATAGATTAATTTGGTGCAAAGGATTGGCCCCTGAAGGCCGTGTACAAATGTACCTCTGCAGATTAGTACCTGCCCAACCACAGTGTAGGTGAGTGGAAAATTACTCCTGAGGAAGGAAAAATGGAGTGGTGGGAGGCTGCGGCTGATGTTCACTCCTCCCCCTCATCCTCACAGACTGTGTCTGTCTTCTCTCCACGTTCAGCATTCGTCCTTCAGGGTTTAAACTGATACCCTCCCCTAAGAATTCCACTGAAAACCTGAGCCACTTGCACTCTTCCTTCACCCCACATCCCCTCAGCTTCTCTCGAGTAGCTTGTAGATATTACAGAGTGTATTTATTCCCTGATTCCTCAGAAATGTTCCTCCCGTAGTCATACATAGATGTTTTAGTTCCCCAGCTGGACTTTAAGGAAAAGTGATGTTTTCCACATCTCAGATTTTCCCTGCCTTTTGAATGCTCTTCCCTCTTTCTTCCAATATACAGCCTAGTATATTGCTATGCATTCACCACATGCCCAGAGTGAGCGAGAACTGGCTTTAATGTGGTGGAGCCCACTCTGGCTGGTATTAGGAGGCTGAAGTCCCAGCTCCACAACTGAGTAACTGTGTTATTGCAGGCAAGTCTGTGGGGTCCAGTTCTCTCACCATAAAGTAGTTATAGGGACAGGAAGTGGGTGGACTATATGAGTTCTATGATCTCTAAAATTCTATGAATATTTAAATACTATTTTGATTGGGCTGATCATAGCCTTACTTTATTCCATGAGGGATGAGAGAAGAGATGAATGTGAATTCCAAAGGCAAGAATGTTAAAAACAAGACAAACACAGAGACCAAATAACTAACCACCCAACAGGCCTAAAGCCAATATGTCTGGAAAATTCATAAAGCAAAGGAGGATCAGAGGGAGTAGAGATGTCCTGGGCAAGGCTAGAATGTGGATCCTGCCTGAGAGAGATGTACAAGGGTCAGAGGGCGGAACGTAAATGGGAACAGCTTAATAACTAGAAATACTGCACTAGTGGTTAGGCATACGTAGCATAATCATTTTGTATTTTTTTTAATTTGCTCTTCTGTTTGCTATTTAAGCTTGAAGTAAAATGTTAAGAATATCAGCATCAAGACTGCTTACATCATAATGAAGAAAATAAGACGCAAACTAACAACTTCCTCGTGGAAAGAAAAACAGAAGTTCCTGGTATTGAAATAGGGATTAATACTACCAACATCTGACCATTAGAAATCTATTTTCCTGTACTTTTTTCTCTATTTTGGGGGGGTTGGGGAGAGAGGAGGTATGACCATTTTAATCAGGGTATTTCTCCTAAGTGTAATTTTATTAAGGATTTTAATAATTCCAAGTAATACTGCACTGGTTTTATTAAAACTGAGTGTTGGCTGACAGACTATGTCACAAATAAAAATGGTGTTACAAGGAGGTCTGTCCATGCCTTCATTAATAAGCTCCCTTGGATGGAATGAACTTACGGCAGGCAGTGAACCGAAGTCTCTGGTGTGGTATTAGGGGCTAGGATTCATCTGAGGAGCTAAAGGAAAGTCAAGTTGAGTTTGAAACTTCAAGAAAAAAACAGTACCTCTGTAGAAAAGAAAATCTTTGAAATTAAAAAGATAATACTTGAAGCAAATAACGGTTCTTGGATTATTGGATGTAAGAGTTTTCAGCTGGTATCCAAAATTGAAGTGACACTTTAAAAGATTATATCAATAGGAGTACATGGTTGATAAAAGGCCAGAAAAATTCCGTTTAAAAAAGATCAAAAATTTACAAGGGATTTGATATTTAAGGGCCATTTTTAGGAATCTCCCGATGAAATTTTTGATACTAAAATTGCAGAGAAGAAACTTACTGTTAATCCATGTTATATAACTTTGAATCCAGTGTGCCCTTCATCTGCTACCTTAGAAAAGGGCCTAAATCTAACCAAGGTCTATAAAGAAATTTCTGCAGGGAAAAAAGTTGTGTGTATGTATGTACATGTGTTTGCATGTGTATTAAAGACAAACATACCTGCTTCATCATAGGATACAGTCAATTTTTCTAGCATTTCTCGGTCAATTGACAGAATCTGCTGTTCAAGGATGGTCTGGTAAGACAATACACTATTTTCTTTGTCCTTCTCGTAGTCCTGAAGATGCTGTTTAAGGGCCTCTGGGAGTCGAGATTTTACATATTCAGCGGCAGTCTGCAGATAAAACAGGCAGAGAACCTCATCAGTATTTCTCATCTTAGGCTTTTCACGTCCCCTCAGGTGCTGTTGTGAGAACTCAGAGCACTGTGGAACCGACTCTCCAGACAAGCACATCCTTGTCCCTGTCATTTTTTTTTTTTTAAAGATTTTATTTATTTATTTCACCCCCCCCCCCCCCCAAAGCCCCAGTAGATAGTTGTATGTCATAGCTGCACATCCTTCTAGTTGCTGTATGTGGGACGCGGCCCCAGCATGGTCGGAGAAGCGGTGTGTCGGTGCGCGCCCGGGGTCCGAACCCGGGCCGCCAGCAGCAGAGCGCGCGCACTCAACTGCCAAGCCACCGGGCCGGCCCCAATCATTTTTAGACTCCACTATACCAAGTAAGGTGGATCTTCAGATAGACAGAACCACAGACCTCTAAGAGTTTTCTATCAGGTTTAAAGGTGTATACAAGATGATGGATTTGGTTTGTACTCAGAGTTTCAACTATCCCAGTGAACTCTGAAGGCCCTGTGGCAGTAATTTTCCTGGACATAAATCTGACCTGCCCTTGTCTAGAATGCAGAAGCCAGTCACTCATCTCTGCAGCAAGCCCACCCATGCTACAGCACCCGCATCCCTGCTTTGCTTTGCTGTCTTCCACTCATTAATGCTTACACGAGAACTCTTGTGAAGTGAAGACAAAGAGGCTCTTTGCTAGGGCTAATAATGGAATAATGGGATAAATGGAAATGAAGAACTCTAAGACAATGATATCACTTAACCTGAAAAAAAAACTGTTAGTCACTTAAATGTCTTGGCCTTTATAAATATTACTCTTGGGTTCTTTTTCTGCTTCTACACTATCTGTGCAACAGACTAGTAACATCTGAAAGTACAGGCAGTGACTTTCAACCAGGTAAGAATGCTTCCCTTGGAGGTAGGAAGGAAGGTATGTGAAAAAGACCTTCCCAAAGATTCTGATATGCTCTTCCGGTGGGCTGGGAAGATAGCATACTCTTCACTCTCCCAGTTGAGAATCACAGTTAAAGTTAAACAGAACTTAAAGAGAGAAATCAAGTGATAGAGTGGCATGTATGAATCAGGGGAATTCTGAAATTCTTAAAACATGTCTCTTGAGAGTGCCAAGAGTTTGGCATCTCCTTGCAGTGCAGTCCTGCATCATATGCATGGGGTGTAAAGTTGGTAAAACAATAAATGAAGGCATACATATATGTTTAAAATTATATGCACAACCAGTAGAAAACTTAAACAAAAGTAACTTAAAAAGGATTGTCTCTGGGGTATGAGCCTAGAATAAGGCAAAGACCCATCTACATAGTTTAATATATTTTTTAAAAACCCTGAACAGCTACTAATTGTATAATTTAAAACAAGTTTGAGTTAAAAACACACACAGAATATATACACAATATATGCTCATCAACAGGAGTTCAGTTTTTTTTTCATTTATAGACTAGTATGCTCTAGAGCCTTTGGAAAAAAATGAAATAGGTCTGTATGTACTGACAAGGAAGAACGTCATGATATATTTTGTTAAGATTAAAAAACAAAGTTGCACAATACCAGTGACAGTATATCCTTTTTATGTAAAGCATATGTATATGTATATACTGTATTTTGTATTATCATATATGCATGAGAGAAGATGTGGAAGGATATACTCCAGTTGTGGAAGATACTTTTTATTTTCCACATTTCTGTATTGTTTCAATGTTCTTACTATTTCAACTTTTAAAAATTATCTTTAAAATATGTTTTTTTGGGGGCTGGCCCAGGTGGCCCCGTAGCAGTTAAGTTCGTGCACTCCGCTTGGGCGGCCCGGGGTTTGCAGGTTCGGATCCCAGGTGCAGACCAATGTACCACTTGTCAAGCCATGCTGTGGCGGTGTCCCATGTATAGTAGAGGAAGATGGGCACGGATGTTAGCCCAGGGCCAATCTTCCTCAGCAAAAAGAGGAGGATTGGCAACGATGTTAGCTCAGGGCTAATCTTCGTCACACACAAAAAATTTGTTTTTTTGGTAACTTTCATAGTTTTCCTTTTAAACGTTAGCAAAATTTAGGATGAAAAGAAACCTGCCAGAACAATGACAACTAATCTCCCAGGAAAAGTGGTGGGCAAAGTTATATTTCAGTCTTCAGAGTAGCCAAATATAGCACACAATACTTTTTATTTCCACATTTATATTTAGATTTCCTAAGTCAGTTGCTGATGAAATTATAACTTTTAAATACAACCAACATTATTCAATTTCTCTGCCAGCTGGCTAGTGCAAAACAAATAAAATTATTCCATAAAATGTAAATTGATTCAGCACATTAGCACAACATATTTAATTCTAGAGTTTAATAACAATCTTCTCCTGACACTGGAAAATGAAGAGACACACTGCAGAATGACTATTTTTAAACTCATACTACACCTTGCTATTCAGTGTAACATCTATCTTTAATTTTTTTCCTTGGAAATACCTGTGAGGTACACAAAATAATTCTATAATGCACATTTTACAAATATTGGTGTACTCTGTATTACTGAAAGCATACCACATAGTTCCTTCTAATTGTGCCCACTGACTGTATTTGAAATGAAAATTACTTTTTTAATTAAAATCATGATATAGGTCTTTGAATAGGGCCTACATTTTTTACTAGATTGGAGTTATATTTAGGCATTTCAGTTAGAAAACAGTCTGCTCTTAAGAGGAACAGCTCTAGCAAAATACTAGATTCTGTCAATATATTTCAAGAAATCACCTTCACAATGAGGAGGTGCTCTAAATGTACTCAAATGGCAGATAAATCTTAGGTTCAACCATGAACTATGTTAAAAAACAGGCTGAAATATTATTAACTGAGATTGGAATTATTCCACAAGTAATAAACAATACAAAGAGCAATTTAAATTTAAGAATTTCACTGGAATTCTAAAAATGAAGTGAAAAGCAAAATTAAAATATAAGATTATTTATTTATTCTTTAATCAATGATAAGTGTTACTGGAAGCTTAAATCCTAAATTGCATATACTTATAACCTACCCATTCCAGAAACAACATTATTGTTACCATTATCAGTATCTTGCATTTGTGCAGTAATTTATATTTTTTGGAGCAATTTATGGTGTTATCATTGTGTATCTTCACAGACACAGCTTCTTCTTATCTGTTATCATTCTGTAACTTTTAGTGAAAGTACAGCAATTATTAGTTTTGACTAATCCTTCATATCCTTCAAAGTTTGGCTCAAATGCTATAAACTCTGTTGGTGAACACACCTAATAGCACCCAACAGTCTTTCAAGTATTTATATAGGTATTGGTATAGGTATAGGTATTTTAGCTCCCCAGTTTGGCTGAGATAAGGACTGTATTTTACACACCCTCGTGTTCCCCCAGCATCTGGTCCAGTGCTTTGTACCACAGAAGCTTAATATCTTGACTGTATCCAAGAATCAGAGACTTTGAGATAACCGTTGGAGAAAACTTTTTGACAGTTCATAATTCTTTGCCTGCAGTCAGAACCTCCTTTCATGATTCCAGATAGAGCATGAGTCTGGTTTCTACTGGCAAATGGAACTACACTTGGTCTTTAATTATCATGGATGTCATTATTTTAGGAAAGTAAACAGCTCAAACCTAAATCATCCTTCACATGCCAAAATGGTAAATTATGTACTTGACATACAAAGCTGTATACGAAGCTTTATTTAACGCTTTCCTCTCCATAAGTGTTTGATTGTCTCATTCTTGCCTTTATTTCTTCATTTGGCAATGGGCTTGATTCTGCTAGGGACCCCCTGAGGGATCATGCAGAACGTACCTCAGAACTGTGCCCCTGAGTTACGGGTTGTCTCGTGGGGTGTTAACTCCGCCTGCACATTCAGGTTTGTGCTCGTCTGAAAGGCTGAGCAGGGTCCCAAACACACCCCAGGTGGTGACAGAGACGCCTTAGGGCAGAAAGCAGAAGCGGCATATTTCACGGGTTCCTCTGGTTACACCTGAGAAGATGGTTACCAGCTGGAATAAAAAGCTTGTGAGGCAGGGCACAAAGGGTGCCCAATGCCCCTTCTTACAGAATTTGCATGCATTTATGTTACCCACGCTAACCTCAGTCTGGAGGACACTGAAGAGCCGGCTAGAGTAGACCCTGCAAAAAGTACTCAATGGACGCAAAGGATGGAAGAAAAGAGGCAGAATGATCAAGGATCTAGATTCTGGGAACCTAGTAGGTACAAGGCTGATACTGGTCATTATGCTAAAAAAACTATTTTCTATTACACTGGTATGTTGTTTAAGAAATAATCAATATATATGAAAGAATTTGGCAGGGGGAGGGGGAGCAGGAGTGCAAAGTGTATTTTAAAAGCTGCTAAATGCTTCACAATTCATCTTAGAAAGAAAACCTGTCACCTAGCCAATTCCAATTTATTGAGTATCTGCTGAGTACAGCACGTTAGACTCGACAGTGTTGGGAGAACAAACCTCTGCCATGGAGGAACCTGCAGTATAATGTGCACACCAAATCCACATGTGGAATACTGGAAAACACATCTTATAAAGCAATACAAAAATGGGCATGAATCTTGAGATGAATTAACATATTCACTTAACATTAGAGCTATGTTAAGTGCTAAGCGGCCTCTAGGGAGAGAAATTAAGGAGAGGGGACGAGAAAGAGTCAGGAAATCATTCTGGTGGCATTTACAGATCGGTTTTGAGGTTAAGAAGCACTTACTGGAGGAAAGAAAAGCAATCCAGAAAGTAGTGAATATGAGTTCATAGGAGAAGTAATAAGATATGAAGTTGATAGGGGCTGGCCTGGCGGCATAGTGGTTAAGTTTGCATGCTCCGATTCAGCAGCCCAGGGTTCACAGGTTCAGGTCCTGGGCGCGGACCTATGCACCGCTTAACAAGCCATGCTGTGGCTGGCGTCCCACATACAAAGTAGAGGAAGATGGGCATCGACATTAGCCCAGGGCCAATCTTCCTCAGCAAAAAGAGGAGAATTGGCAACAGATGTTAGCTCAGGGCTAATCTTCCTCACCAGAAAAAAAAAAAAAAAGAAATGAAGTTGATAAAACTAGGAATATGCGAGAGCTGGCAGCTGGCGAATTCAACTCTCTGTTAAACCAGGAGTTTGGATTGGCAGCAGTTGGTAACAGGAAACAACAGAAAGGTCTCAAAAGGGGAAATCAATGATCAAATCTTATTTGAGGAAGAATATGCTTGAAGCTGAGTTTAAAATGCTCTGAAATAGAATGAGATGAAAGGAAGGACACAAAAAGTTTGAAGGAAAGGAAAACCGGCCTTCTACACTGTGATTATAGTATAAACTGAACAATCTTTTTGGACAGAAAATGAAAAAAATTTAACAAAAACTTTAAAATAGTTTACACCTTTTACCTTATAATCTTTCTAGGAATTTATTTTAAGAAAAAGTTCAAGATGAGCATAAAGACTTGTGTGCAAACACATTTATCAAAGTATTACCCACGACAATGAAAATTTGTCTAGAAATTGGTTGATTAAATTGTGGGATATCCATGCAATGGAATACAATGCAGCTATTAAAAATCATGTTATGAAAGAATACTAAATTACGTGGGAAAATGTCCCTAATGAAAAGCAAATTACAAAATAGTTTGAATACTACCTGTATGAGAAGAAAATTAGCTGAATTATATTAATACGTATCATTAGTTATCTTAGAGTAGTAAGAGTTTGGGTGATATTAACTTTTTTCTCTATGTAGTTTTTTGCATTTTCCAAATTTTCTACAATAAACATAATAGAAAAATGATTGCCCATTTTCTATGCACCGGGCACTGTGCTGAATGCTTTACATGTTTATTTCACGTTTGTTTATGTAATCCTCACAATAACCATAACAGGTTTTTACAGATGAGGAAACAGAGTCAGAGAGGTCAAGTAACTTACCGTTGGTTATGCAGTGAGTGGTGGAGCAGGAAATACCAATCACTTTTGAACCAGAAAAGAAAAAGAAAAAGAAAAAAACCACAATTTTTTAAAAAGAAAGCGATGCCTCCTGTGGTCATTCCTTTGTAAAGTAAAGCAGCCCCAGGCTAGGATAAAGTCCTTGAGAAGGGAACAAACAAGCCCACGAGCAAAGCTTGGTGACAGATGGGAAAGAAAAAGATGTACAATGGCTTCCATGTTGCAAAACTCGAAGCTAAAGACAACAGTGGTGCTACTGAGAGTAAAGAGAAAACTGAGTATAACCTAATGTATGTGCAACATAACGTACTAAATTTACTTTTGAACATTTAACTGCAAGCCTGAAAACTATCCACCTCTCCATATTATATGGAATATACATCACCACTCCTCAAAAAAGAAAAACCTCCACGAGGAAAAGATTTATTTTATAGAACTCCAAAGAAAAATACCAGACTAATGATTTTGGTTACAAGTTCCAGCGAGGCAAAAGCTATTTTCAAGAAAAGATATTAAGCGATATTGAATTAAATTCTAATAGATCCTCCATTAAAGAAAGATCATGAGTAAATCAGACCTATGTTCAAATCACTTTTAGCATTTGTTCTCCAGGAATTCGCAAAGATCAAGTTACTATTCATTTTGAACTTTAATAAACTTAAAAACAGGTTTCTGACGTCCTTAACTATGAAAATATGCCTTATAATTCTTATTTTTATACTGCATATTTTCACAGTTGTGGGAATTTTTTATTTTTTGCCCACTCCTTTTAAATCAAATGTTCTATTTTATTACCAATTCTAAGACTTAATCTATAGTATGCAATTTTATATTTAAAAGTTTTAGCTATAGTATTCAAAAGAAAGAAAGCTCCCCATATGCAATAAATTCTTACTTAGAAGATATTTTTAAAATCAAGGAATGGATTTTATCATTAAGTTTGTAATAAGTTATGTTATAAATGTTGGGCCTGACACAATTTCAAAGCAACTCTGAAAAACCAACAGATGAGATTCAAAGATTACGAAACCTGGGAAACGCACCATAAGAAAATATACCCACTTTTGCCTCAAGGATAGTCTAGGGTGTGCTTTGCCAAGATAAAAATAGGTTTCAGAATTTTAATATCTTTCAAATTCCCTGATTATAAATTGCCCTTCTCATTCATTTTATTTAAAACACACACACACAACTGTAATTCGGCAGAGAGAAATCCTCAAGTGCCATTGAAAGGAATGGACAAATAATTGATGGCCACATCTTTCGGTTTATATTCACACCACACAGATGCCTGACTTGGAACATGCAGTGTTACCATTTCGGATATGAGTATTGGTTGCGAATGGACACAGGCTTCCAAAACTGGATCAAAAGGAGCCTAAAGCAAAGGGGCTGATCCTTGGACCCAGGTTGAGGGCAGAGTTAACACTGATCAGGGACCCTCTGGGTGAGAAGCAGACTCTGGAGAAAGACATACAAGCGAGGTAAGATGGGAAATCAATTCCGCAAATCCTCAGTAGGAAAAGAGCTGAATTTTGGGAAAAGGTAACTCGGGGATGATTGCTAGGCATTCACGAGATAAAGGAGAGATCATAAAGGAGGTCCTTCAAAATTCGTGCCACAGGAAGACAGAAGAGAGAAGGGAGTCCTATTTCACCGCAGATAAGGTTTCCCTGCCCTTGAAGGGAAGTGACCATGCACGTGCTGATCTGGCAGCAGCCAGCACACAGACCACAGGTAATTTACTGAGGTCCACCTTGGAATCCATCTTTCCTGCAGTAACATATCATTAACTTTTGACAACTGCTCTTTGGCTCCAGGCACTTTAAAACTAAGTCCGAGTGAGTGCCCTTGCCCACGAGGAAGAGGACATAAGGCGAGTTGTTCCTCTCTCATGCCTGCCAAGAGCCGCATTTCTTACCATTTTTAGTCTTTGACATTTCTAACCTGGAGCGGTTATTTAAATAAGAAAAGCATCTTTGAGAGGACCATCTTGCACTCCTGAATTCATAATTCTGCCTCAAGAAGGTGAATGTGATTCCTTCAAGAGAGATGGCAACAGGAGACAGTCCCAGGCTTATACCTGAAGTATAGTAATGAAATCCTATGCTTATTATGGAGATTTGAGATTGCTCTAGAGAACCAAAGCCATGGACATGCAGATGCTAGTCAGTTGTTTGGCAAAATGACCACCACAGAGGACATAACACTCAGCATGCAAGGAACTTGAAATCATATAACCTACTTAATACGGAGATTGAAGTTTTCATTTAGTTTAAACGTTAAGGTGATGACTGCTAAGTTATAGGTTATTCAGGACAGTCCCTCTGGGATTCCTCAGATGACAAACCTTTAATAACTTTATCAGTCATCTGATCCACATTTAATCCGAGGCCATATTCACAAGGTAGCACCACGCACGCCATAGCGTGAAAACAGAACTCAAACTCCGCCTCCGGAATGATGGCTTCCCAGGCTGCAGACGGTTGCTTTTTATGTATAAAAAGTAAATTACCTCCCTTTTCTAGATCCCTACACTCTAATCACAGTAAGATACAATTAGCCAAGGTATCAAATACTGTTTAGCCACGTGGTCCATTTTCCTAATCTTATCTACATTCAAACTCTAAGGGATTAAAACAATTACCTGGTTACAGCCTGGAGAAAAGTTGAAGTTATTTCCCCACTAAGAAACTGATCATTAATGAATTCTTTGCCCCTCAGTGACCACACATATTCCAGAGAATCAGGGGGAACAGGCTAGACTAGTTCCATGGTCCCTCTTTTAATTTTTTTTTTAAAGCACACATACACATTTAAGTTCTCCTGAGAGATGGGAACATAAAAGCAGCCTACCAGCAGATTTGTTCATCAATCTGTTGAGAAAACGAGTAGCACTCAGCCAAAGCAGTCCTGTTAAATTTGTGTGGCACGCGAGTTCCTATCTTTTCAGCAGTTATAGAAAGAAGTAAGAAATTGTTTCACATTCTATACACTTGAGATCTATAGAAGAAAAATGTGAGGTAATGTTTGTTTACAGACAGAAAAATGTTTCATATTTCAAAGAAAATTATGGTTAATTACTGATAAAATTTCCTTCCATTTCTGAATCGTAGGCTATAAAGCTTGGGGTAAATATTAACTTCCATGAGTGCTAGGTTCCATGCGGAATGCTAACTGAAAATGCCCTTAAGGATTCAGGAAGCCAAAGGGACCAACTGTTATAAACAAATTATAAAACACTCATAAGTAATTAATCAAAAAGAACTCTATAGCTATGACAATAGAACAATTCCCTCAGGAAGGCAGCCAAAACATAGTCAGACAAAATGTTCCTTGGCTACCAATAGGGCCAGAGAACCCCTCTTGGGCCTCACTTGGCATCTGCTCCACAGCTACCTGTCAGGCTATTTAGGGAACACCTCCACAGAGCAGGTGTGGCCAGGGTGGCAGGGAAACTCAAAGCCAATGCCAGTTGGGCTGATGTCCCTAGCCTGACATGACTTGAAGCAGTGCCTTCAAAACCAGTATTAGATTTAGGCTCCTGTATGTGCAGTGGGGGTGTGGAGAAGGGTCCATCTTTCTGTCCAGGAATCTGGTAACTGTCTTATGTAATGTGATGAGTAACCCAAAAAGGATCCCTGCCCCAAATCATTTTCCCTTTTGGCTCTCTTTGATTTCTGAAATTCAGTCATTACAGCTTTCAATCTCTAGTTTATGCTAGTTCTTCCCCTATCAAAAGCAGATTTTGTGTGTGTGTGAGAGGAGATTAGCCCTGTGCTAACATCTGCCAATCCTCTTCTTTCTTTTTCTGCTGAGGAAGACTGGCCCTGGGCTAACATCCATGCCCATCTTCCTCCACTTTACATGGGATGCCGCCACAGCATAGCTTGCCAAGCAGTGTGTCAGTGGGCGCCCGGGATCTGAACCCACGAACTCTGGGCCACCACAGCGGAGCGCGGGCACTTAACCGCTTGTGCCACCGGGCCGGCCCCGCAAAAGGAGATATTTTAAGGAGGAGTACTACACTAAGAAATGTTCAGTCTTAGAGTGGACAAGTTGATCAGATTTTTACACATAGGAAAGTGGAATAAGAAGCAGGAAAGCACCCAGAGAAATTCCTGGGAATGAGGTATAAAGTGGGAAAGTGAAGGTCAGGAAAGAGAGACCTTGTTTACTCTGAAATTTAACCCTGTATGGAGGAAAACATAAGGATCTATACTGCTGTAAGGTTTAATTTACTCTTCTCCATCTCTGGCTCCACCTGCAAGACCTATCATCAAAACTTTTTTGAGGCTAACCTCACAAAGAAAACTTAATTTGTTGTATCTCACACACAGGTAAAGAAAGAATGCATTCAGTAGCATCTATTGTATGCATATAGTTTTATTTTTTTTATTTTTATTTTTTTAATTTTTTGTTTATTGCAGTAACATTGGTTTATAACATTGAAAAAATTTCAGGTGTACATCATTGTACTTCTGTTTCTGCATGGACTACATCATGTTCACCACCAAAATACTAATTACAACCCATCACCACACACATGTACCGAATTATCCCTTACAGCCTCCCCCCTCCCCTTCCCCTCTGGTAACCACCAATCCAATCTCTGTCCCTATGTATTTGTTTATTGTTGTTATTATCTACTACTTAATGAAGGAAATCATACGGTATTTGACCTTCTCCCTCTGACTTATTTCACTTTGCATTATACCCTCAATGTCCATCCATGTTGTCACAAATGGCTGGATTTCGTCGTTTCCTATGGCTGAGTAGTATTCCATTGTGTATATATACCACAGCTTCTTTATCCATTCGTCCCTTGATGGGCACTTAGGTTGCTTCCAAGTCTTGGCTATCGTGAATAAGGCTGCAATGAACACAGGGGTGCATGTACCTTTGCAAATTGGTGTTTTCAAGTTCTTTGGATAAATACCCAACAGTGGAATAGCTGGATCATATGGTAGTTCTATCGTTGATTTTTTGAGGAATCTCCATACTGTTTTCCATAGTGGCTGCACCAGTTTGCACTCCCACCAGCAGTGTATGAGAGTTCCCTTCTCTCCACATCCTCTCCAACATATGTTGTTTCCTGTCTTGTTAATTATAGCCATTCTGACGGGCGTGAGGTGATATCTCATTGTAATTTTGATTTGCATTTCCCTGATAGTTAGTGATTTTGAACATCTTTTCATGTGTCTGTTGGCCATCTGTATATCTTCTTTGGAGAAATGTCTGTTCAGGTCTTTTGCCCATTTTTTAATTGGGTTGGTAGTTTTTCTGTTGTTGAGATGCATGAGTTCTTTATATATTTTGGAGATTAAGCCCTTATCAGATGTATGGTTTGCAAATATCTTCTCCCAATTGTTAGGTTGTCTTTTCGTTTTGTTGATGGTTTCCTTTGCTGTGCAGAAGCTTTTTAGTTTGATGTAGTCCCATTTGTTTATTTTTTCTATTGTTTCTCTTGCCCGGTCAGATGTGGTGTTTGAAAAGATGTTGCTAAGACCGATGTCGAAGAGCGTACTGCCTATGTTTTCTTCTAGAAGTTTCACAGTTTCAGGTCTTACATTCAAGTCTTTAATCCATTTGGAGTTAATTTTTGCAGATGACATGATTTTATATATAGAAAACCCTAAAGAATCCACCAGAAAACTTTTAGAAGTAATAAACGAATATGGTAAAGTTGCAGGATACAAAATCAACATACAAAAATCAGTTGCATTTCTGTACACTAACAACGAAGTAGCAGAAAGAGAAATTAAGAATACCATCCCATTTACAATTGCAACAAAAAGAATAAAATACCTAGGAATAAACTTAACCAAAGAGGTGAAAGATCTGTACACCGAAAACTATAAAACATTTCTGAAACAAATTGAAGAAGACACAAAGAAATGGAAAGATATTCCGTGCTCTTGGATTGGAAGAATTAACATAGTTAAGATGTCCATACTTCCTAAAGCCATCTATAGATTCAATGCAATCCCTATCAAGGTTCCAACAACATTTTTCACAGAAATAGAACAAAGAATCCTAAAATTTATATGGAACAACAAAAGACCCCGAATAGCTAAAGGAATCCTGAGAAAAAAGAACAAAGCTGGAGGTATCACACTCCCTGATTTCAAAATATACTACAAAGCTATAGTAACCAAAACAGCATGGTACTGGCACAAAAACAGACACACAGATCAATGGAATAGAATCGAAAGCCCAGAAATAAACCCACACATCTATGGACAGCTAATCTTTGACAAAGGAGCCAAGAACATACAATGGGGAAAAGAAAGTCTCTTCAACAAATGGTGTTGGGAAAACTGGATAGCCATATGCAAAAAAATGAAAGTAGATCCTTACCTTACACCATGCACATAGTTTTAAAACTTCTTCTGTACAGACAGGAGTCACTGCTTAGGCTGCAAAAGCAGTCTTCTCCAGAACAAAAGCCATTGCTCCCTCACCTGCGCTGCCTCAGCACTGCCCTTCCTTCAGACCTCTACTACGGCTCTCAATCACCTCATAATGTCTCCATCCAGTCACCTCTTGGTCTCCTCACTAGTTTGAGTAACTAGCAGGTATAACAAAAGCTTTTTCACATATGTGGTCTTCCCTAACACCTTAACACCTAACTCAGTGTAGGCAAGCTGGAAGAAAAGGATGGGGAGGGCGCTTTAAAATCAGGCTTAATACTCCATGAGTAATAATTCTACACGACCACAAACATAAAAGATAAAAGGACCAGGCGCACTGTGTTTCTTCTCATCACTCTGACATTTGCCACTGTTCTGCCATAAAGCATACAGATGTCATACTATTTTATACTTCTTGAGCACCAAATCTTGTTTAATACTACAGGAAATAGGACTGCTGGTTTAGACAGAGCCAGAGCCTGTTGTATCTCAAACTAAGAAAGTGTTTCCCATTATTTTTATATAATTTTGAACCTAAATGAAAATCTGAGAGCAATGGATATTCTTCTCAGAAACACACACACACACACACACACACACACACACACACCATCTAGTGTCCCATTTTAGGAACCCAGGTATGAAGTCATGAATTTCATGAACTGGGTCACAGTGAAGCCTTATTAGATCCATGCACAGGAGGGGCACTAGGAATAGGGTTAATTTAGTTTTCTCTACAAATTGAGGTGGTTGGATTTGATCAGTGTTTCTCAAGGGTGGTACTCCAACCAACTGCTTCTGAATCACCTGGGGTGGGGGCAGGGGATGTCTTCTTAAAACTGCAGAATATGGGTCCTGCTCCATATTTAGTAAATCAAGATATTTCGAGTGGGACTCTAGAATCTGCTTTTTTAGCTTGTGCTGTATTTTAACAGGCTCACTAAAGGGTGAAACCCACCAGTTTCTACCCCTTAGAGTTCCGATTTTAAAGATTTTATTTATTTATTTTTTCCCCCCAAAGCCCCAGTAGATAGTTGTGTGTCATAGCTGCACATCCTTCTAGTTGCTGTATGTGGGACGCGGCCTCAGCATGGCCGGAGAAGCAGCGCGTCGGTGCGCACCCGGGATCCGAACCCGGGTCGCCAGCAGTGGAGCGCGCTCACTTAACCACCAAGCCACGGGGCCGGCCCTTTTTTTTTTTTTTTTTTTTTTTAAAGATTTTTTATTTATTTATTTTTTACCCCAAAGCCCCAGTAGATAGTTGTGTGTCATAGCTGCACATCCTTCTAGTTGCTGTATGTGGGACGCGGCCTCAGCATGGCCGGAGAAGCAGCGTGCTGGTGGGAGCCCGGGATCCGAACTCGGGTCGCCAGCAGTGGAGCGCGCTCACTTAACCACCAAGCCACGGGGCCGGCCCTAGAGTTCCGATTTTATAAGGTCTAGGCACCTGTATTTTTACAAAGCTATACAATGAATTCTGATGTACATCCCGAGTTCTACCAGGCCCTCCACAATAACAGCCCTCCTGCATCCCCTAGACTCAGTTTAGAAAGCAAATTTTTAATTCTTGTAAAAACCTTGACTGTATGCAGTGACATTCCCATGTGACCCGTCTACCCTCAGTGCCACAGGCTTTTTTATCGTATAAAATTGCCAATCTGCTCGGCCTCTGAAAGGTTCAGTCCTTCCCTGAAGCAAGCTAACTGACCTTGAGTACGTCTGCTGCCAGGAGCACCTGGAACCCTTGTCCAACAGCTTGTGGGCAATCAAGCAAGTCTCAGCAGGCTGTGTGGAACAGGCCTCAATGTGACCTCTGGCAAATCACCTTGAAAGCACAGCGATTTCCTCTTGACCATGCCCAGGCACGGTCAGAACGCTGACCTGCCCTCTGCTGGGGAATTTTGAAGCCTGGCAAGTTGCAGCAAAATGTAGCAGAAGGGAAAGCCAATCAGCGTCACCAGCAGTGTTGCATAACTTCTGCATACAGAGTTTGAAAGGGTATCTTATTTTAGCAAGAGGAAAATGGGATAACTAAGTGCGTGGAAAAGCTATAATTTCAGCAGTGAATGCACCTGCTTGTGTACATATAAAATGATACTTGTTAAAATTTTAATGGTCAAATAGTTCATGGACTTGACAGGGAAAAATATACTCTCTCCCAAGTCCTGCTTCAGCTCCAAAAGACAACAGCTGGAAGGGCAGGCATGCAGTCACAGGTTAGAACTACATCCTTTCAATTAACGTTTATTGATTGTCTACTGTGTAGCAAGCACTGTGCTAGGTGCCAGGAATAAATGGTGGGCAAAAGTCGACATGTCTCTGCTCTCATGGTGCTTGTGGTCTAGCGGGGAGACAAAAATTAACCAAACAGTCGTTTAAGTCAGTGTATAAATGTAAGGAGAAGTGCTCTAAGGAAAGAAACAGGTTCTTTGAGGAGATATAACAAAAGAACATAAACAGCCTGGTGGGGAGAAGCAAGGCTTCCCTGAGAGAGCGATGCTTGAGCCGAGATCTAAAACAGGATTAGGAGGCTCACAGACAAAGGGGGAAGGAGGAAGAAGTCAATAGAGGCAGTAAAGAGAAGCAGATTTTATTGACATGAATTTTCAAAAATGTGAATAAATGAGAGCCACGGGTGAATGAAAGTTGCAATTTTACAGGAAGGAAGGCTTCAAGATGACCTTGTGCTCTGAGGTGTCAGATACCAGCCCCTGAGCTGTCAGATACCAGCTGAGAACAGAAGGAAGGGAGCATGTGCACTATGCCTGCCCAAATAAAACCAATAACAACTTCTGTTGTGTGTGGGGGGGATTAGTTTTTGAATTTCTTTTCATTAAAATGGGTTTCTTACAAAGAATCTGAGTTAAGAACCACGTTAGGCCCCAGCAAGCTCTCGACTTCTCAGTCAATACCTCACGTGTTTTTCATTCTTTGTCTTTCTCACCTGGTCCTCTCACTGTGGCCAATCTTTGTTCACTGTAGGCAACTGGTAGAACTTTAGCTCTCCTTCCATATGACTCTCAAGAGTCGAATTTACACCAAGTTTTGACCTTTTTGCAATAACATACAGAGTCATAACACATCTGGGTGACTTACACTATTCATTTTTTTTAGGTCAGAAAAGATGTTCGCTTATGAACGGAACTATGAGCTAAAACAGCGTCAACTGATAAAATCAACTAGCTTGGAATCATTCGTCCTAAGTTGTAAAATTCTTGCCCAAAAAGTCAGAGAAATAAAACTAAAATGTGCTCTTCTGTTTTAGGAAATGTATGGAAATTGCCTCAGGAGGGTAAGAAAGAAGCCCAGTGGTCTCCCCACTCCAAATCTCACTTCATTATCCTCCTGTGTGGATATATGGTCCTATTTCATGCAGAAAGTTCCCCACAAACAGAAGAGTAGGAAAAAAGACTCAAATGTATAGTGTAGCCGAGTATTTTCCACTGGGAGGAACTTAATTCAGAAAGATGAAATCTGGGTAAACGAGAGAGCATTCACATCTCCAGGGGTCTTCCCTCCCACCTGGGAGGAGGGCTGGAGAAATCATATATAATGTAATTTACCCTCTAGGTGGGCTGGCCCAGCTCTTTAGCTGGCATATATTTAACAGCTATCACATACTGAGTACTTACTGGTTGCCAGGTACTAAGCTTAGTACTTTATATAAGTTACTTCATTTAATCCTCACAACACCACTGAAAGGTAGGTATGATTAGCTAGGTTTTACAGACGTGCCCCTGCACACCTCTGATAGTCCTTTGCTCTTCAACCAAATCTATAGTTTCATAAATATTTTGTGTAGGCAAGTTTTAGGAATTTGGGGCTAAGAAAAATAAGATAACAAAGTTGAGATGAAGACAGGGATAAAACTGAGACACAAAATATATGCCTTAAGATTTCTTTTATTTGTTAGAGATGAATTAAAAATGGACTGAGTTCCCTAGAACCCAAAGCAAAGAAATAAAGGCAACACAGGTCAGACTGTCCTTAAAATAAATTATAGGAAGGATCAAAATAATGCTTATAGGGGGCCTGCCCCATAGCATAGTGGTTAAGTCTGGCATGCTCCGCTTTGGCGGCCCAGGTTTGTGGGTTCAGATCCCGGGCGTGGACCTACACCACTTATCAAGCCATGCTGTGGTGGCAACCCACATACAAAATAGAGGAAGACTGGCACAGATGTTAGTTCAGGGCTAATCTTCCTCAAGCAAAAAAAGACGAAGACTGGCAACAGATGTTAGCTCAGGGTGAATCTTCCTCACCAAATAATAATAATGCTTATGGCAGACACTATTAATCAAAGAATTATTTGCCATTGAGCCCAGACCCACCCTGAGAATCCTTCTCAATACAGTATTCCACCAATCAATCAAAGTTAGCACACGAGATGAAACCTGTTTATGAGACGTGGGCTAAATTCCGGGTGTCAAACTACAGCCCAAACATGTGTTTTTGTAAATAAAGTTTGATCAGAACATAGTTCTACTCAATTGTTTACATATCGTCTATGGCTGCTTCTGAACTTCAATGGCAGAGCTGAACAGCTGAGACAGAGTACAGATGATATACAAAACTACCACATGGATCTTTACAGAAACAGGCTGCCAAACCCTGGTATAGATGAATGGCCAAACTAAAGCAAAATAAGCAGATATACACATGTGTGTGGGTATATATATGTATATATATGTTATTCATATTATTTAGCTTACATTTATTATTTGCCTTCATGGATTGAGCCCTGTGCTGGGTTCTAGGTGTATAAAAATAAGTTGTACAGAGTTGTCACCTTGAAATAGCTCACAATCCAGCTACAGAAATAACTAAAGAGATAACCACAAAACAATGTCATCAGTTCTAAAACATAAGTACATATAATTTACTATGTGAACCCAATAAAGTGACTTAAAAAATCTAACACCCCAGAGAGATTTCTTTTTTTTCATCTGTGCCAATCCTCCTCTATTTTGTACGTGGGTCGCTGCCACAGCATGGCCACTGACGAGTGGTGTAGCTCCATGCCCAGGAACCGAACCCGAGCCACTGAAGTGGAGCACACTAAACTTAACCACTAGGCCACAGGGCCGGCTTCCCAGAGAGATTTCTTAAACATTCTATTGCTTTCCACTTGATCATGCAACCTAAAAAGTCAGAGGTAGTCTTGGAAATTGTAGCTCTGTAGCAACCCTTAGAGGAAAGGGGTGAATAAAAATGCAGCCAGACATTATAAAGAGTGGCTGCTTCAACTTGATGTAACATTAAAAATGAAAAGGTCATTAGGCATTCCAAAAACAATGGGCAACTGGCGATGCCCCCTAAAAAACTAACTTAAGCAACTTTGGATTCTCAAAACTGTCATTTGCTAGGAACCACATAATCACAAGAAAATAACAGAGTTCCAAAGAGACATGTAAAGTTTGAATTAGGATTCATGGTCGATTGGCAGAGACATAATAAATTCATAATTATAGTAATCCACAGCTGCTTCAACCTTAAAAAATAATGAATGGCTTAGTGAGGGCTGGTGTCTCTGAAATTGCAAGCAAAACCCAATCTGCTGTGGCGCAGTGTCCTATCTTTACATCCTACACCCACATAGTCTACATCCAAAGAGAGATCCACCTAAAGATTTATTGTTGCAACAAACAATTTCCAAATGTCATAAATCAGTATGGAAATTATAAGACTAGAAAAACTATAAACTTTGCAATCTACAATATTCAATTATTAATTTCTTTTTATTCTCCAAGGTGGGACCTATGATTCTTCTTCAAAACATATTGTGTTGATCTAGTGCCCTAGGATAAAGAAGTTATATTAAATAAGTCAACATGACTTATGAGACGCACTCAACAAACCAAGCTTTCTTTTCTAAAACAAATCATATATTCACATTCAGGCAATTAAGTGGTGAAAGTAATAGGACTTTATAAGACAGGTGGCTGGCTATTTGCTTTGAATAGCTATTTATAAAATAAGTGACTTGCCAGCTCTGTGTGAAATCTTTCCTTCAAGAGCTTTACAAAACAACATTTTATATATAACACATTTTAATATAGTACTTTAATAGTATCCTTCCCAAGAACTAGGTAAATTCTCAGGTCCTTTCTAGTTCTTCACTTAAAGAGAAAATTAAATTTGGATATATACGTGTGTGTCCTATGCAATTTTTCAAATTAAAGTTCTACCAATGATAGCTCAATTCTGTAATACCTCATTTAACAAGTGCCATCAGGGAATGAAGAGTTCCACATAAGTGAATGTCCCATTTAACTCAACTGTAATACTCTAAATGATAAAAAATTATTTTAACCTCTTTTGATAGAAATGTTTCTGAAGTGAAACACATACTTTCACAGTTTTTCACAGAGAACACACAGAAGAAAATCCAGCATTCTTTTGAGGATTTAAGACCATCTTTGGAACATGAAGGGAGGCATGTCTCCTGCATATGAAGTTGGTTCCCACACCAAATCACCCTGATTGCTGGGAGAAGCTCGTGGTTCTCCCTTCATAGGCAGGTAATTCTGCTTCTAAGCAGCTACTTTATGCACAATTATCTAGCCTAGAGACGTGGAAAATGTTTAACCTTCTTATTGGAAAAAGGTACACAGGCTTTGTGATTATTATCCCCTTAGTCCTTCTTCACTTACTTCCTGGTTCATGACAGCGCTCCAGATAGTTGAAATGAGGGGGACGGGGCGGGGGGATCTATCCTTCAGATAAATGCAGTGTAAGAAGTCAGAAATGTGAATGTTGAATGCATATCTACTTTTTATCGGAAATCATAATTTCCCTTTAGATTCATATACTCCTAGAAAGCCCATCAAAATGGCATGAATACAACCGGTAACTTTATACCTATGATGTTTATAATGCACATGGATGGGTCAACGAACATAAGCAACTCTTACGAAAATCTAAATGGAGTGGGTATGATTTGTCTTATGCAAAGTTACATAGCTTTGCATTCTTACCTAAATATTCATTATTTGGGTCAAAACTGAAACTATATCTTTCATCTCTGGTTCTTTAGCAGTTTGTACAGTATCAGGCATTCGGTAGGTGCCCAATAAATGCTTGGTGAATGAATGAATCAAGACTTCAGTGTCACAGAAACATTTTAAAAAGTCAATATCCAAATTTTAGATAATCAGTTTACCTTAAATCACTTAAGTCACTACGCTATATTTTTCACTATTTGATAAGAAAAAATTCATATGCAGTCTAGGAAGTTAGAGCTATATACAATGGATGGACCATTTGCTGTATGATCTCTGCCACTGGTTTTCACTATTCTCTATATGAGCTAAAGCAATTAGAAAAGCAATTAGGGTCTGGAAAATTCCTAAAGTCACAGAGCTTAAATATTTTTATAAACAAGTATTATAAGACTTTCCAGTTTTATTCTATCACATACTGTTCGGGTAAACAATATTTAGTTACATACATCTTATTAGCCACATTGTTTTCAAATATTATTCATGATTGACCAACTTCTTAAAATACTAAGAAACCAAATGTACAAGAATGAAAGAACAATTACCAGGGAGTTTTTCCTGACTATGCTTCTGGAAACCACCATGAAACAGTGGAAACTTCCATATTAATGAACAGTAATCATCCTAACTTCCATATGGTTTTGGTTAAGCTTGCACCTGTAGTTACCCTTTTCTCCACCAGATGGCACCGCTGAATCAAGTGAAATGCCAAACTTCCATGATATTCCAGAGGGAACCTGAATAAATGTAGTAAAGGGTGGTTGTCCTCTTGTCTACTAGACCAGCAATTGTCAAAATTTCAGTTATGAAAAGCTGAAGCTGCCTGTACTGAGTTACAAAGCAAGCCTAGTAATTCATTCAATTATTCATTCGTTCAACATTTTTTGAGTGTTAATGAAGCTCCTAGCATCATGCTAATACAGAGAGCAAAAAGACAGAGTTCTTGCCCTCAAAGAACTTATGATTTAAGGAAGCAAATGACTGGGAAAGCGATAACTACAAAAGAGTGCAATAAATTCTCTAATTGAGAAGACTTGGAAGCACCATGTCAGAAGACACGTGCGCTGAGTCCTGAGGGATGTAAGGGATGTGCAGAACAGTGTGCTGGGTAGCAAGTGCAGGCAGAGAGCACAGCCCACAAAAGACAGAGGCATGAAAAGCCTGGTATACTTGAGGCCAAAATTGGGTTTTCGGGCTGGTGTGAAGAGTGTGTATGTGTGTTTCAAGGGAGAGGGAAAGGTGGAGGAAATGGCAGAAGATGAAGAACTAACAGCAGGGTAGAACAATGTATGTATACTTAGGAATTTTAATTCTATGATAATAAATAGCAAGAGCTAATATTTATTGAAATTTTTCTATATGATGAACACTAGGCTCAGCACTTGAATGCACTATCTTATTTAGTCCTCTGTATGACTCTCACAAGTATGTACTATTTTTAGGCCCATTTTTCAGATAAGGCCCAAAAAGGTTAGCTACCTTGCTTAGCTTAGTAAATGGTGTAGCTGGGATTTCAACCCGAGTGACTATCTGATTCTAGGACCAAATAATTAAATCCACAGCTTGTAAAGAATCTTCCTGTAGAGTCTACAATATAAGCAAATCCCTACAGTGTTTTAAACAAAGGAATGGACCACCAGGTTTGTGATTTAAAACAGCACGTGGGGCAGCAGTGTGGAGGATGCAATGCTACAGGAAAAGCATGGCAGAAGGGAGATCTGAAGTAGATATATTAAGTTCGTCATAGTAAATCAGATGGAAACAGATAAATTATTTTCAAACACAATTGCCTACCAGGGCCTTAAACTGACTTTAACATTTGAGATTAAAAAGTTTTTTTAAAACAATTTCCAGGCTGCATAGTTAATTATGCTTTTGGGCCCTATAAACACTTTCCAGAGAAATTCCAAAGTATGATTGAGTCAAGTTTCAGTTGCTCTTTTTTCGGCTTTACTGAAGTACAGTCGACATATAAATTTGTAAGATATTTAAAATGTACACCATGGTGATTTGATATATGTATACATTGTGAAAGGATTCCCCCCACCCAGTTAATTCACACCCCATCACTTCATATTTATCTTTTTCTTCTTTTTTTGTGAGGAAGATTAGCCCTGAGCTAACATCCGTTGCCAATCCTCTCTTTTGCTGAGCAAGATTTGCCCTCACCAAACATCTGTGCCCATCCTCCTCTACTTTATCTGGGACGCCACCACAGCATGGCTTGACAAGCAGTGTGTTGGTCTGCGCCCGGGATCCAAACCCACGAACCCGAGGCCACTGAAGCAGCGAAGACTCAACCGCTACGTCACCGAGCCAGCCCCTGTCTTTTTCTTCTTTTGCTTCTTTTCTTTTTTTTTTCTTGTGGGAACATTTAAGTTCTACTCTCTTCTCAAATTTCAATTATACAATTCAATTGTTCTTTAAGTAGGCAATAATCAGGGAAAGGATGACTTAAAAGGATGACCTATATGATAACTTACCTTCCTAATGCACTTGGTGGAAGAAGGAAGAAATATAACATTCTTGTTGGGCTACTTCATACACTTGTGAATTAAATGTGGTGGATCAAAGGTTCAGAATGCATGAAGAAATGGAGTTATTCTCATCTCTACGACCTTTAAAGAATAGCTGAACTAATTTATGGATGTTATTTTAAAAAATAAACTTCCCGGCTAATGCCCAGAACTCATTCTAAACAATATGTTGGATGACTGCCGTGGTCTGTCCTGGGTTCCTACTGTGGACTGCTCTAATGATAGTCTCTCCCACCTACTTAAAAAACCTTTGGAAGTGGGCTAGACATGCTTTCCTTGGGTAATTCATTCTATTCCATAGTAAACTGTGGGACAATCAAGTTTTCCATTGTTCCAGCTTCTTCTGGAAGGAGTTTCAAAGAAGACTAGGAAACCTGGGTTCTAGGTCACACTGCCACTGGCCAGCTCTGCAGCCGTATGCTCTTAAACACATTCCTTAACCTCTCTGGCCTTCAGTCTCCTCATCTGTAAGACACGAGAGTGGGCTGAAGGGCAAAGACTGGGTTGGAGGATCTTCAAAATCCCTTTCTGTCTTAAATTTTATGAATTTTTAAAATTTATTCATTTAATTTTTCCCCCTTTATCATATCATCCTACTTTGAAGGTGCTACTGAGTAAGATAAGGGAGGGGAAAAAAACCCTGTAAAACCTATATACCCTGGAAAGCCTGAGAACTAACTATAATTCAACAGACTAGCAAAGAAAAATAATAGTTCACAGGTTCCTAATATCTGTTTTGCAAACGTTCTGTTCTGCAGGTATCATATTAAGTAACAATCTCTCAAAATTAAATTGTATAAGCATAACAGAGGGCATATTGACTATCCAGACGGTTAAAAATATGCTCATATTTTCACATATCATTGGAACAGAAGTTTCTCCAAAACCTCTCTGTTAGCTTTAGTGTCTTAGCAGCCATCAACTGGCAGTATGAAGCCATTACTGAATTCACAGAACCAGCTAAGAAATCAGATGGCTTCAAATTCCTGCTGTCACATTAGTGACAATGAAGCAATCCATTTATTAACAACAGCAATTCTCTTGCTGAGTCTTAACTAAGGCAGCAAAAATGAGACCTAGTGTGACTGATTTTCAACATTACAAGAGTGTGGTGTTAATAAGCAGTCATGCTATAAGAATGAAGCAGGAAAAATACTTGCAAGAATTTAAAAACACAACGCTTTATGGCAAGTACTCTTGATGCCAATTTTTTAAAAAAGATTGAAATATCATCAAACTTAAGCCACACACTCTTAATTTTATGGAGATCTATACCTGTAAAAAATAATATTGAACAATAATTTAAATACTGAAATACACACACTTAGAAGGTATCCTGAACTTGTGGCATAAGTTTCTACCATTCAATGACTCTTTATGCTAATTCATTGCACTTCTGGGCATAAAACATTTGGGATCTAGACAAATACAGAATTTTAAAAATAATACAAAGTATTGAAATGCTTTAACCAGTCAATAGGTATTTTATTCCTGTTCTATCAAAGATTTCCCTTATGTGGTTTTGCATTCTTTTATCATTGAATGATATGGATTATAAATGAGAAGAGTTTTAATCCAGAGACAACTATGAAATGAATTTAAATTATTTTACTAGCTCCTGGGAAACACATTTTATTGAAATTTATTCAGAGTTTACTTTTTCTTTAATTCTGTGAGATTATGTAAATAGTTGGAGATTTAATTATTTCAAACAAAAACATACAAGCTGCTACTCGAGGTAAAAAATGAACTGAAATATTTTGGTGAATATAATGAAAATGTTCACAAGTGCTAACATTATCGACCTCTTACTATGGGCCAGGCACTGAGCTAAGAACCATACGTGTATTACTGCAATGAAAGTAAACTAAAATTGGGAGGAAAAACAATCCACTTGGCCAACGCAAAAACTACACTAGATTGGTTTTCTCAAGTGAAATTCATTACGCTTCAATCTATCAAAAACTGCATAACTATTAATATATACTGTACTCTACCTATGTGAAATGATGAAAAATATTAAAGAATCATTTAAAAGGTCATGATCAATAAAATAATTATGATGACAAACTCTCCTAAAAAGGAAATTAATATATAATATATTATATATAATATATAATATTAATATTATATATAATATATTATATATATTATATTATTATATATTATTTTATATATATATAAATATATAATATTATTAATATTAATATTATATATAATATAATAACATAATAATATTAATATATAATATAATAATATTAAGCGAGATTTATTAAGTCTATTTGGGAAACATAAATCTCACAACTATTTCTAATGCTTCACTTTTTTTTTTTTTGTGAGGAAGATCAGCCCTGAGCTAACATCCACACTAACCCTCCTCTTTTTGCTAAGGAAGACCGGCCCTGGGCTAACATCTGTGCCCATCTTCCTCTACTTTATATGGGACGCTGCCACAGCATGGCCTGACAAGTGGTGCATCGGTGTGCACCTGGGATCCGAACCGGGCCGCCAGCAGCGGAGCGCGTGCACTTAACCACTACGCCACGGGGCTGAACTTCTAACACGTCACTTCTTAGGTTGTTTTACGTTATAACATTTCTGCCTTAACTAACTAGTATAATTACACAAGCAAAATACCTAGTACCTTAAAAAACAATTCTGTTAACGTTGAAACCATATTTCAAAATACAAAACAAAACACACCCTTGGGAATGCTAAATGTCTGAGAAACTCTATTCACTTACAGCTATTTAGAGAAGATGCTGTGTAAGTTCTTCACATGTCGTTAGACAGATACCTAGGGTGGAATGAATCCTGGGCCATTAAAATCATGTTAAAAAATTCAATGAAAAATTCTCCCTGAATTCCCCACACGTGACAGTTGTTAACAGAAGAGAGAAACAAACAGACCAACAAAATACCTAGGGTCAAGGATCCATCTCAAACGGAACTCAGGGGAGTGTCAGGTTATTGCCGCATCTTGGAATATGTTTCTTCTGCTTGCCGGCAGTCAGATGCAGGCCTGGGAGGGCAATGGTAGCTGAGGACACAGCAGCTGGCACCTCCAGCTTTACTAGATTGTCAAAATGTTTTCCTGATCTTTCTACGGTACATTAAAACATGAACCATGCAAAGGGAAAATGCATTCTTTAGGAGCAGATTTAGTACAGGGGCCTGATGACATTTTCCAGCAGTGGAGCAGCTAATAATTAAATATCAAGCAGTTAATGACCTGGCTGACTCAATGAGCTTTGATTTCGTGCAATTAGGACTCCTTCACTGAGGCTCATTCTGCTCTCAGCTTCCTGAGGTGCACAGCTCCAGGCCCCAGGACAAGTCAGCTGGGAAAAACAAACAGGGAAGAGCAGCATCCATATTTATGCAAGGCTACTTCAGCACTGCCAGCACAGGCTATCGTCACATTTTCCAGTGTCTCTGCTGCAGTGCAGCATTTCTGGCCTGGCAAACTGTAAGTGATGGATCACTACTCTTTTGACTACATGATACCAAACACAAAGAGGAGGCATTTATACACACATACCAATGTATGCAGCCAGTCACTCCCTCTCCCTGCTCCCCTCCAAAAAGGCTACCTTAGTTGTTGCAAATTACACAATTCTTTAAAGATGGAGCTGGAGTTTGAGATTAGATTAACAGATTAGAATCTACTACATCCTGCAGGATGAGAGAATTAAATGATTGCCAATGTAAAGTTCACAAGAGTCATTATTTATAATTAAAAGAAGTTGAACAGTCCCTACAGACTGCATGTTCTCACAGCTTTAAAGAAAAAAAAAAATTATATGTAAATTATCTTGTTTGCTTTGAGCAATGGTAACTGACAAACCCTCTCCCAAGGCTTTTTTCAGCCACCAAGGAGCGAGGCACCAAGCATGAGAAAGCAGAGACAGAGCAGTCGAGACCCTCCTCCAAGTCCTACCAGTTGTCTGGACTGTCCCAGCAGCCCGGCCTTCATGGAGCAATACACAGGTCCTCACTGGGTCCTGGGTTATACAGATGGTGACCTGCCTTCGGGGTTCGGGGCATGAAGGCTTCTGTCTTCAGATAAATATGGTTTGTCCCTATCTAGATACATTCATATGATAGAAAGAACACCATACAGCGACCAAAAATGGTGATGTAAAAGAAGTCTTAATAACATCAAATATTTACAGTATATCGCTAACTGAAAAAGTTTACCAAACTGTCCTATGGGATGAACTCACATAACATAAAATAAGGCTGTATACCACCACACAGAACCACTATCAAGAGTGGTTCTCTCTGGCTGGAGGAACTACACGTGATTTTTTTTTTTCTTCTTTAAGTTTTTTGGGGTTTTTTAAGGATTTCTACAACAAATACATATTACTTTTGTGATAAAATAATAGATTGTACCACCTCTTTCTCCTAGAGACGAGTGAGCAAGGGAACATTGAATGTGTAATCTCTTAAATTTACCCCTTAAATATTACCCTTCCCTCCTTTCCAATCATCTGATTTTGGTCGCAGCAGGGAACCTGCAAAAAAAGTATTTGGGGTGGGGAAGAGCAGAGCAGGCACAGATGTAACCCAGAGAAAATCAAAGTCTAAAAATAGGAGATGCAGCAAGAAGTTGTCTTACACTAATACCAGCACAGAAGCGGGATGCCACGAGGCGTTCTTTTTGAACACAGCTTAATGGTTTCCACTTTTTAAGAAACTGATAATCTAGATTTCTTGTTTTTCATATCCTCAACTTGTCAACTTACATTTAAAATGAATAATGTGTTAAAGCTGAAAACATCTGCTCTTGTTACCCTCTAGCTTTAAAAGGAAAAAAAAAAGACCAAGTCCCTGTAGGAATAGGATTAATGACATATGGTAATTACACCATTAGATTGAAATATCCGTGACAGCATAAACCTCCATTAAACATATTCCTCAAGAGGCACTTTGATTAAAGAGAAATTCATTTTCATTTTAAATTCATAAACAGAAAGCTATGTATCAAAATCCTTTTTTCTGTAATCAGATTGTTTAAAATCATTTGTTCCACCATTCCTGGCCCAGAATTTCAGATAAAGAGACAAAGTTAGGTTATATCCCAGGCAAGAGACTGCACGCTTTGCAGATACAATATTTGAAGCTCTCAACTCGGGAAAAATTGTCAAGGCAACAAAAAGAATGTACACTTTCTATTTGTGTGCTGCGAATTCTTGGTCAGCTGTGGGTCATTTCTCACCAACCTCCTAGGCTCCCATGTCTCCCTCTCCTGCAAATGATGAGGGGGCAGGGCAGGGAGGGAAGTGGGGGACACTCCAAAAGGGACGATGAAAACTGATGGCGGAACAAACAAGAAGAGCTCCTGCTCTCCTCTTCCCTTAGAGATATTTGCATCACTTATCATCAGGCGTCTGAAGATACTCATCTGCTTTTCTTATTTTTGTTCCAATTTCATTTTTAACTATTTTGTTTTCTATTCGGCTTAATTTTGTAAACAATTTTAAAACTTCTCTGAAAATAGGTAGGATATAAATCCCACATGAATAACAAAAGTCATTTATTCAAGTTATAACATTTCAAATGGTAATAAAATAAAAATAAATTGATTCTATAATATTTCTATCAAAAAATAGCTGTACTCAGTTCCCGATAAATAATAGGTATACAATACAAAGACTAAACTTAGTTTTAAAATATAATTTTATTAGAAAACAAACACAGATGTGCCTTACTTTCTCAGCTGCAGCCAAATTTGAAAAGAAACGGAACTTCTGTTAATCCTAACTCCTCATAGATCCTTTAATGAAAAAAATCATCTGGGGCTGGCCCGGTGGCGCAGTGCTTAAGTTCGTGCGTTCAGCTTCAGCCGCCTGGGATTTGCTGGTTCGGATCCTGGGTGCAGACCTACTCACGGTTCATCATGCCATGCTGAGGTGGCATCGCACACACAACTAGAAGGACCTACAACTAGGATGTACAACTATGTACTGGGGGCTTTGGGGAGGAAAAAAAAAAGAAAAAAGAAGAAGATTGGCAACACATGTTAGCTCAGGGACAACTGTCCTCAAAAAAGAAAAATCATCTGTTTTGCAAATACTGGGTTCCATACTGTTTGTTTTAAAGGGGAAGAACACCAGTATTTATTAAAAGCCTATCATAACAAATGGCAGTGTGATAAGTGTTTTCATAATTTTTATCATTTAATCTTTAAAGCCTTTTCAGAGATGAGGAAGCCCAAGCACAGAAGAAGTAAATTCCCGTAAGGCCATTTAGTGGTCAATGATTGGGCTGAAATCCAAACCCGGTTCCCTCCTGCTTCAAAAAACATACTTTTCTAACATACATGACTGCCAGGAATACCTGTATTAGTAGCGGTCACATCTTAACACTTTTACCCAACCAGGTACACAGGTAAGATGTCACGAATCTTGGCCTCAGGATGAATGAACTTGGGGAGAATGGCTTTATAGGCTTTAAGATCAGTCACGAACATAAAACTCAAAAATAGACAAATGGCAATGATAATAATTTATCAAACGTGAAGTTTTTTTTTCTTTTTTTGTGAGGAAGACCAGCTCTGAGCTAACATCTATTGCCAATCCTCCTCCGTTTTTTTCCCCAAAGCCCCAGTAGATAGTTGTATGTCATAGTTGCACATCCTTCTAGTTGCTGTATGTGGGACACGGCCTCAGCATGGCCAGAGAAGCGGTGTGTTGGTGCACGCCCGGGATCCGAACCCAGGCCGCAAGTAGCGGAGCGTGCGCACTTAACTGCTAAGCCACAGGGCCGGCCCCAAACGTGAAGATTTTTATTATCAAAAACATCTGAAGGTTCCTTCACTTACCCCACAACAACCCTGAGAGGCAGCAAGGCAGGTATTACCACTCCTCTACCTTGTAGCTAGGAACTGAGGTACAGAGTACCAAGTGACTTAATGATGACAGTGGCAAAACAGAAGCCAGAAACCAAGTTTCTTTTTTTTTTTTTTTGGTGAGGAAGCTTGGCCATGAGCTAACATCCGTTGCCAATCTTCCTCTTTTTGCTGAGGAAGATTGGCCCTGAGCTAACATCTGTACCCATCTTCCTCTATTTTGTATATGCGGTACCTCCGCAGCATGGCTTGATGAGTGATGTGTAGGTCTGTGCCCTGGATCTGGGCCGCCCACCCCAGGCCACCAAAGCAGAGTGCGCGAACTTAACCAATATGCCACCAGGCCGGCCCCCAGAGACCAAGTTTCCTAATGCACTGTCCAGCATTACTTCTATGTCATGCAGTATTTGGGAAGTAACTTTTATCAAAACTAACCTGAGGGGCTGGCCTGGTGCAAGCGGTTAAGTGCACGCGCTCTGCTGCGGCGGCCCGGGGTTCGCCAGTTCAGATCCCGGGCGCACACGGATGCACCCCTTGGCAAGCCATGCTGTGGCGGCATTCCATATAAAGTGGAGGAAGATGGGCATGGATGTTAGCCCAGGGCCGGTCTTCCTCAGCAAAAAGAGGAGGACTGGCAGATGTTAGCTCAGGGCCAATCTTCCTCACACACACACACAAAAAAAACAACTAACGTGACAACCGATAGCTTCAACAGGGGTCAAGCATTCCTTGTAGTCCACACTTTAAGCAGATACTATATCGCAGTGGAAATACAGGCTTTTTCTCAGTTCATCCCATTTCAGTCTAGCCAAATTGTTCTATGTTCACAGTATGCTCATAACCATATTCATTTTCTTGCTTTCTTGAAGAAAGCCTGGGGTACTTTGTTTTGGAGAAAACACCCTTATTAGTAAACTATTCATAGCCAAAAAGGCTTTCCTCACTCATCCTTCTGACCCCCTCCACCTCCCTGGGATCCCTGCTTTGAAACAGAATAAATAAGCAGAGGGATTAACCAAAGAGGATCAGAAAGCAGAACACAAGAATGACTCCTCTGTGAGAGCTCTTCAGATTTTGGATAACATGAAGCTCTGAGAGGGCAGAATTGACCACTTAGAGAAAATATTATACACACACTTCTCGTCCAGTAAACAGTGATGATTCCCAAAGCCGTCTCTTTAAACAAATTCTAAGCTCTATTTGGGAAGACGTCAAGCACCATCTGAAGACAAGAACATTTGGAAGAACAGGCGGAGCCTAGCCCTGGAAACACTGTCCTAACCAAATGTAAGATTCCATTGAGAATTATTGACTACTGCATTTAATTAGGAATACATGTGAACTGCAAACTTGGACAGATAGTGGGACCCACCCCTCATACTTCCTCTGCCATGAATGCCTTCCCTCACCCCCAAACTAAGGTAGGAGACCCTGCCCTCCCCCATCCCATCATTTTTCTTCTTGTCACTTAGCACAATTTTCAACTGTACATTTAAGCGTTTGATGTCTGTTTCCCCTATGTTGTAAGCTCTGTCTGTTTGGCTCATCACTGTAGACCTAGTGGCTAACGACCTAGTGGCTAGCACAAGTGCCTGGGAAAAATAGTAGGTGTTTACTAAATAACTGCTGAATGAACTAAATGGACAAATGAGGACTTGTGGATTCCAAGTGATGGGTGCAGCTTCCCACTGGATCTCTACTTTTCTCTGACAATTTCTCCAACCCTTGAGTGAAGAAAGTGCTTCTTTGAGTGAGGTATAGGATGGTCAATCAGTTTGTGCACCTTGGGAAAATACCACAACCACAAAAACCTACATTGAATGTGTGGACATGGTGCATATTTGTACAAACTGCAGGCTGCACAAACTAAAAGGAAGAGAAATGTTGGCTCCCTGGGAGACACTCATTTCTCATTTCAAATGTTTGTCCCCTACTGTCTTGATTACTGCCATTTATACATTTATTTAGGAGAGCTGCACAGATTGTAAGTGTGTATTATTAACAATTCTACCTTAACTAACTAATAAAGTAGGTACTAACCAGACACAAAACAATGTCACCCAGACTAACTTACATAAATCTGTTGGAAATGTTTGCTTCTTGAAGAAGTACAGCCACATTTTATTCTTTGCTCTATCTAATTCAGTCCTTGTACCTCTTCAAAGCAAAGAAAGTTAATTCCCTACATTCCTGTAGTACTTCACGGTTTACGAAGCACTTTTTTTTTTTTACAGTCTGTTAAATTAGAAGTTTCAACTGAGATACCAAGATATAGTGGTCATGAAATTCCAACTTGAAGTTCCAGGCCTACATACAAACTTGTAAAAGAAACATTTAACAATCTGCTTTGTGATTCTAAAAAGACCTAACCCACATTCAAAATGAAGGGGTCGGGAGTTATCAAGATTAAGGGTTTCTGAGGAAGATTTCTTGGGAGAGTGCTGTTTTGTGTGTCCCTTCTCACATATAACATAGAGGGGAGGGTGAAGGTGGTGGGTGCATCTCCCTTCATTTCATGTCAGGAGAGAGGGGCTTCAAAAGGACCATCCGGAAAGCCTGGCATGTTCCCCTACAGATAGGAGGACACGGTGGATGTATGTCCAATTCCTCCCTGGAAAAGCTGAAAGAACAAGGGCTGAAGGAGAGGTAGGAAGGCCAGGAGACTACGCTAGACTGGCCTGCACTCCCAGCACTTGTCTGTCCGAGGATCTTGAGTACTTCCTGTGAACAGACGCAGGGCCACAAGGGGGAGAGAGCTGGTCTGAAGCCACTCAGATCCTGCCCAAGAGAGACTGCCTAGAGCAGTGGAAGGACTCCAGAACAAAGTCTGCATGGAACCGATTGTTGAAAATCAGGAGGTAAGGATAATGCATTGCTTATATTACAAGCAAGTAAAATGTAGGGGGCAGGAGAGTAGCTGAAAAACTCACAAAAAGTAACCAGCAGAGAAAGAGTCAGAATTAAATACTTACACGGTACTGAGAGCATGAAGCCATTTTGTATCACTATCAGTTAAGTAAGCATTTCCCTGTCCCTCTCTTTTCCTCTCCTTCTTTTTCAGCATAGTCTCTGACAAGATCGGAAACTTAAGGTAGGGTTCCCAATTGGCAAAGGCCTTAGCTGGGGAAGGGAAGAAGGACAAGGTTTAATTTCACATCAAGTTTGAAGTTTTGATTACCTCATGGAACTGGCCATTGTACTCTCTGATCTGAGACCCTATTTGCAATTTAAAAGTCAATGTAATCAAGAGTATTACTTACAAATCATCAAAAAGAGTCATAGGAATGCCCAAGGTTTCATCCTAGGGTAGGGGAAGAACTTCCTCTACTGAATACGTTCTAACTGGACAGTGGGAATCAAAAATAAAGATGCTTTCTGATTACATTCCATGAATCTTATTTAATTTATGGTTAATCTTAATCAATTTATGGTTACTAGGTTAACTAAATGAAACTCTTTTAGTAGCAAGTCATAGAAACTCAATAAAATCTCTGTTACGGGCTAAGTTGTATCCCCCAAAATTTATATGCTGAAGTCCTCACCCCCAGTACCTCAGAATGTGACTGCATTTGGAGATAGGGACTTTAAAGAGGTAATCAAGTTAAAATGAGGTCATTAAGGTGGGCCCTAATCCACTATGACTGGTGTCTTGAGAAGAAGAGCTTAGGACACAGACATGCACAGAGGTAAGACCATGTGAAGAGACAGAAAAGACAGCCATCTGCAAGGCACGGAGAGAGGCCTCAGAAGAAACCAGTTCTGCCAACACCTCGATTTTGGCCTTCTAGCCTCTAGAACTGTGAGAAAATAAATTTCTGTTGTTTAAACCAACTGGTCTGTGGCACTTTATTATGGCAGCCCCAACAAACTAATACATTACCTTAAACCCGAAACGGGAATTTCAAGGTTAAAAACTAGGAAAGCTGTTGTAAAGATAAGAGTTAGGTTTGCCTCAGGGCCAAGGAACTTAAGCCCCATCTGCCTTATATCTCTGCCCCTCTCTGTCATCTGATTCTCTCCAACAGTGGGAGTCGGAGAGCAGGGACTGACCACCAGCAGCTCCAAGCTCAAATCCTTACAGCAACACTGTACTAAAGAAAAGGCCTTGTCAGTTTGGTTTGAAGAATCTCACAGAAAAACTCTAACTGGTCCTGTTTCAATCATGTTTCCACCTCCCAGACCAATCACTGTGTTCAGATGGGGTGTGGTACGCACCAGGGGTGTGTTGTCCATTGCTAGAAGTGAAGAAGGGTGCCAGACAGATTAAATACACGAACCCCACAATTTACATCCATTGTCTCACTTTGTCCTTACTTTAGAGGGGAAAAACTGAGTAACATATTCAAGGCCATACAACAAAGCAAGCGGTTAGCTGGCTCTGGAACCCAGATCATCTAACTGTATGTAAATCTACTACCCTTTCCAATACTCCAAATCTCTCTTTTAAAAGATTTTCTAGAGCAAACAGATATAATTTATTTGATATCTCCTAATAGGGAACCAGATTAAGTGATCTCTAATGTCACTTCCAGCTGTACCATTCTCTGATTCTAAAATAGGTCACTAACTGATTTAGTCCAGGTTTTTTGTATGCTCTGGAGTCACTCATTCCTCTGATCATTTAGTTCTTTCAGTGCACATTTACTGAGTACCTACTACCTACTATGTGCCAGGCACTCTTCTCTTGCCATATTGTTCATCTAGAAGCCGAAAACCCAAATTAAACCACCGAACCACATAGCAGCCACCTGACAAAAAAAATGGAAAAATTAGTATAATAAATTCATATAGTCACCAACTAAAACCATCCATTAGTGGCAAGTTTCATTTCACTAGCCACAGGAGGAGATAGAAGCAAATAGATTTTCTTATAGACATATTAATCACTAACACATACATACTCCCACACTCTGGAAATGGTAGATTTCGTGAAAATGGGAAAGTTCATGGTACAAAAATCACATAATGCATAACAGTTCCACCACCAGCATGTGTAAGTCTAATTTAAAAAAGAAATTCATCAGCATCAGAGTGCAGACACAGCTACAAAGTAAAGGAGAAAAACAACATCTTCTGTAGGTTATTTTTTAGGCCTTAAATGCGGTTGTTCAAACAGTTCCTCTGTCACTTTATAATTTCTCTCTAGTTAAAAAATATCCACAGCAGGTATTAAACACCCATGATATCACAGCAGACAACTTCAAAGACATAACTGGAAATTATTTTTTTGCAACTGTACTTCTTAAGAGAGCTTCTGGTGAGAAGACATAACAGAGTCTGGCTTTGATTCGGGGCCTTTGCTGATGTTGGTGTATTAAAGTGACACAGGTTAGGGTTTTTCTATCTTTCCTTTCAGGCATGGGATGTTCTTGTACACACATCTGGCAAAGGCAAAGATGCAGAAAAAGGCCTCCTGCTCCATCGTTCTTCAGAGCATCTATTTGCACAATATCCACCCATGTGCCTTAGATTGAAAATCTAACAGCTCTGGCTTTCTTGATTCATCTGCAAAACAGAAATCCTGTGAGGCATCCTGGGAGGATCAATGATTATTTACAGGGCTATCACAAGCTCCTTGGAATATACTTGAAATAAAATAAGCACAAGTGCCTTGCCTCTTAAAGAAGTCTCTCTATCAACTCATGCTCTACACATCCAATATTCCAAACAAGTCAGGAGGGCCTAGGAGGATACTTTTATGATGACCATCTATTTGGGTCAAGTGCAGTCCTGTGACAGTAGTACTGGACTTTGTACCCATCACCCACAGCCATCACTGCCATAGCACATTCATAGCAGAGCCAGAAAAGGGATTTCTCAAATTGAGACAAATATCCCCCTACATGGTTGGAGGGCACCATAGCTAGCACAGCTGGCAGAATTCTTTTGCTCCCAAGTCAATTCCAAGACGTTGGGATGTATTCAGCACTGTGTCGCTGTTGTGGGAAGATCTAAGAAGTCCGTGTCCTCAAAGAGCTTAAACTCTTGGTGTGGAGTCTGGCTTATCAAAAGGAAACTACAGAGAGCAATCCTGTGGTGGAAAGAGAGATGAAACAGGAGATCTGGTTCCAGGCCTACTGTTTATTAGCAGTTTCCCCTCAAACATGGCAGTCTCCTCACGTTACTCTCCTTTGAACAAAGGGCCTGCCTAGAGGATCTGTAAACTCCAGTTCCCAAATTCTAGAATTGTAATCAAGCATCAAAATGTATGGCACAACCCATTAAGGCTCAGAGCTAACAAAGGGAGGGTGCTGCTGGAGCCCTCCAGAAAGAAAGGGATTCATTTGAGCTATGGCATGAACTGGCAGAGAAAAAGAAACCAAAGGAAAGGGGCCAAGGGGCACGTAGGTACAGAGCCAGCCTTTCTGGCTCCATCCACGTTAGGCCACTGAAGGAGACGCTCAGTCAAGACCCTTGTCTCAAAGTTCCTAGCTACAGGCTACATCTCTCTCATCCTGCCTCCTCCACCTCTGCCTCTGCCTCTGCTATCAACAGTATTCCTTGCTGCTAGATTTCTGAATCCAGAGGTTTGTGGCTGTGAGAGTAGCTTGCCTTACAGCTAGAGTAAGGCACCACCTTACTCTACCACCATCAACCCTGTCAAGACCATCCTTTAAAGAATGCTAGCACCCTGTAAGAGTGGAGTGAGCAGAACTAGAAGGTGGGGCTTCTGTCCGCTGTCTGGTCCTATCCTTAACTAACTCTTCAGTCCTGGACCAGTCACTTACCTCTCTAGACTTCAATTTTTCTCCTTCAAAACACCTGCTTTAGTTATATCACCAATTTCATTTGAGAAAATTACTTGAAATAACAGGCGTGACTAAACCTTAAAGCTCTCTAAAAACATAAGGTAGTTATTTTTATCCTTATTATTAACGGTACAGTTGTGAGGACTTATTGAGATGATGAATTTAAAAAGTTTGGTATTGTACTTCCAGTTAATGGTGGACTAGTTTACAGCAAAACAAACAGCCTCCTGAGAACACAAGGACTCACTTACCTACACACTTTACAACTGCTGTAAAAGTTCAAGATGACAAATTTTGTTAACAATGACCAAATGGGAACAATATGCTAAACTCAACTGAATTGTTGTTTTGATCACCAAATGGCTAGCTTAAAGTAAAACCAGACTGTATTTCCTTCTATGTGCTCTATAACACACAGATACTAAAGAAATTAAAAACCTCTCAAAAATGTCATGATTCTTACTTCCAAAACTCACTGGAAGCATGAACTGGAATGAGAAATTCAATTTTATGCATGCAAACCTGACACTTATAAATAGCAGTTTTCGTGAACTGGTAAATCAGATTTGCAGAACAGTGGCTGTTGCAAATGCTCATGACTGCTTCTCATTTGATAATAACACATAGTTTCCACATTTAGAATTCTAAGAGCTGATTTCAACGATTAGGAATGGCTTCCTGATTTTCTGATATTTACAAGTTGAATGTGTTTGGACAGACGCAGTTTATTCTTATACGGAAAATAAAACAAACAGGAGAGACTATCGTTTTGAGTATTTGTGCTGAGCTAGGTAAAAATGAACCTCCAGCACTTCTACGATGAGGTTTTATGTCAGTAAAGAGCTGACAGAAGAATAACATATCTGAAAGGAAATCTAAATGTGAATTATTTCCTATCATCAGACATAAGTCAGAATTTAGCTTGTAATTTTAGGTTCACTTTGCAAAAATATCGTAACTGACCTATCTCCGTCCCATATAAAGAAATCAGCCTAATTATTATACAACTGCTCCCTCTGCTCTAGAGATTTTTCTCTATGACAAAAGGTGCTATGAGGTGCTATGTATTACATTTAGATTGAGGAGGGCATATGCCAGTACCCCTATCAAGCCCTGAAATAACAAATGTTTTCCAAGCACTGACTATACCGAGGATGCTGCATTTTTCTAACACTTAAGCCATATGGCTTATTAAACTATTTTATATTGTCCTGGAGAACAATGTGTAGGTAGGTGCTGACTTCCACATATGGAGGTTGTCCCATTCATTATCAGGCTAGATTTGGCTGGCTAGACTTGATGCTCTCACTACTTGTGAGAGAACTTGCCAAAACTAGGGATGATTTCTTCTCTGGGCTAGACCTTCCTTTGATTCTGGAAGTTTCAGAATATAAAGAGATAGAGAACAGCCTAAAGTTTTTAAGGTCCCTCTCAAATACAACATTTAGCTATTACCCACACTGCTTCTAACTCTCTGCAAAAGACTGGATTCTTCAATGTATCCAAAATTTCTAGGCTTTAAGCCGATGTAGCTGGATTTTGCTCATAGCCAAGCACTGTGGGAGCAACCAATTGACTATTCCAAAGAGGATAATTATTTTCCCTGGGGCAGAAATCGTGGCTCAATGGCAACATCCAATCACATCCTCTTTCATCATTTGGCAGAGAGAGTACACCTTAACCTCTTTCCTAAAAGAAACAGAAACAAGTGGATATAATTTCTAAAGAGACATTTTTCACAGGACATTTGCAGAAAAATTTATACTTTTTTGCTTAAGTTGCTCATCCTCTGGGAAATGGGAACACAGATCGTGGTTTAACTTGCCCAAGAATAGCAGATAGTAGAGTTTCTTAATTCCATCTGCTTCCCCTGAGAAGAAAAAAATCATCTCGCTAAGGTGTCAGGAGTCCCAGAGCCCAAGAAGACTGTCCTGAGACTTTATCATCCTCAAAGGTTCAAACTCACCCCTACATGTTTTACTGACAGAGACTATTTTGCCCAGCAGAGAATCACTCTTGGGTCATATCAAACACAGGTACCATCCTACACTGAATTTCCAACTCAGCCTCAATTTTCATTTAAAAGTGAAGATGATTGAAGTGGAAATTGTTATTTTCTTATGGCTAACTACTATTCTATTTAATGTTCTAGCACACATTTCAATACTCTTTGATATGATGTGATTTGACAGCAGTGGGAAGAGAATAAAGCTCTTTCCCACGTGTTGCCATGAGTTGAACCCACTTAATAAACCAGTTATACATAATATTCAATGACCTAAACCTTGCTAAAATAAGGCCACATTTTCTAAGTCATCTTGACTGACCAGAATAACTTCTAAAGCCCTTTTCTGAGAATCAGGAAATAAAACATATGGTTTTCATGAAGCTCTTTCAGAACAATAAAATATTCATTTAAAAAATATCTTCAAGTGGAAATAAGGCAGGAATCAGCGTAACTGGTTTCTGTAATGTGTGACTCGTTCCAATTTCCTGACTGGCTTCAAGGGGAGCTGCCCAAACTATGATGAAGCTTTACTATGATATCTATAGTGAGATCATAAAAAGCAGAGTAGCTTCATTTTAAAATAAAGCTCATCAGTAAATAGGGAATAAATCGATTGTTTTTAAAGATTTTATTTATTTATTTTTCCCCCCAAAGCCCCAGTAGATAGTTGTATGTCATAGCTGCACATCCTTCTAGTTGCTGCATGTGGGACTCGGCCTCAGGATGGACGGAGAAGTGGTGCCTTGGTGCGCGCCCGGGATCCGAACCCGGGCCACCAGCATCAGAGCGCGAGCACTTAACCACCAAGCCACGGGGCCGGCCCTCGATTGTTTTTAGAAGTGAACATTTTTCTTTGTTCCATAAGCTTACTCTTGATGTAACCAGACACAAATTCTAGTTACTTCGCTAGTAATAATCTCCAAGTTAATTTTATAGCAACTCCAACTGAACAGGCATTAGTTGGACTCCAGAGAAGGGAAAAATTAGTACCTTTAGTAGTTTATTAATGGGCAGAAATCAGCCCCAATATATAAATACTTGTCCTTATATTCCCCAAATTTCACTACTAGGATATGGTCAACCTCACTTTATCTGTGACTTTAACAGGAGAGAATCCATGTCTGTCTTCACTATGACTGCATCCCTTTTGCCTAGCACAGTGTCTGACAGATAGATGGCTCTAAAAAACTGAAAGCTATTACATAAGTTTGCTTATCTGCAAATACGAAAGATGCATAAATCTTTTCACTTTTTACTGCTGTGGGAACCATGAATTCATGAGAGGTGACTTTAAGGTAGATACGGAAATATCCAAATTCAATCTAGATCATTTTAAGTTAGAGTTGTACGGTCCTAAGAATATAAGATCCCATCTAGTTCAAAAGTCTTTAGACTTGGATGGAAGAGTCATTTATATAACTTCGGAACCAAAAGGACACAAGTGATGAAACGGTGCGTGATGGAGGCTCTTGTGAGTAATCAGAACTTGGCAACGTGTATATAATCTAAACCCAGTGACACAGGGACCTACAAGACTACGTGCCTGTTTTGACGTCCTTGAGAGAACAACTATAAAATAATTTCTATGAGTCCCTTCCAGGTTAACTAGAACCTAATCAGTGGGAATCTAACCAGCATCCAGATAGAAATCTCTGGTCATTAGTAACCTCAGTAAACTGAGAAATGGCCCTGAATTACTTGGCATTTGGTGGTTTCTTTAGCTGGTGGTGAGAAGAGCTCGGGGTCTCTGCAACTCTAGGACTTGAACTGACTGAAATCCCTGGTCATAAGTGTCCTTAGTTAACTGAGATGTTAACTGCCTTCCCTAAATGGAGTTGTATCTTTCATGCCCCAGAAGTTTCAAAAGTTAAGTGAAAGTATATAAAAGATATTTTAAAAATCAAATAATTTCCTGTTCATAAATCTATTCATTTTTGGAATTTGATGTATTTAGAACATTTAATAAAACTTGAGGATCACTATATTTATGTTTGATTTATTAGATTTGCAAGTATTATTTACTACCCACCAATATTTTAACTCAGACAATTTAAATACTTAAAAAGAAAAAAATTAATGTTAAATTTAAAACACAGTTTAAATATTTAATTTATCAATTCTGTAAATGAGGCCAAACATTATTCAAAGGCCCCTTGAAATTATTACTAAACGTAGTCCAACTTATACATAAAAAAGAAGAAGAAACTAGAGTTGGAAGCTGAACTTAAAAGCCTAAAGAACTAGGCTTTTTGATTTGTATTTTAAAAACTAAATGTCAGTTTTTAAAACCAGAATTAAACCTTCTGAATAGTCTTTTGGTCACGCACACAAAAAATCACCCTTGAGAACATCAAAAAACACATCACCCACAACCTCTGTTTCTACCAGCTTAATATTCCGCCTGCCAACTGGCCAGTTAGCATCGCGAGGCTTAACAACGCGCAAGCGTCACCCAGTGATTTAAAAGGGTTACTGCGGGGCCGGCTCCGTGGCTTAGCGGTTAAGTGCGTGCGCTCTGATGCTGGCGGCCCGGGTTCGGATCCCGGGAGCGCCCCGAGGCACCACTTCTCCGTCCAACGCGAGGCCGAGTCCCACGTACAGCAACTAGAAGGATGTGAACCTATGACATACAGCTATCTACTGGGGCTTTGGGGGGAAAAAACTGAATAAAAAAAAAAAAAAAATCTTTAAAAGGGTTACTGCAGGTTCTACAGTAATAATGCAGGGGGGAAGGTTAAATATTAATTTTTTTGCTGTTTTTGTTTTCTGACATCCTTTATAGGAACACACTACAGTGAAAAACAGGGATTGTTTAATCTAAATTTCAGAAGTTTCAATGAGTTTTGACTGGTGAAATCAGATCAGATTTGTATGTCTTTGGCAAAATTAGAGTTTAAAAAGGAGATTTGTAAATTTCTGATTTAAGATAAGCAAGATAGGGCTGGAAAGCTAAATAAAATAGAAGGAAAGGCTGTCATGGTCACTACTGTGTGCTGTCTCACAAGTGTGGCCATCTTAGAATGAGGGCCTTCTAGTAACTATGCCTTCTGAGATGCTGGGGACACCTGGGTGTGCTAAATTCCACACTAAAACTGGATCATGTTATAGTCAGTTTCTAATGTATGAAGAAAGTTTGGGAGATAAGTAAAATAACTTTATAACATTAGCATTCTGACACAAAAATGCCCTCACCACCACTCTTTGATTGCTAAAAGAGATTGTCCAAAACAAATATCCTCAGGTCTTTAAAAAGTGTGTATGTGTGTGCATGTGTGACAGAGACAGAGCAAGACACAGAGAGACAGACAGACAGACAGTTCAGTCTTTGTTAAGATTATCTAGGTGATGGGCCGGCCCCGTGGCTTAGTGGTTAAGTGCGCATGCTCCGCTGCTGGCGGCCCAGGGTTCGGATCCCGGGTGCGCACCGAGGCACTGCTTCTCCGGCCATGCTGAGGATGCGTCCCACATACAGCAACTAGAAGGATGTGCAGCTATGACATACAACTATCTACTGGGGCTTTGGGGGGAGAATAAATAAATAAATAAAAATCTTAAAAAAAAAAAAAGATTATCTATGTGACAGTCACACACTTGCAAGGAATATAAGACCCTAAACCCTGAAGCTGTAGAGCATGCCATGATTAGCCTTGCAAAAACTTGGAGGAAAAATATGCAGGTGATTGAGAATTTAATGTGGCAGGATACGAAAACTAAATGCATAAATGCAATTGCTGGGTTTCAGCTGCTTCAAGGAAATATGCAGTCCATCCCTGGGGGATGGGAAACCATATACTAGATTCCTAAAAACTAAGACCTTCTTATGTGCAGGAAAAGTAAACAGGCTATTGTGGTCCTAGAGTTTTATCCATTTAGAGCTTCCAAATGGGTCATTAAACCTCATTGTGAAAGAAAATGCCAAGCAAGTTCCTTCCAGAGTTGAGGTCCTGGGACCCTGGGAAGAGGGAGGGGCAGGCTAGGGGTGCAGTGGGTCCCTTGAGTCGAGTCTGGAGGGCCCGGCCCTTAACCCATAGAGCTCCCAGAGGTGGGAGACTTCTGAGCAGGGCACCCACAAATAGATGGGGACACTAGTTGGCTTTGGAGCATGCTGCCTTTGGCTGGCACTGTGGAGCCTGCCTGCAGGGACAAGGACTGTGGGCGGGCACTTCTGAGAGCTCCCTAAGCCTCAGCAGGGGAGTGTCATTTCAGCCTTGGCAAAGTGGACAGAAGAAGCCACGGTGACCACGACAACGGCACAGGACAGGCCTCTCCCTATGTTCCCAGGGTCATTTAAGCCCTGGGAGGCCAGGACAATACAATGCGTGTGTGTGTGTGTGTGTGTGTGTCTGTGTGTAACGGCGGGGGGGACCCCAATAATGACTGACAACAGATTCCTCACCAGCCCTCGCAAGAAGGGCTCAAAAATAGATTTAATTTGAATGATAAAAATAAAGACAAGTAATGTTTTCTTGAGCGCAAGTTTCATAGAGGAATTCACACCAGCTACTTACTTACTAACTTTCTAACCCAAAACAGGAAAAAGCAGGTATCTGATATTTTAATGCAGCTATTTCTGATGGGGAAATTTTTCTTCAGTTTAAAAACAAACTATTAAACTTCTAGCTTTTGTATAACAAGTAATACAATATGTACAACAGACATCCCCTCCCTTTCCAAGAGCCTTCCTCCATCCTGAGCCTATGAGGGTACCTACCATAGGTGAGGATGAGGCCTGGGCATACCTATTATATCCATTGGTTATTTAAAAAAAAAAAGTGTGCTGGGGCTGGCCTGGTGGCGTAGTGATTAAGTTCATGCGCTGTTTCAGTGGCCCGGGGTTCACAGGTTCGGATCCCAGGCACAGACCTACGCACTGCTCATCAAGCCATGCTGTGGCAGCATCCCACATATAAAGTAGAGGAAGATGGGCACGGACATTAGCACAGGCCCAACCTGTCTCAGCAAAAAGAGGAGGATTAGCAACAGATGTTAGCTCAGTGCTCATCTTCCTTCAAAAAAAAAAAAAAGTGTGCCTTTTTATCTGTAAGACAACACTGTCAAAATGGCCACAACCAAATATCCTCTTTTGGAAGAAAGCCCAGTTCTTAAGCGGCCCAATTATGATCTCAGATAAGTGAAAAAGCACAACATAGATGACACAGGCCAGACAGAGGGGAAAAGAAAGAAGGAAAAAGTCCTCCGAAAAGGCTTCTAGGGCAGTCAGCCTGCTAAATCAAAGCGTTCACAGAGCTCGCCCTAAAAATATCCAGTCTAACCCAACTCTTTTTGTATTTAGTGGGTTTCATCACCTTTATTCTAAAACTAAATAGTACTAATGGTTATGATTCTCACTCAGACAAAGAAAAGGAATTTCAAAGCCATTACCCGAGTCTGAGAAGATTTCATAATCTTTTTCAGTAACCATCCAGGGTTTAATAACCCTTCTCTGTAATCTGTGTTATTCCTGGCACTGTACTTCAAACCCAGTCTCCTCTTCATTTGTATGTATCATTGTGCTTCCAAGTCTAACGACTTGAACATAGCACTTTGAAATTTAATGCTATTGCCTGCTGTTATCTACCAGCATCTAATTTTGGATCATTAGCAAACTTGTCACTAATGAACTTTTTCCCTTTTCTGAATTCAAATTATTCCATATAACAGCATTTTATTAGTTACTAGATCCGTGAAATAACATGTATCTTATTGCTCTCTTTTCGCCAAGTCAGTGGTGAACTATTAATGGTTCTTAAAGTAACATTTTCCAAAATAATATTTTAACTTATAGGAATATAGTCTATCCAGTTTTACAATTTGATGTGGATATTTTAATACCAAACAAGAACTCTTACGGAAAGATACATTTAATCCATAACTTCTCTATTATGTTAAAATATTTATACATAGTACCACTTTTTAGATTCAGTTTTGTTTTTCACATCTGAAAGACATCCCTGATCCTACTCTGAATTCTTATCCACTGTGATGCTTTGTAACAGAAATTTCCAAAAAGATTAGAACACAAATTTTCAAAAGGTTTAGGCATGCTGCTTTTCCAAAATACTGTACAAACAAATCTTGCCTACCCAGAAGTTATTCTGGATTCATTCACATTTATTCAGCCATTCATTTGTTTAAGAACTGTTTATTAAGCATCTATTATGTGCCAGGTACTACTGTGCTAAGTGCCAGGCATATACATCAGTGAATAGCTTTTGGTCTGGTGGGAAAAATGAGCAAGTAAACAGGCAATTACCATACGGGGTTGTGAATGTCATAGGAGTACAAGCAAAGGGCCCTCAAAGGAGGGGCAGCTAAACCAGTTTTTCCAAGAGGAAATGCCCGGGGAAATGCCCTTAGCAAGTGGGTCCTGGGTGAGGAGTTAGTGTGTATACGTGTGTATCCAGAGCAGCAGTACAGAGGCACCAGGACACAGAACGGGAGAAAGTTTTCCTGATGGTTGAGTACTTAAATCTTGATGCATAACAACTTTTATTTAATCATTTTGGTTTGAAATCTAGGTAGAATTTTATTACAAACAAAGAACAAAAGGAACACTGATGATAATTTAATGTTTTCTTTATAATTCACGGCCATCACAATGTTGGTATAGCTTCTAACACAGGGATGCTCTCAGATTCCACTGGGATTTGCTACACCTATACTAAATGGTCCCGAATTGGCCTTGGCTTTGAAATCATGCCCTTTTTTTATATGGTGGTCTCTTCCTCTGATCTGCTATCAATGTTTTTGTATATAGGAGTCCCTCTCCATCCTACCTGCCTTTTTGCTCTTAATAGCTGTAGACATAGAAACCAGATAAACAGACTTATGAAAATCACGTCTAACATAAGAAGACCTAAGCTCTGAATAAGGCTGGTGGAATTCTGCTATGCCTAAAGTATATGAGATAGGAAAAAAGGACCTTTAGATGTCTATTTTAGTCATCCAGAGATCACTTTGCTTACTGTCCATTGATTAGTTATATTCAAAGTAATCAAGGCCAGAAATACAAGTTCTAGAACAATCAACAATTTCTAAAAGTAGAAACACTCACTGACCTGTCACTCTATAGTTTACATGACAATGTAAGTTTAGATGAATCTAGCTAGAATAGGCTATTTATAATGCCAGTAGATAGGGAGATTTCTTTAATACCTTTAAGCGTCAGCGAGATTGTGAGATCAAATTTGTCCCACTAATGCATTTGCAGAATGCCTACTCAATGTCACGGAACCAAATACTGTCACGTAAGCCTCTAAGTCAATGTAAACAGATGATGACATGGAGTTTTAGAGGAACAGAAATGAATGGCATTAGAAGCATTCAAGAATCCTAATTCCTTCTCTTGTCCTCAGCGTCTGTTCTCTAAGCTCTTCAGAGAAGTGTCTCTGTTTTGCCACATGAAGTTAAACTTAGAACAATGCACAGAGATGACACAAGAAATAGGTGACAAGCAAGCATTCCTATAGCTTAAAAATTAAAGTCACTGGTAGAAAATGGTTTGGTACTACATGTTTCTAAGTCATTTTTTTAAAAATTGGTGGTGGTCAAGTTCTCTTGTCCCTCCTATTCAGAAAACCTGACTCCACTAATAAGCTCCATGATCTTAATCATGCACATATTCAGCCCAAATGCCTTTCTGATATGTAGAAATGGAACAAAAAGCACGTAGCTTAAGTTGGAAGCATGTTTCTCAAAGGTGCTGCCAAAAAAAACCTGGAATATAAACCTGGCACTCAACTGGCAGCTGTCTAAAAAATATATATTTTTTAAAAAGGTGGATTTTAGAGCATACTGAAAAGAGAGATACGTAGGCAGGCATCTTGGTTGAAATCTGAGATCGTGAAAGTTGAAGATGACAAAGAGAGTATTTTTAATCTATATTTTTCTATTGTTCTCAAATAAACTACATCACAGAGATGTGTTACATTTTAGCATCTAGACCATTATTTTTATTTCAATTATGCATTAAAACCACTTTGTGGCAAGATTTTCAGTAACTTCTAGTGGCCAAAAATTAGTTTCAATATTCACAGCACATATATCTGTTAAAGAATTTACAACCAGAATATATAAAGAACTCTTACAACTCAATAATAAAAAGGCAAACACAAGAAAAAAATTGACCAAAGACTTGAACAGACACTTCACAAAAGAAGATATATGAATGGGCAACAAGCACGTCACTAGTCCTCAGGCAAACGCAAATTAAAACTACAATGATATACCACTACACATCTATTAAAATGGCTAACTTAAAGAGAATGACCATGCTAAGTGTTGGCAAAGATGTGGAGGAACTTGAACTCTCATACACTGCTGCTGGGAATGAAAAATGGTACAAGTATTTTGGAAAACAGTTTGTCAGTTTTTTACAAGGGTGAACATACACTTAATATATGACCTAGCAATTTCACTCCTCAGTATTCACCCAAGAAAAATGAAAACATATTTTCAATCAAAGATTTGCACATGAATGCTCACAGCAGCTTTATTAATGGTAGTCAAAAACTGGAAACAACTCAAATATCCATCAATAGCTGAATGGATACATACTACTCAGAAATGGAAAGGAATGAACTACTGATACACATAACAGGGATGAATCTCAGATGCATGCTGAGCAAAAATAAGCCAGACACAAAAGAGTAAATAACATACAATTCCACTCAGATGAAACTCTAGAAAAGACAAATCTAATCTATAGTGACACAAAGCAGATCAGTGGTTGCCTGGGACTGGGTCAAGGTAGGGAATAACTGGGAAGAGGCACAAGGGAACTTTCTGGAGTGATGAAATGTTCTATATCTTGCTTGTGGTGGTGATCACATAGCTATATAAATTTATCAAAACTCACTGAAATGTACTTACAATGGGTTTGTTTTATTGTAGATAAGTTATACTTCAATAAAGTTGATTTAAAAATTAGTTTCATGTTAATAAAACCAAAAAATATTACTAAAATCAGATTTTCTTCAACTTCTGACATCATGGTTCACCAGGCTATCACATGGTGATAGCCTAGGTCCCCTACACTTGTTCCAAATACAGAGTTTACCTATTTTGCAACTTTATAATCTTAACTTTTTGTGCATTATTGCCTTCAAAACTCATTAATCCAACTCCACTAGCTGTTCAGGGGCCTATGACTCTATGAGCTATTATTTGTACCTCTGCTCTTCTTCCGTTTAAACACGGCCCCAGGGACATCTCATCTATTTCAAAAAATTCATATATCATCTGCACTGAACACTCATATGTTATCCATGGAACATCTTAGTTAAAGGACATCCCATTAACATCTCACCTATCCTCTGAGAACCTGTTTCATATTCAACTTATCCCATCACAGCATATAATGCCACCAAATATACGTCTCAAAGTGGTTATCAAATCTAACTATTACAAAAGAAAACTTAGGGTTATTTATATCTCTATTCATCACTTTTCACAGCCACTCTGTTTCCAAAATCTCCTCCATTCCTTACTGGAGGATCTCCTACTACACTGTAAAATCTTTGGGGAAGGGGTCATTTATTATTCCACATTTTTTCCCTCACAGCACCTACAGCAGTACCCTGAGCTTCACAATTTGTTAATAATTGTTTGCCACCTGAATTAGTACATCAAACTTTCAACCAATCTGCTATAATTACCACCTCTTCAACAATTTCTATATGACACACTTCAATTTAAGCATGGATAGTCACATTCTTATAGGTGGTCAGAGAAGACTCAGAGAAGTGGATTACCAGAATTGGTGGAATTTCAGGTCTTAGTAGAGGAAAGGGAAGGCCTTCAGAATCCCTCAGACAACTGCCTCCTAGTATTTTTAACCCTACGTTTAAGGGTTTGCTCTCCCAATACAGAATTCTATTAACAGAAGATAGTACCAAGCCTGGACAGAGGCTCGACTCTATGAGTGCCTCAATTTCTAGCTTTGTGATTAATGGGCAGGGTTACACGTTAATAGATGTGGAAGCCCTTTGTAAATGCAACACTAACAAACATGAAGGATTATTTCCGAACCTAGAAGAGGTGGGGAGGCATGGATTTGCTCGGGGATGGCAAATAGACCCTACCTTGCATAATAATTTGCCTGAAGCACTACTTGAGGAAAAGCTGAGAGAAAGGTTTGCTCTGGGCCCAGGAGAAGCCTGGAGACTAAATATCCCAGTTAATCTCTAAATTCTGTTCAACTTTCAAAGTGTGTGATTCCAGCCTTACCAAAACCACACATCTTATAGCTTTGCACACACCATTATTCAGGTCTTCCCAAGCCTTCTAAATCTCAACTCTCCCTTCTTACTACTGCCCCTGATTTAATACAGATTAATTTCATAAACTGAAAAGCCTTTCCACAAGCTTTCCTTCTTGAATGTAGGGATACAAACCACCCTCAGGGGGTTCAAGACTCTCCCTCCATCACCACAAGAAGCAGAAGAATTGGTATTGGTATGGGATCAATGCCAAATGGTCCACATGTTAGGAAGTGGGACAGTTCAAGTTCTTGGGCCACTCTGCACACTCCTTTTGGATTCTTCTATTAGAGTCAATAGAGGTTACTGGTCCTCCTTTGAAATGCCTCTTTCCTTGTGTAATAGGCTGCTTCTTGCTTAGTAGGACCCCTGCCCTGTGAAGGCCTCAACTAGGAAGCAATGCTAGTGCACTCTTCTTTCTGCCCCTGGCGTTTGTTTTTCTCAAACCATAGGGACGGCAGGAACCCAAGGATAAAAATAAGAGGGTTGCATCTAATAAAAGGAGCTCAGGGAGCCTTCTTTTAGTCCAAGTCATAGATCAGAGGGATAAAATAAGCACCCACCCACAAGTGGTTGAGGCCAGCCTACCAGACCTAGGACTTCCACAGAAGACTCTGGGGTCAAAGCCCGGCCACAATGAACAGTGTGCACTTGCTGAAAGGGCTGCACTGCAGAGCTCTCTGCAGAACACATGGCAGTGCCAGATGGCTGTGGCTGAGGTTTGGGGTTCTACCTGGCCATCCTTCAAACTGTCTCCATCAGAGACACATGCAATACAGCCTTACTCCAAATCTCATCACTCAGACAGTGATATACACTCTGACCAAGGACACACTCAACAACATTAATCTTTCTTCAGATCTCTTACTTATGTTTTGCCAAATCTAGCAGAGAGGTAAAGAATGAGGTTATTAGTATCAGAATAGTGCAGCTGTGGTAGGAAAATACCAGTAAAAATCCTAGTTGTCCATGAAGCTATAGAATCACATCCCTGATACCCAAACTATCACACATGACAGCTAATTTTGTGTGCCCGAATTGGATCCTGTTTGCTCAAGCTCTTTAAGCTTCAAACTGTTTATAAAAATACCATAATGTTGACGTCATTTATAGAGTAGGGTAATTTCAAATTTCAGTTCCTGAATCCCTGAGTTCAAGAAATGTCTTTGAGTCCCAAAGGAAATGGCTTACCATGGTGCATGTTATCTTGGCTACCTACTGCAGCCTGCAATCAAGATGTAACATCTAGGGCCGGCCCTGTGGCTTAGCGGTTAAGTGCGCGTGCTCCGCTGCTGGCGGCCAGGGTTCAGATCCCGGGCGAGCACCGCTTCTCCGGCCATGCTGAGGCCGCGTCCCACATACAGCAACTAGAAGGATGTGCAGCTATGACATACAACTATCTACTGGGGTTTTGGGGGGAAAAAATAAATAAAATCTTTAAAAAAAAAAAAAGATGTAACATCTAAAAAGCTATTTCAATTTCTTCGATAAAACAGAAGCACAAAAACCAAAAGAAACACTTTGTAAGAGCTCATTTAGTATATGCAGTTGTTAAGAAAACTTCTTAAACACAAACACACATTAGAAAAATAGACTTAGGAAATAATTGAGTTAAAAAAAAAAAGCCACTGAACTAAACGGAAAGAAACGTGAAAAGTTTCAAGTTTTGCTTATATTTCAAGATTGAAAATCCGTAATAGAAAGCACTGTTATTCTTCCTACATGTTCAATGTTTTAATAGACAGCCAGGTTCTTCTTTCACTTGCGGCTTGAAGGGGGAATGGTTAATATTCATGACAAGATTTGACACGACATGACAGGACCTAGCATGACAAGAAATGTATTCTTCAGCTACATTCCCTTCCTTCTTCCCAGTACTACGGGATATTAACTAAGTCACAGCACCACCTCAGCTACGGGAACCACCTTCACGTTTTTTAGAGATCCAGAGTTACTACTGCAATATGGAAGACGCCCCTCAACCCATCCATATGGGCAGAATTTAGAGCTCTTGGGGTTAAAAAGGGCTAATTGGCAAGCTGCTAAAAACACAGTTCTTACTGTCCCATGGTTAACTTCTAAAAACTCCCTCCCCTTAGCTTCTATGATAACTGCAGTCCTCTGATTTTCCTCCTCACTCTTTGATTTCTCCTTCTCAGTCTTCTTTATGGCCTTCAACATTTCTCTCTTTGGCCCACACTTCACCCTGAACTGTCTATGGGGGAGAGGGCTCATTTATTCTCATGGCTTTAAAAATTGCCTTTAGGCTGATGTTCCCAGATTCCTATCCGGAGCCCAGGCAACTCCTGAGCTCCCGAATAAAATTCCCAATGTCTAATTGACATCTATACTAGACCAATGCTCCAAGACCTCAAACTCAGGAAGTCTAGAATTGAACTTGTTAACTTCCTTCTAGGGCCAGCTCTTTCTCTTCTATTGCTTGTTAGGTGACAGCATCACCTTCTATCAGTCATCCCAAATGAAAATCAAGACCCACTGCCCCATACACACACATCTATCATCAGCATCCATGATGTCTCATATCTATGGTCTCCATTTTATTCCCATGCCATGGCCTTCATGCAAATCCCACCTCACCCCTCCTGCACTACTGCCAATAGCCTTTGTGCACCATTCTCTTATATCACCAGTTGATCCCTTACTTTACTACTATTTACTCCCCTTTTCAAAAAAATCCATAGAGGCTATGTAGAACATGTAAAGTTCTTAGCAAAGCATTCAAGGACCTTGACAATCCAGCCCTATTCTCTCTTGTTGGCCTAATCTATCAAATGTTTCTGAGCACCCTTCACGATTGTCATTGCTTGTATGTATAGGAGTTCACCCACCTTCACTTTTGTATTTTTATGCAGTTGTACCTTATTGTGCCGTTCCCTGAACTCAAAATGAATTCTCCTTTCCTCTACTGTAACGTACTCACTATTCAAGGCTCAGCTCAAATACTAGTCCCTTTGTGATCACTCTGCTGATCACTTCTAAAGGAGTGCAGAGAGCCTGTACCTCTAACAGAGTATGTATGGGACTCTGCTCATCATCACAGCTAGTTGTTTACACATTTAACTGCCCTACTTGTGGTGAACTGCTTGAGAGCAAGGATTCTGTTTTGGTAATCACCATATTCCTATAATATTTATCTCTGCACATTCACATTAAGTAGACAGGCCTCCATAAATATTTGGTGAATAAATTTCATCAACCCTCTTTGCTCCTGTGTTATGATTACTGTTTCTAAATATAAGATATGCTTTTAAAAAAGGAAAGTAGTGATTAGTAGATTACATATAATATCAACTTCTGTCAAGCAAACTTTCTACTCCAAGTTTTAGGTATTTATAAAATAGCGCTTAAAGAAACTGATAAACAACTATCTAACAAAAATTGTTTGTATAAACAATATAACACCCATGTCTTACTGTTCCAAATGTAACAAGGATCCATATTTCTTCTTTGCAAGTCATTTTAAGGTCAAAAATCCACAGTAAAAGCAACTCTTAAGTCATGACTTTGATCATAAATAGAATCTAATATATACATGACCTAATACTTAAAAAAGAAAGCCTAAGACCAAGTTTCTTAGGTTGATTGTAACCACTAGAGGGTCATTCAAGTTTAAAGACTAGTAAACACTCAAAATTTTTTAGGTAGACAGTGGGTACATTCAAATAGGTCCATATTCCACACAAAAACAATACAAAGAAATAAAAAAGACTTTTCCTTCTTTGCTGAATCTTCTCCTTTCGCCCCTCCAAAATCATTCTCCACTCTCCTCCATGCTCTGCCCTGAGAGGCTGATCTGCACAGCCAGCATCAACTGGACTCCCTTGCCTTGTGGCTTCTCGTTGGGTTTGGCCAACGGGAAGCAGGAGATCAGAGGGTGGGAAGAGGGCGAAGTTGAGACATTTATCTTCTTGGATTCCTCCCTGCCAGACCACAGGCTGGCAGTGGCTGTGTTCCTGTTCCTGTTGAATAGTCCCTCTCTCACATCTTCAGCTCTTGCTGGTTTTCAGTAACATGAACCCCCCCCCCTTAAAGCTTAGGGGCAGTCACAACTTCCCACTATTGCTAGCCCAAGGGTGCTTCACCATCCCTTTTTGATTTCCCTTAACTCGGACACACTTTTGTAAATAGTCCTTTTATTAAACATAGTGACAATACTTGGAAAGGAATCGAGGAAAATAGTTTATGATGAAGAAAATATTGAATCTCAGCAATAAACAAAATAAAACATAATACACTTATATACCTAAGAGGGAAAACACTACATTGCCAATTAAGAAAAATGAAGATGTGCAGAACAAATAAAAAAAATACAAACTTGAGAGAAAAATAGAAAAGTATGCAGATAAGTTTTTTTTTAATTTTCTGCTAACTTCCTAAACATAAATTGCTTAATTATTCTCAGTTTTTGATGTGATTTTTTTCTAGACTAGAATTAATATTGATAAGAAAATTTTCTTTAATTTTCATCCTAAACTACTTATTTCTTACTACCTATATTTTTACAAAGCTATGCTACTGTTCAAGTGTTGAAACCCAAGGTATTATCTCAAACTTGTACTTTCATTGCCTTCCATGTTTCATGGAAGCCATGCTTTTGTTGCATCCAAGTATGAATTATGTTATGTTCCTAACACACATTCAGTGCTATGTGGCCCCTAAGATTGCCTCCTATAATCCCTGCCTCCTGGTATTTATGCCTTTGTGTACCCAACCTCCCTCACCTTGAATGTAGGCTGGACTAAGTGACTTGCTTTGAAGGGGTAGAATATGGCAAAAGTGATGATTCTGAAGTTACCAAAAAACAATGGCTTCCATTTTGGGTACTCTGTCTTGCTCTCTCACTTGCTTGCTCTGAGAGAAGTCAGCTGCTATGTTGTAAACTTCCTTATGAAGGCCCACATGGCGAGGAACTGTGGGAGGTTCCAGGCAACAGAGAGAGAGGAACCTGAGGTCCTCAGTTCAACATGCCACAAAGAATTAAATTCTGCCAACAACCACGTAAATGAGCTTGGAAGTGGATCCTCCCCATCAAGCCTTCAGATAAGGCTTCAGCCCCAACCAACACTCTGACTATAACCTCATTTTTTTTTTTTATAATTTTATTTATTTATTTGTCCCCCAAAGCCCCAGTAGATAGTTGTATGTCATAGCTGCACATCCTTCTAGTTGCTGTATGTGGGACGCGGCCTCAGCATGGCCGGACAAGCGGTGCATCGGTGCGCGCCCGGGATCCGAACCGGGGCTGCCGGTAGCAGAGCACGCGCACTTAACCGCTAAGCCATAGGGCAGGCCCATGTAACCTCATTCTTGAGTCAGAAGCATCCAGGTAAGCTGTGCTTGGATTCCTAATCCACCAAAACTATGAGAAAATAAATGGTTGTTGTTTTAAGCTGTAAACTTGTAGGGTAATTTGTTATGCAGCAATAGATAACTAATACACATGACCAGACATCTCAGTCAGTTCTTTTTTTAAAATTAATATTCCTATAGAAATACAATCTGCAGAAACTAATAGCACCAAGGGAAGGATATAAAATTTTAAAACATCAGAACATGTGGTCTTTCCTGGAAAAAAAAAAAATAATGATAATAATAATTAATGGTAGGAAGGGGCAGGAAATAGAAAGAAATTCAGCTAAAATTAGAAATTGTTCAATGAATAGAAGCCCAAAAGGAAATAACAGAGAAATGAGAGGCTAAAACTGATTAATAAAGGAAAACTACAGCTAAGATTTTAAAAGGCTTAAATGAGAAATTAAAATGTAAAGCACTCAAATAAAGAGAGAAAATTGTGTTACAAATAATGTGATATTTTAAAAAGGTTTTAAAATATGTTTTCTCTAGTTCTACTTTTCCCATCAAAAAGCAAATGGGAATAGAGTTAACCAATACTAGAATTTTAAGAACAGAAAACTGTTCTTAAAGGGAACGAGGACTAAGGAAAGGAAAGAATTAATGAAAGATAATATAAAAAGCTACACAAATTTCAATCTATAGATTTGATTTCTTGCTGTTAGGATACTAAAAGAAATTGCACAAGTATCTTGATGACCACTTGTGCTAACTGTTTAAAACAAAGAATCTTAATGTTCAGAAATTATAAATACATTATGATTTGTTTATGACTATTAAAACAGTCCTAGAAGTTACTGATTTGTAAGCTTAACTTCAATGATGGAGGAGGGGGAGGAGTCACTAAAAAACTAGGAAAATAAAATATAGTTCTTGGAACTAATTGATGGGCATTCAAGTGATTGGAAGGTCAATATTCCACACTTACTGATGAAACAGTGTCAATCTCTAAGAACATAATGTTCCAGGGTAACAGGATTCAGTTTGGGGTGTAATGAGATTGAGAATGACCGATTGGCAGAACATGCTCTTTATAATTGGCGAGTGGTATCAAAGTAGGGCCACAATGGACGAAACACTTTTGAGAAATACATTGTTATATATTAGAACTAACAGGAAAAATGCAAAAAGAAATTCAGTAGAGTAACCTTATATGAGGTTAGGTTAGCAAATCATGCAGTCAAAATTACCCCTGAAAATCCCTTAGAAAGAGTCATGGAAATAATGATTGTGACATCTCTCAGTGAGTCCAACTCAGCCAGTCCTTCCTCCCGCACTGGAACAGACCTTTACTTGTCTACTGTGAACCAGACGAAGAAGTTGGAGCATGCTGTACAAAATCACATATCTATCAACACCAAAATCACACCCAGCATGGCAAGAGGCTCACAAGATGAGAGGCACGAGATGAGTGAGGAACAGCAGGTTCACATCTCACATTGCAGGCTCGCTCCAAGAATAGCACAGGGGAATGGCTCATAACATGAAATATTATATATATTATAAATATTAATATATAAATATTATATATATAAGTGTTATATTCTCTTTCTCTCTCTCAATCTCTCTCTGTCTCCCTCCCATCTCCTTCTCTCCCCCTCTCTCTCCACTCCCGTAATATAATGTGCATATGACAATAAAGCACTGCAGTTGAACAGAGTGACAAAGATCCAGTTATCATGGCAGCTGACAGCAATGTAGCACTGATATTTTTAAGACAAGGTCAGTAAGAATTTGTCCCACTGACTTGAGCACAACTTCCCAACACGACAGGCCATAGTCACACCATTACTATCTGTTCCTCTTCTATAAGGTGATTATACTAAAGACTGCCCTACCATGGAGGATAGACACATCAAGGTGGGATGGAAACAGCACCACTCTAAAAGTCAAGAGACCTGGGCTCTAGATCAGCCCTACCCTACGCTAGCTGTGTGAACATGAACACGTCCCATGACTTTTCTAGGCCTCAGCTTTCTATTTTTAGAAATATAAGCATATTACTCCAGACAGTGATCTCTCTAAGGTAATTTTCAGCTTTGGATTATGTCTCTATTTCGCACTATATCATGTTTTGAATTCTTTTTTTCTGGTACTAGAATGAATCTCTTGTGAAGTGTTACAGCCTAATACTTAAGAGCTTGGGCTCTGAAGTCCAATAATCTGGGTTCAAATAGCAGTGCTGCCACTTTCTAATTGTGACAAAGGGCAAGTTGCTAACCTCTCTGAGCTTCTGTTTTCCCTTTTAAAATGGGGACAATAATATCCCACTTGCAATAGGATTGCGATGAAGATAAATTAGATAATATATATAAATCACCTAGTACAGTGTTTAGCACAATGTAAGCTCTAAATAAATGCTGTTATTGTTGTTGATGATGATGATTATGTTACTGGAGTAAAAACGTATTAAATGTCTGGTTAGAGAGAAGCCCCAGGCCTCACCCACGTAACAGAAGAACAGGAAGCAAATGATTCCTAGAACATCAAACCAATACCCTTGCCTCATTAGCTCCTTGTGTCAATCCAAAATACTCTCCAGATGAAATTTCGTCCAAGGTATTGTGTCGATTATGGCTTCACAACGTAAGACAGGCTTCCAAAGTATGGATAGTGGTCAGTGCTTACACAGAAATAGAAAACTTGTTTAAAATTGAGATTATTTGCTTATGTGAGGAAAAAGTCAAAGAAAGTTATCTGGGATTTTATTCTGCTATAAAAATCACACACCCCCTTCTTATCAATTTTTTTTTAAGTTTAAAAAGTAGATTTAAAAAGGAAGGAAGAGGGGCTGGCCTGGTGGTGCAAGCGGTTAAGTGCTTGAGCTCTGCTGCGGCGGTCCGGGGTTTACCGGTTCACATCTCGGGCGCGCACCGACACACCGCTTATGGAGCCATGCTGTGGTGGCGTCCCATATAAAGTGGAGGAAGGTGGAGGAAGATGGGCATGGATGTTAGCCCAGGGCCAGTCTTCCTCAGCAAAAAAGAGGAAGATTGGCAGATGTTAGCTCAGGGCCAATCTTCCCCACAAAAAATAAATAAATAAATAAAAAGGAAGGGAGAGAAAGAGAGATGAAAATGCCTAGAATTAAATTCTGCTAATAGAAAGATTAAGGGGGCTGGGCCCAAGGCTTAGCCGTTAAGTGCGCACGCTCTGCTACTGGCGGCCCGGGTTCGGATCCCGGGCACACACCGATGCACCGCTTGTCCGGCCATGCTGAGGCAGCGTCCCACATACAGCAACTAGAAGGATGTGCAACTATGACATACAACTATCTACTGGGGCCTTGGGGAGAAAAAGGGAAAAAAAGGAGGAGGACTGGCAATAGATGTTAGCTTGGGGCCCGTCTTCCTCAGCAAAAAGAGGAGGACTGGCATGGATGTTTGTGCAGGGCTGATCTTTCTCAAAAAAAAAAAAAAAAAAAAAGAAAGGTTGAGGACAAGAATTTATATGCCATACAAGAGAATTAATTAAAAACAAATTATTTTAAAAGATATTGTGGTAATAAAAAACATAATTAGCACGTTTATTTTAGTTAGCTTCTGTCCATCAAAGAGTAATTTAATGCCAAAACACAGAACCACTTCAACTTTAGAAAATATAACTTAGTAACACTGAAATGAGTATTAAAAAAAAAAAAAAACCTGTTCTTCTAGTGGATGTTAACCTAAGAAAACCTTGCTCTTATATGGTATATGCTACATATCTATTTTGTGCAAGAAAAAGGATTCATGTGGCTGACAAATTGCTTTAGCTGATGAGTTTTCCATTCAATTTTTTTTTTTTTATAATTTTATTTATTTATTTTTTTCCCCAAAGCCCCAGTGGATAGTTGTACGTCGTAGTTGCACATCCTTCTAGTTGCTGTATGTGGGACGCAGCCTCAGCATGGCCCGACAAGCGGTGGTCGGTGCACGCCCGGGATCCGAACCCTGGCCGCCAGCAGCGGAGCGCGCGCACTTAACCGCTAAGCCACGGGGCTGGCCCGCGTCTTCCATTCATATCAGCTTCTGGCACACTCTGAGTTTCCACTGCTCTATCTTACCTACTTGCTCTAAGTGGTACGTGTTTTAGTATATTTTATTCACATGTTGTGCTGCCCTAAATCTCAACTGATTTTTGCCCTGGAACACCATGTTGTCGACTTTTTCGTTGACTTTCTCTTCACCACAGCTACTGGAAAATAAACATAACTTCAAAAGAAAATAAAGATGAAATCAAACATCTTAAAACACTTATCTTGATTTGTCTTACCTTTGAAGATAAGACAGAGCTCAATTAAAAAATAACAGCTAGTGGGTCTTGGTTCCCTAGACTCATCCTAAAGCCCCAAAATGGTTTTCTTTGCCAGTGCAGGGTATCTAGAACTAAGGATTAACAGCAATGGGGTGTGACAACATAGATAGCAAAACAACAACAAAATGATTTTTAACTAATTAATAATTTTTAATCAACTAATATCAATTAACTTTTTTTAACTTTTTTTTTTTTAATTTTATTTATTTATTTTTTCCCCAAAGCCCCAGTAGACAGTTGTACGTCATAGATGCACATCCTTCCAGCCGCTGCATGTGGGACGCGGCCTCAGCATGGCCGGAGAAGCGGTGCGTCGGTGCACGACCGGGATCCGAACCCAGGCCGCCAGCAGCGGAGCATGCGCACCCAACCGCCAAGCCACGGGGCCGGCCCTTAACTTTTGAATAATTAAAAGAAAAACAAAAAAATAAAAATCTTCAATGAGTAAGTTTTATAATTTGTTGACAGGAAAATCTGAAATTGTTCCTGTGGGTAGAGTTCTGAATCTAGAATTTGAAGATCTGATTCTATTCCTGACACTGTTCTCATAGCCTTTGAATATTTAAGTTCTATGCCTCAGATTCCTGGCAACCTCACCCAGATGTTGGAAAGATCAATTCGACAGAGTAAAAAGGTATGAAATACCTCCTTCCTATAATACATATATAGGAAAAATTTTCAAACAACAGAGAGAAATAGTATAGATATTAAACTTCAAGTTAAAGATCTCTTCCCATAGAAGAGTGGTTCTCAAATTTTAGCATGCATCAGAATCATCTGGTGGACTTCTTAAACGCAGAAGACTCCCTCCCCAAGTAGAATATGCCTTTCTAATAAGTTCCCTGGTGATGCTGATGTTGGTAGTGATGGGGCTGGTGAGGGGACCACACTTTGAAAACATTGTTTTAGAATGCTAGATGGTATGCCACATCCACTATCCACACTGTCTCCATACCCAGAAGGGGTGGAGTAGATAACCAGCAATCAAACAAATTCTTATCTATCCACACAATACCCAGTTCTCTCTCTCTCTTTCATTCACTAGAAAACAATTTTATAATACCCTCAGGATCATTTCATTATGAAGTGAAAGATGGATCCTCTCATTATGCAGCTTTCCTATAAACTCTAAGCAACAACTTTCTTAATAAAAGTTGATTAGTTTTTTGGGGGCTGGCCCAGTGGCGCAGTGGTTAAGTGTGCGCGTTCTGCTTCAGCAGCCCGGGGTTCGTGGTTTCGGATCCCGGGCATTGACCTACTCATTGCTCATCAAGCCATGCTGAGGCAGCATCCCACACAGAAGAACTAAGGACCTACAACTAGGATATACAACTATGTGCTGGGGCTTTGGGGAGAAAAAAGAAAAAAAAAGAGGAAGATTGGCAACAGATGTTAGCTCGGGGCCAATCTTCCTCAAAAAAAAAGTTGATTAGTTTTTGGTAGGCAGCCTCTCTTTCATTCACTACTGTCAATTCAAAAAGCTCACAAAAATTTACACATGGTGCCTATCTTTCCTTGTCTGAATTTAGAAATGCCAAATGCTGCAGTACTTATAGTAAATATCAAGACATTTTGTAAATACAGGTAGTTTTCACATTACAGTTATGCACTGCATGACAACGTTTCAGTCAATGATGGATCGCATATATCACGGTTGTCCCATAAGATTAGTACCATACAGCCTGGGTGTGTAGTAGGCTATACCATCTAGCTTTGTGTAAGTACACTCTATGATGTTTGCACAATGATGAAATAGCTTGACAATGCATTTATCAGAACGTATCCCCATCATTAAGCAACACATGACTATTTTATACAAACTTGTGTATTTTGCTTAAGCATATATCAAAGAAACTTAACTGCTCCCCTTCAATTACCTATATATTTTTTTCTGAAATAAAAGTAATAGGAAAGGATTCTAGGAAGATGACAGAGTAGGAAGCACCAGGAATCTGTCTCTCCACTTAGACAACAATTACACTGGCAGAATCTGTCTGATGTAACTATTTTGGAATTCTGGACTCTCTTGGAGGCTTGCTACTTCCAGAGGAAGACTTGGACAATTTCAGCTCTCAACACATTAGCATCTGCCCATCCCCCACCTCCAGCCATGTACCAGGTAGCTGTGCACTTGTTCAAGCAGCTTGCACACAGCTTATGGGAGCTAGGATGGGCAAAAAAAACCCACTGTCTTCCAAATACTGAGGATCTGTGGACTGACTGCTGATTGCTGCTTCTGATCACAGAGGTATAGACAAAAAGGCAGGTAATTACTGTTGTTGCACTTCTCCCCCTTGTTATAAGCCCTTCCCCCTCTAGTTAAAGTGACTTTCAGGAGATTTAAAAAGCTAATGGCCTTTTTTCCCTCTTCATTTTTCACTTTTTCCTTTTTTGGAAGCCAGACATCAAAGACTAGGACATTCAAAAACAACTGTATAGGAGGCCAGTCTGGTGGCTCAGTGGTTAAGTGTGCGCGCTCCGCTGTGGCGGCCCAGAGTTCGCAGGTTTGGATCCTGGGTGCGCACCGATGCCCCGCTTGTCAGGCCATGCTATGGCGGCGTCCCATATAAAGTAGAGGAAGATGGGCACAGATGTTAGCCCAGGGCCAATCTTCCTCAGCAAAAAAAGAGGAGGATTGGCATCGGATGTTAGCTCAGCGCTAGTCTTCCTCACATACACACACAAAAAAAACAAATGTATACACAAAGAAAATTTGAAAGTGACTACACACGCCCAGGGAAAGGCTCAGAAAAGACCTGAGAAGACATTAAGGTTACACCTTAGGCTGATCCCTGGCACAGAGTCAGCCTACAACAAAAACAACAAACAAAACCATTAACAACCCTGAGGAAGGCGGACAATCTGATTTCCAGAGTTACCATATTACTGGATTCAAATGTCCAGTGTTCAACAAAAAAATCACAAGGCATACAAAGAAACAGGAAAGTATGGCCCATTCAAAGGAAAAAAATAAATCCACAGAAACTGTCCCTGAAAAAGACCTAATAGCAAATATACTAGACAAAGACTTTAAAACAACTGTCTTAGAGAAGTTCAAAGAACTAAAAGAAGATGTGGAGAAAGTCAAGAAAAGGATGTGTGAACAAAATGGAAATATCAATAAAGAGATAGAAAAGCTAAAAAGAAGACAGAAAGAAATTTGAGAGCTAAAAAGTACAATAATTGAAATGAAAAATTCATCAGAGGGATTCAAAGGCAGTTTTGAGCAGGCAGAAGAAAGAACTGGTGAACTTGAAGATAGGACAACGGAAATTATTGAGACTGAGGAACAGAAAATAAAAAGACTGAAGAAAAGTGAACAGAGCCTAAGGAACCTGTGGGATGTGGGACATCATCAAGCAAACCAACATATGCATCATGGGAGTCCCAGAAGGAGAAGAGAGAGAGAAACAAGCAGAAAGAATATCTGAAGAAATAATGGCTGAAAACTTCCCAAATTTGATGAAAGACATGAATATAAACATCTGAGAAACCTAATGAACTCCAAGCAAGAGGAACTCAAAGAGACCCACACTGAAGACACATTATAATCAAACTTTCAAAAGACAAAAAGAGAATCTTGAAAGCAGAAAAAGAAGCGAATCATCGCATACAAGGGATTTTACCACAATTAAAAAAAAGAGAGAAGAAAGTAATAGACATTCACATGAGAAAACTTAAGAAATATAGAAACACATAAAGCAGTCAATCAAAACCAACTATCATCTCTTTACCTGAAAATAGCTACTGTGAACTTTTTGGTATAGTCTCTTCTAGTCAATTTCAATGCATATAAAGATTATACTAAATAACATTTTATATGAATTTTCCCCTACCTAACAAATTGTAACAATGTCAAATATTCTTTTTTTTTTTTTTTTTGCTGAGGAAGAGTTGTCTTGAGCTAACATCTGTTGCCAATCTTCCTTTTTTTGTATGTGAGCTGCTGCCACAGCATGGCCACTGACAGACAAGTGGTGTAAGTCCGTACCTGGGAACCGAACCCCGGCTGCCAAAGTGGACCATGCCAAACTTAACCACTAGGCAACCAGCACTGGCCCTAATATACTTTTAGAAAGACTTAATAAACTTAATATTTTTTCATATGGACGAACCATAATTTAACAATACACATTATCTAGAGGAACATTACAAAACACAGAGGAGTAGAACTTTAGCCTTGGTACACACAGGAAAGGTATTTTACTCCCGCTTCTGAGAAGGGTCTTTGCAACACCTTTTAAAATAACATAGTTGCCTGATCCACTATATCCATGGTAGGGGTTCATTCCTCCATTGACATGAATCTATGCTTATCCAGAGTAGGTTCCTCCAAGACAATTTTTCTCTTTTCTTCAACTCAGGGCAAAGATGGAAACAACCCCCCCAATTAGATGGATGGATGATGGATGGATACATAGATAGAATTTGGCAAATATAGGTATAGATATAAACATATACCAATAGCATACATATATATTTTATAGTGTTACATATCTATCCATAATTCCTAGTATATTATAATTTCCCTTTGACTTGTTGTCTCTCCCATTAGAATATAAACTCCTAGAGAACAAGTGGTATATCTTATCCATCTTTATCCTCCCCCACACACATACACCTAACACATGCCTGATATATGGTAGACCCTATTAAATGTTTACTGAATAAAAAATCAATAATAGAAAATATCATCCTTAAAAATAATAGCTACCATTTATTAAATATCTACTATGATTTTTAAATTTTATGTGTCAACTTGGCTAGGCTATGGCACCCAGTTGTTTGGTCAAACCCTAGTCTAGATGTTCCTGTGAAAGTATTTTGTAGATGTGATTAACTGATCACAATCAGTTGACTTTAAGTAAAGGAAATTATGCTCAATAATGTGGATGGGCCTCATCCAATCAATTGAAGTCTAAAGAGCATAAACAATTTTTTCAGAGAAGAAGGAATTCTTTCTCAAGACTGTAACATAGAAATCCTGCTTGAGTTTCCAGCCTGCTGGCCTGCTTTACAGATTTTGGACTTGGCAGCCCCCACAATCATATGAGCCAATTCCTTAAAATTAATCTTTTAATACACACACACACACACACACACAAACACACACACATATCCTATTGATTCTGTTCCTCTGGAGAACCCTAACTGACACACCTACTATTCCATACCTAACCGTGGGCAATGAATTTCATATACATTATCTCTAGTCTTCACAACAATCTAACAAGGCGAGTAGTATTATCCATCTTTTTACAGATACATAAGTGAGGCTTAGAGTTAATTAACTTGCCCAATGTCCCACAAGTAAATTCACAGATACCAGGGCTGGGTCCAAACTCCAGTTTGTCTGATTCCAGAATTCATGCCTTTTCTCTCAGGCTTTCTCTTTTTTCAGAGGAAGTGAAATGTTGTCTAAAGCCTCTCACTTTTATAACTCTGCAGACTCTGATATTCAGTGTTAGTCTAGCTAGGTAAATGCCTTAATGGTATATAAATGAGAGGTGGAGGAGGAAGGGGCATCTACAACTAACACAGCAGATGCAACTCAAGGTTATCCACACAGATGCAAAAAAGTCTTCTGCATCTGATGGTTGAATCTAAAAATGTTGAAAGAAAAACTAAATGTATAAAAAAAGTAAATAAACAAGACTTTTTGGGAAAAAAACGAGCTGTCTCTTTCCAAAATTCATTTTTAGGACATGCTAATTCCATATTCAGAAGGATCACAAAACATGCAAAAAAATTACTTAAATATTTAGCATCGTAGAACTGTTTGAGTGTTAACTATCTCCAGAAATCTAGCCAATGGAGAACACTGGCTTCCTTTTGATAATAATGGAAGAGTAAAATAGGTGTCATAAATAGGTACAGTTCACATACTATGCTAGACCAGTACCTTTCAAGATCTTTTGTCAACCATTTCTCTATAATCTTCAGAAAATAAAGGAAAATGTTATCTTTATAACATCTCTGAAGAGCTGTCTGCCCTTTTCTTCTCCTGCACCTGTGCTCCTTACCCCGAATTTTCTAAGATACTATATGAGGTAATGACCAAAAATGGTTTTTGAATATGAAACAAGAAGATTGGGATCCTCTAGATGAAAATGAATCTTACTCTACTTTTTAGAGATACCAATATGAGAGATACCATTCCTAACAACTATTTTTCCACCATATATTCATAGCAATGGTTTCCAAATTCCAGGGCTATGGGATTATTGCAAAAGGTTCTGAAAATCCAAACGCACCACTGAGCACTATTATTGGACTTAATAAATTAAATTAAAACACACACACTCTGAGAAATGTTTAATTTTTCAAATGGTTAGATATGGTTGTGACTAAATCCAAACACATTTTACCTACTTCTGTTTTAAAGATTCAGAATTGATCTGACACATTTACCTCCCATCCTTCTAAAAAATCCTATGAACATGATGAAAATAAGACAAACAATAGTTATAAAAAATATAGCATTGACAACTCGGGAAGCCATCAATACATCAGAAATTTTAAAGAATTTTTTGGAAGATATGAACAAATAAGATCAAACTTATCCAAAAACAGATTAATGCAAAGTTGCCTGCCACCCAAAAGAAGCTCAGAAGAGATTCCTCACACCTTGTGAAGGTTGACAGTTTTCTCCAAAAGACTCCCAAAAATTGGTCTGATCAGAGTTCTAAGAAAAAAGGATTAGGACATAAAATTTTACACCCAATCGATAAAAAACATTTTTCAACTATGCACAGACATCAACAAATATGTATGGAGGAACTACAACACAGGTGAGTTCCAAGCACTGGAGATAAGGTGACCTAGGAACAGAGACCTGAAGGAAGTGAAGGAGGGAGGCATGTTGAAACCTAGGGGAAAGCATTCAGGCGAAAGAAAAGGCAAGGGCAAAGGCCTTGAAAGAAATACTTGTTGCTATGGAGGAACAACAGGGAGATCAATGTGACTGAGAAGAATGGGTAAGGAGGAGATTTCTAGGAAAAGATGAGTTCACAGTAGGGGGTGGTAGAGATCTCACAGGCCATTACAAGGACATAGACTTTTACTCAGTGAAATTGATGCTGGTTGGCTGCTATGTGGAGAATAGGCTGTAGAGGGCCAAAGGTGGAAGTGGAGAAGCCAGTTAGAAGGCTATGCAGTAATAGCAATAGATGGTAGTAGCTTGGACTGGTGTGGTAACTAGGATGGTGGTAAGAAGTGGTCTAATTCTGGATATATTTTGGGAGGTATAGCTTACAAGATTTTCCAATAAATTTGATAACCCCAAGGTTTTATTTTGCTGGATGAACTGGATAATGCCAATGGTTGTGGCTTGAACAACTAGAATGCTAGATTTGTCACTTAATACGATGACTAATACTTAGGAAATTTCAGGTTTTGGTGGAGAAACTGGGAGTTCAGTTTGTGCATGTTAAGTTTGAGATATCAATTTTCATGGGAGATATGCAGTCACAGGAGATCTGAGCTAAAGATGTAAACTTTGGATTTATATAGATGGCATTTAAAGCCATGAACCTGGATGAGATCATCTAGGAAATGAAAGTAAATAGAAGAAAAGAGAGTTGAAGAACAAGCCCTGGGACATTTCAACATAAAGAGACTGGAGAGATGAAGAAAAACTAGCAAAGTAGTAGTGTCCAGTGAGCTAAAGGGAGAGTCAAAAGAAAATGGCATCTTAGAAGACAAATGAAGACAAGAGAAAGTGATAGTCAGTTGCTAAAGACAGCTTAAATAAGATGAGGACAAAGAACTGACCGTTAGCCATAGTGATATGGAAGTCAGTGGTGATACTAATGATACTGTCCACTCATTTACCCTTTCTAGAATAATTACTTGAGGAAATGCTCCAGCTAAATGAGAAGTTAATCCAAATTAAAAACTCAAAGAAATGGATGTTATAAGCAAGCATGAAATGGTTGTAACCAATGAACCCAGTAAAACTCAGTTAGATATATGTAAGTATTATACTGTGGCAAAATGTTCATATAATTGGCAAGAAAATGTTTTAAAAAGAGATAAAACATGCAGGTAAAATACACCTATATGGCTAATGATGTGGAAATAAAATTTCAGATTATTTCTATAAAATATTTGAAGTATTGAAGGAAGAAGAAAGGATAAATTAAAGCATGCTAAATATTTTTTCTTGTTTAGTCAGAGGGTACAGATTTTTTTTATTTTTGATATTGATAAAGTATATATGTATTGATTAAAAGGCCACCACTATAGAAAAGAAAAGGAATTTTCAAGCATCTTTTAGGAACTCAATAAAGTCAAAGAAAGAAAAGGAGGCTAAAATAAAACACACGAAAAAAGGATCAGAAAACACAAAATAAAATGGCAGGCATAAGACCTATCATATGAGCAATTAAAATAAATGTTAATTGATTACAGTTTTTAAAAGACCACCTAATTGAGTAAAAAGCTGTTAATATTAAAGATAATCCTAAAACCAAATGACACAAATGGGTGGGCACAATGTATTTGGTATATAAACAGATCAGCTATAGCTAATATTAATATATATAATATAATATAGCTATATTAGATAATATTTATACTACAGTAAATTTAATGCAAAAAAAATCAAATGGATCAAAGATAGATATTTTATATTAATAACAGGTATAATCTAAGAAGGCATAATAACCACAAACTTTTATATAATACACAGCATCAAATTACATGAAGTAAAAACTTAGAAATATGAGAAGAATCTCATGAACCCAAAATGCCAGTGGGGGGCCGGCCCCATGGCTTAGCGGTTAAGCGCGCACGCTCTGCTACTGGCGGCCTGAGTTCGGATCCCGGGCGCGCACGGACACACCGCTTCTCCAGCCATGCTGAGGCCACGTCCCACATACAGCAACCAGAAGGATGTGCAACTATGACATACAACTATCTACTGGGGCTTTGGGGAAAAAAAGGAGGAGGACTGGCAATAGATGTTAGCTCAGAGCCGGTCTTCCTCAGCAAAAAGAGGAGGATTAGCATGGATGTTAGCTCAGGGCTGATCTTCCTCACAAAAAAAAAAAAAAAAAAAAAACCTAAGATTTCTGGAAACAGAAAACAAGAAATAAAAACAACAACAAAAAATGCCAGTGGGAGATTCTTGTCTCAGAATTTGTTAGATCCTCACGCAAAGAAATAATAGGGATGGATCAGAATAATCTAATTAATAAACTTGATAAACAAGTTTGTACCTTTGACTCTTTAGAAAATTCATCTACATCTGAATATGAATTTCTTTTTTTTTTTATTTATTTATTTATTTTTTTCCCCCCAAAGCCCCAGTAGATAGTTGTATGTCACAGCTGCACATCCTTCTAGTTGCTGTATGTGGGACGCGGCCTCAGCATGGCCGGAGAAGCGGTGCGTTGGTGCGCGCCCAGGATCTGACCCAGGATCTGAACCCGGGCCGCCAGCAGCGGAGCGCGCGCACTTAACCGCTAAGCCACGGGGCCGGCCCTGAATATGAATTTCAAATATCCATGGAACATTTATAAAAATTGATGATTTAACAAGCCACATAGAAAACCTTAATAAATCCCTAAACTAAGAATGGTTCAGTTATTTTCTCTGACCCAAAGGCAACACAAACAAAAACAACTAACTAGATAACAAAAAAATCTAACCAATTATAGATTCTGACAACTAGAAAATAAGCCATGAGCCAATGAGAAAATTAAAACTAAAGTTACAAACCATTTGAAATTAATAACAAAAACACTATACACTCAAATCTAAGAAATGTGGCCAAAGCTGTACTCAAGGGGAAACTAGTTCCTCAGCCTGAAATGTTTTTTTCATTCTTTGTTTTTGAAATCCAATTCATTAAATCCATTTTGAAATCCAATTCATTAAATGCCTCCATCTTGGCAAAACCATTCTAGAACTTCTATTTGGCATTAATTTTCCTACATCTGTACTTCCCAAGCACCTTTTAAAATCACTTCATTTCACATTTACATCATTCTGCTCAGCTTTACAGACACTTGAGTTCATGTCTATCTCAATCCAGTGGACTTCCTGCTACTAGAGTATAGGGACCATGTGTTATCACCCTTCTACCAACTCAGGGCACAGCCCTGTTAGAAGTCACTGTTTTCTAATGGTAAGAGCATAGATTTGGAAGGTCATATAGACCTAGGTTAGAATTCTAGCCCTGTTATTTTCTAGCTGTATGACTTGGGGCAACCTGCTTAACCATATAGCCCCTCCTTTCTCTTTTATAAGTGGAACTAGTATCATCTGTTTAGTAAGTTTACAGAATAAAACAATATTTGGGACATAGCTGGTGCTAGATAAAGGGAAACTATTATGAACATTAATAAATTAGATGAATAAAGGAAAAAGCTAAGAATAAGTAGTGGAAACCATGGATATTGGAGCCAAACAGACCTATCAAATCCTGGTTCTGCAAGTTACTTAACAGCACGATCTTGAGCAACTGACTTAACATCTCTGAGTCTCCTTCTCCTAAACTGTAATTCTGTAAAGTTTAGAAACTAAATATAAGAAACACTTAGTAGGGAGCCTGGCAGACAGTAAGTGCTCATAAATAGCTCTCGTCGTCACTCCCACATTGCCTCAATTATAGGTCTTCAAGAATGTCTGCTGAATTGAATGTGTCTCTACTGTCAGAATCTCATTTGGGTTGGCTTGGTTCCCTGATACCCAAACAAGGGCCAGAAATGACAACCAGTTATCAGTTTAGTGAGGCAAATCCTCAAGAAGCCCCACTGGTTCAGCAGGAGTCAGAGTAACTGAGCCTCACAATCAAAAACCAATCTCAGGGCCGGCTCCTTGGCTTAGCGGTTAAGTGCGTGCGCTCCGCTGCTGGCGGCCTGGGCTCGATCCCAGGCGTGCACCGACGCACTGCTTCTCTGGCCACGCTGAGGCCGCGTCCCACATACAGCAACTAGAGGGATGTGCAGCTATGATCTACAACTACCTGCTGGGGCTTTGGGGGAAAAAATAAAGAAAATTAAATTTAAAAAAAAAAGCAATCTCATATGAGGTTGTCTTGCTGAATAATTTGTTAGAAATCCTTTTCATGAAGTGAGATCATTAAAATTGACACCAGAGCAATTTCTGAGAGAGCCCTAGGCAGGTCTCACTCCTCATTAATATAAATTAAATTCCTCAGGAGATGTTGTGAGTCTCCCCACCTGACAAACAGCATTGACATTTACTGGATTTCCCTCTGACCTTTCTGAACTTAAGGAATACCTCCAAATATAGCTATGAATAAGCTATTCTTTTGGTTTTTATTTTCCAACTATCCTTGAGAGTAAAGCGATTTTGTCTTTATTTTTCAGAATGACCCTTCATTTAATGTGTCACCTTCCATTTTATGCTTAAGAATACATGAGGTTCTGCATGCCAAGAGAGGAGCAAGTGTGACATGAATGACAATTCTGGGGCATTATCTTTATTGGAGAGCTTTTTTCCTCCATTAAATAAAGATGGGTGATTTTTTTCTTCCTTAGAAGTCAAAGCTAAAAATCTTTCACTTGGTTTCTCAAGTACAAGAAATGATATTAAAGGTATATTAAAGTATCATTGTTACTCCATTTTGTTGGTACTAATGGACTTCATTAAATTACACAGTTGTAAAATGTTAAGAGGGAGAAAGGTTCTTGCTAAGTGAGTGACTGCGTGGAGGTGGGACGCTGAGAATATTGTTATTAAAATATGCAAACATGAATGTTCACCAGGGGTAGTGTAGACTAAAGCTTTTAGCTCTGCCATTTGCCTGCACCCAGCTGTCAGTCTTTCTAATTATCACAGTGCCATTCTGGCAGATGAATTTTGATGAATTATAGAATCTGAGAGTCAGAGGCATCTTTGAGATCACCTAATACACTCCACATATTACAGATCCGGAAAATGAAGTCTGGAGAAGAAGAAGTCATTTGCTCAAAGCTTTAAAGCTCATTAGCTGTGAGAGCCAATGCTAGCACTGAGCTCTCTTGGTCTCTCTGCCCCATTCCACATGCCTTTACATCAGAAGGTAAGGACCACGTCCCCTATAGAGATGCATGGAGGGGTCACAGGAGAAGACTAAGAAAAGCAAATAGGAACTACCTAGTCAGAAACTTCAGGATTACTGTGATCATCTGATAATGAATCTTTACAAAAGTTAGTAATAATAGAAATGTCAGTTGTTCACTGTGACTAAACTAGTAATCATTATAGCTGTAAGAGGTATTAACAGTAAAGGAAGGATACACACTAAGGCTACACTTAGTGGGAGCACCCAAAGATTAAAAGACAAAAAATAAAGCACTATTTCTACTTGGTCATAGAACCATCTGATTATCTAAAATTTCCAAATGACCTTCTATTAAGGCCACACAAGATCATAATGAAGCGATTCTCAATAACGTCAACTTAAATTATGATTCTGTTGAAATTTCCATCATAACTCCAGACAAAGCTATCAGAAACACAAGGCTCCCAGCCAATAAATATCTTTTCTTTTTCACCACAATATTACAAAAAATGATTTTTATCATTTTAAAACATTCTAGTCGTGGAAAATGAAATGTAAAGCATCGTTTCTCACAATGGCTCCTATGCTTACCTTTTAAAGGGGGTAGGAAGGCTCTGGTTACCATCTTGAACATGTGATCAATCTTTAGACTACATTTTACAACTTACAAAACATTTTCTCCTCCCACTCCCCTTCTTCCTTTTCCTCCTCCTCCTTCTTCTTCCTGAACAGATATTGGGAGTTTGGGGTGACTCTTGATGTCCCTACTGAGACAATATACCCAAAGGACCAGGGGCCCCCAACAAAACAAAGCACTCTTTTATAAACTTCTCAGAAATTCTATGAGTGTCACATTCTAATATACAGAATGGACAAGTATTATTTCCACTGATCTATCACGAAAAAAGTTCTGAGGGGATAGTGACACCCCAAATGAAAACTGCGAGTGAAAAGCAGCAGGGCAGGAGCAACTCAGCCAGGTCTTCCAACGGAGGGTGGAGAGCTTTCTCCACCGGCTCACCAACATGAGGACGAAATTCAGTCAGGCTGCACCTGTACGGTGAAGTCCCAAGCTACATCGAACTCTTGTTCTTAAGCAATAATGTGACTGTGACATCAGATACAAGATATGAAAACTTGCTTTTCTTCCCCAAGGCACAGTATAATAAAAGGCATAGGAGAAAAAAGTAGAAGACATGTAGTTTAGCAAAAAATAAAAACGGATAACAATAAAAAAAATCATAGGAATCCAGAATTTCAAAATCATTAGATCCATAACTTCTAAAGTGATCATGATGCCTAATTCTGGGAAAATCAAATCTGCTGAAGGCAGATTTGTTATTGATTAAAAAAAAAAAGTATACTAACAAAATGGGCAAAGCCAACATGCTTTGTGGTTGTTAATGTTGTTGCTAAATTCCACATCTACTGAACCAAAGAAGGAATAATAAGCTGGGATCTGGGGATTAGATGGTTCCTATCTCAGCTCTGCCACTAAATGGCTTTGTGATGAGGCAAGGTACCTTCACCTCTCTAGGCCTTTGGTTCTGATATGAAAAATGAAGCAACTCAACTAGGTGATATTTATGGGTCCTTCTTTTCTAAAATTGAGTCTATTAATTCTCAAGCTTTTGGACATATGAGAGGCAATTCAAAAGACTATAAGGGCCATTTCCACCTAACAGAATAGAATAAAACTTGCACATTTGAAAACTTAAAATGCACATAGAACAGATAAACCAGGCTCCACGAAACTAATATAAAACTCACATAGTACTTGGGTGTTCACAGTGCACTTTCACATTTCTTCCACCCCTTGAAGCCATCCTCATAAGTACTTGCAACAGAAACAGAAACCAATGGTCTAAATCTTTCTTGCAATGCTGGAGATATTAAAATAGCACCAGAGTTTCAGTGTAGTATTTATAAATGATTTGTAGAAGTATTTGTTACAATGATTATCCAAGGCCCATTATTATTTCACTATGGCAAAATTTATAAAACAAATTACACAACAAAATGGCCTCCAAGTATAGCGTATTGTTTTAAACTACAATGAAGGTTAAAGATGATTTAAAACTCCCAGGGTCAAGCCTTTACTTTGGGACCACCCACGAATCTATTAGGCAGGGGGACAGGGGATAATCTTGGTCTGCTGGTTTGATTTAGGGAGCTCTGTAAACAAAAACATTTCATTCACTTTCACCTTCAAATTCTGACATCTAGAGACTGGTTTGTAGAATCAGAAAATGACAGATGAGACTGAACAGGAAATGCTATTTGGTTCATGTCCCAGGGGTATTATTTAACAAAAATGCTGAGTGAGCCATTTCAAAAACTCAGCTGGAGGGAAGGCATTCACTATACGCTATTTATGATGCTTTTAGAAACATCTCAGGAGGTATAAATTTTGGCAACTTATACACATTCCTTTAGGCATTTCCCTATATTGGTTCCTTCCCTTCTATATAGAGTAAATTTTTATCCATCATAAAAAGAAGGAGAGATTTATAATTTCCAACAGGAAGTATATGCATTTTGATGATGAGAGGAAAGCAAGTTCAGTATATATTGAGGTACTTGGTCTGGAAGTGAAAACATCTTGTTTCTAAGAATTACTGAAGACAGCCTTCTTTGGTCTACTGCATCATGCTACATTTAACATGCATTGATTATTATTTTATATATATACATATATATAAATTATTATATTATTAATTATATATATGTGTAATTCTACCAGAAAACTATTAAGAAAAAATTACTATGGAGATCTTTGTCTAAATACCAAACAGATTAAAAAAAGAAATACAGCTATACAGCCAAAAGAATAATGATTTCTACTGAAATGATTGTATTATCAATAAATTCCAGGAATCTAATGATTAATTGTAATCTCCCCTGCTTCCAGAGATGTTAACATGTAGTAAAAACTTTAATTTTATCTTCTTTCTGATCTCTTAAAAAAAAGTGCTAAGAATCTAAGAAACAAAAGAAACATGCAAAGAGAAGTAATATCAGTTGCAGAGCAGATTCTTGATAATTTTAAGCCAAATTATGTTTGTTTTATTTAAATTTAAAAATATCAAACCTCAATCTGCAGCAGCAAGTTTTCTACACATCACATTGTTTGGTTTGAAGATACATTAATGTGGGTTTAAAATACTAATATCAAAGTAAATTAGGCTTAGAAATAAACTTGTAAATTCTAAAACACATTCTATTTGCACGATAATAGTCCACGCATGGTATACCCAATGATCTGCTGCTATTCTAGAGGAGAGCTATAATTTACTTTGCCTTTGCTTACATGTTTGTATTTATATTTTTCTTCACAACTTTTTAATAAAGTTTTTCCTGCAAAAGTTTAGCAATTACAGATCAGGAGAGTGAGCCTTAACTGTTCATGCACCTGACAGAATGATTTAGAATACCTTAGGTCAGGTCAGAGAAGGGGTGGAGACAGGGAGTGGGAGTTGGGAGGGGTGGACAAGAGACATCAGAATCACCAGGGAGCCTCCATTGCTCCTAACCTTTTGAGTACCTGCCTCACTCCTAACCCACCAAGAGTCTGATATGCTGGAAGGGGAAATGGGTAAGGAAAAGGATAAGTCTAACAGCTGCTTCTGAAAAAAGTCCACAGGTAATAAAAACACTGACCCTGATGACTGGAAGAGAACATCTTTGGGGAGATATTAACATGAACTCAGGGAACAAAGCGTTCTGAGGTCCAATAAGCTCGGGAAATACCACACTCTAAAATCTCCCTCCATGGGACTCACACTGCACTTTAGCACAGTAAACTTCCCGAGAAGTTTAGGAGTACAGAAACTTGTTTTATTTTATTTAACAGTGCTAAAATCTTATTGATCTATTAAGCTTTCCCTCAACACTATCTGGGAAGATAAATTAGAAATCCTGAAATATTTATGAAAATTGTCCTATTCTATCGTATGGGGGCTCTGTGCCAGATTATACGTGTATTGGCACTGTAGTACCATGACCAGATTTTTAAGAACATCCAGAAAAGGCTACATTTTATTCAAGTACAAAGTTATTTACTTGGTAATGGTGTCAGAGTGATCATTAAATGCACTAGTCTACTCAAAAACCACCAGGAGCACTGCTGAAACTATCTGGACCACTGGGTCCCTTACAGCACACAGGCCACAATTAAAATAGCTGCTTAATCTCTACTGTCTCTGGAGAATAAGGCCACTTGCTATTCCTTAAATGTCTTTTCTTTCTTATTTCCATACCTTTGCTCTTGCTTTTTGCTCTGCCTGGAATGTGCTCCCCACTATTAGGTCTCCAAATGTCAGTCTTACTAACCCATGTAGACCTACCTACCTACATGCCAGCTCCTCCACAAAGCCCTTCCAGATTGTCCACAATTGGCTGGCTCCTCCTCCTTTAAAACCCCCCAACCACTATGGATATCTCTTAAAGCAATAATCGTATTCTTGTTACATAACCATAGGTCTTCTAAACTCATTCTCAATTAGATGGTAAATTCTTTAGGGATAGGAACTGTGTCTTCCCCCTATACAGATGAAGAAATTTAAGCTTAGAAAAATGTAGCAACTTGTCTAAAGTCAGGTAACTATTAAGCGGCAGTGCTGAAATTCACACCAGATCTGTTTAACCCCCAAACCCAGGCTCTTTCCCCTATCCTCCACCCTCTGGCATCTCTAAGACAGCAAGCCAGTTGTTCCCATGGCAACAAAAAGACCACAGGTCACCTGATGTTGGAGATAGACAGCCTGAAAGTTTTACCTTTCTGCCCTAACTCATTGCCTGGCTTCTGACTGAATGTTTTAACTCTACCTTCCACTTTTAGACCTTATTACTCCAGGTATATTCTGGGGAACAACAGTAATTAGACATGTAATTTTTTTAAAAAAGAGCTTTATGGGAAACTGTAGACTAAACAAAGTTAAACACGTTGGTTGCTTACTGCAGGACCTTGCATATCATTTAATATGCTACTATGCAGCATTATACATCATTTTTGTATATATATATTTCATATTTTTAGAAGGTACAAGATATTAATACAAATTTTATGTATCATGGAACAGAACTATCCTTCATAAATTTCTTCTAATTCAACAGAGCAGTGCTTTATAACAAAGAGTTTTATTTTAACAGCATCATTTCCACAATATAATACATGCATAGCAACAAACTCATTTCAAAACCATTTAATAACATGAATCTAAATAAGAAATCTCACAACCAAATGCTATAGGATTTCATGTTACTAGGATTTGGAACTAGCAACAAGCTACTTTGTGCCAGCAAGTGAGTGATTAAGTGCTACCCACACAATGTCTGACATTTAATGAGGGAGTCTCATGGATGCAGACTGTGTTTCCCTCAATGATTAATATAGGTTCACTATATTTAGTTTCTACTTGAACATTTCACCTTTTCTTCCCCATCCGGTGAACCTACTGAGGACAAGGGATAAATTTGATGACTAAAAATCAGGAAATTTTGATGAATGAAACATGAGAACAAGACTGACTCTTCTAGGAGAAAATGAGACTTTCCCCCCATTAAGTCATTTTTAGACTAGTTGCAATTATTTAAAATAAACTAAAATAACAGTGGTAACCTTTGGGGAAGGCAACTGTGTGACCTGGAGACAGCAGTGAGAGGGAAACCTTTCATTTACACACTTTTATATCTGTAGTCGGTAGAACTGTGTCCTCAAAAAGAGATATGTTCCACACTTCCTGAATCATTCTATGAGGCCAACATCACCCTGATACCAAAACCAGACAAAGACAATACAAAGAAAGAAAATTACAGGCCAATATCGCTGATGAACATTGATGCAAAAATCCTCAACAAAATATTGGCAAACCGAATACAACAATATATTAAAAAGATCATACACCATGATCAAGTGGGATTTATACCAGAGACGCAGGGATGGTTCAACATCCGCAAATCAATCAACGTGATACATCACATCAACAAAACAAAGAATAAAAACCACATGATCGTCTCAATAGACGCAGAGAAGGCATTTGACAAGATACAACATCCATTTATGATAAAAACTCTCAATAAAATGGGAATAGAAGGAAAATACCTCAACATAATAAAGGTCATATATGACAAACCCACAGCTAACATCATACTCAACGGGGAAAGACTGAAAGCCATTACTCTGAGAACAGGAACGAGGCAGGGCTGCCCACTCTCACCACTCCTGTTCAACATAGTACTGGAGGTTTTGGCCAGAGCAATTAGGCAAGAAAAAGGAATAAAAGGAATCCAAATAGGTAACGAAGAAGTGAAACTCTCACTATTTGCAGATGACATGATTGTATATATAGAAAACCCTAAAGAATCTGTTGGAAAACTGTTAGAAACAATCAACAACTACAGCAAAGTTGCAGGGTACAAAATCAATCTACAAAAATCAGTTGCATTTCTATATGCTAATAATGAACTAACACAAACAGAGCTCAAAAGATAATACCATTTACAATTGCATCAAAAAGAATAAAATACCTAGGAATAAATCTTACCAAGGAGGTGAAGGACCTATACAATGAGAACTACAAGACATTATTGAGGGAAATCCATGATGACATAAAGAAATGGAAAGATATCCCATGCACGTGGATTGGAAGAATAAACATAGTTAAAATGTCTGTATTACCTAAAGCAATCTACAGATTCAATGCAATCCCAATCAGAATCCCAATGACATTCTTCACAGAAATAGAAAAAAGAATACTAAAATTTATATGGGGCAACAAAAGACCCCGAATAGCTAAAGAAATCCTAAAGAAAAAGAACAAAGCAGGAGGCATCACAATTCCTGACTTCAAAACATACTACAAAGCAATAGTAATCAAAACAGCATGGTACTGGTACAAAAACAGACACACAGATCAATGGAACAGAACTGAAAGCCCAGAAATAAAACCACACATATACGGACAGCTAATTTTCGACAAAGGTGCTAAGAACATGCAATGGAGAAAGGAAAGTCTCTTCAATAAATGGTGTTGGGAAAACTGGACAGCCACATGCAAAAGAATGAAAGTGGACCATGTGCTATCGCCATTCACAAAAATTAACTCAAAATGGATCAAAGACCTGAAGGTGAGACCTGAAACTATAAAACTCATAGAAGAAAATATAGGCAACACACTATTTGACATTGGTTTTAAAGGAATCTTTTCGGATGACATGCCTACCCAGACTAGGGAAACTAAAGAAAAAATAAACAAGTGGGACTTTATCAGACTAAAGAGCTTTTATAAGACAAATGAAACCAGAATCAAGATGAACAAACAACCAACCAGCTGGGAGAGAATATTTGCAAAACATACATCTGACAAGGGGTTGATCTCCATAATATATAAAGAACTCACACAATTGAACAACAAAAAAACAAACAACCCGATCACAAAATGGGCAGAGGAAATGAACAGACACTTCTCCAAGGAAGATATACAGATGGCCAATAGGCACATGAAAAGATGCTCAACATCACTAATCATCAGGGAAATGCAAATCAAAACAACACTAAGATACCACCTCACGCCCGTTAGAATGGCTATAATCACCAAGACAAAAAACAACAAATGTTGGAGAGGATGTGGAGAAACAGGAACCCTCATACACAGCTGGTGGGAATGCAAATTGGTGCAGCCTCTATGGAAAACAGTATGGAGATTCCTCAAAGAATTAAAAATAGAGATGCCCTATGATCCAGCCATCCCACTACTGGGAATCTATCCAACGCACCTGAAATCAACAATCCAAAGAGGCTTATGCACCCCTATGTTCATTGCAGCATTATTCACCATAGCCAAGAAGTGGAAGCAACCTAAGTGTCCCTCGACTGACGATTGGATTAAGAAAATGTGGTATATATATACAAAGGAATACTACTCAGCCATAAAAAAAGACAAAATCATCCCATTTGCAACAACATGGATGGGCCTGGAGCGTATTATGTTAAGTGAAATAAGCCAGAAAGAGAAAGACAAACACTACATGATCTCACTCATATGTGGAATATAAACCAACACATGGACAGAGAAAACTGGACTGTGGTTACCAGGGCAGTGGGGGTGGGGGGTGGGCACAAGGGGTGAAGGGAGTCATATATGTGGTGATGGACAAACAAAAATGTACAACCCAAAATTTCACAATGTTAGAAACCATTAAAACATCAATAAAAAAAAAAAAAAAAAAGAGATATGTTCCAGTCTTAACACTCTCTACACCCCCCCATATCTGTAAATGTGACTTTGTTTGGAAAGTGGGTCTTTGCAGATGTAATCAAGTTAAGAAGTCATAATAGATTGGGGTGGGCCCTAATCCAATGACTAATGTCCTTATAAAAAGAGAGAAAATTGGATACAGACACAAAGGTGCACACAGGAAGGACTCTATGTGATGATAGAGGCAGAGACTGGAATGATACAGTTGCAAGCCAAGGAACACCCAAGACTTCCCCTAACCAGCAGAAGCAGAGGAGGCAAGGAAGGATTCTTTCCTAGAGCCTTCAGAGAGACCATGGCCCTGCCAACACCTTGATTTCAGACTTGTAGCCTCCAGAACTTCGAGAGAATAAATTGCTGTTGTTTAAAAGCCACCCACAGTTTGTGGTACTTTGTTATGGCAACCCTAGAAAACTAATACGATAGCTTTTAAATTTTACACAATGTGACTCTACCACATACTCAAAAATTAACCTGGGGGGAGGGAGGAGGGTGTAAGGGATAATTCGGCACAAGTGTGTGGTGATGGGTTGTAGTTAGTATTTGGGTGGTGAACATGATGTAATCTATGCAGAAATAGAAGCATAATGATGTACACCTTAAACTTATACAATGTTATAAACCAATGTTACTGCAATAAACAAAAAATTTAAAAAAAATTTAATCAAAATAAAATAAGCTCAAGAGAATGAAAATACAAGCCAAAGACTGGGAGAAAATATTAGCAAAATATGTACCTGATAAAGGACTGTTATCTAAAATATACAAAAGACTCTCAAAACTCAACAATAAGAAAACAGACAACCCAATTAAAAATGGGCTAAAGACCTTAACAGAGACCTCACCAAACAAGATATACAGATGACAAATAAGTGTATGAAAACATGCTCCACATCATGTCATCAGGGAAAAGCAAATTAAAACAAGATACCACTATACACCTATTAGAATGGCCACCATCTGTAACACTGACACCACCAAACAAATGCTGGAGAGAACGTGGAGCAAACAGGAACTATCATTCATTGTTGGTGGGAATGCAAAATCATACAGCCACTCTGGAAGACGTTTGGCAGTTTCTTACAAAACCAAACATTCTCTCACCACACAACACAGCAATCACATTCCTCGGTATTTACCCAAGGGAGTTGAAAACTATATCCACACAAAAATCTGCACACGGATGTTTATAGCACTTTATTTATAATTGCCAAAATCTGGAAGCAACCAAGATGTCCTTTAGCATGTGAATGAATAAACAAACTGTGGTACATCCAGACAATGGAATATTAGCACTAAAAAGAAATGAGCTACCAAGTCATGAAAAGTCATGAAGGAACACTAAATGCCTATTACTAAGTGACAGAAGCCAATCTGAAAAGGTTACATATTGTATAATTTCAACTATATAATATTCTGGAAAAGGCAAAACTATAAAGACAATAAAAAGATCAGTGGTTGCCAGGGGTTAAGATGGAGTGACGGGAGGGAAGGACGACCAGGCAGAGCACAGAGGATTTTCAGGACAGTGAAACTATTCTGTGTAATACTATTATGGTAGATGTATGTCATTATACATTTGTCCAAACCTATAGAATGCACAACACCAAGAGTGAATGAACTCTAATATAAACTACGGACTTGAGGTAATAATGATGTGTCAATACAGGTTCATCAATTGTAAGAAATGTACCACTCTGGTGGGGGATGTTGATAATGGGGGAGGCCATGCATGTGTAGGGATGGAGGTATATGGGAAATCTCATACTTTCCACTCAATTTTGCTGTAAACCTAAAACTGCTTTAAAAAATAAAGTCTAATAAAAAATATTTTTAAATCATAAAGTAAGCCAAAAGTTCTTCCCTTTTTTACATTACTGTTTAGTAACCATTTTGAACCCGTGACTAAAAATATGCATACTTTTCCTCAAAACTTTACATGTTCCTTTGTTCATTAATTAATTCATTCAAACTTCAACTAAGTGCTACTCTGTGCCAGATGTAGTAGCCTAGGGAAGGCTGTCTTTAGGACGATGTCTACTCAAATAATTGCAGAGGAACTAGATTACATCAACTCATAGCAAACGCATTATTCATGTATATTGAGGAATTAAGATTAAGATCAAATTAAGTGCTATTCAACCATATATATGAGGCAGATGATCTTTCTCCTTCCCTCTATTCAAAGACTAATGATATCAAATATAAATTAAGTACTTGACTGATTCAAGATGCATCTTGAGAAACTGGACACAAACTACCAGAGAGGGAGGTCACTGAATATGTACCACAGCATGAAAACCCTATCAAGAATTCTAAAAAGGAAGAATAAAAAAAAAAAAACACAAAAGAATGGTTGAAAATGGAAGCAGATTCTGAAATCATTAACTCTAGTGTTAAGAGAATGAAAACTGGAGAAGAATGAGTCATGCTGGAGGATTCTACCATCTTAAGAAAGAAGGGGGGAGTGTCTTAAAATTATTCTGAAAAGGATGGTCAAGAACAGAATTACGTACAAATCAGGCTCAACACACTTCCTTATACTATCTTCTCTCTTAACTTTCTGTTTTTACGCTATTGCCAAATTAAGAAGAAAACTGATAACTCAAGTTTCCAGAAACTGACAGTATACTTTAGTCATTACCACGTCATGAAAAAATGGGAAGAAAACATTTAAAAGAAATGGTGCCCTCTCTTAGAACCAGGTCCTCAATCTTCTTAGAAGTAAAAATAGAACAAAAGTGACAGATATCATGTAACATGCATCTTCACACCCAAAAGATTATTGTCCAATTCTGTAGTTAAAATTTTTGCAAAAAAATAGTACAGTCCTCCTTAGTGCCTAATTATATGTACATACTGGTATGCTTCAAGATAGAAGAACATTACCTTAGAGAGTCGTATTTTTTAAATGCTGCTGAAAAAGTGGGAAAAAGTAACATGCTGCTGCTCTCTACAGCAAGAATCACATGCAACCAAGCATTTAAAAAATTACCATAAAGTAAAACAAAGAACTACTGTCCTATGCAATACATGCTGAGTTTCACTATATCCCCAAATCCTAATATCACTGTATTTGGGGAGCTGAATGTCTATCATTGGAAGAAAATGGAGGAAAATCTGGGTTGGAGGGGAGTAGGACTTGCGGTAACTTGTTCGTGCTCAAAATCCCCCAAGTCAACTTGATTAGATCAACCTTAAATTATTGGCAGGTTAGGAGCCAGTTTCAGCAGAGGACAGAAATCCTTTAGGAGAACTTTTTATTCTGCTTGTACTGGTATTTGACAGAAACTTCAAATGCATTTAAGTAATGATTCCTTGCTTTTAAAAAAAAACACAAATGCAGAATGCTATTTCCCCAGTAATACAAAGTAGGAGGAACACGTATTTGGGAGTAGAATCGTTTGGATTGCTACTAAAGAGCAATGAAACCTCCCACTTTGCTGTAGTAAACATTAGGACAAACCCCCATCTAGAGGATGCGAAAATGTTACTGCATTTCTTCTCCAGAAACATATACTCAATCAGCAAGTATTCTTCTCAAAAGCACCAAATAACTGCTTCCAAGGAAGCTTGTTTTCTAAACTCTTCACCTTACATTACTTCTGAATTTTTCTCCTCTCCATTTTCCTAATTTTAACTTAATTGGGTGTGAATCCAAAAACATGTGTTTCCTATTTTCATTTGGCTACAGAAAAAATTCTTAATGTACATTAGGGAATGTACGGTGAATGCTGGAAGCAGAACGATAAAAGATAAAACAGTAATGGTCAAAGCAAAAACAAGAATACTGTTTATCTTCTTCTACTGTTGCCAAGAAGATGGTATAAATTTCCTCTCCTTGTGGAGAATTACCTAATTATAGAAAGAGCATACTCTCTGCTTATGATATCAAAAGTGGATATTTTAAAGAGTGCTACGAGCTGTCCTCTTAAAATGGGGCCAGAAAAGAGAAGCTTGGGTAACTGTAGCACGTGCGTGACGACAAGAAGCACCATCTCCATACACGTCAATCATACCCTTGCCATCACCTCTCCATTCTCTGATCTAGAGCAGTTAGCAAATTGTGGTCTCCAGATGAGCAGCATCAGCACCAGCTGGGAACTTATTAGAAATCCAAATGATCAGGCCCCACACTAAACCTACATAATGAGAAACTCTAGGGGTGGGACACAAGAATCTGTTTCAACAAGCATTCCACAGATTCTGATTTGATTAACCATGTCCCACAGGAACTTACTATCTGCCAATTCATTCTGGTTATTAATGCCACCAGAATTGTTACCAAACATTTTCATGTGTATATATTCTCCAACTAATTTGTAAGATCCTTGGGGCAAAAATTCTCTCTTCCCTTGTTCCCCCTGCTTTCTCTCACCCACCAGTATCTTACATAGAGCTAATAAGCAAAAGGAAACATAATGAGTGTTCAGAGTGACAGAGGCAGGGGAGGGGGCTTTGGGGAGAGTTCTCTCTTTTTGAATATGATACTCCATCCACCTGACATATCTATTTCCCTTAATTATGAGCTAGGAATAAAAGGCCCTAGTTCTCCAATTTACAGTCTAGAGAGGATTCATTCATTCTTGGGATGGAACTGCTCAGTTTCAGAATTTGGATAATCCAACTGAAAAACAAATTAAAGTTGCAAAAACTATTTCCCCCAAAGGCTTGGGGAACTTGAACAGAGAGGGGAGGAAGAAGAGGCTGCATTTCTTTTTCAGAAGCACACAGTAGGGGTCAGATACATGGTAACATTCATTAGTTACCCCTGTGGCAGGATGCGCCCTTCCAAACTCTTATAATGTGAAATGCTGTTTTTGTTTGCCTTCTCTCTCTTTGCTACATTCAAAAACATGAAAGGCAAATAAATATTTCCCCTCACACAGGTGCCCTCACTAACCCTGAGCAAAGTGGAACTAGTTACTCAGTTGCTAATGATTCAGGTTCTGAGCTTAATAAATGTTGGGAGCTTAGTGGTGGTTCCTGGGAAGGATCTAACCACAGGGGAATTCCTCCGCCTGGCACAATAAATAAACGAAATTTGTTCAGATGTGTTCTGTTAGCACTGCGGAGACAGTCCACATTATGAGGGAGACGATCACCTGTGCCTCCCCTGTACTGCACCTGGTATTTTTAAGAAGTGCCTGCACACTTAAGAGTGAGGCTTCTCCTAGGTTCTTCCAATTCTCCAATTACATCTGTAGGTTCTTCAGGCCAATCTGAAAAGGAGCCCTGTGTGGGACTGAATGTATGCCCCTCAAATTTATATGTTGAAACTTTAACCCCTCTAGTAATTGAAGATGTGGCTTTTGGGGGGTAATTAGGTTTAGATGAGGTCATGAGTGTGGGGCCCTCATAAAACACTGGAGCCTGCTCATGCACTCACCCCCCCCCCGCTCGCTCTCTCCACCATGTGAGGACAAAGTAAAAAAGTGGCTGTCCATAAGCCAGGAAGAGGGCTCTTACCAGGAACCAAATCTGCCATCACCTTAATCTTGGACTGCCTAGAACTGTGAGAAATAAATGTTTGTTGTTAAAGCCACCCAGTCTATTATATTTTGTTATAGCAGCCTGAGCAGACTAATATAGGCCCCCACTCTGAATTTCTCCTCTATGGCATCTCACTAGACCTCTGACCCCAAATCCTTAGTAAAAACAAGAAAACCTTTTGTTTGCATATGTCAATGCGTGTGTGAGCTGAATTAACTGCATGCAGTCCAACTCGGCCAGTGTAAGTGGTGACCTGTGGAGAGGAGATGGCAGGCGCTGGGTCTCCAGGCTCTAAAGCCAAAATGGTTTCTATGAGCCAGGCATAATCGGAAAGCACCAGAGAGTGGCCAGAGCTGAAGAGGATGTGTGCTCTGAGGCAAGAGGCATCTTAGCTGAAACGACTGCCACCCCCAGCTTGCCATGAACATGGTGCGGTTCGGAAGAACTCCACCATTTTTCTCCACTCTGGTGGGAATGGGAAAGGTCTTCTGCTGAAAGTTAAGCTATCCAAAAAGAATTTTTCAGTTGTGAATATTTCTTACCAACCTGAGTTTGAAGACAGATTTATACCTATGACACACATGGCTCATAATAAATAGTCCTTAGAGGAGTATTCAAGTTAAATCTCGGTCTCTGCAGTGAAACACCAGAACAAATATTAGACTTAAAAAAAAAAAACCCGCAAAGCTTGGTCCTTGGCCAGATTCTTGCAAACCTAGATGCTCTACAATGTGGCAATGTCCATTTCTCTGTGGCTAATTAGCAAAACGTTCCTTTTCCCCAATAGTTGGGGGTCCTCAGCCTATGACTGGTTGCCTAGGTGCAGAAGTCATTCTCAAAGGATATAAAAACAGCAAAGGCTTTTTGTTACATGCTAGGCTCAGGTTGTTGTGTACAAGACTCAAAAACAACATGAAGCCTTTTTTCATTCCCTCTGTGTCATTAAGGAAACGGAACATGCCCCTCTCCCAATATGGCACTTCAACCATTGTCGTTGTGCCCTCACTGAGCCTCTGCATTAAAAGGACTGCTGGTAACTCAGTGCAGAGTATATGAAAGTGCTGAGTTTCCAGGGGCATGTTGTTTGTTTGCTAGGAAATCAATGCCTCTAAATACAAAATGCAATGGTGCCAGCACACGGTAATAGCACAGTATCTGCAGTAACATACAGGAGTACTGTCAGAGAGGAGTCCTGGGCTCTGTGAGGAGCACAGAGACGAATTTATTCTAACATCTTGTTTGCCAATTTCCTCCTATAAATCATCTATGCTGATGAAGCTAGGCATGATGTACATATAAGAAAACGCTAAACTAATCAGGGTCTCATTCAACATCAATATCATTTTCCTGGTTCTCCCTGGACTCCAGGGCAGCACAGTTTGCCATCATCCCATGCGAACAAGTGTGGCAGGGAGAGTGCACACAAACACACACTCACACAAAACCAGAATAGTCTCCAAGTTCTTCCCTCAGAGGCCCACAAACCCTGGAATTACTGTCACAAGTCACTCAAATTTGAAGTATTAGAGGTAGGAATCTTCTACTTTCTACGTTTAACACTGAGCAATTAGTGTCATCATGAAGGATAAATTACTTTGCATCATTTGTATACAACTTGTACCCTGCCTACAAAAAGTAGATTTGATTCAAAGAATTGGTGGAAACAAGGTGCCACAGAGGCCATCAAGATCCCCATAAAGCTTATGTTCTCATACTTTTCCTAAGCTAGTAAGTGGAGCCCCTTCAAGACCAGGGCTTATAGCAAATGGGAAAGGTGGGAAAGGTGTGAAAAGTGTATCCCTGTCTGACTCTGAAAGGAAAATGTGTGAAAAGGTTAGAGTTTGTGTGTGTACTCACTGAATATTAGGGACCTTAGAGGCAATCCAGGACAAGGAAGAGGAAGGCAGGAGCTAACATGCTGAAGTATCACTCAGGCATTCTGGCTGTACAGCATGGTGGTTACAAATACACTGACCCTGGAGACACAAGAGTCCTGGGTTCAAATCCCAGCCTAAATGTGTTTCCTCACCTACAAAATAGAGTAATAAAATCTACCTCATAAGATTGTTGTGATGATTAAATGAGAAGACCTGGAAGTACTTAGCACACTGCCTGGCACTGCCTCAATAACTCTTGGCCATTCTTACTTCATTTCTAAAACTCCCTCTTAATCCCCCTGTAGGTGTGGGACAACCAACCCAAAAGAAAAGTAGCATTTTCATGTTGCTTCTTGAAAGATGTGTTAAAAGTCTTAACAGAGGGAATGAATTTACATTTAGAGACATATTTAAACAGGGGAATGCCAAGCAACATTTTATCATGGCCACAATGGAATCAAATGTAGAGCAGCCATAAATATCCAGAAAACCAATATTTGTAACATTTCAATATTGAAGAGAGCCTTGATATTTTGTATTTTCAACAACAGTAAAGCTCTGTAACGTTATTCCAGCCAAGTAATTCTACAAAAGACCAAATAAGTACCACTCCTTAAATATGTAAACTGTAAAAGGGGGAAACTAGATCAGTAAGTCCATTCCATATCAATAATCCTGTCTTTTAAGAATCTGAAGGCATGATTCTATACTAGAGGCTGCAACTTAGATGCTCTAGTTTGAATATTTATAATAGCCATAGTTTAAGATACATAATACTGCATAACAAATCCAAAGTGGCTTAAAACAAGAGCAATGTTTATTTTGTTCATAAATCTGCCATCTGGACAGAGCTCAACGGAGATAGTTTATTTCTGCTCCACTCGGCATCTGCTGGGCCAGCTCAAAGGCTGGGGGCTAAAATCATCTGAAAGCTCACTCGCTCACATGTCTGTCTGTCAACTAAACTGAAAACTCAAACAGCTGGGAGCTGGAACAGCTGGTGCTCCTCTGGCATTCCCTCTAACTGTACATAGTCTTTCCATGTGATCTCTCCAACATGGCAGATTCAGGGCACCTGGAGTCAGGGCTTGAAAGGCACAGGTCACAAGAAAGAAAGAGAACCAAGCGGAAACTCGATTGCCTTTCACGGCCTCGCCTTGGAATTCACTCATCATCAATTCCACCACATTCTATCGATCTTCCCAGGTTTAAAGATTGGGAACACAAACCCCCTACCTCTCACTGAAAGACCAGAAAACCACACTGTAAGAAGGGGATATAGGATAGGATATACATTGGTGAGACCATTTTTGGAAAATATAATCTGCCATAGTTAGCTTTCACACAATGAATTAGTCAGCATTCTTGGTTACAAACAACAGAAACCAACTTTGGCAGTCTTAAACGGGAAACAGGAGTTTATCTGAAGGATATTGAGAATTCTAAGACTCGAAGGAAAAGCTGGAAGCCTGGCCTGGAGATGACCCAGAATCACGGGAGGCTGGAGAGAGGCTGGGAAAAGGCGTATTAGCCACAGAAGAGTCTGGGTAACAGACCTTTCTCACTACCACTGCCGTGACTTGCCAGTGATGTTGCTGGACTCGCAACACCACCACTGCTAACAAGAATAAACTGTCTACACTTCTTTGAGTCGCCCTCAAGATTCAAAGTTCTGAGTGAACAATTCTGATTGGCTTAGCCTAAGTCACATTCCTGAGACCTAGTATCCAGGGTCAAGAAGAGGCAGGATCTAGCCCCTTCCGGAGGAGGAATCCTGCCTCCCACAAAAGCCCATACAACAAAGAATTTGACCCAAATAAGAACAGAGGTTCAGACGTTGGGTAGCCAAAATCCCGGCAAATGTCTGATACACACAGAAAACTAACAGTTCTCTACAACTTTGAAATGAAACGTCATACCATTTTTTGGCAGCAAAGAGTAAGAACAGAGCCTGGTTAGTAACCAGGTTTTAACCTGAAATAAAGGCCAAATCCTCAATCCATGATGCAATCCATGAGGATAAGAAAATTCCTCACAGTGAAGTATATTAACTAAGATCATAATTATACTGGAGCAAGGTTGAATTCTAACACTGTGGACATCCCACAAATAGAAATGTGCTTGTTCCCTTCAAGAGGATGGGCTTGCATTTACCCAGTGCAAGGGTAGGTAATATTCCAAAGTCCATCTATACATAGGTCAGCTATTCTCAATTTAAAACAAAATTTTCCAAACAATTATTAAATGGCCAGGTTGGCACACAAGCATCTAATTAGTTTAAAATTTTATGCAGCTGACAACAGCCAGTAATTTACAGAATATAAGCAGTATTTAGAACATGGCTTTTTATGGGGGAAGTATGCCCACATGATCATTAGAACCTTGAACACCATGGCCTTAGCCTTGGCAACAGAGACTCTCCTTTACTGGCTTTACTGGTAGCAGGAAAGCAGGTGCCCTGTTACCGTGGGAAGAAAATGCTTTCCATGCCAAGGCGACTGTTTGTATGGAAGGAAATTCTACATATTCATTTTTTTAAAAATCATCTTAGACACTACTACATATTAGGATAAAGGATCTATCTAAATCCTCCACAAACTTTTGAATGCAAATATTCAGACAAGTAACTGATTCTCCCAAAATCCTAAACACTATAGCTAATATCTTTTTATAAACTTCAAACGCGTAAAACTAGTATTTAGTGTTTTTATGTTACTTTAATAATAAATTAAAATATAGTCAAAATATTTACTATGTGCTATATCTCAGGCACTAATTCTAGTTTTGTTGTTGTTACTGCCATCAGTTGATTCCAACTCCTAGCAACTCTGTGTACAGCAGAGCAGAAGCCTGCCCGGTCTTTCTGCACCATCCTCTCACCTTCCAGTGCTATATCAGACAATGAGACACAATGCTGTGCTGCTATTCATAGGATTTTTATGGCCAATTTTTTCCAAAGCGGTGGCCAGGTCCTTCTTCCTAGTCTATCTTAGCCTGAAAGCTCCACAGAAACCTGTCCACCATGGGTGACCTTGCTGGTATTTGAATCCCAGTGACATAGCTTTCAGTATCACAGCAACATGCAGCTGCCACCGTATGACAACCGACAGACAAGTGGTGTGGTCCCAACTGGGAAACGAACCCGGGCCGCTTGCTGAGGGTGGTGAGAATGCCAGGTCTTAACCACTAGACTACCAGGGCAAAAATTTTAGTTTGCTCCTTGTCATATAGTTTGTCCTGTGTCATAAGTGAGCACAAAATAATAGAGAAAATGTAACCTCCATGAGGGCAGAGACCTGTCTGTCTTATTCACTGCTATAACCCCAGTTCCTAGTAGGGGGCATATGGCAAGTGCTCGACAGATCAGTTGTTGTTGAAGCTTTAAAGGGATGGAAGAAAGAGAGGATAAGAAAATAGCAAAAAGAGGAAAGCAAGTAATAATGGGTTATTTTAGAATAGTGTTTGGGCCAATGATATCTTCTGTAAGGACTGTTAATTCATTTCTTCTGGAAAGTTGGATGCTATAAATGACCCCCTACACCCTGTCCTCCAAATTTCAGATGCCTCACCTCTTTGCCCCCGCAAAATGACAGAAAATAGCCAACATACACTTAAACTGCTGAGTGATTGCCAGTTGTTAGCTTCAGTGCACACTAAAAGCCCGTATCTCCTTTCAACACTATAGGAGTGTCTCATTTTGGGCAAAGACTTATTTCTCTGTAAATTATGGTTCTGTGTAAGATGGAGAAAAGATCTGTGTTGCATATAACATAACTTTAGTGTTTAGGGACTGCTTGAAAAAATAAACAATAGATTAAAAGGAAGCTTTAATTAGAACACAAAAATGGACATTTTTTTGCTCAATAAAAATGTTCCAATTATGCTATCTGAATATACAACATGAACCCACAGTAAAAAGGGGCACTTTAATATGAATTTTTTTAGATGACACCTAAATGTAAAATACTCTTCAATATTTTACAAAATAAGAAAGAAAAGGAGGGGAAGGAGGAAAGGAGGGAGGGAAACAAGCATATAATTTAGCTACAGCGCCTGCTGAAATAAAATAAATCACTAAATCTTAAGATTGGAAATACTCTTGAGACATACCTAACCATCCCATGTCAGTTTAAAAGCTATCCAGGGACGATTCAAGATTCTACAACCTAATCAGACTAACAGGGTAGAATTATTGGTATACTTCATCTTGTTTAGATGGTTGAGGTACTTAGTTTAACAAATAGGTATTTCTAAATGGTTCCTTGTCTAATCTTAACCTCTTCATGCTTCAGTCTTAAAACTATGTCCTTTTATTTAAGAACAGCTTATCCCCAAAGTCTAAAATCAAACACTTCATGTGCATGAAGAACTTTATGATAATATATCACCCTTCTACTCTTGCTCCTCTGGAATAAATCAGATCTGTCCCTTCAACCTCTTTTTGTTTTGGTTTTTAGATCCACTGTTATATACTTCTTGATTCTTCCAAACCATCTTCTCTTTCCACTCCAATTCAAATCCTATTCTGAAAAGAATTTGAATAGTGCCAATTATACAAAAATAGTTTCAAGAAGTATAGCAGTACACTTGGAAACTGAAGTCTTGACATTTCTATATGTTTTAAAGCTGGGGTAAAAAGGAAATAAACATTTCTAACACATCCCAGAATAGATCCTTGATTTCAAGCCAATTACTCTGAAGTTACCTATTTAAATTTCCAGCTTTGGATTCAATCAAAGGGTCATATTTAACTTCTGAGAAATTACAAAGATGTGCTCAGTGGATGAGTAGTAAGGTCCCACTTGTCTACTGAGATTTAAAAATAACTACTCTTTGAAAAAAAAAAAAAAAAAAACTACTCTTTCGCACAGCTGCCTTCACTCTTTTTTTATTATTTCAGAATTTGCCAAAAGCTAAAACCACACTACATTTGTTTAAGTGAAATATTACAGAACACAAATTTAAATAATTCTCTATTAATTATTCTGTTTTCATAAATTGTGTATACAGACCTGTTTTATGTGGGAGGACCTCAATAAGTCTAATTATAAGCTTCAGACAATGAATTACAATTTTAAGGCTTTATTTTCAGTGGCTTTAAAGCCACCATTACCTGCCAAAACATAGAAATGACGAAGAACTGAGGCAGCTCATGATTAGCACGGAGACACGGCAATGTTTCGCTGGGTGTCCACCACCCTGTCTGTACTCTGGGTCTTAGGCCACTATGACATCATCAACTAATGATTCACTAGTGATTACTATGCCCTGCACCACAGCAAGTGGCATACTTATTATGCCAATAATTAATAAATTATTAATAATAATTAATTATTACAGTAGCAATGATTTTTTAAGTGTATAGTGAATTTAAAGTCCTTTTTGAACCATTTAGACACTTCTGGTGTCCTGACTCCCAAATAAACAATCTTGTAGTAACTCTTACATTCCTGGATTACTTTAGGAGGACAGTTGCTTCTCGGCCTTAGAGCAACCTTGACTCTTCTTTGGAGAGGAGAGCAGGACAATTTTCTTCAGTGGTGAAGGGGTAGTTATAGCCCTCCGCCCTGAGAGCCCTTACCTGGTGTTTTAGCTTTCCGCTTTGAGCTTTACAGGGTTTGTCATCCTCCTCCCCTGCTTTCTCCTATAGTTGGGGTCTGGAAAGGAAAGCGGCAGGTGCTGGCAGGAAATACTAACCCCGTCCTCAGGGCAAATTCTGAATTGTTGCTACCACATAGACAGAGATGAGGAGGGACCGAGTTACAGGGACAGCTGGACAAGTGCAACAGCCAGGGCAGCATGTGATTCTGGCAACAATGGACAAGCCAAGACTAAAGCATCCCATAGCAATACCTGAAGTCACTAGGGCTTCTGAGCTCTCTGCAACCACATTCTTTCTAGAATTTTCTTGAAAATTAAAAGGCAAGGGCAGGCCCTGTGGCTTAGCAGTTAAGTGCGCGTGCTCCGCTGCTGGCAGCCTGGGTTCGGATCCCGGGCGCGCACCAACGCACCGCTTCTCCGGCCATGCTGAGGCCGCGTCCCACATACAGCAACTAGAAGGATGTGCAGCTATGACATACAACTATCTACTGGGGCTTTGGGGGGAAAAAAGTAAATAAATAAAATTATTTAAAAAAAAAAACAATTATAAAAAAAAGAAAATTAGAACGCAAAACAGAAAAAATGTAACAACACACCTGATAAGGTTTATATCCTCAAGAGCTAGGAGCTTTTATAAATCACACCAAAGCTGAGCAAATAATAGGGAAATGGGCAAAGGATATGAACAGGAAATTCACAAAAGAAGAGGCCAAAAATTTTTATATCTAAATAGTTATGTTGTTACTATTATGATAATGATCATTTTAAAGCCTTAACCTCTACCTGAATGTTCATAAAAGTCCAGTTATTAATGTAGGCTGGAAAAAAAGAAAGAACCTTCTCTATCCCAGGCACTGTACTAGTAGATTTCACAAACATGAGCTCATGAAAAACTCACAACACCCTGGTGAGCTACATATCATTGTACAGAGGAGGAAATTGAGCTAGAGAAGCTGAGTGATTTAAGCAAATTCCCCTAGCAGGTATGATAAAGCCCAGATTCCAAGTTCAGACCTCTGATACAGCTTCTGATCACAGCACAATTCCAAAACTTATTTAGATAAAAGATCCTCCCTGAGAACGAGAGGAGGACCTTGGAGTTTTACATTCAAAGCAGTAACTTAAGGCCAGAGGCATCACGTTTCATGAATCTGAAATGTTTATACCTAGCTGCATAGGAGATTTCTTAAAGTTCTGTTTGCAATTTTCTCATTTTGGAAAAGAAGTTAAGTGTCAAATTAAATATGTTTAGATTCAAAGATAAACTGATTTAAAATATATTAACGGGGCCAGCCTGGTGGCGCAAGCGGTTAAGTGCACATGCTCCGCTGCGGTGGCCCAGGATTCGCCAGTTCGGATCCCGGGCACGCACCGACACACCACTTGTTAAGCCATGCTGTGGTGGCATCCCATATAAAGTAGAGGAAGATGGGCACGGATGTTAGCCCAGGGCCAATCTTCCTCAGCAAAAAAGAGGAGGATTGGCATTGGATGTTAGCTCAGGGCTGGTCCTCCTCACAAAAAAAAATTAAAAAATAAAATAAAATATAGATTAACTTCGTACTATTAGTGAAACCATGACTTGAAAAAAAATTAATTCTTAAGTGTCACAAAACTCTGTCCACTTCAGTAAAATAAAGCAGTTCCATCAAGAATAACTAGATGCCTATTCCTCAGATTGGGTTTTAGGTGGAAATAAGCCAATGAAAAACAAATCCACATTTTTATTGAAACATATCCAAGGAAGAAGGACCAGTGACAAGTAGGCCCTGCTCTGGTGGCTGAGGGAAGGAGTGCTAAAGAAATGGTCTGAGACATGCTCGGATTGCTGGAGTTGATGGGATGGCCATGTTGTACAGGTGAGGCCCTGCTTCCTGACCCTAATCCTCCAGCTCCCCGGACACTGAAGTCTTGGCAGGGTGACCTGAAGGCAAGCCACACTCCAGGAAGTCACCAATATTGCATCTGCCACCAGCTACCTATATCCCCAGGTGAAAACGGCAGGACCTTCAGTCCCTGAGACCAGGGTTGGGAGAGCAGAGGGGACAGGCAATAGGCGTCACTTGTATATTTATCCCCTGTACAAAGAAAAATAGCTCTCTTACCCTTTTTAAACATATCAGGTATTAAGAGTGCTCAGTTTCACACATGTGGCTGGGTTAGAGAGGATTAAAACAGAATGCCTCCAGTTCCTTGGTCTTAGAAGCCGTTCTACAGTATCAGCCTAAGGCTTATATAATACTTCTCAACTTTCATCAAAGAGTGTTATTTCTTCATAGCCTTTTTGCAGACCAGCCTGCTCTTTTAAAAACCAACTTTATTTTTTTCTTGACAACCAAAATGTAATCCAGCAGGAAGTCAAGTAGTTTAGCTTATTTAGCCTGAGTTCTAATAGTTTTTGAAATTATGTTAAATATGTTAGTGTCACAGACATTCTGTCTTGTAACTCAGCCTCCAAAAAGTTCCCAATTAAAAGAAGTAAACCAAAATGACTCTTTTCAGCACAGCTGTTTACCCTTTAGAATGACAGCATGCCACCAACTGCACTGTGTCAGCTGCTTTCACCAGCCATTCATCAAAACATTATCACTATTTTTTAACCATAATAACAAAGAAGAAAATGAATCCTATTTTCAAGTACTTCATCAACTAAGATGAGGTTTACAACTGTCCGTTTGCAATACTGACCAAAAAATATTCTATTTAGGACAAAAGTTTCTTCTAGATTTAAACATCTATAGAAAATGGAGGGAGTGGAAGAAGACTAGGAGACGGGAGGTGTCAAGGAAAGTTCCCTAGAACTAGCATGATTTCATTACGTGGTAACAGTACAAGGCGTATGCTGGAGGAAGGAGACAAGAAGGGGAGGCAGAGCCTGTTAACACTTAGATGTATGTCCTTAGGACAGAAATGCAAACAACAAGCCCATTTGCCCAACTACAAGAAATAGACTATGGAACTGATTTTAGGCCAAAATAGTAAATAGGAATCTGATTTTAAGATTTCTGCTGGATCAATTAAGGCTACAGGTACTTTTAAGAGTTCAGGAAAATTCAGAAAGTCAGGTAATTTCCAGTAACTACATATTTGCTGATCATCTTTTCTCTCAGTTCTTTTAAAAGTTGTAAGATAAACGGATTCCAGGAGTATAAAAAGGCAATGAAAAAACGCTTTTGTATGAGTCCAAAAATTAGTCGGAGGGATTATGAATTAGAAAAAGAAAGGTAATCAGATGTCATCAAAAATACCTCATGAACAAAGATAAGTCCCCTAAACCATAAGGGAGATGAGTGCTTTCTTTTGGGACAGATGGTTTACCATGATCACATCTTTGTACAGCATCATGGATGTCACCTTCAATATTTAAAAGAGATCTATTAAAGTAGTTTTAAGCTGGAAATCTTAAAATTCAAAGACATTCAATGCTTATATTATGTGGTGATATATATCATTATTTCAGTATTATTAATCTCATCATGAGCACATCATCATCTAAAATAGTAACAATCAAGTATAACTGTTCAGTATTTCTAAAGGAAATGTTAAGTCATAAAGTGAGCATGCAACATGGATCTTTCCAACAAAGCGAAATGAAATTGTAAAGGTTTCTCATGTTTTCATGGACTAAGGCCTCACTAGCTTGAGCTTATGGTAAAATCTAGCAAACAGCTCCAGTGGCCTCTATAATTTATAAAACTAATAAAGTTTTATACTACATTATATACATTAATACTAAAAGCCCAAAGTGGGTGTCTGCATGACCATTCTGCATAGAACTAAATACAAGGCAGATATTTTCTAAGTAGAAGGCTTTACTTTCTCGATATTCAGAAGAGCTTTAGCCAAGTACCTTTCTGGTCACGGAGAGGAGAAAATAACCTGACTATGTCTAACAGGGGGAAAAAAAAGCCACAGCAGCTGTAACAGTTAAGGATAACCTAAGATTCCTCACTGAATAAGATCAATTGTCAACTTGGTATTTGGTCTCTGACAGAAATATCAAAACACATTTTAAGAAAAAATACATTTGCTCTCCATTACAACTGATGCTAAGGGATACATATTTAACATTATCTATTTCTTTAATAATCCACTATGAATCCGCCATCCACTACTTAAAGGGTATCAATTAAATAAGTCTATATCACTCACTGAAATAAAAAATTTCCTACTTGTATCTGAAAATGATAGAAGATTCATTTTCTTCATAACTAAATTCAGAAAAAAGTCGAACAATTTTGAACTAATCTAAGGGGAGCTAACTACTACAACAGCAGAAGATATTTATCTTAAAGTGGTTTCCTATTAGGCAATCTTACAGCTTATGCCATAATAAACTGCAATCCCTATGACCTTCCATCTATGCTAAAATTACTTTTTCAAAGATTTAAAATGTCTCTAGAATTTGATGAACAAGTTCATATTTACCCTATTCACATACTTCATGATTTCGTAAACCTGGATCATGTCTCCTCTGAGATTTCGTCTTTCTAGCAAGTCAGTCTTCCTGGTTAGTCATTATACTGAAGCCACTTGAGAGCCTCAATTATTGACTTTTCCAGAACACCTCAGCTCTCTGATATTTGGCATCAGAACTGGATACATTAGAAACAAATTATGGCTAAGACAAAGATACTAGAATTTTTTTAATTTGTTCTGTTTTTCAAAAAACTTCCTTTTTTGGCTAGCTTTTACTGACCTGTATAAACTGCTACAGGGGGTTGTCTTCATCTGCAGACAACATTTGGTAGATTAAAGTCTACATTTTTATGAATGTGATTGGATTTTTTAGTTTATGTATTTTTTTAAACTTGCAACTCTGAATTCATTGCCAATTTTTCTCCCCACTCCTAAGATATAAACTTCCTAGACAATCCTCGTTAATACTTTATCCAGAAATTTCCGCAACCTTCTACCCTTTATTTTCTGTTGAGAATAAACAGGAGAATAAAGTCTTCCCCGATGAAGACTGAGACTTAGGCCTTGCCCTGGGGACAGGAAGGATCTCTCGCAGAAATGGCACCATGTCAGCGCTGGTGGTCATCCATGAGGACAAGATTCATATCTTATTCATCCGTTTATGCCCAGCACCTGGCAAATAGTAGCTGCTCAAAAAAATATTTGCTAAAAGAATTGATCAAGATTTGAAACTATGACTAAAAAGAGATAAATGGATTACTCTGGGATTCTAATTTTCATTTAAATATCCTTTCACACCTTCTTTCTGGGGCAGTAGCAGATGCTGGTCAAGAAAGACAAGGGAGAACTGAGGTTCTAAGATCTCCTTGGGACATGATTTTTTAAGAGTCAGTAGGACCCCTACAGTTCAATCTAGGTGGTAGCAAATCTAACAAAATTCTGATTGAGGGAGGTACAGATTCTGAGATGGTTCTGTCACAAGACTTTCAGGCACTGCTGAAACCATCTTCTTTACCTACATAGGATTCCTTCATTTTCCTACATCTATCCAGCTGGTTTTTCCAATTCCAATATTTCAATTAGATTAGTTAACTTTCTCACAGAATGAACATTCTCACCCTGAGTTCTCCATAGGTGGCTTTCAGAGGGCTATGAAATCTCTAGAACTGTACCCTTGACACCTGGAAGAGAGGAATGTTCAAGGAGAAGAGTGGGATATGAGGGTTTCAGGCAGAAAGAACAGCTTACTTGAAGAATTAAGCTTATTTGTGTGACCAAGGAGCCAACTATTGATTACAAATTGTTAAGGTTCAAACTGCAGCAACATACTTGATAGTCATCCGGTCTATAAGGTGCCCCTCTCACAGCTGAATAACTTCAGAGTCATACTTTCACAAGTACTAGACACTTTTCACAACAGCACATGATTTAAATCAGGGTTCGGACCAGGGGTTGGAGCTTTAATGAGAAATGTCAACCTGTTCTACCGTGAGTGATAAGAGCAAAGCTTTCTCAAGATAGCAATAATGAGAGATGAAGTTAAATTTCTGTAGGATGAAATAATTTAATCACAAAAGGCATTTAGTGGGGGAAGGGGAATATACACATGCCAAGCAGAAGAGTAAACTTAGCTGACCAGTAGGCAGCACTGGGTATCCCAGGAGCTGAGAAAGGAGGATAGAAAACTAAGGTAGGACCAGATAACTGAGAGCCTCTGGTTTGCTACAGATTGTTTTGAATGTGGTCTCCAAATCTTAATTTTTAAAATTCTAGACTTTAGTTTAAAACAGCTATTTTAATCTGTGGTATTTTACTTGAAGTAAAAAAAATTATAACTTATACTTGTCATAAATTGACAAAAATACCTGATATGTGAAAATGTATTAGTGGAAATGTCTGGTAAAATAAAAGCCACACAGGTATTGTGCCTGAGAAAGGCTAGGAAACGAACACACTGAGTGGCTGTCAAAATTAGTGGTACATCCTCCTCCCACTGTGTAATAATTTGTATGATTTGTGTTTTTAAAGAAAATGACAGTCTTTTCTTCATTTTTCTCCTCAGCAGACCTATAATTTATACTAAATTAGAAGGAAAATTAAAGCAAGAGTTATTCTTTACACTAGTGTTTTTTTAAAAGCTGATCATCTTTTAGTCTGCTGCCACTTCTCTCAAACTTTTTTTTTCTTACTATTTTGCTGAATTTGGCCTCTTCATTTTTATCCACAGTTTCCCCTCAAAACTAAGACTCATTTGGGAATTTGGCAGTATTATGGTTTCAGAACTGTGTGTGCGCGTGCGTGTGTGTTTGCGCGCGCGCACGTGTGCGCACCCAGGATCAGGGATGGAGACTAAAACTTTCTGTGCATCTTCTGTGTTACACTGTCCCCTCACCAGGACCTGAGCCAAACAGATTGGTCAATATTTCAAATATGAATAGTAACCCTCTGCTATGAATGACTCCTTTATCTCATTCTAAACCAAACCCACCTGTCCTGTTTCACATCTCCTCAGTGCCTCGCTTGAATCCTAATAGTCATTTGTGCTACACTGATAGTTGGTTTCCTTCCAGAAAACATAATTGCATTTTGCTAGCCTTTCACTGCCTGAATCAAAAGGATTGACTAATGTAAACATTCCAGGGGTTTCCAGGCAGCCCTGTGAAGGAAGCCATTTTCAATGCAGGGTGAAGAAGCTTTTATCAAATCCCCTTATTAGGCCAGCCTTGCTCTTTCATGTTTTGGAATAGAATAGTATTTTCTTTGACAAAATACCAGAAGTAATTTGAGAAGCAAGTGAAATATTAATAGTAGTAGCTACTATGCTTCATCATCTTTGTTAGTTTTGTCATCATCAGTGCGGTAGACAGAGCAGTGGTCCCCCAAAGATGTCCACGACCTAATGCCTGACACCTATAAATATGTTACCTTACATGGCAGATGGGACTTTACAGACTGATGATGCTAAGGATATTGAGATGGGGAGATTATTCTGGATTATCTGAGTGAGCCCAATGTAATCACAAGGTTCCTTATAAGGAGGAGGCAGGACTGTCAGAGTTAGAGGAAATGTGACAACGAAGAAGTTGGAGTGATGCCATTGCTGGAAGGGGGCCAAAAGCCAAGGAATGGGGGCAGTCTCTAGAAGCTGGAAAAGGCAAGGAGCAAATTCTCCCCTAGAGCCTCCAAAAGGAACGTAGCCTTGCTCACACCTGGATTAGCCCCATAAGACCCATTTTCAGAAGTCTGACCTCCAGAACTAGAAAAGTAAACTTGTGTTGTTTGAAGACACTACATTTTTGATCATTTGTTACAGCAGCAGCAGGAAACTAATATAATCATCAATATATGATTATAGTGAGATAGTTGTTATTTTCCCTATGAGATAGTTGTTATTTTCCCCCCTCTACAGATTAGGAAACTGAAGCTCAAAGGTGTATGAGCCAGGAATCAGATGAATGCAAGACTGTTTGCCATCAAAACTCACATTCTAGACAATAATTACACTATAATGCCTGTAAGATCAATTGGCATGAGAAAAAGAATGATTTAGTGTTTCTTTATTATCAGCCACTAAGCACTTGATAACACAGCTTTTCCCTGTCACCAACCCTATCTAAATGGTCCAACATCTTGGCTTTTTCATGTCAAAACTCTCAGTATCTTCAGATTTGTAACCAGCCAATAGTAGGAAATTACACTATATTCTGCCTAGAACATAGTTGGCCCTCATTATAATCCTTACTCTATCATTAAAGCTTCCATTGTAATCTCTGGGTTGACGTCACAAGGAGGGTGTATGATGGAGAAGAAAGAACACTGGCCTTGGAGTCAGCAAATAAAATAATTCTATTCCTAGCTGTGCTACTGACAATGTACTTACTATGTGACCTCCTTTATTTTTTTTTAATTTTTTTTTTGCTGAGGAAGATTTGTCCTGAGCTAATGTCTGTTGCCAATCTTCCTCTTTTTGCTTGAGGAGGATTTGCCCTGAGCTAACATCTGTGCCAATCTTCCCCTTTTTGCTTGAGGAGGATTCGCCCTGAGCTAACATCTGTGCCAATCTTCCTCTTTTTGCCTGAGGAAGATTCGCCCTGAGCTAACATCTGTGCCAGTCTTCCTCTTTTTGCTTGAGGAGTATTCGCCCTGAGCTAACATCTGTGCCAATCTTCCTCTGTTTTGTATGTGAGCCGCCACAGCACGGCCGCTGACGAGTTGTGTAGGTCCGTGCTTGGGAACTGAACCCGGGCCAGCAAAGCAGGGCATGCCAAACTTAATCACTAGGCCACGAGGCTGTCCCCATGACCTTCCACTTTGATTCAATCTCTTATCTGAAAAAAAATCATAGCCAAACAATGTCTTAAGGAGCTGCTATTGACTTAATATTTGTGTCCCCAAAATTCATATGTTGAAGCCCAATTCCCAATGTGATGGTATCTGGAGGTAGGGCCTTGGGAGATAATTAGGTCACAAGGGTGGAGCCATTATGAATGGGAGTACAGCCCTCAAAAGAGTCATGAGAGTGCTTGCTTCCTCTCTCGCTCTCTTTCTGCCATGTGAGGATACTGCAAGGTGGCAGCTGTCTGCAAACCAGGAAGAGGGCCATCACCAAACATCGAATCTACCAGCACCTTGACCTTGGACTTCCAGCCTCCAGAACTGTGAGAAATAAATGTTTGCTGCTTAAAGCCACCCAGTCTGTGGTATTCTGTTACAGCAGCCCAAACTGACTAAGACAGGACCTTTTGAGATATAAAGTTCAATGACTATAACTTCGAAATCTATACGGGGACTCCACTTCCTCCACTAAGTACCATTCCTAAACCTGCACCTTCCTATGCAATGATTCCACTTGGGTGCCTTATCACCTCATCATGGGCCCCTTATCAATCTGCCTCCTTCTGTTAACAATACCACCATTGTCCCATCTCTCAGACAGATTTTTACTCAATCCTGTCTTTCATACTCTATATTCTATCAGTCACCACATCCAGCTGCCTTCTTCATGTAATTAGGATATATTATTTTTAGAAAGAAAAATGTGGCAACAGGATGTTGCATAAGGAATAGGCTGGGATCCACAAGGTGAGTTAGGAGTTTGTCCTGGCTGTGGAAATGAAGAAAAAGGAACAAAGTCTAAGAAATGATCTGGAGGAAGGTACCTGGGAGTAGTAACTAACACTTGCTCCTCTAAACAAGTTCAAACTCCTCAGGATGGATTTCAAAATCTGAAACTTCGTATCTGATCTTGTGTCCCAATATTTCCCAATCTGTTGCTTCTATGACAAATTCATCAATGAAACTCACTGAATAGCTAGGCTCATTCATGCCTTACTGATTTCAGCCATTATCAGGTTTTATATGTAAACTACTTTCACACACACCATCCTCACAACAACCCAAACATTTCAAAGATGAAGGAAGTTTATGTGATTAATCAAGGTTACAGCTAAGTAAGGGTGGAGCCAGGACTCTCACCAGGGACTCCGTGTCCATGTTCTTCCCACTCCACTTCACCACCTCACAAACCCTCTCACAAACACCTTATAGTTTTATCAGGCATCCCTCGGTGTTTTCTTTTTCTCCATTCTCATGCAGTAATCTTAAAAAGTCATCATCACAAAATGCACATATTAACCCAGGGGTGGGGTGGCTCAGAAAGGTATCATTTGTGTATGCTCAGAAAGGGATAATTTATGCTTATCATTTCTTTTTTTTTTTTTTTAAAGATTTTATTTATTTTATTTTCCCCCCAAAGCCCCAGTAGATAGCTGTATGTCATAGCTGCACATCCTTCTAGTTGCTGTATGTGGGACTCGGCCCCAGCATGGCCGGAGAAGCGGTGCGTCGGCGCGCACCTGGGATCCGAACCCGGGCCGCCAGCAGCGGAGCGCACGCACTCAACCACTAAGCCACTGGGCCGGCCCAATGCTTATCATTTCTAACACCAAGTGGAATTGTGCTTGTCATTTTCTTTTGTTTTATTTTATAGGCCCTAATAGGGGCAAATACAACTAGACGAAGGGGAGGTAAAAGTCGCAGAAGGTGAAGTATGCTATAAAATAAATATAAACGAAATAAAAATGTAGAACAACTGCTCTTGACCCTTCCACTGGTATTTCTCAGATGTAGAAATTACTCCTCCTGAGAAGACCCAGTTATTATTTGTCTAACCTCATTCAATCACAGTAACCTAACTTGCACGTGACACAGGAATGAAGAGAATCACAGACTGTGGAAAACAGAAAGGCCTTGGAGGTTAACTAACCCAGCTGAATTAGCCTGGACCCTGCATTTGCATGTGCTAGAACAAAGGACAACTCAAACCAGCTTAAGAAAAACAATAGCAAAAAAGCCTTTATTGGTCAAATATGTGAAAAGGCAATACTACATGTAGATATCTACTGGATCTCCTTTCTTCTGTATAGGCTCCATCTCCAGCTCTCCCCATGTGGAGGTCCCCTACAAATCCAGCTTTCCATGAACCTTACTGGAAAGTAAGCCTCTTCTCAGTAGTTCCAGACAAAGCCCAGAAGCTGACTTCTGATTCATACAGTTGCCTGCCGGCCCTAACTCACCACAGTGGCCAGGGAGGTAGCAATTAATTTACCTGGGCTGGGTCACATGCACACATCTCTGGATAAAAAGGCCTGGACTGGGCTGGACCAACCTGAACAATGAAGACCAGATACGGGAAAGCAGCAACTCCCCAAGAATGGCGAGGAATGGAAGCTGAGCAGACAACGTGAACGTCTGTGACACCAACCCCTTACTGCAGATGGCAACCTGAAACGCCCAGGCTCAGAGGGCGAGGGCTGTCTCCCAAGCTCCAGTAATTCATTCAGAATTTAAACAGAAATTTAGTACTACCTACATAGACAATCCTGGATTTTATTTACCTGTGCTTCATTGTTTAGTAAACTCTCTCTTAAGCCTTACATTTTTATTCAAAATATAACTAATATGAAATAGAGAAATTTCCCCCCTTTTTAAGGGTAATATATTCCCTTTCATTACGAAAAAAATCTAACAATAAGACGATTAAGACTCTACTGTGATTCATTCATTACACTTGAAGCTGCTTTGAAAATTATTTGTCCTAAAATGAAGGCACTGCTTTACTTACTGCATATAGATGTACATATGTATTACACCTGATTCCTTATTGTATAAATAGCTCACATTATATAAAATGGGTAATTTTCCTTTCAGGACAGTAGGCTCTGCCATTTTTCATATCAACTGCAACACACTAAATGCATCACTAATAATGAGACACATGATTTTTCTCTCTGTTCAAATTTAAAGGCAAAGCTGGGATATCAGAGAGGCCTACCAAAAGAATCAGGAAAGGAGCAGTCACGGGAAAAGGCTTCTCACCTAAAACGGGGAATTCTGGGAGCAGAAAAGAGTATGCAAGCAATATATACACGTGTGTACCTGAAAAAGAGGCTGGAGGACAAGGAGAAAAGATCCACGGAAGAAAATTATCAGTTGGGAAATGTGGGTAGAGTGTAAGCCACAAGGAGGACTTTGTCTTACTACTATAATAACATTTATTATTTTAGGCTCTAATTATTTGTTTATATGCCTGGCTCTCTCACAAGCCTGTAACCTCTTTAAGGGCAGCAATCATGCCTTGCATTTCTGTATTCACAGGACTGGTACAGAATAGAACTCAATATGAAAGAATGAATGAACAGTAGAATATAAACTAATGGAGTCTACACTTCTAAAAAAGGACTGTTATACATATGAAGTTTAGAAAACGATAAAGTCCCACTTGCAAGACGAGATGGCTGGTTTTTGCATTATATTTTTAAGGCAGCCATCTTAATTACACCACTTAGTCACAGAGCCCAACCTTGACAACCCAACCAGAAGCACAACCAAAATAATTTTAGTTGTATGTCAAAGCAGGAGTTCTGGGGTTTTTAATTCTAAACCTGCGGTTTTTATGAATAACGGTTTAAGTCCTAAGGACTGTTGGAGCTAAAGATGAAATGTGTTGAATTTTATGAAAAGTACATTTCAGAGTTGTGGTAGTATAATTTTAAGGGCCCACACTGTCAGAATTCTAAAGAATATAATTAGAAAGAAGCAATCATGACCTTTTGGAAGCAAAATTTCTATATTTGGTCTGGAAACGAAAGGCATTTTTTAAAGAGAAGTGTAATATCAAGAATATTAACCTGTTTCTTTTTTTTTTTTAAGTGGTAGAAACTTTTAAAATTCAAAATCCAGGGTTGTTTGTTTGTTGCTTTTGGCCAAGTAAAGGATAGGAAATTTAGAATTAAACATCAAAATACACTTTAGGAAAGGAGTTTCCGAAATTTGTTTAAAATTATAGAAGGGAGAATACTACTGAACAATCAACTACGAAACAATCAACTACGAAAACAATCTAAGTAAATCCACTGCCATCTAAGATGAAATAAATAGGGAGAAAGATTAAATGAGAGGGAGAGGATCAGAAAAGGAAGAAAATCCAAATCTCTAAGCCTGCTATTCAAGGCCTTCCATGATTAGAACTCAGTGAATGGTTCCACCCTTATCTTTCACTGTTGCCCCCATACTGTGCCCTCTGCGGCACCCGATACCTATATCTACAACACCTAAAAACACCTCACCCAGCACCTTTACCCTACACAGAAGGACTGAGAAAACTCCACCAGCCTAGAGTCTAAGGACAGACCCCAGAGATATACCAGCTGGCTCTGGCTCCTTCTAAACGAGTTCCCTGAACTTCAGGTAAACATGAGCAACAAGCACAACTCTTCCCCAGGCCCCAGCCTTCATTTTTAAACTAACTGAACCTCTTAACGGGGTCAAGACATCTATCTGGTTTACACATAGAAGACATTTCTGAGGTCTCTCTAAATAACTTGGCACTGCCTGCCTACATGCCAAGACCACCTGAAAATGCAGTAAACCTTCTGAGGTGGGTACACACTAACTTGACACTGCTATCAGCGACTGACGTATGTGGATTCGTAATTATAACATAAATACCTGTTTGTGTAGGGAAAGTCCAGGTATAGGCACAGAAAGGTTAATTAAAGTTTGACACTACATGCTTTCTTATTTCTGAATACTATGAAAAGGAGAAACATTTTGTTGGCACCTGTCAAAATGAATTAAATTGTAAACAAATCCAGTGCAAACTATCTTTAATTTCACAAATACTTTGTATCAAAATACTCTTGCTAACTTGGTCATAATGTATGCACTCTATGGATTATTTCACTGACAAAATTTCAACCCCAAATAAATTATTTTAGCATAACCCAAATGTATGTCTTCCCTTATCACTCCATAATTTCCAGGTGTATAAATAATGGTAAAAATGATTTTTAATATTTTAATGTTTTTATACTTTTATAGTTGACCAAGGTCAAATATAAATGATACTAAGATTATCTTCTCTTTCAGATTTTCTATCTTTTGTTTCATTGATGTGATCTATAGCACGGATAATTAAATCTAGGCTGATTATTGGGAAAGGCAAAAGTTTCTATTTTTATTTCTATCTAGATCTACTCAGAATTTTAGAAAGATTATGATGATATATTCTTAATTTACGTAGAACAGGTAGATGGAACATTCTAAATCTTATAGACCAATAAGAAAGGACAAAGTATTTGTAGTGGGCTGAATCATGGTCCCCAAAAAGATAGGTCCATGTTCTAATCCCCGGAACCTGTGAATATTACTTTATAAAGCAACAGATGTGATTAACTAAGGATCTTGAGAAAAGGCGTTTACCTTGGATTATCAAGGTGAGCCCTAAATGCAATCAGAGTGAATTTTCAGAGGAGGAGGCAATGTGACCACAGAGGCAGAGACTGGAATGATGAGTCACAAGCCATGGAATGCCAGGAGTCACCAGAAGCTGGAAGAGGCAAGGGACGGATGCTCCCCAAGAGCCTTCGCAAAGAGCACAGCCTTGCCAACACCTTGATTTCAGAAATCTTGCCTCAGAACTGTGAGAGAAGAAATTTCTGTTGTTTTAAGCCACCAAATTTATGGTAATTTGTAACAACAGCCACAGGAAACTAATACAGTACGCAAACGGATATCTGTTTTCAGTTAACTGGGGAAATGACACTGCTTTTGGTGAACTCCAAAGAATATAAAATATAGACACGATTGCATTATAGACATAAATTCTATAATAAACCACCTGACGTACCTTTAGAGATGACCAACTGTCCACAGAATACAACTGGAAAAGTACAATATTAAAAGCATAGTTGCTGACTGACACTCAAAAGTTGAGACCCTTCCAACCAGTTTGTTTCAAGGGGATGAGCTGGAGTTTGCAGCATTAACGGTCTGACTTTTTGCATTTGGGTCATATGCTTCTTTGGATGAATGAGGTCAAGATAAAATTACCAATCTACTATGTCCTGAATCAACAGATTATTCAAATGTAAGGATTTTATTTGAGGGGAAAAACAATAAGACAAGAGTGGGGGGGAAGCTCTCTCAGTGGTATCCCTTTTCATTGAACTGTCTCTGCCAGGAATTAACATGCCTCATTAGAATAGAGTACTGCTTTTAAAGAGTAAATACTTTCCTCAGTTGTTCTGGGAGGAGGGGACGACACAAACATGCATTTTTTTCTTTTGTAAGACAGAAGACTGCACAAGAAAAACCCGGTTGTCCCAGGTGCCTTTATTGTCCTGGATGCTCAGCTGCCTCAGCTTTTCCAGCTTCTGATTTTCCATAAATCTTACTTCTCAAAATGGTTTCTTATCAACAGTTTCCTTCTGAGGAGGGATAATAGCCAGCATCTTCCTTTATGAAACACTTGTCATGAACATTACACTCACAGAGTTTAATACATCCTAACTAATCTTCATTTGCCCTGAAGATTAAAGCTGAATTTCACTTGATGGTTCAGAAAACGATTATCTATAAAACAGACCATAGGACCTTTTCTTCATCAGAAAGTTCTACTTATCTATCCCTTAGGGGGAAAACATCGACATGACATCAAAAACAACACTGAACTCATTTTCTGCAAAGAGCAAAACCAGGACCTACACTTGAAAGAGAACGGAAGGTCTTGGCTCTGAGAATACATGCTCCAGCAAGGCTTGTTGTAAGGAATAACAGCAGAATGTGTCTTGGGGGCCTTCCCACCTTCCTCCTCCTTCCCCTTTCCTGGCTTGCCTCTTTCCATTCCCGGAGTATCTGATCTTTCTCTCTAGCTAACTAATGTTCCTACTAAGCAGTTTGCCCAAGGCCACCTCTTTATAAAAAGTCCTGATCTCGGGCCGGCCCCGTGGCTTAGCGGTTGAGTGCGGGCGCTCCACTGCTGGCGGCCCGGGTTCGCATCCCGGGCGCGCACCGACGCACCGCTTCTCCGGCCATGCTGGGGCTGCGTCCCACATGCAGCAACTGGAGGGATGTGCGGCTATGGCATGCAGCTATCTGCTGGGGCTTTGGGGGAAAATTAAATAAATTAAAAAAAAAAAATTAAAAAAAAAAAGTCCTGATGTCTAAAATTTACCTTTTTTTCTTCTTCATGTTAGATGTTCAACTAATGCTTTGAATATTTTAAAAAGCTATTTTGCTCAAAGATCAAGTGTTTAGGGGCAGGCCCGGTGGCACAGTGGTTAACTGCACGCACTCCACTTCGGCGGCCCGGGGTTCGCTGGTTCAGATCCTGGGCGCACACCAATGCACCGCTTGTCAAGCCATGCTGTGGCGGCGTCGCATATAAAGTAGAAGAAGATGGGCACAGATGTTAGCCCAGGGCCAATCTTCCTCAGCAAAAAAGAGGAGGATTGGCATCGGATGTTAGCTCAGGGCTGATCTTCTTCACAATAAAAAAACAAAAAAAAAAAGGAAATAATAGTGACCTGAACCGCAGGAGGATGTCAAGGAACAGCAATAAAAACCATTCCAAAATATTAAAAAAAAGAAAACAAGTGTTTACTTCTTCCAGGAAGATCTAACTTCCTAAAAGGAATAATTTACTTCAACTTGGAAAGCATTGTACTGGAGCAAATTACTCCTGTCAAGCAGCCATGGAATCTACTGGCACAGGTAATTTATTTCTAAGAAAAAACAGGCATTTGAATTGCCTATTTTAACATGGTTTGGCCTCAAGTTGGGACATAGCCCTCAGCTTTTCAAAGAAAAGAATAGAGGGGCCAAGCCTGTGGCGGAGTGGTTAAGTTCAGCGCACTCCACTTCGGCGGCCCAGGTTCACAGGTTCGGATCCCAGGCACGGACATACCCCACTCATCAGCCATGCTGTGATGGCGACCCACATACAAAATAGAGGAAGACTGGCACAGATGTTAGCTCAGGGCAAATCTTCCTCAGAAAAAAAAATAAAACCAACAAACAAAAAAAAAAACAAGAAAAGAATAAAGTCACTGCTTTGATGCCTTTTTTTAACCCTAGACAATAGACAATCAAAAATACATCTACTCAGGTAAATACGGATTAACTTGAAGCAGGTACTCTCTTCAATTTTTAATCATCTCTGATGGCAGGGGCTAACCTTCTGGTTTTCTAAACAGGATTCCATCACACCACTCCCCTGTTTAAAAAGCAAATCCTGGGCCGGCCCAGTGGCGTAGTGGTTAAGTTCGCATGCTCCGCTTCAGTGGCCCAGGGTTTGCAGGTTCAGATCCCGGGCACAGACCTACACACCGCTCATCAAGCCATGCTGTGGCGGCGTCCCAAGTGCAAAATAGAGGGAGACTGGCACAGATGTTAGCTCAGCAACAATCTTCCTCAAGCAAAAAGAGGAAGATTGGCAACAGATGTTAGCTCAGGGACACTCTTCCTCACAATAGATAGATAGATAGATAGATAGATAGATAGATAGAAAGCAAATCCTGCCTACGAGATAAGCGAAATTTAAAAACTGTCAGGTTTTGCAGCTGTATAATATTTCAAATTCTTTGAGACAGGAGGAGAATAAAATAAATGTGTAAAATGACAGTATTTATAAGGATGTCTTTTAGAGAGTGATGGGCACTGAGGGACTGAAGGGACATGGAAACCCTACAGGAATGATTAAGGAAAGAAATGACTCCCTGAAAAGTATGGGAAAGGACAGAGAGAGAACAACAGAACGATAAAAAAGCAACCATCCTACAAGTGGGAGGCTCCCTCCTCCCGTGGAATCAGCAGTGGAGCCATGACAGGGAGCCGCAGACTCAGAGCCAGCTAAGCAGCTCTGTCCCCCGCCCAGCCCAGGAAAAAACTGAAACTGTCCCCAATTCCAGCCCAAGCTCTGGGACAACCCAGAGAACGCAGGTCTCCTGGACATAGCAGAGGCCTCTCTGTCTGCCACTCAAATACAGGGTATGCTGAATGTGAGAGAAGGTCTGGAGAAGATTCCCTAATGGAGATGCCATGTGGCTCTGGAAAAGACCCAGGTCTTTCTAGGTCTAGGGCAGTCCAGAGCATTCTAGGGCAGTCCAGGCCAGAAGGGAAATCAAGAAACAGTGCATGTATAGGTGAGGAGAATAAAGATAGAGTGATCCCAGAAATGTCAGAACCAGAAAACAACACGAGTATTAAATGTCTGATATGTGCCCATATAACTGACACGTTCTGAAGTACCAGCTGGAGGTTCCTAATGAAGTCACTGGGAGAGACAGTGTCAACTTCTCAACTCCCTGGATGCACTCTCCACTCTGCAGCAGTACTGAAGAGAGAAGGCGGAAATTTTGGAATAATTAAAGTAATCTGTAAAATATCTGAAAGTAAAATGGAGAGGTCTCACAGTTAATATGAAGGGTATAGTGAGGAAGAAGGATCCTGGAGAACTGCTAGTTTCTAGCTTCACTAATTCAGTAGATGGTGGTTTCACTAACTGAGAGAGAGAGAATATAGGAGAAGAATTAATTCAGCAGGAAAGAAGGGGAACTTTATTTTAGACATGTAGAGTTAGTGAAGCTTTGGACTACCCTGGTGGCAATGGCAAGGAGCCAGCTACAGAGACGAGAAGGATACTCACTCAAGAGGACTGGACTAAGGTCCCCAATCTGGGGATTATGGTCAGACAACAAAATCAGGGAGAGTGGCTGAGATGCCCCAGCGAAGTATAGAGAAGGGTGGGAGCCGAAGATACAACCTGGGGACACCAACAAAAACTTAAGATGCAGTCAGTGGAAGAGGAGCTTGTGGAGATGTGATAGTTAACATGAGAAGATGCTGGAAAGTGCACTGTTCCAGAAATAAGAGAGTAAAGAGCTTCAAAAGTGGAGAAGTTATAATACTGTTAAATGCAGCAAAGAGCTCCAGAAAGATAGCAGTGGGAAAAAAAAAGGTATATTGGATTTGGAAACTGGGTCATTGTTGACCTAGCAAGAGCAGTTTCAGTACTCTGACAGGTGCTAGAGGCCTACCTGCAGTGACTGAAGAGGGAATAAGAAGTACAACAAACTATTTATCCTGAAATAAAAAATAAAATCTACCAAGCCCAAATAAACACCATTATCTGCACTACTATACTCCACAAATTACTGTCATTCAGAATTCACTCATTAATTCAAGAAAACATTTATTAAATAACTACTATGTGTCAGAACCCATAGGATGCACAGGATATAAAGATGAATAAAGGATGAGCCCTACATTTGAGGAGTCTACAGTTGTGGAGAGACACTTATCCATTACCACCTCTCTCTCTACCTAACCAGACTGCCCTTGATTCCACAATAACACACCATGGTAATTACAGCAATAGGGGACAGCTGGACAGAAATTACACAAGCTGGGAATAGGACGAGTCGAGGGGGTTGACAGTGGGGGCATTCCAGGCAGAAAGAATCTGGAAAGGGCTGGATATTGGCCCAGAAGTGTGAGAAGTTTAGCATATTGTGAAGGGATTTTATACCAATCTAAGGATTTGGGGATAGAGTTTTGGAGTTTGTTGGGTTGTTTTGTTTGTTTGGTTTGGTATGCAGAACTTCACAGTTATTTCCAAGGCAGAACCACTAGGCAAAGAGGGAACTATGAAAGGTGGAACGGTTCCTGGGACCATACCTTTTATCAACTGAGATCAAGCACAACATTTATTTGAAGTCTTATGTTGTATTTCCTGCAAATTCTGCATTCTACCCTATACCTATTTTTTATGTTAGCAATGTTTAAGTTAATATAAAATATTGATTTTTCTGTAAAGTTTTTAGGTAAAATTTATAAAAACAAGAAGATGCACCATGTTTACCCCATACACAAACCCCTACCCACTCACCAGTTTCAATATATGTGACCTTGAATGAGTCTCATACATTAACTTGAAATGTGACTTTTGACTGTAGGCATCAACAGGGAGTTTTAAACAGGGAAGCAGTGTGATGTGATTTGTTTTTAGGAATATAATTTTGGATCCATGATACAAGATGAAATACCATCAGATTAGGAGTTCTAGATTTACAGGCTTTGCTTAAAAGCAATATTCCATTAGCTTAGTTTGAGTTTTTGGCATATTTACTCCTCCCTTCCTACTAATGTTTTTGATCTCTTATATCATACTGGCCCTGTTACAATGAGTCTGTTATTGTAAACCACCTCAAATCTATTTTGAAGTAAAATAGACATAAAATTAGCAAAAAATATGTCATAAGGGATTGACAAATAGTCAACATCATAATGTTCTGGAATTAGTGGTGATGATTGCACAACTTTGTGAACATACTAAAAACACTAACATATACTTTAAAGGGGTAAATTTTATGGTATGTGAATTTAAAATTATACTATATTTACAGTATAATTATAATTAAAAAGTCTTTTAAAAAGAGTATAGCAAAAGCACTGTGCACATTGTCAAATATACTTTACAACTAACCAACTGATTTCACTGGTAACCCACCTACGGTATATACGCTAGTTCTCTGTTATTCAGCTATTCTTCAGAAAACAGGAGATTGCTGTACTTTTAAAGGTTTATCTTATATGTCATAATCATTTTTTGTAATGTATCTTTCAAATTGAGCAACCCAATGATACAAATTTTTAATAGTACACAATGAAGCATAAAGCATCTAATGCACATAACTGCAAAACTTAAGAGACCATGGGTAATTTAAAACAAATATAAAGTATCTGCAGAGATTTACCAAGACAGAAAGGCCAAACTTTTATAAAACAGAAGTTTGTCTTAAAGCAAAATAACTGCAAAGAAAGAGGCAACAAAACCACATGGAAAATTTATATTCTACTAATGAGGTGTAACTTCACCATATGTCCACCAACTGTTCAAAAACAATCTAATAAAAACCACGGATGAAAAAAGTTCTAGACAAAAAGGCTTGCAATATGAAAAGCCAAATCTTTTTTTATTGTGGTTCATTATTCCCCACCCCCCAAAGCCGCAGTAGATAGTTGTATGTCATAGCTGCACATCCTTCTAGTTGCTGTATGTGGGACGCGGCCTCAGCATGGCCGGAGAAGCGGTGCGTCTGTGCGTGCCCAGGATCCAAACCTGGGCCGCCAGCAGCGGAGCGCGCGCACTTAACCACTAAGCCACAGGGCCGGCCCGGTTCATTATTTTAGCTTGAAAACTTTAGAACTTTTAAAATAATACATGTGTTTTCATCTTTAAGGAGAAACTTCCCTTTCATTTTCTTTACTGGGAAGTAATCTTATCAAACACTATTTCATTTGTAAGTCTTATTTTACATGGCATTACAAAGTGCCTTTATAACAAGAAATTGGTATTTCTGATTTTAATCCTCATACTTTTACTTAGGAAAGAAGCTATTAAAAATGGTAATTATATGAGGTGAAAGAGGTGTTAACTAACTAACTCCATTGTGGTAATCATTTCGAGATATATATGTGTAACAAATCATCAAGTTGTACACCTTAAACTCATACAATGTTGTATGTCAGTCATATCTCAACAAAGCCAGAAAAAAATTTTTTAAAGCATAAAAAAATATATTTACACTATACACAAAAATTAACTCAAAATGAACCACAGATCTAAATGTAAGAGTTAAAAGTATAAAACTCTTAAAAGAAAACATTAGAGTAAATTTGTGACCTTGGATCAGGCAATGGATTCTTAGATAAAACACCAAAAGCACACAAGAGACAAAAAAAAAAAAAAGGTAAATTACACTTCATTGAAATTTAAAATCTTTGTGCTGCAAATGATACCATTAAGAAAGCGAAAAGGACAATCCAAAGAATGGTAGAAAATATCTGCAAATCATTTATCTGATAAGAGATTTAGATCCAAAATATATAAGGAACTCACACAATTCAACAATAAAAAGATAAGTAACTCAGTTTAAAAATGGGTAAAGGATCTAAACAGACATTTCTCCAAAGAAGATATACATATTCTCTTCATGTGCTTATTGGAGAGAGAGAGATATATACATATTCCCATTAGGGAAATGCTAATTAAAATCACAATGAGATATCTCTATACACTTAGATTAGCTAAGGTAAAAATAAAATAGTGATAACACCAATTCCGGTGAGGACTCAGAGAAGGCAGCAAAACTGGTCATACTTTGCTTGCAGGAAAGTAAAATGTTACAGCCACTCTGGAAAACAGAGTGGCAGTTTCTTATAAAACTAAACATGCACTTCTCATATGACCTAGCAATTGCACTCTTGGGCATTTATCCCACAGAAAAGAAAACAGGTTCACACAAAAACCTGTACACAAATGTTCACAGCAGCTTTATTTGTATTAGCCAAACACTGAAAACAATCCAAATGTCCTTCCAATGGGTAAATGGTTAAACAAACTGTAATATATTCATACTATGAAATACTACTCAGCAATAAAAAGGAATGAACTACAACAAATTGGCTGGATCTCAAAGGAATTATACTAAGTAAAAAAAGCCAGTCTCAAAAGCTTATATACACAATTATCTTAATAAAATTTCAATTAATAAAAAAAAATTAGGCATATCAGATTTATATATTTTCATAAACATCTCTGTGAGGGAGGGAAGGTATCGAGCCCAGAGGACTGCTGTTTTTTGTCCTTCTCTCAATGGTAAATGACTAAGACTTAAACAGTAGTTCCTAGGCCCGGAAGGTTTACCAAAAAAAAAAAAAAAAAAGATAACATACTGTATGATTCCATTTATATAATAGTCTTGAAATGCAAAGATGGAGAATAGACTAGTGGTTGCCAGGAGTTAGGGAGGAAAGAGGTGGCTGTAGCTAAAAAGGGTAACAAAAAAGAGTCTTGTGTTGATGGAACTGTTCTGTACCTTGACAGTGGTGTGGTCACATGAATCTATACATGTGATAAAATGTGTATGCACAGAACCATACACAAACACACACACACACTAACTTACAAACGAGTACATGTAAAACCAGTGAAATCTGAATAAGCACTACGGACAGTATTAAAGTCAAATTCCTAGTGGCGATATTGTACTATAGTTATGCAAGAGATTACTATTGGGGAACAATGGGTAGAAGGGTATATGGGCTATTTCTGTATTGTTTCTTACAACTGCATGTGAATCTACAATTATCTCAAAATTTTAAAAAAAATTTTTAATTCAGTTTAAGGACCCAAATAGACAGATGATGAAAAACAGGAAAAACAGATAACGAGTTTTTACAATAGCAGGTTTGGGTACACAAAAAGATGTATTTTCAGACATGTGATAATTGTTTTTATATATTTGTTGTGACTGTGATTGTGGTACATATTTAACAGTCTGACCCTCAGAATTCTAGGTGATGAACAGTACAGGTATCTGTGGCTGAAAAGCAGAAACTGGCACAAAGTGTGTCAACTGAGACTGCGAGGAGAGATTCTGTTGAGGAGATCAGATCCCAAATTCTAAGACCTCATTACTATAAAAAGGAATAATGGTAATACTAGACTGAATGACTACACACAAAATCTTAACCTCTTTAACTGGAAAGTGAAAATGCTTTATAGTTGATTAAAAACTGAGGGTAAATATTCTACATTAAGAATATCAGTGAAATGTAAACACATATATAAAATATTTAAGATGATAATATGTCCATGAGAAAAACATCATAATTGGTATTGTTTTCATAGGGACGCTGGCCTAAGTCACAGTAGCCCACTGAATACCTTGGCAGAGACTGTTGGTTATCCATCAAAATCTGATCTTCCCCTCTTCCACCGTAATGGCCACCCAAGGAAGAGACTATATTTCCCAGCCTCCACTGCAGCCAGGTATAGCCATGTGGCTAAGCATTGCCCAATGGAATGAAAGTGTAAGTACCACAGGGTAGTGTCTTGGCACCTTCCTTAAAAGACTACTCTGATCTCTAAGGGTTTTTTGTTTGTTTTTTCTTTCTCCTAGCTCAACATCCTAGGCTCTGAACATATCCACATCCTCTAGGGTGGTAGGAAAGGAAATAAAATACAGGAAAAAGAGTGGCACAGCTGGAAAAAAAATTAAATTAAATTAAACCCACCCAAATCCCACCACCAACGATAATAACAGCTACTATTTTACTAAGTGCCTAGTATGGGTCTAGCGTTGTTGTTGTTTTTTAATCTATTTTTATCTTCATAACAACCCTATAACATATTATTCTCCATCTTAAAGAGGAAGAAGGTGAGGCTCAGAGAGGATAAGGGCCTGCAATCCGAGGAGACATAACCCTTGACCTCCCTTTTTGCCCAGAGACTCTCTCCACTTCCTCTACTGTGTATCTCAGCAGGTCTCTGAAGGTCTCCAGGCTGAGACACCCTTAAAAGTCTATTTGTGTTTTTATCCATACTCTGTCACGTGAGTCTCAGAATAAATACCACTTATACAGAGAGAAAAGAACCTGCTTTAGGTTCTACCCATGGAACTCGAAAAATGATGTGTAGTCACAGTAATACACTCAGGTCACCCAGTCGGTGAGTGGCAGAGGGAGGATGTGAAACCAGGCTTTTCTGGCTCCAAAGCCTGCACTATGATCTGCTTCCCTACACCACAACTCCTGCTGCTAATACGGACGCTGTCGTTTAGAACTGAATTTTAGATGTTTAAAAGCCTATTGATGGCTCACACTTCAAAAAAAATTAAATTCCATTTCAATAATTTGTGAGATATGGAATAGGAGGGCCAGGAATAAAAATTTTTTTAAACAATTATTATCTAATATTTGCAGAAATTCCTTTACAAGTATTTTTTAAGTATAATGGAAGCCAAAACTACTCTGGAAAAAATGGAGTGAAGAGAAATCTAAATATTCTTGGTTCTGAGTTGTATGTCTTTTGAGTCTGAAAGAGCCAAGCAAATATTTAGGCAAAGAAGAAAAACACGTATACTTTTAGTTAAATGGTAAGTTAGAAGTAGGCCACATCTCATTTTTCTGTCCCAAAGTGCTTAATTTCGTATCAGATTTTAAAAACAATCCTCCACAGGCCAGGTTTGGCCCTTCCAGTTGGCACCTGGACATCAATCCTGCTTGTGACAATATGGAACAACTGAAACTAGCTTTGGGTATTCAAACTTCACACAGTAAAGAAGGTCAAATTTGAATTAATGTATTTTAAGAATGAAAAAAGGTTTTATACAAGCCTTAAAAGAGAACAGGAAAGGGGCCGGCCCCGTGGCTTAGCGGTTAAGTGCGCGCGCTCCGCTGCTGGCGGCCCGGGTTCGGTCCCGGGCGTGCACCGACGCACCGCTTCTCCGGCCATGCTGAGGCCGCGTCCCACATATAGCAACTAGAAGGATGTGCAGCTATGATGTACAACTATCTACTGGGACTTTGGGGGAAATAAATAAATAAATAAAATTATTAAAAAAAAAAAAAGAGAGAGAACAGGAAAAATAGAGAGAAGAATGGAAACGAAGCAGCTAACCCCTACATCCTCATCAGAAATGAAGGCAGAGCTTGCTCGCAGCTCTTTTCCCCGCTGTCTCCCATCAGAAAGCACCTCAGTCCAGAGCTGTGTGCTGCTTCTGCTCTAACAATAAATCCATTTCTTGCATTGTCTACGTATTCTTGTCCAAGAACTTTTACTATTTATCCATTTTCTTCAGAATAAAAGTCCAAATTCCTTTGCCTGGCATTCAAAGCCCTTTCCGATTTGAATTCAACTTGCCTCTTCAGCTTTATTTCCCATTATTCTCCTTCATGAGTCCTCTGTTAGAGCCAAGAAGGTCTAGTCATTGTGGAAAAGGCAGGCACATTGGCCTAGCTGCCTTAGGTAATGTCACCAGCATCCCTCCTAACCTTTTCCACCTGGCTAAATCCTCCCATCTCCAGGGACCAGCTCAAGTCCCAGCTCCTGCATGAGTGTTCCCCAACTACCTGAGGATGCATAAAAGGTCTCTCTCCCTCTGAAATCCTATACCAGTTATGTAACACTCTAAACTACTCATTTGAGGCTCATCATAAACTCTCATATTCTCTCAGCCACGGTGGTCTACTGGCTAAGATTTGGCGCTCTCACCACCATAGCCCGGGTTCCATTCCCGGTAAGGGAACCACACCACCCGTCTAATGGTTGTCATACTCTGGTGGCTGCGTGTTGCCATGAAGCTGAAAGCTATGCCACCAGTATTTCAAATACCAGTAGGGTCACCCATGGTGGACAGGTTTCAGCAGAGCTTCCAGACTAAGACAGACTAGGAAGAAGGACCCGGTCACCCGCTCCTGAAAAAATTAGCCATGAAAACCCTATAAATAGCAGCAGAGCATTGTCTGATATAGTGCAGAAGATGAGAAGAGGGTGCAACCCTGCTGTACACAGGGTCACCAGGAGTCAGAATTGACTCAACAGCACTAACAACAAATGTCTTAACTCCTCAAATAGATCTTAAGTTCCCTGAGGGGAAAGGACTTCAGTCTTCTTTATCCCTATATTTTACATAACATCTAACCAGGAACAAATTAGTGTAACACGAGCTTCAGCTAATAGAATTTTAAAGCACTCATGCGAGGATGCTAAGCAAATTGCTATTTATAAGCCAAGGGGAGGAATATATATCATCAGAAAATTTCAATATTTCCTTGTTTCCATATTTCATAATATAAGACAAGAGTTTCTTTAATCTCCTTAATCAAAATAAAACTAAAGAAGTCCTGATGTGTTATCAAGCCAGGAAAGTGTAACTACTGAAGACGAAGCTATTTGAACCTGCTGAAAAAAGCAGCAGTAAGTTTAATCGCAGCAAGTAGGTTTCTCTGCTTGACTCCACATAAAATATGACTGTGCTGCACCCTGCAGTCTATGGAAGAAAAGGATTATAAGAAAGCCTATTCCAAGACTAATCAGTATTTGAGCAGGAAATAATTTTCCTGCTGTTTTAAAAATACTAATCAATTTTCCTTTCAATGTTGTCATTACACACTAAGAATACACAATTGAGTTGTACCTGCAATCACCATTTCATATTTGGAAAGAATTCTGCATTCGTTTTCCTTATTCCAGAATCAAGGAAAATGACATGAGTGTCTACAAAACCATATTACTCTATAACATAATCTCTGATCCTCTGAAAATAATTTCTATAAAGATATTTAACCACCATGTTCATTAAATCCTATGAGAATATGGCTGAGTTCTGGGATAGGTCTTAATAAGCAACCTCCCAAGTTCCCTTTTAAGAAGTGAGCTATCAGGAGAAGAAACATACAGATAAGGCAAGTCTTGGACTCTGGGAATACCAGGCTGACTGGTATGTAGATCCAAATTCCCAAGATCAGATTGCCAAGTTCCATTTCTGCTCGAGTCCACAGGGGACAACTCCAGATTCAAACACCTAGTAAGCAAATGGTCATAACAGGTCTTCCTTCCTCTGGATTCCAGAACACTCAGGTAGATCTTATGAAACCCAATGCAAACTGGGGGTCAACAAAAATTCCCCCAAACTGATTAGACACACATCTCTCCCCCAGGAGAATTCCAGAAATATCTCAATTTCAGTACATTCTTAAGACCATGCTTTGCAAATATTTCATGGTGTTTTCCAAAGGCATTGCCAAAGGAAACATTTTAAGGTACCATTACCAAATGAAATTGAGAAACACTACTTATCATGTGTTCCTACTGAGGTCAATCATTAGAAGATGAAATGTTCTGGAAAAAGTCTTCTTAAAAAGAAATCAATTTACCTTCACTTAAGCCAGCATTTCCTAAACTTATCTGAAATTCTATTAATACTTCCATGGGGCTACCCCCCTTCATCCCATGATTTTTATGTACTATATGTCCCATCTCTATTACTAAAGGAATTCAAATAGGAAAGATGCATACATTCAAGGTATATTTTTGGTGTCACTTAGAGAATGGCCTCCCAAGGGGCCTCCCAAAGTGACATATTCATTACTTTGGCAAATTTGCCATAGCATAAGGTCTGGTCCTGAGCTGTGCAAGTTCAAAACTGAGCTTGTCAGCACGCCAAAGAAATTTCAAATTTCACTGGCAGATCCACAGTAACCACAGTCATAAGTACAACACCTGAATGTTGACTTATTAAATTACAATTAACAATAAATAGTCACTGAAACACCTATATTCTAACTTGTAGAACCCACCCTTTCCTCCTCTGATAGATCCACTTTGGGAGCCAAATTATATTCGGAAGGTGAGCACACATCAGGGGGAAGTAATGGTAGATGAATTGCATTTTTAATGGCATCAGACTAAGAAGGCCTGATATGTCCATCTCAGAATGTCTTGTTTTAACAATAAACTGTAATAAGGCAAAAGACTGGTATGGGGGTGTGAGAAGCTTTTACTCCTCCTTAATCTCCAACAGCCCTAAAACTCCTCTGTCCATTCCTGAAGATGGGCAGTCTTTTCAATCTTATCCAAAATGTGGGGGAGGGCCGGCCCTGTGGCTTAGCGGTTAAGTGTGCGCGCTCTGCTGCTGGCTGCTCCGGTTCGGATCCCAGGCGTGCACCGACACACCACTTCTCCAGCCACGCTGAGGCTGCGTCCCACATACAACAACTAGAAGGATGTGCAGCTATGACATATAACTATCTACTGGGGCTTTGGGGGGAAAAATAAATAAATAAATAAAATTATAAAAAAAATAAAAAATAAAATGTGGAGGAAAAAATTATTAGAAAGTTGGGTTATTTATGATCTATGTCATATAATCTAACTAAAAACAGTGAGTTTGCCATGCAAACATAGCTCCAAAATAGGTCCCCCAAAACCAATCTCCCTTTTAACCCCATAGCCCCTCCAATATAGAAAATCTGGGGCTCCTTCTGTATCATAATCCTCAACATCCTTTGGCAACTCTTGCCCTAACTCCATCTCCTTACTACGGATGGTCTCATCAAAGATATTAAAATTAGGTCCACAGCTATTGCTCCCCCTCCCTTAAAACAGTATCTTGGTCACTTCCCCATGTTTACCTTTAGAAAATAAGTTTTTTTAAAATGTCTGCTTAAGGATTGATGTGAATTCAATTAAACACATTTTATTTAGTTCACACATTGGAAAACGTCATAGTCAAAAAAATCCAGATTTCCAGCTCCTCCCAAAAAGCCTGGAGGGTTTAGCCACACTGGACATGACATGGTGGAACATAACATAGCCATAACAGGCTGAAGCAGAATACAACTTTTCCTTTACGCAGGTCATGCTTCCTCTGGTGCCCACCCCCACTGCCCACCACTCCCTGTTGTCTTACAGCCACTTCTGGTGGGTATTTACATTTGCCTGCTCCTGGTTGATCCACCACGGGTTGATTTTAATTCACAGTCTTACTTCAGGTTCTTAAGAGTGAGTTCATTGCATTGCCCAAGTCTTCCTTGTATACTTTGCTGGTCCCTCTACTACCCTGTAAGCATGAAAGGAAGGCAGGAAGGCAGCCAGCCAGCCCAGGAGTTTAAAGCAAAAGGAATCCTGGAATCCAGTGTTGGATCCTTAACCTATGAGCTAAGGTCAATCAGAAGGGACCCACCAGGTAGCACCTGAAACCTTTTCACAACTCACGTCTAATTTTCACTCTTTCATTTCTACCCCATGAACCTAAACTATGAAGTCTTCTATAATCAGCTCCCTACTCCACCCCAAGAACTGGCTACATTTGCAGGGCCCAATGCAAAACGAAAATGCAGAGCCCTTTTTTCAAAAATTATTAAGATTTTCAAGACAGTAACAGCAGAGCATTAAACCAGGTACAGGGCTCTTCTAAATGTGGCAAGCTGTGCAACCACACAGGTCACGAGCCCATGAAGCCAGCCCTACCCACCCCCTCCTTTTAGCCAAGCTCTCCAATCTGTTTTTCTGGCCTCCAAGAGTCCTTAGCAACCTGAATCTGATCTCATTCGCTTCTGACTCTTCCCTTCCTGCAACAAGGACAAGAATTTCTTTCCCTGGCACAAAGACTAGGCTTCTTGACAAGATGTACAACACAGCATTTACATCTGTATGGTCTTATGATCTCAGTGCTAGTCAATGACGCAAGAGTGATAAAAAAGAGAAGGCAAGCATTTAAGGTCCAAAAGGAATGTCATTTTGTTAGACTGCCTTCTTTACATGCACAACTTTACCCCAACAATAACAGTGGCTTGAAGTCAAGGGAACTCATTTGTCTTTTATAAACTCATGTTTTCATTCTCATTCATTCATTCATTTCATTCTCGTTTATCACCCATATAACTTATACACTTATAACAATATCATTTTTATTTTTCTTTTTTATTCCTCCCTTCTTTCACTATGCAACCAATAGACCCAGGTGGTCTTCAGTAAGGTTTTCCAGCATAGTACACACACATGAAAAGGTTTTAGATGGTACCAGGATGCTTTTTTATATATAGCTAATTACTTTAAAGTGAATTGGAGGGGCCGGCCCCGTGGCTTGGTGGTTAAGTGAGCGCGCTCCACTGCTGGCGACCCGGGTTCGGATCCTGGGCTCGCACCGACACGCTGCTTCTCTGGCCATGCTGAGGCCACGTCCCACATACAGCAACTAGAAGGCTGTGCAGCTGTGACACACAACTATCTACTGGGGCTTTGGGGGGAAAAAATAAATAAATAAAATCTTTAAAAAAAATAAAAATAAAAAAATAAAGTGAATTGGAAACAATACAATGAAACAAATATACAATGAACAATATATCATAATAATCAAAAATATAATGAAATCAACCTGTGAGTTCAGTTATTAAATTTTTAAAATATATTTGAGTAAAATAAAATAAGTCAATTTAATGAAAAATATTAAGGAAATAATAGTAGAGGTAGCAATCAGAAAGGAAAAAATGTCAAGGTGGGACTCAAATAATTTAATGTTGCAAATATTGCTTTAGATTATAGGGCAAGAGAACTCTGATTCTTAAGATGAAATGAGCTTTTGTGTCTTTTTCCTCTAGTGGAGGAAATGTCTATTTAAGAAGAGAAGTGGAATACAAGTTTGCATTTAGAGAACATTATTTAGGGCTTCCATAAGCCTTATCAAATGAGACTGGTAAAAACCCACTGAGAGGGGCTGGCCCGGTGGCGTTGTGGTTAAGTTCACACACTTAGCTTCAGCAGCCTGGGGTTTGCAGGTTCAGATCCCAGGCGCGAACCTACGCACCACTTATCAAACCATGCTGTGGCATGCATCCCACACATCAAGTAGAGGAAGATGGGCAAGGATGTTAGCCCAGGGCCAATCTTCCTCAGCAAAAAGAGGAGGATTGGCAACGGATGTTAGCTCAGGGCTAATCTTCCTCACCAAAAAAAACAAAAAAATTCACTGAGAGGTGTAAAGGAAACCAACCAGTTTAAGGAACCTAAAAATGCTAGGAATGTGCATGGTAATAACCACAAATGCTTGGTTGGCTAAGCTTGGCTGATTAAAGGAGTCCATTTAGAAAGCACAGAAGGTGTCCAACCTCCACTCAGCTAATCTACTATCCATGTACAAGGCAGATGCTACAGGAACCAAGATGACAGAGGCAAGTGGAATGCAACAATGACACTAGAGTTCCAATGCTGGCCCTGCCACTGGTGAATCATGTGACTTTAAATGCTATGGACTGAATGTTTGTCTCCCCCCAAATTCACATGTTGAAGCCCTAATCTCCAATGTGATGGTATCTGGAGGTGAAGCCTTTGGGAGATAATTAGTTTTAGATGAAGTCCTGAGGGTGGAGCCCCTATGATGGGATTAGTGCCCTTAGAAGGCAAGGAAGAGACCAGAGCTTTCTCTTTCTCTCTACCACATAAGGATACAGCAAGAAGGTGGCCATCTGCAAACCAGGAACAAAGCCCTCACCAGACACCCAATCTGCTGGCACTTTGATCTTGGACTTCTCAGCCTCCAGAACTGTGAGAGAGAAATATCTGCTGTTTAAGCCACCCAGTCTAAGGCATCTTGCTACTGCAGCTCAAACTGACTAAAGCATTAAGCAATTCATTTAGCTTCTCTGCATCTGTAGATCACAGATACCAAAATTTTAAAGTTGAAAAAACTCCATCTAGCGCCTACATTTTACAAATTATGAAAATCAGGTTAGATGACTTGCTCAAAGTCATACAACTTCTTGCTAGAGAGCTACACGATCAGTACTAGAGCAGAAGGCTCCTGGTCAGCATTCCATGCCTCTCCCAGGCTATCTCCTCTGCCTGGAATGCCCTCCATCATATCTGAAGACCCTCGTTCAATGACATCTCTGAGAAGCGCTGCCTGGCCTGAGCTCCCCCACTCTACCAGGCAGACTTCTGACTGTTCTCCTCCATCCCCATAATCCACAAGAGTGTACCCTGTGGATTTAGTCAGAGAATAAAACATTTCACCACATTGTACTCTGGGTAGTTAACTTAGCACCCTTTTTCCTCAATACACTGTGAACTCTTTGAATAAAATGAAATCTTATTCACCTTTATATCTCTAATATTCCACAAAGCCTGCTGCATAGAAGGTATTCAATAAGGAAATGTAGATTAATTTACACCTGATTTATAAAGAAAATACTATATTCCAAACTGCAATCAATAAAGTAACTAGCGAATATCATTAACTACATAAATATTACTTGCAGAACAATACAGCATTTCCCAGTTAGGGGTACCTAGGAGTTGAGAAGAGACCGCCGACACTAGCCTGGAACATGTCAAGCATTGTGCTAGGTGCTTTGGATTTAATCCTCACAACAATCTGTGAGTAAGTACTGTTATATCGATTTTACTGATGAGAAAACCAAACCTCAGAAAGCTTGCGCTCCGTTAAGATAACATAGGTGATAAATAAGAGGGAGCTGGAACTCAAATCTAGATTTCTTATACCTCTGCTCATTGTTTCACAGATCCTGAGCTTCTCACAAACAGCCTATCTTACCCTAGAAGGCAGCCTAACAGATTATTAGTGGAAAAAAACAAAAGATCAGATCAGTTCCCACAAACTAGCAATGCAGAAGACCCTACCCAGCTGCCCCTCAACCTCTCTGTACTAGTCTTTGTGTAGCAGAAGGTCATGCTACCTGACTTAGATTAACTTGGAATAGTATTTGTAACAGAACGTCTTAACTATATAATTTTGAGCTGTTTAAGCTTAATTCCACTAAAAATAAATCACAATACTGGGGCATCATGAAGGATGGCTGACGAAAAGAAAATATATAAGAACAAAGTCTCCACCATCATTAATTCATATTCAAACCCCAACTAATACTCCCTTGCTCCCAACTCATCATTGATTTTTATTAAAAAATTAATTCAGATCACACATAGGTTGATTTTTAATCATGTGGCCACTAATGAAAAACGTGAGTTCTCCCCGGCAACATACGAAACACGTTTAAATAATTTTATTTATTTATGTTTCCCCCAAAACCCCAGTATAGTTGTATGTTCATAGTTGCACATCCTTCTAGTTGCTGTATGTGGGATGCGGCCTCAGCATGGCTGGAGAAGCGGTGCGTCGGTGCGCGCCCGGGATCCGCACCCGGGCCGCCAGCAGCAGAGCGAGCGCACTTAACCGCTAAGCCACAGGGCCGGCCCGAAACACGTTTAAACAAGTGCATTTCAATGCATCTAATATTAAACCCTCTTGGGTGCTGTCCAAGGTAGGTGTGCAGTCTATAGCTGGTACCATGCAACTGAATTCCATCCCCAACACCCAACACAGTTCCTGGCGTGGAAGAGGAATTTGGAAATGTTTTGTTGACTTATAATCTGTGCTAAAGTGGACAATTAGAAAGCTCCTTTAAATAGGTCTTAAACACTGAAGTCTACCACTGTTGTAATCTTATGCACGCTTACAAATAGCAGACTTAAGGCTACTCAAACTACTTACAGTAGTTTTGAAATTGCATGACAAAATATAACATCAAAATTCACTAGAAAAAAAGCTTTGAGTACAATTTTGAGGTCTTCAACTCCTCCTTGCAGAATGTGCGATTGTAGACTGAGGATAGAATCTGACCTATCAATACCATGTAGATCTTGAGACCAAAAAATTCAGCAACAAATGTAAAGACCTTAGAGTCTAATTTTCAGAGCAACAAAGTGTAATTATAATTTGATTTGTTTTTCTTCTATGTGAATCTAAACTTCTCTAATCCATTTAGAAAACTAAATACTTAACTTTTAGGGTGGGGTGGGAATAATATAAAATATTCTCACTCCCAAGAAAAAGTTTATAAATGACTTCCCTTCATGGCTTTACCCTACTTCACACTTATGCCTCCATAGAAAATTTATATGGTTTTTCTTTCTGATCTAGTACTGGAGCATGGTTTAAAGTTCAGGGTCAATCCTTCCTTGGGAACCTTTCTGGGGGATTAAATGAGCTACTCCACGTAAAACACGAGGACCATGGCTGGCTCAGAAGTGACATTAAATAAATAGCACCTATGACAATGACTGAAAGGATAATGAGGATAAGAATGATGATAACAAAAGAAAATCCTTATATTTGTTTTAAATTAAGCTAAAACCCATTGTACCCAAAGAAATGCCTAAACATTTGAGAGAGCAACGTCAGCTCACAAAGCAAGAGTCATACCAGGCTTTTGAAATTCCTTCAACTGCCTTAAGGAATTCAGTCCTGTTTATGTGAAGGCCAGTCCACTTGAGTTTCCCAGGGCTGAGAAGCAGCTACCAGGCTGCACCTCTGCAGGTTGAGGTGTGAAGGACACCCTAATGCGTTAAGGAACAGGCCAGGAAAGGTGTGCCAATGGGACCAAAGCTTGGGATTTTTGCTCTCTTTAATGAGCTAGAAAATATTTGTGTATTCATCTCGCCACCTCCCACCCGCTGATAAACCAAGGCTGCTGCTCTCCCTTAATAACTCTACCTCCCAAGCCCCTCTTAGTGCTCAACTGTATCTCTGCCAGCTGACAAGGAGAGCTGACGGGCTACAAATGAAACCCTGTTCCAGCCTGTCTACCTACAGGATGCAAAGGGAGTTAGCGAGGTAAGAAGAGAAAGAAGGCCTCTGGTAAGGGAAAATCAGCCATTTTTTAAATGTAGATGTGAAAAGAGTAAACTGTATCTGATGTCCACTTAGAAATACGAAAGCAAAAGAGCATCCCTCTCTGATAGTTGGGTGAGTTGTCTGGCAGCTTCCCTAACTGTAGTTTTGCTTTGTTTTAATTAAAGATTTTTATTTATTTATTTTTCCCCCAAAGCCCCAGTACACAGTTGTCTGTCATAGCTGCACATCCTTCTAGTTGCTGTATGTGGGATGCGGCCTCAGCATGGCCGGAGGAGTGGTGCCTCGGTGCGCACCCGGGATCCGAACCCGGGCCGCCGGCAGCGGAGAGCACGCACTCAACCGCTAAGCCACGGGGCCGGCCCCTGCTTTGTTTTAATTAGAGGAATGCGAAAGGAAGGAGAGTCTGAGACAAGTCAGAGATGGGACAAAGCCTAGAGATGCTACTTTAACAGCGATTTTTGGACTGAAAAGTGAGGTAAGTAAATGACAATTGTGCTCCCCTTCTTCACTTCATTCACGCATTCGTGTATTACACATTTATTGACCACTCAACGGGTGCCAGATACCACAGAAGCTATTACCGATACATAGATAAAGAGCTGGGTCCCCATCCTCCAGGAGATGGGTGGAAATCTGATAACAAAAACAAGGAGGGAGGGCATTCCCTCTTAACTGGTAGGTAAACCATATGCAGAGGTAGGCAACAAAAGCACAGCATGTTCTGGATACTGAAGAGATGGGGTCTTCTACTGCTTGCTCTTCCTTGGGTCAGTAATGACAACGTGTCATCTTCTCACTGAGATCCCTCGCCTGGAACTACTGCTTCCTTCTAATCGCTGGTCTCTTTAATCAAGCTAAGAATGAAAATCCTATTGGAAGCACAAAGATTCAGACTCAAATATTTGAAGTAAGAGTATTTTTTTTAAACTATGCATCTCTTTCCAGCTATCTGGATATTTGTTATTTAGTTATTTTAGCTAATTATGCTACAAATAAAAGGTGTTTGGGGTGTTGTACTTTGGTTTAGTTTTTCATGGTTCTACCTACCTCTATATGCTGAAAAGTTCTCTTTTCTTGAGATGGGAGCAGTATGTGGAATCTAAGAAAATAATGCAGGAGACGTAAGAGCTGTGGGTGGACAGAACATACAGGTGGTACCAGGACCACATGTCCCAGATAGGAATATGGCTCACCCCCTACCAAACTGCAATCCCTACATACCCCCAGCCACACTTGCTCATCCCTTTGTATAGGCTTTGCCTCCTCCCTAGTACCCATCACTATCTAGCCTACCCTACTTTTTTTTTTTTTTTGTGAGGAAGACCAGCCCTGAGCTAACATCCATGCTAATCCTCCTCTTTTTGCTGAGGAAGACCGGCTCTGAGCTAACATCTATTGCCAATCCTCCTCCTTTTTTTTCTCCCCAAAGCCCCAGTAGATAGTTGCATGTCATAGTTGCACATCCTTCTAGTTGCTGTACGTGGGACGCGGCCTCAGCATGGCCGGAGAAGCGGTGCATCAGGGCGCGCCCGGGATCCAAACCCGGGCCACTAGTAACAGAACGCGCACACTTAACCGCTAAGCCACGGGGCTGGCCGGAACCTACCCTACTTTTTAAGTTATTTATCTATTTATTGTCTAGAGCATATGCCCCTCTAGGGCATAAGGGATTTTTCTTGTTTATCACCACTGCATCCCTAGCACCCACAAGAATGCCTGGCATATAGTAGGCATTCCATCAGTACTTGTTGAATGCATGCAGAATGTATGAATTCTATGGGATAGTCCCAATTCCAAATACGTTATTGCACTGTCCCCATAGACATATCCCTATCTACATCATGTGTCATGATTTAGGGTTTGGGCAAATATGGTCAAGCAAGACACAGAATACACACGTGTAGGTAAAGCAGCTTAATAACTGCTACTCATAGTTCAAAGTATCTTATCTGCTATTTGTAGAGATACTTAAGCACCATACTTCCACAGCATCAGGAAGTACTAACCCACTAACCCCCGTTAATCTAACCCACGTTAATCTACACTAATGACATTAAGTGGTTAATCAATTGGACAGAGTGCAGAGTCCTGTGTGAAAACACGGCCTAACAGCCAGCCCTTTGTCAGGCATTGTGATTTGGCCACATACTTTTGTACTTTCTCTCCTACCTCTCCAAGTGTCTTCTGTAAAAGTAGAAGTCTTTCTGGATACCAAAGTATGCACATATTTTCCCCAGTCCTGCCACTCCTACCCTTGGAATTTAAAACACACACACACACCCCTTATACCAAAACACTTTCCCAGTAGGCATTATGTACATCAAGGCATGCATACCCCCAAAAGGGGGTAAAGGGAAAGAGAAACAAGAAGAAATATTACTGATCTATCTAAAGAAGCTTTTTTAAACATTAAGATTTAAAAAAAAAAAAATCAGCCAGTGAAAAAGTATTTCAGAGGATAACAGGATTTCTGCTGGACGCCAGCCCTCGCAGAGGCTGACCACATTTGCAGATGCAAAATTCCAACACCTCCTCAACAATCTCAGCAACATGAGTCTCTGGTCAAAGGACCAGAGGGGAGGGAGGGGCACTGTCCTCTTTCTAAATGGGGAAGGAAAGCAGCCAAGCAAAAAGAGTTTGAGAAAGAACAATGGCCTCCTAGCGAGAAAGCATGTTAAGTAGGTCGGTATTGGAACTGCACTTTGTTGCACACAAATCCATCATTGTTCCTTTATATTTTCTTTTTCTTTTCTCTCCCCCTTATGTTCTCTCCTCCGTCCTATTCACTATTACTGTCATCTCATGTGAGTTTTTTTAAACCATGATACATGTGTTCAATTATCTGTAGACCTACAGCCTCTTCATCAAATTAGCTGATCTCTATTTATAGCTGATAATTCTGTACAGGGGATCCAATGAAAATTCCTGAGAGTGATAAAACTAAGTCAAATTTTGCATTGCTGTTTTCAGCCCACAGATTGTTGTCATTATCCAATAAATCTGTTTCAGTGAGTGCTGTAAATATACATTTTTTTAAAGACAGTACTTTTCAATAATAAAAACTAGGCTGAGTAGTATCATGAGATAACACTTCCACAATTTGCTTCATTCCCTACTCCAAGATCACATTACCTTAAAAAATGAACTTTAAGAGACAAAAAATGTAATAAATCTAAATAGACTGAATAATGGTTCTATCAGGGAGGGAATTCATCTGCACCTGGTAAGCTAATCACGTAAAATGTGCTGATATATTTTTTGCAATTAATATGTAAAACTGCCAAAGAAACTCATCTATAATACTCAGTACTCAAATGTGACTTTTTTGTTGTTGCTATTAATACATCTCCATATTCATTAATTTCACAAAACATTTTATTTCATTTACTATACTCAATTTACCAATTGTCCTAATGGCCTCTAGTGATATTAGAAAATATAAAAAAGTTAAAACAAATAGTATCATTAAGCCAGGGTCTAATAAAGACCCCAAACCATGGTCTGCGCCATGGATCAAAGTCTATGTTAAAGACCAAGCTGCAGTTCATCATATTCTTTCAACAATTAAGGTGAAGACATCTAAATGCCTATGCATTCCCATGTCCATCATAAGACTCATCTCAGAGGCAAGACTACGACTTTTACCTACAGTGAGGCCATGTCTGAAAACAACGGAATTCTGACAGTCAAGTCAAGGCATGGGTAGCTGTGCTAACCAGGAGGGGCAAGACTAAGTATCCTCTCATACAGAAGGTTCAGCAAATAGCACAAGACTAGGCAGAAAGTGATGAGATCCATGCAGATCAGCTGCACACCTAGGAGCAGCTAGGTTTTAAAAGTCTAAGCACAAAGGCAAGCCCTCACCTAGAAAATTCGAAGGCTGGCAAAGGCAACCAGAATGAGAAGTAATAATAAACCCTCCTTATATGGCAGAAGCTGCTGTACGCTGCCCTGTTTTACAGCAGTTAATGGATACGAGTGTTGAGGGTTCACAAAGATCAGCCAGAGCCAAAGAGAAGCTGGAGGCTTTGTGCATTCTCCTCTAACCGATGAGAAAATGACTTCAGAATACCACTGGCTCAAAAAGTGTCAGAGCTGACACTGGTTCAAAAGTGTCAGGGCTCTTTTACCAGTCCGATATTCTTATCTTCCTTCTCATCTTGTTATGTTCTATTGACTCAATCAGCATCGCTAGGCAAAATAAGGAGGGAGTTAAACATTAAAGTGCTGCTCTAAGTGACTTTGGAAAAGTCACTTAACTTCTCTAACCTAGTCTACTGTCTGTAAAATGGGGGAACCAATTTTACTTGCCTCATGGGGTTGGAGGATGCAGTTCTGCACAAAATCACTGAGCACAGTCCTGGCATATAGTAAGCAATCAATGCAAGGGTGCAGCTACTATTACCAGCATTTTAATTTAAACCATAAAAAATGCCATTTTTATAGGTCAAAATGGTTCAATGTTGGCAATTTCATATGGTTCAACCAAAAATTTAGGAGCCGGCCCTGTGGCATAGCGGTTAAGTGTGTGCACTCTGCTGCTGGTGGCCCAGGTTCGGATCCCAGGCGTGCACCGATGCGCCGCTTGTCAGGCCATGCTGTGGCGGCATCCCACATAAAATGGAGGAAGATGGGCACGGATGTTAGCTCAGGGCCAGTCTTCCTCAGCAAAAAAGAGGAAGATTGGCATGGATGTTAGCTCAGGGCTGATCTTCCTCACAAAAAAAATAAAATAAAATCTATATCAATTGTTATGATCACTTTATTAGTATTAATATTAGTATTATTATTGACAAAGATTTGTGACCTCTTAAGTACCTACTTTAGGTTCCCAGATGCTCTCATTTCAACTTGGAAATGTTGACAAATAGAAAACTACTCCATTGCAAGGGCCTCTATATCAATCTATCTACCTATCTTTTGTTGATCTTCCCATAAAGATGTGTCAAGAATAAGGAAAGCCAGCCTACATCAGGATACAAAATGTTACAAATGGCTGAGATGACCACAAGATTTTTTTGCTACATAGTTTAACCATCTGAGCAATTACCATGCTTATGACACTGTCCTAGGTCCTAGAGCACAGGAATTCCAAATTAAGGAAAGTTAAATTAAAATATGGAGGTTTAGAAACCCCAAAAGGAAGAATTTAGAAAATAAGTCTAGGTTCAAAAAAATGAGGCCCAAAGCAGAAAGGGAAGTATAAAAATATGAGACTAAAAAAATATATATATTCAAGTAAATAAAAATATTTGTATATATTATATATATAAACATATTTTTTTCACTGAGGCTTTCAGTGACAGAGCTTTGATTTGTGGCCATCATCCTAGTGATGGAGGGGCAACGATCCATCCACATCCTCACAACTGGCGCCCCTTATACCCAAACGCCCTCTTCTGTCGGGGGGAGCTAGGGTTAAAAGGGCAGACTTTGGCAATAGAGTGAGCACGGTAACTGACAACCACAGGATTCCAGCCTATGTCCTTTCTCTCATAAGGGAACTCCCTGTCCTAATCACACACTAACAGTGCTAAATCATGCCTTCAAAATACCGTCAACTTTACGATTCAGTACTTTTAACCAGCACTCGTAAATAACCCTGTTTGAAATTCAATGAAAACTTTATGTCTAGCTGTGAACTGCATAATAAAAGTGAGAGTTCTTCTGGTCTCTGGATATTGTGTCCACTATGATTCAAACAAACCAACTTTAAAGTAAATCAAACCTGGTCATCTGTACTGAAGAGCATTGTTGTCAGGGGCTCCATGTCAGACTACCTGGACTTAAATCCCAGGTAGTTTGGCAGCTATAGGAACTTAAATTACTTAACTTCTGTGTGCCTCACTTTCATCATCTGTAAAGGGTGGGGTGGGGGTACTAATGTGCCTACCTCGTAGGGTTCTTGTGAGAATTAAATGAGCTAATATATGAAAAGTACTTAGCAGAGTACCTGGCACACAGTAAATGTTGAAGAAATGGGAGCAGTTAGTATTACTGTGACACTAATTACCTCTGGTCTTATCTGTATTAACAACGATATTATATATATAGAAAATGAATGATGAACATTACAAAGACGAATCGTTATATATGAAGATAAAACGTATAATCATTTATACATTTGCACAACCGATTAAGAGCCTTAACATTACTTCATACTAATATATCACACATCAGCTATTTTTGAAAACTCCCTCACTCCTCTAGCCATCTATAATCAAGAAGAACATTAAGAAAAATCAAAGGAAGTAGACAACTAAAGAACAGAAAACAATAGTAACTGGTTTCCTGTAACTCAGAACTCCCCTGACCTTTGTCTCACCAAAGGTTGTCTCACTGGCAACCTTCCAGGCGTCCAGCGCCTGTACAAATTATGCATAGTAATTTATGTAAATCAGGCTTTTTTTTCTCTTTAGATAACAAAAGACAGTTCCATCTTGTTATGAGTAGTGACCTTTTTTAGTTTTCTTTGTCTTCTAAGATTCACTTTTCATATTCTTTTTGTCTCATGGCTTTTGTTTGTATGTTTCCCCCTTTTATCTCATGTTATCTTCCTTAAACATAGTCCTTTTTAAAAAATTCTTCCTTTTCGATATTCTAATTCAACTTTCTTTAATTTAGCATTCAATTTTATGTACTGGGCCAGGGACAGTGCCTTAAACATAACAGACACTTCAGCTATTTGTTAAATACTTGTAGCTAAGTGTCTGTGGTCATCTTAGCAATTTGCAACGTTCTCAGATCTGGGTGCATGCTAATTTTCATTACTACTAATAGATTTCCACCATCCTGGGCCTACGTAAATTATCACTTGCAGTAGGGTAATTTCTATTTGATGACATTTCAAATTGAAATATGCCTTCCAATCTATATTGCTCATGGATAATTACTATCATGATGCTCAATAAAGTTAGGAAGGAAGTTTATTTATGGAGAATAAGTAGGCAATTTTTTAAAAAGACAAAGACAATGGCACTACATTAAATACTAAATGCACAAACCAAAATTTTTGGATCAACACACTTATTACATAAACATACATATAAATGATATGTATATTTATTCTAATATATATAAAATATCCTCAGAAACTTTTTCCTTTGAGGACTCTGATCATAGAAGGTATCCTGTAAGGAATAGCAGTAACTAAAGGAGCAAAGATGAGAGAAGATAAGCAATATTTTGGTTTATTCAAATGATTGAGTTCTTGAGTTCTTGAGTCCTCCTTTAGAACCAGAATCCTGGGATGACTTCATATGTTCATTACAAGAGCACTAATTTTTTCATCTAAAGAATATCTTTTGACGATTTGCCAAGAAGTTGGCTTTTAGAAAGAGAAGCTAAAAGGAAAAGATTTTAAAAGAATGACAATTGTGTTGGATGATTTCTCCTTAATCTTAAACAGCTTATAATTAACACTGTTACAAACAAGTACAAAAAACAAACACATTCACATAGTATTGTAAATCTTTTTCAAGTTATTAAAAAAAAAAAGCCTAGAGGCTCTGTGGTATAGTGGGAAGGATACAGGCTTTGCAGCCAGAAGACCTCAGGTCTGATTCCACCTTTGCCTCTTTACTCCTAAAGCTATCAAAGGAATTAAATAAAATTACATAGATAATATATTTAGTGCAGTACATGACACATGGTAAGGGCTCCTTAAATAATAACAACTTTACTATTAAAAGAAGGCACACTGAGGGGCCAGCCTGGTGTGGTGGTTAAGTGCAAGTGGTTAAGTGCATGTGCTCCGCTTCGACGGCCCAGTGTTTGCAGGTTCGGATCCCGGGCACGCACCGATGCAGTGCTTGTCAAGCCATGCTGTGGCGGCATCCCATATAAAGTGGAGGAAGATGGGCACAGATGTTAGCTCAGGGCCAATGTTCCTCGGCAAAAAAGAAGAGGATCAGCATCAGATGTTACCTCAGGGCTGATCTTCCTCACAAAAAAAAAAAAGAAGGCACATCAAATACATATTTTATTTGGTACCCTCCCAAAATTCTTCTAGAATGTAATGGGATTAAAAAGGAAGAAAAGAAGCCACAAATATAATGAAAAGAGAAGACAAAAAAACAAAATTTTGGAAGCTGGAAAACAGATGGATGAGTCAAAACTAACCTAGCAAAGCTCTTCTAGGACTCTTAGCTATATTGTTTTGTTTGTTTGTTTGTTTGTTTTTTAATTTTTTGTTTATTGCAGTAACATTGGTTTATAACATTGTAAAAATTTCAGGTGTACATCATTGTACTTCTATTTCTGCATGGACCACATCATGTTCACCACCAAAATACTAATTACAACCCATCACCACACACATGCACCGAATTATCCCTTTCACCCTCCTCCCTCCCACCCTCCCCTCTGGCAACCACCAATCCAATCTCTGTCCCTATGTATCCGTCCATTGTTGTCACTATCTACTACTTAATGAAGGAAATCATACGGTATTTGACCTTCTCCCTCTGACTTATTTCACTTTGCATTATACCCTCAATGTCCATCCATGTTGTCACAAATAGCTGGATTTCGTCGTTTCTTATGGCTGAGTAGTATTCCATTGTGTATATATACCACAGCTTCTTTATCCATTCGTCCCTTGATGGGCACTTAGGTTGCTTCCAAGTCTTGGCTATCGTGAATAAGGCTGCAATGAACACAGGGGTGCATGTACCTTTGCAAATTGGTGTTTTCAAGTTCTTTGGATAAATACCCAACAGTGGAATAGCTGGATCATATGGTAGTTCTATCCTTGATTTTTTGAGGAATCTCCATACTGTTTTCCATAGTGGCTGCACCAGTTTGCACTCCCACCAGCAGTGTATGAGAGTTCCCTTCTCTCCACATCCTCTCCAACACATGTTGTTTCCTGTCTTGTTAATTATAGCCATTCTGACGGGCGTGAGGTGATATCTCATTGTAGTTTTGATTTGCATTTCCCTGATAATTAGTGATTTTGAACATCTTTTCATGTGTCTGTTGGCCATCTGTATATCTTCTTTGGAGAAATGTCTGTTCAGGTCTTTTGCCCATTTTTTAATTGGGTTGGTAGTTTTTCTGTTGTTGAGATGCATGAGTTCTTTATATATTTTGGAGATTAAGCCCTTATCAGATGTATGGTTTGCAAATATCTTCTCCCAATTGTTAGGTTGTCTTTTCGTTTTGTTGATGGTTTTCTTTGCTGTGCAGAAGCTTTTTAGTTTGATGTAGTCCCATTTGTTTATTTTTTCTATTGTTTCTCTTGCCCGGTCAGATGTGGTGTTTGAAAAGATGTTGCTAAGACCGATGTCGAAGAGCGTACTGCCTATGTTTTCTTCTAGAACTTTCACAGTTTCAGGTCTTACATTCAAGTCTTTAATCCATTTGGAGTTAATTTTTGTGTATGGTGTAAGGTAAGGATCTACTTTCATTTTTTTGCATATGGCTATCCAGTTTTCCCAACACCATTTGTTGAAGAGACTTTCTTTTCCCCATTGTATGTTCTTGGCTCCTTTGTCAAAGATTAGCTGTCCATAGATGTGTGGGTTTATTTCTGGGCTTTCGATTCTATTCCACTGATCTGTGTGTCTGTTTTTGTGCCAGTACCATGCTGTTTTGGTTACTATAGCTTTGTAGTATATTTTGAAGTCAGGGAGTGTGATACCTCCAGCTTTGTTCTTTTTTCTCAGGATTCCTTTAGCTATTCGGGGTCTTTTGTTGTTCCATATAAATTTTAGAATTCTTTGTTCTATTTCTGTGAAAAATGTTGTTGGAACTTTGATAGGGATTGCATTGAATCTATAGATGGCTTTAGGAAGTATGGACATCTTAACTATGTTAATTCTTCCAATCCAAGAGCATGGAATATCTTTCCATTTCTTTGTGTCTTCTTCAATTTCTTTCAGAAATGTTTTATAGTTTTCGGTGTACAGATCTTTCACCTCTTTGGTTAAGTTTATTCCTAGGTATTTAATTCTTTTTGTTGCAATTGTAAATGGGATGGTATTCTTAATTTCTCTTTCTGCTACTTCGTTGTTAGTGTACAGAAATGCAACTGATTTTTGTATGTTGATTTTGTCTCCTGCAACTTTACCATATTCGTTTATTACTTCTAAAAGTTTTCTGGTGGATTCTTTAGGGTTTTCTATACATAAAATCATGTCATCTGCAAATAGTGACAGTTTCACTTCTTCCTTTCCAATTTGGATCCCTTTTATTTCTTTCTCTTGCCTGATTGCTCTGGCTCGGACTTCCCATACTATGTTAAATAGGAGTGGTGACAGTGGGCATCCTTGTCTGGTTCCTGTTCTTAGAGGGATAGCTTTCAGTTTTTCACCATTGAGGATGATATTAGCTGTGGGTTTCTCATATATGGTCTTTATTATGTTGAGGTACTTTCCTTCTATACCCATTTTATTCAGAGTTTTTATCATAAATGGATGCTGGATCTTGTCAAATGCTTTCTCTGCATCTATTGAGATGATCATGTGATTTTTGTTCTTCATTTTATTAATGTGGTGTATTACGTTGATTGATTTGCGAATGTTATACCATCCCTGCATACCTGGAATAAATCCCACTTGATCATGGTGTATAATCTTTTTAACGTATTGTTGTATGCGATTTGCTAGTATTTTGTTGAGGATTTTCGCATCGATGTTCATCAGTGATATTGGCCTGTAATTTTCTTTTTTTGTGTTGTCCTTGTCTGGTTTTGGTATCAGGGTAATGTCAGCTTCGTAGAATGAGTTAGGGAGCTTCCCCCCCTCCTCAATTTTTGGAAGAGTTTGAGAAGGATAGGTATTAAGTCTTCTTTGAATGTTTGGTAGAATTCACCAGGGAAGCCGTCTGGTCCTGGACTTTTATTTTTGGGGAGGTTTGTGATTACTGTTTCGATCTCCTTACTGGTGATTGGTCTATTCAAATTCTCTACTTCTTCTTGATCCAGTTTTGGAAGGTTGTATGATTCTAAGAATTTATCCATTTCTTCCAGATTGTCGAATTGGTTGGCATATAGTTTTTCATAGTATTCTCTTATAATCTTTTGTATTTCTGAGGTGTCTGTTGTAACCTCTCCTCTTTCATTTCTGATTTTACTTATTTGTGCCTTCTCTCTTTTTTCTTGGTGAGTCTAGCTAAAGGTTTGTCTATTTTGTTGATCTTTTCAAACAACCAGCTCTTGGTTTTATTAATTTTTTCTATTGTTTTTTTGGTCTCCATTTCATTTATTTCTGCTCTGATTTTATTATTTCCCTTCTTCTACTGATTTTGGGCTTTGTTTGTTCTTCTTTTTCCAGTTCCTTTAGGTGCATTGTTAGATTGTTTATTTGAGATTTTTCTTGTTTGTTGAGATAGGCCTGTATTGCTATAAACTTCCCTCTTAGCTATACTGTTTTAAACTAAAATTTACCAGCGAAACTAATTATTATACTGTTGTTATATTAAAATGTTCCTGTCTTTAAAATGCCAGCTAAGCAAAAAAATTTTTAAGATTATATATGAAAACTGCAATCCATTGTTTCAGACAGTATATGACAATAATACTGGAGCCAAGGATTCTAATACATTTCAATTTTTTAAACTGCAGAAATAAAGAAAAAACAAATGATTAGGATTGGATAGAATAACCAACAAACAAAACAAGGGGCTACAAGGTCTTTAGGGATGGTAACAAGCCATTAAATCAATTAGCCACTAATTTGAAGGTTCTCAAAGAGCAAGTAAGGCTCAGCAAGTAAGACTTTCTATAATTACATGTCCCAGTTCCCAGTACCAACAACACATATACACCAAGGGGTCAAAACCTAGAGAGAAACAGAGGGAGGAAAAGGTGTGTGCTTCAGGAAGTGATTCTCATACATCACATACTGCAGTGCCCCTGCTAAGAAGAGCTAGTCTATAAAACGTAGCTTTCTTTCCAGCTGTGAAGTTCAAGAACAGCCTCTACAATGTACTACTGATGGGAGTGTAAATTGGTGAAACCATTTTGGAGAACAATTTAGTAATATCTAGTAAAGTTTAAGGTGGGCATATCTCATCACCTAGTAATTCCACTCATACAAAGATACACTAAAAAAATTCTTGCATATGTACACAAGGAAGCAGACAATAATATCCATAGCAACACTTTTTATAGTACCAAAACCTGGAAAACATTGAAATGTCCATTAACAGGAAAAGAGATAAACAGATCATGGTATATTCACACCATGGACAGCAGTGAAAATGAGTGCTACATGCATCAACATGAACGAATCTCATAAACTCTGAGCTAAACAGAGCCGCCGAGGCATGTGTACAGCATAACACCACTCACATAAAGTTTAAGACCATACAAAACAATACAATACATTTCTTAGAGATACATACATATGTAGTAAACATTCTTTTTTTTTAAGGAAATGATAAACAGCCAATTTAAATAGTGGAGTTACTACTGAGGTTGATGAGAAAGAAACGAAATCAAAGAGCAGAATACAGGGGTTAATATATTTAATTTCTTATACTAGGTAGCGTGACTATGGGGGTCTAATGCATTAAATTTCATATCTTTTTGCATATCTTTTTATGTCTTAAATATTTTACAATAAAAATTTAAATCTCAAAAATTCTGAGATTCTCTAGAGAGCTTTGTAGCACTAAATGTTGCAAGTACAAAAGCAAATAAACCAAGGATGATTTCATCATCACGCATCTTATCTAAACACATGTGAGGAGCTGGTGAATAATAACTCTGCCATGATGACAATGCATTAATGCATTCTCTCGTATATCCAACTCCATCCAGCTCTTCATTCCACTGTCTTGCTAAGGTTATGCCTCATCATCTCTCAGCTCTAACTGGTCTCTGGCCACCTCCTACCTGGACTCCACATTGCCCCCACTGCCTGCTGATTTTTCAAAAATCACTTCAAAATAAGGCTTATATGGAACTCATCTAAAAAGTCAAAATTATTGTCAGTGTTATAGTTCTTGATATCAGTGATGGGTTCACAGGCTTTCCTTACATTATTAGCACGTAAATAAACTAACCATAAAATGACCAAGGATGTCGTTTGTCATGAAGTAAAGATCACGATTAACCTAACTCTATATACCTAAGGTCTATTTAAAAATAACCAAAATAATGATGGCAACCTAGCTCTCCAGGCTAATCTCCCTTCCCTCATAGATCTTACACGCTAGTGGATAGAAAAAGACAATTAACAAATAAATACATCAAATATACAGTATGTTAGACAGTGAAACATTTAGTTTACTGACCAATTACCCTCTCTAGAATATAAGCTCCAAGAAGGCAAGAATTTTTTTATTGTAGCCCCAGCACATGGAATACCGCCTGACACATAGTAGGGCAATCAATAAATATTTGTTGAATGAATGAACAATATATGGCAAAATAGGTGTTCAACAGATGTTAACTGCTATTGCCTTTAGCACCGAATTTGTAGTATGGCCTTCTCTACTACACATACTAGATAATAAATGGAAAATGAATTTTGGAAACGCAAACACCTTGCTTTCCAACACTGCTGGAATCCCAATGAAAAGTAAGTCTACAGTCTAGACCTCCACCAAGTGATTCCTGTGACTTGAATTACTCAGTTTCTTATGCTATATTAAATGAGACTATGTAATATCACTAAACCACACATCTCAGGGTACCTAACAAAGTTCAATTTAAAAAAAAAAGTATAATTTAAAAGAAGAAATTTAGATCAACTGAGATTACGCAATCTGTCTGAAGTCAGACCTATTAAAAACTGGTTTAGAATTCTTGGACTCAGAATATCATTTTAGACTCAGTGCTACTGTCTACCATAATTATGATACTCAGTTTATAATACTGTATTTCTTTTCATCTGCTATTCAACTCTGCCACCCAGGGAAACAGCAATATCTCGATCCCTTTTTTTTTTTGCTGGGAAAGATTCACCCTGAGCTAACATCTATTGCCCTCTTCTTTTTTTCCCTTCCCAAAGCCCCAATACATAGTTATGTATATCGTAAAGTCCTTCTAGTTCTTCTATGTGAGCCATTGCCACAGCAGGGCTACTGACAGACGAGTGGTGTGGTTGCATGCCTGGGAACCAAACCCGGGCCACCAGAGCAGAGAGCACCAAACTTTAACCACTAGGCCAGCAGGGCCGGCTCGATCACTTTTGACCAAACTAAATATCAAGGCAAGACTTCTGGCAGCTCATCAAAAGAGACAGGGCAATAGAAGTTAGAACCATGCACAAGTAAAAGAGAGGCAGGCCTGTTTTTGCTTGTCCCAAAACATATCAGAAGATACCATAAAATGATAGCAGAAGAAAAGCAGTCTGACAAGACCAATGGAAGTTGAAAGACAAGAAAACTCAGGTTTTAATAGTACAACTGTTGCACTTTAATGTGAGCTATATTAATTTTCAGAGTTTAAAAAACTGTCAATTGATTATTTCAGTCAACATTTTGCTGTACTAGAAATGCTATTAAATGGGGTAAAGAACTGAAAGAAATGTAGGGCAGTGAGCTCAATATCTCGGCTGGACATCAGATCAGAAACTGAGGTCTCTGTTTACTAGTAAACTAGACTTCAGTTTACTAGGACTATGTCCCAAACACAACACAAAGGCTTTCTAACAAATACGCTGCCCCAGCAACTTGAGTGAGGCACCAATTTTATACTAAACATGCCCTGGACTATTCTTGTTAACTTTACACTGGTTTCAACGTCACCACCAACCTTTCTTAGGCTGCAGGTCTGTCTTTGCTCCATGGCCTTTCATTCATGTTTGATATTGCTCTTGAAGACTTCCCAACTTCTTGTCAAATCCAGTGTACTTAGTTCATTTTGATATTTTTGGAGCATCTGGCAATATTAAACTTTTCCTTCAAATTCTTTCCTCCTTGAGCTTCCCTAACTTATACATTTCTGGTTTTCTCATACTATGATTCCATCTCTCTTTAAATATTCCTTTTCCTTCCATCTGCTAACTATCCTTTGATGAACAGACTGCACTCCATGGTTTTAACCAACAACTCCCCATAGTTGATTTTCAAATCTCAAGTTCTATTTGCTGTCTCTACTATCCATTCCAGGCTATAGCCAGTAAGAGATGCTTATGTGGCCAATTATCTCCTCAATCTAAATATGTCCAAAACTGAACTTGCCCTCTTCCAAACACCCCTCCTCCCCCAATCAAACCAACCACCTTTCTCAACTACTCTGTCTTCATCAATGGCACCACGGCTCTCTCTGTTACAAAGACACAAATATTCAGAATCATCTTTGCCTCTATGTCTACTTCAGTCCACATAAGTAAAGTATAAATCTTTACTTACAGAGCCAAAATTGGGACATGATTTACAAAAATAAGAAAAAAGAAAAGTATCACCACATAAGTAAAGCAATTAAAGAAAAAGTTTGAATATCAAAATATTAGCATTTCCCAAATATTACCACAGTTTGAGGTCGGAATATTTGATGTTCATGCTATGTAAAAATCCAGATGTATGGTTATCATATACATCCAATTATCGTCACCCCTATCTTAGCAACGCTTGTCTTCACAGCCGTCCCTTCCTCTCTGCTCACCAACACCACTGCTCTAGTTTAGCCTTTCATCACCTTGTAGCTCAACAAGTCTTGCTCCTCTTCCAATTCATTTTGCCCACCAACATCTGACATCAATCAGTGCCTAAAAATATTATGCCATTCATGTACCCGAAGACTCAACGACTCCTCAAACTCCTTAGTCTGGCATATAATCTTATATTCCACTTCTGGAGTTGGCGTTGGGGAGCCCTTCCACTTCAGACATAATCCTCACAGTTCACAGATTGACAGTGTCCACGTAGGTGTGAGATCAAAAAATAACTGGTAAATTCAACTCACATCGAATGGCTTCCTTTTTATTCTCTTTCTCTCCTTCTATCTTCTCTTCATAACTTTTCCTCTTTTCTACTACTTTCTTACACTTAATTTCGTTTTCACCTTCTCTATGCTGATAGCACCAAGAGGAATTTCTAATCCCTACTAACTCTAAGAACTAAAAAGATTATTGATCCTTGTTCTAATTAATAGTTACTAATAATAAAGACTCAAGACATAACAGAATGGAAAGTAGAAGGAAGGAGATCTTAGCTCTGGAATAACTGTGTATCCAAGGTTCTCACTGCAATTCCAAAAAAAAGTCAGGAGTCAGGCCATACAAGCTCTCAGATCTGACAACGAAGGCCTCATTGAGGACAAAGAGTATGCCTTGCTGACTCTCTTCTCAGGAATACAGAAGTAACATGAACATAATTTTTCTCATTATAGTTTTCTAGATTTTCCTCTATATCTTATCAGAAGCTAGACAGGGCCCTGGGTTTTTCCTCCAGTGTAGATAAATATCAAATGGAAAAGAACTCAATATAAAATTAAGGAATCTTGGGAAATTTTTAATATTATTCCCTCTGCTAATCAAACCAAGGATATCTTATCTTTACAGAGCCTGTAATTAGTTGAGTTAAAAAAATACTTTCTCTGCTTTTCTTAAATCTCACATTTTAACTGCAATTTCCTAGGCTATATTTACATCTTCAAAGGAAAATAAATTTTATTTTCCATTTCATAAAATGTTCTGGTTTTCACAGAAAAGAAATATAACAAATAATTCTCAACTGTACTCACAAATCTGAGGTCTATCGGTTTCACCTAAAAATGAAATTGCTGTTTATCACAGATATATCATACTCACACATACACAGAATTCACTCCTTTCCCCCTGTCCTGGATACCTATTACTCTTAAGAAGGTGGAACCAGTTTAATTGATATCTAGGTATTTTGAAATTTCTCCCTTCCTCTGTCTCTTCCTTCACTGAAGGAAAAATTAGGGGCTCTATGCAAAAGGGAAGGCCATATGTATTCTGACAGCTTATTTTTGTGAGAATGCAGAAAGTCGAGGAGTAAAAGCTGACTTCAGGTAACTGAAAAGTCATGCTTACATTTAGGACTTCTCTTCGTTTCAGTTTCTGGCATCTAACTTAAACACACTGCCCTTCCTGGGGAAAAAGGACCCAGAACATTTATAACCTTTCACTGTTCCAGTATCTATCCACAGGATTGAATGTATGCTCTCATTCAGAGCCCTGCCCTAGGCAAAATGTAAAATGTTTGGTTTGTTTTAGCAAAAGTCTTTTTCTGCATTCTTCACCCTTTCCCTTCTCTGATTATAACTATATCTCCCAGAAATCTGGTGTTCTCTGCACAGCCCCTGGGAATAATTTCTAACGGCAGAATGTCAGATATTATATTATGAGGTTATCAGGACAGTTGAAAGAATGTTTATTAAGCACCCATTATGGACAATTCAGACTTTCCTAAAAATGTCAACCATTGTTCTTGGGAAAGAAAGGTTTTATAATCAAAAGTTTGTTTTTTTAACTGGATCAAGCAGGTTTCTTAGAACCTGTAATACGCGAATGAGCACCCAGGACTCTGTAAGAGGCAGTTCTGGCATGCAGGGCTCCCAGACTTATTTGACCAGCGCTCCTTTCAACAAACATCTATTTGCTGCTCCGCAAAATGGTTTGGAAAAAGTTGTGCTCGGAGAATTCAAAGAAGGCAGAGAAAACCTACATTGGAGTAGAAGAATTAGAAACAGCCTCTGTGCAACTATGACGTACAAGTATCTACTGGGGCTTTGGGGAAAAAAAAAAGTAGGAGGATTGGCAATAGATGTTAGCTCAGAGCCAGTCTTCCCCAGCAAAAAGAGGAGGATTAGCATGGATGTTAGCTCAGGGCTGATCTTCCTCACAAAAAAAAAAAGAAAAGAAAAGAAAAAAAGAAATAGCCTCATGGAAGAACATGAAGGATGGGTAAAATGTGACTGTGCAGAAATGGGAAGAGGACGCCAAGTGTGGGGACGTCCTGGGCAGTGCCTCTCCAGTCGCCCTCTTTGGATCATCTACCTACTTAGCTTAGGTGGAAGCTTGTCTGCCCTGCCCTGTGCTCCAGGCGAGACCTACTCTGGGGAAGGCAAGGAGACGTCAGGTAGGAGAAGGGAGGCAACTTCCTGGAGGCAGACGGTTGCGAGCTAAACCTCCCCTACCTCGTTCCAAATGTTTCCTTATTTTAATTCTCTTTTGGTCTAAGCAACTTAATATATCTTGCCAGTTGCGGTTTGTAAAAGATAAAATCCTTGAGAATAAAAAAATCTTTACTTTTCTATGTATCTATAAACAAAGTTTCTCAAATGTGTAAACTATACTATTGCCCCACTTTGTTTCAGATGTAGAGATCTGTATGTCAAATTGTCAAAAATTATTGCTTTCCAGAATAAAGTAGATGTATAGTGTGTTCAGATTGTCCATTGAATGAAACTCATTCCCTTCACTTCTGAATCTCTAAGGCAAGAGTTATTAGAGAATAATATTTTTGATTTTAAAAATAACATTTATGGCTTAAATGCAGGCAAGAAGCTAAACCAATGGGCTAAATTTGCTACAGAAGGGTGAGGGGTTAGGGAGTATTATTAGTGTTTGTAGAAGAGTGCTAAAAAAAACCTTTACTTTTTTTATCTGATTATAAAGGTGATACATTTGTCTTGTTCAAAAAAAAAATGGAAATGTAAAAAAACTGAAAAAGAACATTAAAACTACCCAGAGATAACTGCTACTTAATAATTTTTTAAAAATGAATATTTGGTAATTTAAAATAGACTTTTTAAAATTGTGGTATAATACACATAACATAAAATTTACTCATAACCATTTTTTTAAGTAATTTTAAGTAATTAAATTAAGTAATTTAAATTAATTAAGTAATTTAAGTAATTTTTTAAGTAATTAAGTAAAAAGTTTGGGTTTATTCTTGTTAGGAAAATCTGCTAATAAGGGATGTGTAAGGAAAATGGGAAGATAGGGGAGGAGGGGAGCAGCAGATGTGCTCCTACGAGAAGTTACATTGACCTTTGGATTCAAGGTCCAAAGTCATTGCCTCTAAAAGGTGGATCATGCCTGTCACTGTAGATCCTGTACTGGTGAAAATGTCGGGATCACCCAAGGATTAATACCTTATCAGTCTCCTACAAGCATAGATACCTCATAAGTATAATTGAGTCTTAAAAGTCAGAATAATTTTCATTATTTTGGTACATAATCAGCTCCTGATCACCACTACAATTTTTAAAAAACCTTGAGTTGGTGTTTCCCTGCTTCTGGCCTAGTGGCTGCCTCCTCTTTCCTCTTAGTCTTACCTTACCAGCACTTTTTTTTATTGCGGTAACAGTGGTTTATAACATTATATAAATTTCAGGTGTACATCATTGTATTTCAACTTCTGTATACACTATATCATGCTCACCACCAAAAGTCTAGTTGCCATCTGTCACCATACAATGTGCCCCTTTACCACTTTCACCCTCCCCTACCCCCTTCTCCTCTAGTAACTACCAGTCTGTTCTCTGTGTCTATGTGTTTGTTGTTGTTGTTTTATCTTCCACATACAAGTGAAATTCTCTTAAGCATTTTTAAGTGTACAGTTCAGTGTCATTGAGTACATAAAATAGATTTTGACATCCAGAAACTTGGGTCTCTCCAGCCAGTTCAGAAAAAATTGCCACTTGGCCCTTCAACAACAATAAATACTATTTATTAATAGTACATAAGGGGACAAAGGGAATATCCTTACAGAATATTTAAGTAACATCTTAATAAAGCCATTCTGCCCTCAAAGAGAAAGTGCATAAATAAGAGGCATTATAAACATCATCTACTTTCTTATAAGGTTGGCAGGGACCTTCTTACACTCAGGTTTCTTCACTCCTGCTAAAATGCAGCCATGTGCTAGGGGTGCAGAACCCTGATTTAGCGTTTGCCACCTGTACTCAGAGTGTCAGAAATTCTCGCCAGCAGCCCATCCTACGGTCACACACTAAGCACTCCTCTAAGGCCCAACTTACCAAGCAGCCCCACCCTTCCAGGGAAAGGAGAACAGCCTGATCTTACTTGAAAGGAATAATCCTATCAAACCTTCTCTTGGAAAATCAAGCAATATATAACTACCCAGCCAGAGAACTTCTCAGCCCCAATCATTTCAAAACAGCAAGCATAAAGGAGACTTATTCTCTATAACCACACCCACAGTCTCAGTGGAAAGGTACCCAGGGACACTCATCCCAGAACGCAATGCTTCTGAGTCCTCCTGGCATAAACCAGAGATACTATTTCATTTCATGAAGAGAGAAAAAGGAAAACCATTTAAATCCCTTGCCTAAAGTCACTTCTTGGAAATCACAGTGACAACTTAGGAAAGGGACAGTTAAGAAGGATCAAATTCTTCTTTTTGACCCAATTAATGCACACATTGTCTTTCAGGAAAAAGGAGAGGAGAAGAGAATGGAGACAGAATAGTTCTTGGCAGCAAATCACTATCAAAGGCCCAAACGTGCACATATATTTGGATAAGTGCCCAGTGCTTAGGCTCAAAGACATGGACATCTCAGGCAGCTGAAGGGCACGGAAGGCACCAAAGTAGTGAGCTGAGAGGAAAGTCTGAAGCTCATTGAGGTCTGAAGCAGGGCCAGCTCAGGACAAGAGAGGACAGCACCACAGTCCAGAACTGCCCTGGAACTGAAGTGATAAGATGGTGCCTGCTCAGTGCCACGCCATGTCCTCTTTGCCCACGTGCAGACAGGCCTGTTGCAATCTGTTTACAGCTCTTCACAGCTGTACAGATGGTCAAGAATCATCGTTTGCTAAGACCCTACTAAGTACAAGGCACAGAGTTACAACAACCCTGAGGAAGCTGAGGGTTACACAAGCAATGTAACTCTCCTGAGGTTCTCAGAAAGTCACACGGCCAGGATTCAGAACCAGGTCTGCCCGGCTCTGAAGCCCATGCCTTTTCCTCTCTTCCACTGCTCTGAACTCACAGAGGGCACAGTTTAGAACATTCAGCTTAAGCTCATCAAGAGAAAGATCTTATTCACAATATATCAAAATAGGAGTTGGCGAACTTTTTCTGTAAAGGGCCAGTGAATATTTTAGGCTTTGCAAGCCAGGTGGGGTTTCTGTTGAATATTCATTTTCGTTTTCTCTTACAACCCTTTAACAACATAAACACCATCTCAGCTCATCAGGCTACACAAAAACTGGCCATGGACCACGGTTTGCTGACCGCTGTGTTAGAACACACGGTCCAAGCAAGGCTCAGTGATTCTGATGGATGAGACCTGTATCACTGACTCAGTGTCTTGATTCATCAAGGCACTTCTCACTTCAGGATGGGGGGAAAAGAGGAGGCTAGAAGAGGATCAGAACTCAATCTAGTCACTTCATATGCATTCCATTATTAAGTAAAGTGTAAGGAAAGCAGCCCCTTACTTATACTCCTTCATTAGACAGTTTTAGAAGCTGTCTGGCATTTATTTCATTTATTTCCTCATTCTATTTCCATGCCTTTGTATATTCCAACTTAGGCATTCATCTGTCACTAAAAATCAATAATTTCTGCAGTCTAATTAAAACTACTCCAGAAGGTCATAACATAATGAACAGAAACCTAGGGATAGCTGACTATGGGCTCTTTTAACATGATCAAAGGCCTCTGCGGTTCTGTTATTTGACATTATAGAAAATATTTTCCACTGACTTTATGACACTTGTAAAACAGGCTTTTGAACACTCCTTACAATTTGCAATAACCATCAAGTCAACTTAACGGGGGTTGCAAACTGGATCCAGTTCATCAACACTAGAACACATAATGAGATGCATTTTAAATGACATTCAGATTTTGCTATGCAAGGCAAAATAATCTACCATTTATGATCTCCTTAATTTTTCTCTTTAGATACTGACCTTTAATCCAGGATTTGCTCTAGGACCATCCATAAGCATACGCTAGCCGTGTGCCCTGTCAGTTGTTGGCTGGCTGACCTCCGCCTTGGCCTGGGCAATACAACTTTAGTGCCAGGTCCAAGTGTTTCTGATTAAAATATTTTCAACTCTGCTGATTCATGCCCAGCTGCTTGGTAGCTACAGAGTGGAAACAGAAGATGGCCTCCAGGGACCAACTTAATAGCAATGAATGTTATTTTCACTGCTGAGCTAAACAAGTTGGAAACCAGAAGACTGCAGATTCCAAAGGCTGGTACCTTATTTCATAAGGTTGCGTGTGGAACCACACAGCCCATCCTACAGGTACATCCATACAGGCTGATGTTAATTACAAGGATAGCTGGCAAATCGGGAGAGGGGTAAGAGCAACAAAAGCAGCTCCCTTCTTGAATTTTGCCCCTTTTGTCCAATTGCATAATCCCCTCTTGTGAAATTCAGGACCGTCAGGAAAAAGACCTGGCCCAAGACCTACTAACTCAGATTAAACAGAATCTAACAAGTGCCCACTGCAAAACCCAATTACAGGGCGCAGTCAAGCAAGGAGGGTGCTTCCTTGTGCACTTCCTTCCACACACAAAGGGCATGACTGACACCCTCAGTCACGATAAGACACCAAGCAGAGAAAGGAAAGGAATTAGATGTGAGTTCCTCCTAACGGCTTGGAAGTGTGCTATGCTTTTCACATACAGTATATCACATAATCGTCATTAACTTGTAAGATAGGAAATAGCACTGCCATTTTACAGGCAGAGGACTGAGGCTAAGAGAGAAACTTACCCAAGATCACATAAGTAAGAAGTGCCAGGCCTGCCATTTGAACTCGGTCTGTCTGGGATCAAACCTGCCCCTTCATTCAATCAGAAAAAATACCAAAACAGAGCATGGAGCAGATGACATTCAGGAGTTAGCCAGGCAGGTGGTATTGGTAAACAGTAGAGTCCCAAGTTCAGGCCAGGACTCTACTGTCCCATGGGAGAGATGGCAAAAGCAAGCCAGGACGTGAGTGCCATAGTTGCAAATGATGACATACTTGGCACCAATGATCTTCCCAAAGTCAGCTCCCAAGGCCCAGCACTGTCAACATGAAGCTACAGACAAGGGCACCAAGTAGGAAGGGGGAGAGCTGAGACTCAGGCGGCACCACAGGAGTCCAGGGGGTCACCTGTCTAGAAAGGTAACCTGGACCCCACTGACTGAGAGGCTGAAGCTATTTAAAAACTGTCTGTCTTGGCGACAGATTGGTCCAGGAAGTAATGTCCAGACTTCAGGCAAGAAACTCGACATGGGGAAGAGGAGGGAGCAGGGCAGGGTTCTGAGACAGAACTGGCAGTTTTTTACCTCAGGGCCATGGCAAATACAATCAACCTTCCTTTCCATTTCTTCATGCTGATAACCTTTACAGAAGGCCAAATCTCCACAATCAAAGGAACAAAGGGAATCAAGATAAAAATCTAAGCAAACTCAAGAAAAAAAAAGTATTGTGCCAAAATTAGATCATAATTTTTTATTCTCAAACAGCAGCCTCACACTGGCAGAGCTGGGCCTTGGGAGCAGATTCTGGGACAACACTGGTGCCAGGCACACCAACATTAGCAGCTGGCACCCCTCCCCAGTGAGAGTGGGCGAGAGTGGCATTGGGCTACCGCCACTACTTCTTTATCCAAGTCACCCATCAAATGCATGAAGCCAGTCCTGGATCACGTGAGGCGGAAGAGAAGGAAGCTGGCAGCAGAAGCAGTGAGCCAGAGGACAAGGTGTCCAGGAAGGTAAATACCCCCACTGGTGACCTTCCTCTTCTCTCCAGAAAGAAGAGGATCATCTACAAATATGGGGGGAGTGGGGTAGGATTTCAAAATTCAACCCTGATTCACCAGGGGAATGACTGAAGAGAGATCTAGTGGAGTGTGCTAGGCTGACGATGATTAATCAGTCCCCTTCTCTGCTCCGTGACGGAAGCCACTGTCTGAAGGCACGTTAATCACAGCCTGGGTGTCCTCAGTACCTGAAGGTGACAGCAGGCTGGACAGGGCTTCAGGTCTGGCCCTTCTGGGCTGGCTGCCTCTCCCTTCAGGTCAAGCGATGCCACTGCCACTGGCCTGGGAATAAGCCAGTGGGGTCAAGGGGTGGGGCTGGAAGGTGGGGCTGGAAGGTGACGCCAAAGCTCCTGGGCTCCTCAGGCAGCCACTAGTCCCACTGTATCTCATTCATGGATTCCTGCATCTCTCCAGAAGCCCAGCATCCTCCTCACTCCTCCTCCCGGCAGAGGGAGCTCAGAACAACCAGATTCCTCCCTTCTTGCCTCAGTTAGCCCAAAGGGAAAAATGGAGTTGAATAAGCAGAAAATTTTTAGAAAATCTAAAATACCACACCAATAAGGTACTATTGCTGGATTCAATCTAGATAAATCAGCATTATCAGTGACATAAACGGGCAGTCTGAAAAAGATCATTTGCTTCAGATATAAAAGACAAATTGGAAGAAATTTTTTGATAATAGAAAAGAAATCTCAAGAAATTGTCTGGTCAGACAGACAGTACTCAATCTTCTTCATAAAACTCTCCCAGAAAAGCGATCACACAATTAACACCACTAACAGTCTTCATAAATAATAAATAATTCTTTAGACAAAAATCTCTAAAACTCCCTTTATTTTAAACCAAATGCCTACTACCTCATTCTCAGCGGAAACAAAAGTTACTATTCACAAAGGAAGTGCCCAGACAGAAATTTTTTCACCTCAGTCTATTATTCTCCAAAATAAAGAATCCTAATTCATAAATGTTTACTCAATTCTTTCACCATTTTCTTTTTTTTCCTCTGAACCCTCTCCAAACTAATCATGAGCTCAGGACTGATCATCTAATTATTCGACAAAGCAGCTGGTCATAGCTGTCACCACGTTAAAATGGCTTTATCCCAAGTGTGTTTTCCACACGACATCAGTTAATGTTTTGTTTTTGTCTATCTTGCAACCAGCAGTCCAAACATAAAACAAGGAAGAATATGCAGAAAAGAGAAGCAGTTGGTGTTGGAAACTCAACTGATGCCTAAGCTAATTTATAGAGTGACTGGAAAATAATCCACTTGAATTTTAAATCAAAATGCAGCAAGGGTGGAAAATAGCACATGGCTACACAACATAAACTACCCAAATTATCAAAAGCTGTTAATGCACTGCAGTGACAGTGCTGATTAGCTATCTGTCCCCATTACAGCTTGCAGAATTATCTGACCGTTGCAGGAGAAACTGATTTCTTGAAGATAGAGTCCCACTTGTTTAAATGCCCATGTGCTACCAAAGTTAAATAAAAATGTTCATCCCAGGTGGACTTTCCTAAAATCATCACCAAATGTTCTAATCCCAAACTAAAATCATGGCAAACTGCTTTTCTTTGGATTACCCTAGTCAAACGCCTTAGACCAGGGCTCCCACCCTTGTCGGCACACTGCAATCACCTGAGGAGTTTTAAAAACTACTGATGCCTGGGCCCCGCCCCTCAGAGGTTCTGATGTAACTGGCCCCAAGTGAGGCCTGAATAGGGGGATTTTTAGGGCTGTCCAAGTGATGCTAATACGCAGCTAAGGTAGAGAACCACTGCCTTTAATATTAAACATATCAATTAAAAACAACATATTGTGAGTTTACTTGGTGGCAAGAATTGTGAGTTACTGAGTAAAAGGAAAAGTGTAGGACAGCCCCTGCCCTCAAGGCCTTCAGTCTAAGGGGGAGAAAGGCACTACCTCAACTATTACCATACAGCGCGCTAAGTGCTGTGACCAGGCGCAGGGCGCAGTGCAAAGAGCCTGGGAGAGGGGCGTCTCACACAACCCGGCAGAGAGGGAGCAGTGTCAGGGACAGCTTCTCAATACCGTGATGGAGCTGGGTCTTGAAGGCTAAGTAAGAGTCTGCCAGGAGGAGAAAGTGGGAAGGCACCTCAAGAAGGACTAGAATGTGCCAAGGCCCAGAAGCGGAAGAGCATGGCCCCTTCCTTAGAGCTCTGCAAGTTGTTCTTTACAGGTGAGGCATGGGCTACACCTTTTCACTACATTATGGAAAATTACTTAAGGCTTTTAAAGGGGTGAAAGCAGTAATGTCCAGTTTAGATTCAAGTACATTTTTAAATTTGAAATTGAACTGCAGTGTTGCAGACAGCAATCTGACAAGTCTAACAGTATAAAGCATTCCACCCCACAGTAATGCTAGTCAAGGTGCCACTGTTCTGAAATTAGGCCCCTACTTTTTCATTTCTCAGAGTCAATACAGGACCGTCTTACCTTTAACTGTAGGGATAAAAAACAACCTCGTAAATATTAAGATGCAGGTAAACACTACACTTATTAGGACTGAAGGTGATGTAAATTATAGTCAGATCTGAATTACATATGCTGCTGGAGTACAGAGGTGGTAATCAAAAATCACAGATGATCTGCCAAGCTGAGCTAGGCTCTAGGCGCTGGGCAGTGATCCTCTGTAGGCTGGGAATACAGCCAGCTGCCCACGCAGGGCAGCCTGACAGGAGAGGGTGGAAAACCCAGACTCCAGGAGAGGGTCACCCAGTCCCCAGAGACATCTTTGCTTCCTCCATTTGGGCCCCACCTCCACCTCCTCCCCAAGGTTAATTTCCCAAATGTAACGGAGGAGGCAATCTCTTGCACATGATGATCAACTGTCAAATACTGCAAGGCCCAACTGCAAATGGGAATTCTCCATGTTCTCTCTAAGAAGTTAGAAACCATTTAAAGTCGCAAAGCACGGGCCGGCCCCCGTGGCTTAGCGGTTAAGTGCGCGCACTCCGCTACTGGCGGCCCGGGTTTGGGTCCCGGGGCGCACCAACGCACCGCTTGTCCCGCCATGCTGAGGCGGCGTCCCCCATACAGCAACTAGAAGGATGTGCAACTATGACATACAACTATCTATTGGGGCTTTGGGGACAAAAAGGGGCAAAAAAAAAAAGGAGGAGGATTGGCAATAGATGTTAGCTCAGGGCCGGTCTTCCTGAGCAAAAAAAAAGAGGAGGATTGGCATGGATGTTAGCTCAGGGCTGATCTTCCTTAAAAAAATAAATAGATAAAGTCACAAAGCAAAGCCCCATGCATGGTAAACAGAGCATTTATAGAAGATTCTTTAAAAATCTATAAAAAGGCACTTGGCTTAAATTTGGCATATTTCAGAAACAGTTGTCTAAAAACAAAATTAGGAAATGAGAACATTTATATGACTTCATAGATTTGATTAGGGAAACAAAAAATCCTAAGTCACAAAATGGGTAGTGCTAAGGAACACATCATCGATACCTGGCTGCAACTGATTCTCAAAACAAATAAGTGGGCAGAAGTCCTGTCCAGAGAAAGTTTACTTAGTAAAGAGCTAACTGCTTGATTTTTTTCTTCAGGTTTTAACAGAAAGAGAAAACATATCATCACCATGTCTGGGAAAATGCCTGGAGTCTCTCCATGTCGTTGCTAATTTTAGATGTAGAAATGGGCTTCTCTCAGGCATTCTGACTTTCAAAGAGGGGTTGCTGAACTTCGAGATATGAGAATCTCTGGAAGCTTAAAATTATACAATAACATTTATAATTCAGCAAAAGAGTGGTCCTTTCTTTCACAAGGAAGAGGCTATTTAAAGTTAAATCTCTATGCTAAGAGTCTCTCAAACATTTTTTTTTTTTAAAGATTTTATTTATTCATTTATTTTCCCCCCAAAGCCCCAGTAGATAGTTGCATGTCATAGCTGCACATCCTTCTAGTTGCTGTATGTGGGACGCAGCCTCAGCATGGCCGGAGAAGCAGTGCGTCAGTGCGCGCCCTGGGTTCCGAACCCGGGCCGCCAGCAGCGGAGCGCGCGCACTTAACCGCTAAGCCACGGGGCCGGCCCTCTCAAACATTTTTTAAAAATTAAATATTACATAAACTCAGAAAAGATCTCTGAAGGCAGAGAAGGGAAAATACCTTTGAATATGAAGGCTCAAAGCTTAATTTGAGGGCCGGCCCCGTGGCTTAGCGGTTAAGTGTGCGCGCTCCGCTGCTGGCGGCCCGGTTGGGATCCCGGGTGCACACCCACGCACCGCTTATCCGACCATGCTGAGGCCACGTCCCACATACAGCAACTAGAAGGATGTGCAACTATGACATACAACTATCTACTGGGGCTTTGGGGAAAAAAAAAAAAGGAGGAGGATTGGCAATAGATGTTAGCTCAGAGCTGGTCTTCCTCAGCAAAAAAAGAGAAGGATTAGCATGGATGTTAGCTCAGTGCTGATCTTCCTCACAAAAAAAAAAAAAACCTTAATTTGAAAAACTGTTCTCCATCCATCCATTGTCATGCATAATTAAATAGCTAAATAAAGAAATAATAGCAGTAAAATCATTAGAACAAGGTTTTTTTTAGCAAGAATATAATCACCTTAGTGAACCTGTAAAGCATGTATTAGAATACATTATATTAGAATGTACCAATAACGGGAACATTTTTCATTAGGTCTTATCTAAATGTGACCAACATACTATTTTAATTTTTTTCTTGATTCAGAAATTAATGTTTGTGTAAAAATTACCACTGCTTTCTTTAAAATATGGCACAAGTTCTTAATTTCTGAAGTTCTTACTCAGAGAGACTGTAACTTTGATTAAACAAATCATCAGCTGCTGGAATAGGGATGGTCTTGCCAACGAGAGAGGCCAAGATTAGTGACACTACATGGGGAAGAAGGAAAATGAACTGTATGAGTACATGACTGCCTATCAGGGAAACACACACACACACACACACACACACACACACAGCCCTTTCCACGACTCGGAGATTTGCTTCTGAGGAGCACCCTAAATTTCCCCTCTGTATATTTCATACTACACTGTTGACTTGTCCCCCAGGGTTCCCTTCAATGCTGTAGCGAGACCAGCTGGCCGGCACTGTTTCTTCCATTTTCACCTGTTTGGATTTCCTGAAAAATCCAGGAATCTTGCAGTTAATCTATGAAGGGAATTTGCCATTCTCTTTCTTAACAGAGTCCAGTTCTACCTCCAAAGAGCCTGTACAACCACACCAGTGGTATGAATAGTGAGATTTTTTTTTTTAATTAAAAACTGTTTTTTAATTATACTTATTTTTTTTAATTAATTTTTAAAAAGTACATTGCCCTACGAGGACTATTGCTTTTGCCGGGATAAAAGCAAGATTTAAACTCAGGCCTCTGTGACTTTCCAAAGCCCACGTCATACAGCACTGTCTTTCTGCCATGCCACGCTGTCTTCTAGTGTGACTTTATTAGGCACATTTAGAATTTACAGTATAAATAATGTGTGCACCTGTTTGTATGCATATGCATGTTTTCCTAAACGCACCTGCCACTCACTTGCCCCTCCACAGGAATGCTGTGAGGGCTGAATGAGAACAGGGCTCAGTGAACATTAGTGCTCTTCCTAAGACCCTCTTGCCTACCTTTTAAAAAGGAAGGAATTCTAACATAAGAGTGGATTGCTCACCTGCATAAAAATCACATAGGCATCTTTAAACCTCGTTTCTGAACTCTGGCTGGTAGGTTTCTAGCCACTTGATTCAATGGCATACCACAGCCAAGCCACACAATGACCACATCCTTCTCTCCTAATCACATGAGTAGACACTGCCACAGATCCCAGACAACACCCAGGGCAGGATTGGGGACCCACGGTAAGAGAAAGCAGGGTAAAACCCTGAGGGCAGAGTTGTGAGAAAACTACAGCTTTCCAAAACATTGTGGAGCCAAAAAGACAAAGATGGGCCTTTCCAACGTAAGGAATCAGTTCCAGGAGGAGGAGCTTTGTAGAGGTAATGCCTAGAACAAGACCTCTAAGCAGGGGATGCTGGGCAGAACCCAAGTTAGCCACCAAGACGCCTTCTGGGAAGTTACAAAGAAAGCACTTCTGAAGCCAAGGGTGGGAGGGGGCAGAGCTTGCTTTCCCAGTGACCATGACGATAGAAATAGCTCTAGCCCAGATTAGACAGTAGCTGAAAGCAAGGAGAAACTGGAAGGAGAGCCGGAAATGACTATATAAGTTCAAACTATGTGTGACACTGAGCCAACCAGAATTGAGCGATGTGAATCTATGTAGCATCCTAATCTGTAAACATAACCCCGCAAATTCCTATACACTACAGAGAGCTTCATTATCTCAGGCCGAGACACCGTGGAAGAGGAAAAGTACTAAAACAGAAATGCACTGGAGGCAGGGGACACAGTCTGAGAAGGAAAAAAAAAAAACCCTGCAGAATCCCCGAGTAAAGCCAGCAGGGTACCAGTTACCTGGGCACAGCCAGGCACCGTTCCGCTGGAGGACTGTGCTGTTCCAAGTTTCATCACATCAACACAAGAACCCCATGGCACATGGGAACAGAGTTTGAATCTTTTGCTGATGTACATAAAATTTAGAAAATGTATATGGTTCTCCTTTAAACACTCCTCATCCTGTGAATGGCTGTGGACTGGCAGTCTTAAATTGGACAGTGTTCTCCATCCCAGGTAGCCAGAAATAAAATACTACTTCTCCAGCCCTGCAAGATATAAAATCCATTTACTTAACAAATTATGCTTTGCTCCAAGTGCAAAATGTCCTTCAAAGCAAAAGTTTTACGTTCATATTCCGAAAAGTCTGTTTGGCCCAAGATAGATAAATCTCCCAGATAAAAATCACCAATGTTTGGGATGGTCTGGGTAGATACAGTAAATATTTTTGCTTTTTCTCTCATCATTCCCACTTTGAAAAGATTTATTTATTGGTCTATGTTTTCTCAAATAAATTGTGAAAGCTGACCTATAGCAAAGTATAACACTCTCTGAACAGGCTTTGTACACAACAATAAACAGAAAATGAAAACTTTATGCAGTCTTATAAAAAAATACAGAACTTATGAACTAGCTCATTAAAAAAATCTACCTTATCAAAGTTTGTTTAAAAAATTGTTTAAATTGTTAATCATTGTTCTCTACCTAAAATAAAAATACAGAAAATATGGTAAAGCCATAGAACTATAAGGATACCAGATATTCCTGTTCTTAGAGTACCTTATTAATCCAAAGGGGTCTAGGTGCAGAATCAGAGGTGAGGCACCAAAGAGAGGGCAGAAATAAAACAGCTTCTTAGGTGAGAGTTTTAAAGATACATCTCTCAACACCACAAAACATCTCTCAATACCATTTTAGGTTACTGAGAAAATCTACCTTAATATATCAGGTATTTTCAAGTTCTCCATAGAAAGAAAAAAGTCTTGTGATTTTGACAGTCAGCTGAAGGTCACACAAAATTGATATAAGTAGAACGTGGGTCTCTCCCTGTTTTCCCAATCCACCACACAACAGTGACCTACAGACAGGAATGTTAATGATACAATTAAAAGATCTCTAAAATTAAAACTGTATAAAGGAAAAATGCCCCAGAAGAAATCATATTTTAATATAAAACAGTGAAGGCTAAATATGGTCATCTCTAAATTGAATAATATTTTGAGACAATAACAATATGGGATAATTTAAATATTTTTAACTATTTGTAAAATAAGTACACACTTTCTTTCTTGAAAAACTCAAGAAAAATGTAGCGTGAATAAAAAATAATATTTATTCGTGCATTCCACAAATATGCATTGAGTACCAAATATAGGCCAAGTATTGTCCTTAAGGCATTAAGTATACAGCCAATACCAGAGTCCCTGTCCTTATGAGGCTTATATTCTAGTGGGGGAGACAGACAATACAGAAACAAAACTATGCCAATAGCAGGCGCTGAGTGGCATGGAGAAAAACAAGCAGCATAAGGGGGATGGAAGCACCAGGAAATAGAGGGCAAGTCCTATCTTCTATACGGTGGTCAGAGGCTTTTCTGATAGGTGACATACGAATAGAGATCAGAAGGAAATGAAGGAGTGAGCCATATGGATATCTGGGAAGCATGTTCCAGGCAAAGGGAACAGCAAATGCAAAGGCCCTGGGGCATGAACATACTTGGGGAGTTGAGGATTAGAAAGGGTAGGCAGAGTGAGCACGGCAGAGTGGTGGGAGATGAGGTCCTTTTGTTTATTCTGGATTATCCAAAGTATCTAGAATTAACTGGCTTCAGCAGATGAAGGGTAAGGAAAGCAGAAGGGAGAGTGAAAGGACAGAAACTACATTTCACTGAGCTCTTATTAAGTACCTGATAAAGAACATTATCTCATTTAATTCCTATCCTGTGAAAAATGGTGTTGTTACATTTGTTTTACAGATGAGGCACAGAGAAGTTAGGTAACAGAGCTAGTAATGGGCAGAAACTAATTTAAATGCAGATCCTTCCAACTCCGAAGCTGAAGCCCTTCATCATTATGCTCCTGAGAAAGCCAAACGTACCAGCTGCAGAAGGGAGACTATGCAAACTAACCGAGGCCCACAAACGGGAAAGTAAAACTACACGGCCGAGATCCGTGCGATACTTCTACAGGTATATGCTACTCAAGGTTTCTTATTTTTTCAGATCACCCAAAAGAAGGCACTTAATGTGTTAACTGACGTAAAAGATACCTTCAAAACTGAGGATGAAGGGTGGATTAGGAAGCAAGTAGCAGAGATGTCACAGCATTTAGGCAGCTCATTCCACCCTTCTCCCAGGCCCCACCCTCCCTCCAGCTTTTTAGCAGAAGCAACCTCCCAGAGTGAGAGGTATAAATATGGAAATCCAAAAGGAAAAGATAATGGAGGCGAGAGATGCTTGCAGCTTTTCTTCTGCTTTACTCCATTTTCCCGTAAGGGCATCCAAGCAAACACCATATATACCTGTGTCTACAACGTGCATAAGATGGTCAAAGAAAGTAGTAGAGATTTATTCCTTTACGTATTTCCCGACCAGCGTTTTCCTAAGGCTCCTAGCTTTGAATCAGGAGAAGGTTGAGAAGAGGAAGTCCACAGATGCTGGTTGGTTCCCTGATTGAAAAGAAAGTATTCCCTTTCTCTGCTTTAAGCGCAGATTTAGGGGAAAGGAGTAAAGGGATTTCCCTGAGACTGACCGCATCAGGTCTTTCCCTAGGGACATAACTAGTTGAAAGCACTAGCGCTGAGCCCTGGTTAGCAAAGCCACTCTGAGATCAAAGAGCTGCAGACAAAAACTGCGGGGGAGCCCTGGAAGGCTTGCAAAGAGTCAAGTGGGAGAAGTCTGCAGCTTTCCTAAAAGTAAAAAGACACAAGATTACAATTAAACAGTGATTGACCACAGTTGGCGGGGAAATGTACTTAACTTGTAAATATAATTTTGATTACTTCAAAACTGCTCAACTTTGTGTCAAAATTAATTTGCTAGACGAAGTTACTCAGTGTTTTATCTTCTAAACCAAATCCAGAAACACCATAAACAGGCACAACAATGTCCCCCGTTTTGCAGCTGGAGAAAATGAGGCTGGTGGTGAAGCATGGCACTGCCAAGCTACACATCACAGGGAAACTGGGGTCTGAAGTTTGCTTTGCTACCTTGGAGCTGTGGTTTCCACCTAGGGGTGATTTTGCCCCCCAAAGTGTATTTGGCAGTGTCTGAAAACAGTTTTGTTTGTCACAACTTGGGGAAGGGGGATTGAGCAGGAGACAGAGATGCTGCTGAACATCCTACAATGCACAGGACAGCCTCCACAAAAATACAGAATTCTCCAGCCCCTGGCCTGGTGGCGTAGTGGTTAAGTTCGTGCACTCCGCTTCAGAGGCCCAAGGGGGTTCGCAAGATTCAGATCTGGGTGTGGACCTACACACTGCTCATCAAGTCATGCTGTGGCAGGCATCCTACATATAAAATAGAGGAAGATGGGCACAGATGTTAGCTCAGGGCCAATCTTCCTCAGCAAAAAAGAGGAAGATTAGCAACAGATGTTAGCTCAGGGCTAATCTTCCTCACCAAAAGAAAAAGAATTCTCCGGCCAAAAGTGCCGACAGTGTCCAGGTTGAGAAACCCTAGTCTAAAGTTAATTAGAAAAGGCGAATATCTGTTGTTTAAAAAAAAGATGAAGTAGGAAAAAATACTGATGGATCAGAATTTTGAAGAAGAAAAGGTATGGCCATACATTCCACGGTCTACTATCTAGTCAGTACCTTCCCATTTTCTAGCCCATACGCACCAGGTCTCCCTAGGAGAGTTATTCCCTGCCTGGTGGGGGAGGCTCACCAGCTAAAGCAGAAGCAGCAGCTTTTCTTTTCAGTTAGATATGGACCCAGTCGCGGCAACCCAAGCTAACCTCCTCAAAGCTTCAGCCACTGCCTCAAATCAGAGCATTTCACCATCACCCCCCCGCCCCAGGTGTCTTCTTTCCACAAAGTGAAGATAACACTTGGCTCTCAGAGGGTGTCATATAGATTAATCGCCCCATTAAGAACTACATGCTTGGGGCCGGCCCTGTGGCTTGGTGGTTAAGTGCGCGCGCTGCAATGCTGGCGGCCCGGGTTCGGATCCCGGGTGCGCATCGAGGCACCACTTCTCCGTCCATCCTGGGGCCGAGTCCCACATGCCGCAACTACAAGGATGTGCAGCTATGACATACAACTATCTGCTGGGGCTTTGGGGGGAAAAAATAAAATAAATAAAATCTTTTAAAGAACTACATGCTTTATAATGAAGACAAAAGGGGCTGAGTGTTTTTAGATGCTATAAATGATGCTCCCTGCTTGGAGCACTTGAAGGAATAATAATAAAAAGATGCAAATCAAACTGCAAGGTGAACAACGTCTCTTCCCCCCACACCAAATGCTTTCCAGTGACTATTCTGACTTAAAATTTCATATTATTTGCATATGGCTGGAAGCTCGAGTTTTATCATGAGAGCTGTTTGCGTGAAGACACCAGTCACAGCAGGGTTCTCAAATCCTTCAGCCAACTCAGAATGCACTTTTCCCAGTCACCAGCTATCAGATTTACTAGAGTGATCATCTTTTCTCTACGTAGTTCTACAAGTAATTTAACATCCCAGAACCTGAATATACATGATACATTAAAATAATCCTCCCATAAGCCAGAAGTTGAATCTTCCCAGATAAAAACAACAATAACAAAATCACCAAAATTCCACTTCTAAAAGTCAACCGATGGAAGAATTAAATTTCATGGAAATTAACCTGCACATCCCTTTTCTGAGCTGAAATTAAGTAACATGCACACCACTCTACAAGTGGAAAGCAGCAGTTCTCACCATATTTCCTATCACAAAACACACTGGAAGGTTGGGAGGGGACGACTGACAGCTCTATTCAGCAGGGTTACCACAGGTTACCTCACACTCTACAGATAACAACTTGAGATGGAAACCTGTAAATGCAGCACTTGAACGATGACAGTCTCTCTCCCCAGCAGTGAACTCTATCAGCCTCTAACTCTATGGCCCTCCAACTTTGCTTCTCGGAAGAAAGGTCCCATCCAGCTCTAAGATTCCAGTTTTCTAATATTTGAAAAGGTTATTAACACATTCTTAATGACCTACAAATTTCAAATATTTCTCTTTCTATCACAATTACCTTTCTCGTACTCCACGCTCAAGGAGGTAGACAGAACTCCCCACTCCTTAAGTGTGGGCTGTACACAGGGGCTTCTTTCCAAAGGAGACCCCAGGAAAAGCGGGAAGGAGAAGGGTAACTTTGCAGTGGAGAAACTGATAAACACTACCTCAGCCAGATGATTAGGGTCAACATAAACAGTCATAAGTCATGTTGGTTCTGCGTCCTTGATATGATGGGATAAGAATGGCATTTTACCTCTGTGGTCTTCTTCCCAAAAAGCCATAACCCGAATTTAATCAAGAGAAAAACCTCTGATGAACCAAATTGAGGGATGTTGTACAATGAGCTTTCCTGGTTGGTAATCACGTATCAATGTGGAGGGTGATGTGTCCTGAAGCCATGGAAGCTTCCCATTTAGGACCCTCCCAGACCTCGCCCTATGCATCTCTTCTTTGGCTGGTCCTGATTTGTATCCTTTATAATAAAACCATAATCATAATTATAGTACTTTCCTAAGTCCTGAATCATTCTAGCAAATTACTGAACCTGAGGGGGTAGTGGAAATCCCTGAATTTGTAGCTAGTTGTTCAGAAACACAGGTGGTCTGGGAACCCTGAAGCTTGCAGCTGGTGTCTGAAACGAGAAGAGTCTTGTGGAGGACTGTGACCTCAACCTGTGAGGTCTGCACTAACTCCAGGCAGCTAGCACAAGAACAGCCTTGCAGGTAGAGACTTGAGTTAATAACAATGTATCAATATTGGTTCCTCTATTTTGACAAATGTACCATATTAATGTAAGATGCTAATAATAGGGGAAACTGGGTATGGAGTATATGGGAACCCTCTGTGCTATCTTTGCAACTTTTCTGCAAATATAAAACCATTCTAAAAAGTTTATTTTTAAAAATATACCTTTATCTGAATTCTAAGCAACCATTAAACATGAGTAATGTTCAGTACAAATTTGTTACCTAACTGGTCATAGCTTTTCATATTATGCCACAATATCCCAAGAAGAATTATCATAAACTAAACAGCATTAAGAAAAATAATTAAAAGTTAATTATATGAGCATATTACTTTAATCACCTCTCATTAGCTAACACAAAAATTAGTTATGTGCATCAAGCCTCTCTCTAATTTTTAATCCACTTACTCCACTATATTAAGATAAGGCTCTCATTCTCATTCTCCCCAAAGGATAATATTATGTATATTATCCGGGTGCACACTGAGATTAGACTATTACCACTGCAGTTCAGCCATGAAAATCAACACACACGCACAGATCTTGGGCCCATGAGAAACTCCAAACTCCCCTCACAGCAAACCCCAGATGCTGGCCTCTGAGATCCCTCAAGATCTGGCCCTTGTCTGAAGAGCTACATCTTTCTTTTCCTGGAGAGTAACAAGCTCACTGCCACCTTTGCACTAGCTGGTCCTTCTGCCTGGAACATTCTTCTCCAGATCTTAATACAGCTGGTTCCTTCTTGTTATTCAAGTCTCAGTAAAATGTCATTTTATCTAAGAGGCCTTTCCTGTCCTCCAATCTAAAGGAGCACTTCTAACACTCTATTTCTATTTCTCTTCATTTATATTTTTTATCACATTGCTAATCACCACCTGATATTTTCTAGTTTGTTTTTCATCTCTTTCTACCTATGTACTAGAATGCAAATCTCCTAAGAACAGAGACTCTGCCTGCCTTGATCACAGCTCTAAGCCCAGCCCCTAAAACAGTGCCTGACACAGAGTAGGTGCTCAATGAATGGGTTTTGATGAATGAAGGAAGAAATGAATGAAATAGAACTAGACGCAAAGAAAAATCATGCAATGAAACTAAATTATAAGCTATTAAGGGAAAGAGGAATGAATTTATTAAGAAATTTATTAAATGCTAATTATGCTGCAGCTTCTTCAGATACATTATTTTATTAAATCTTCACAAAACTGCAAAGCATACATTATTATCTCTACTTACTATTTACATATGAAGGCTCAGAGAAGTCTAATAAGTAGTTCAATAGCAAAAGTGACATGACTTCGCAACTGACTGACTCCAGGCCTGTGCTCTTTCCACTTCTTTACTATATAAACCCAGTTCTTCATTTGATGACCCTCTTTAAAAAATGGTCTCATGGCAACTTGGAATCCAGCAGAATACTGCCTGCAGTGACTGTCATGATGACCTTGACCTGATAAAACTAGTGAGACCAGAAGACAGAGGAGTAGTGACAGAGCTGGGCACAATGAATGACAATACTGTGAGCTGGTGAGATGTTGACAAGTCAGAGACCTTCTGAATCTCTCCACTGGTCAAAACACTTGGTTCAAATTCAACTGAAAGATGTCCTAAGGAAACCTCTCGAGCCTAGAATCCTCTACCAACACTGTACAACCTGAAAATAACCCTACAGATCAGCTTAACCCTGACTAACATAAGCCTTAACCAATTTCCTTCCCATGTCAAATATACACACTTTGACTAATGAGGATCAGAAAATATGAAAGTTGTTACATATATAAATCTAAATGCCGCCCCTTAAAAGACCCAGATATGGCTGGTCTCCCCACGGCAGGCTCTGCCACTCCTCGGTGATCTCCCTGCAGCTTGACTTTGTCACACTGTCCCATCTCCAAAACGATCCAACTGCACAGAGCATTTATTTGTGATATTTCATGACAGTGATACATCTTACCCTCAGAGCATTTCCACCACATCACAGGCTCTCTCTCATGTCCCTTAGCTTTCCAAAGTCTGTGTTCCCAAATGTGACCCTCTCTACTAGGCAGAGTCCCCCCACAAAAAAAGGTGTTCAGACCCCTGGATTCACTGCTTCTCTGACAGGCCAGTTTGCCCTTCCCAACTTAGTTCATCTTGTTATATATTTACATACAACATATTTGCAAAGAACTGTGCTACATTTTTACCCTGAAAAATTCTTTTACACATTATAGTTAAAGAAGTATGCTTAAGTTCTAAGGTGCTACAGAGGAACGAGAATATTAGTAAACCTTTAAATGCTAAAGATGATAATCTGACATCTCACAAACAAATATCAAATATACAAACATCATGTCATTAATTAGTGTTAGACTTCATCAAAATACGTTAATAATAGTTCGTGTAACTAAGAAATATACCAAAGCCCTATCTCACAAAGCACTCGGCCCAGATAGTTACACAGATGAATTCTACCAAATCTCTGAAGGAACAGATAAAATTGCAATGATATTTAAATGTTTGGGGCCGGCCCTGTGGCTTGGTGGTTAAGTGCGCGCGCTGCAATGCTGGCGGCCCGGGTTCGGATCCCGGGTGCGCATCGAGGCGCCACTTCTCCGTCCATCCTGAGGCCGAGTCCCACATGCCGCAACTAGAAGGATGTGCAGCTATGACATACAACTATCTGCTGGGGCTTTGGGGGGAAAAAATAAAATAAATAAAATCTTTAAATGTTTGGGAGTAAGAGGTAGAGAGATTTAAAATTCTTTGTATAATGCCTGAATAACTCTGATACAAATATCTTTTAAAAAAGATAAAAACCCATAGAGCCACCTTGCTTATGAAGATCATATAATTCATAATGATATTCATGTAAATATCAATGCAGAAATCCTGATGAAAATACTAGTAAACAGAATCCATCAATACTTGAAAAGAATAATACGTGCATTATCATGTGAGGTTCATACTAGCAAGACAAAACTGGTTCAATATTAGGAGATCTACCAGTGTAATTTACCTCATTAGCAGGTCCAAGGAGAAAAAAAATAATGTTTATAAATTTGAAAACGTGTTTGATAAAATTCAACATAAATTCCTAATTTTAAAAATTCTTAATAAGGGCCAGGCCCCATGGCCGAGTGGTTCAAATTCTGTGCACTCTGCTTCGGCGGCCCATGTTCCCAAGTTCGGATCCCGGGTGTGGACATACTCCACTCGGGTGTGGACATACTCCACTCACTAGCTGTGCTGCAGCGGTGTCCCATGTAAAAAGGAAGACTGGCACAGATGTTAGCTCAGGGGCAAATCTTCCTCAACAGAAAAAAAAAAATTCTTAATAAAACAAAAACGTATATATAGTTCCGTAACATGATCATATGATATATATGTATATATTACATGTGTATGTGTGTGCGGGGTGTGTGTGTGTGTGTGTGTGTAGGTAGATAAATATATATATATCTCTGAAATCCCAAGCCTATATCATGAGTAATGATGAAATTGTAGAAACAATCCTGCTAAACTCAGGAACAAAACAGATACACATTATCACCACTGTTATTTAACATTATTCTAGAAGTATATGCAATGAGAAGAGAGAAAAAATAAGAGATACAAACAGCAAAGAAAGAAGCAAGATTATCAGTATTTACAGCTAATATAATTGGATAACAAGAAGACCTATGAGACTCAACTGCAAACCTATTACAAACAGTAAGAAAATTTAGTATAGTGGCTTTCCTGTATATATATATATTTTAAAAACCCAGAAAACATTATGCCCCAAAGGATCTCACTTATTAGAACAATAAGTAAACAAAAAATTCATAAGAAAAAGTTTAATAACAAATTAAACTATATGAAGAACTTTAAAACTCTACAAAAGCCATAACAGAAGTCTTAAATAAGTTAAAGAAGTATTCTGTTCTTGGGTATTGTAAAATTATCAATTCACCTCAAATTATAATGCAACCTCAATAAGAAAAGCAACAGAATTTTTGTCATTGTTCTTGTTTGCAACCAGAGAAGCTGATTCTAAAGGTCAGACAGTAAAATGAAACATGCCAGAACAGCCAGGAAAATTCTAGATTGTAAAACATTTTAAAGCTATAGTAATTAAAATCAGTTTGTACTGGGTGCATGAAAAGCAATGAAATAGAAAAAAGTTCAGCAATAGACCCAAAATATATAAGAATTTAGTATACAATAAAACTGCATTTCAAACAGGTGGAGACTACATGGATTATTCTAGTAGTCTGGAAAAATAAAACTAAATTTCTGTCTACCTCACTTCTCATAACATAATAATTTCTGATTGATCAAAGGAAAAAATAATAAATTCACAAAAATACTAGAAGAAAACAATAGATAATCTTTATCACCTCTAAATGTGAAAATGCTTTCTAAAAGAAACACAAAATCTCAAAACTATGAAAGGAAATGGCTAAATCTGACAGCATAAGAATTTTTTTAATCTGCAGAGAAAAAAATGCCATAAATCAAAACACAAACAACAAACTGCAAAATATACTGGCAGCACATTTGACAAAGTGCAAATTTTCTTACAGAGAGAAAAAAAAACTCATACAGCTTGATCAGAAAAAGACCAATAATACAATAGAAAAATGGCAAAGGATATAAACTAGAAATTCACAAAATATAAACACTACAAATGGCTTTTAATCCATAAGAAGAAGTTCAACTTTAATCATAAAGAAATGAAAATCAAAATGAGATACCAATTTCCTCTATCCAACAGGCAAAGGTCAAAAAGTTTAAAAATACAGTGCTTTTTTGTTTTCTTTTTTTGTTTTTTGAGGAAGACTGGCCCTGTGCTGACATCTGTTGCCAATCTTCCTCTTTTTCTCTTTTTTGTCCCCAAAGCCCCAGTCCATAGTTGTGTATCATAGTTGTAGAGTTGTAGCTCTTCTATACGGGATGCCCCCCTCAGCATGGCCTGATGAGCAGGGAGTAGGTCCGCGCCCAGGATCCGAATGGGCGAACCCCGGGCGGCCAAAGCAGAACACATGAACTTAATGGAACTTAACCGCTTCACCACCCAGCCAGCCCCAAAAATACAGTGTTCTGAAAACAATGTGGGAATTCAGGAGCTCTCACCCAGCACTAATGAAAGTATGAACTGGTCAACCCCCACAGTGCTCCTTTTGACAGTATCTATCAAAATTAAAACTATATACTCTTTGACCCAGCAATTCCATTTCTAGGAATTTATTCTAAATATATACAGATGGGAAAGACGTATGTTAAAAATATATATATTCAGTGTAGCACTATCTATAAGAGCAAAAACCTGGGCAAAACTTAATGTCCTATTGCCAAGGGATGGTTAAATAACGAATGGTTCACCCATACAATGGAATACTGAGGAGCCAGTAAGAAAGATTACAGAGATCTGAAAAAGCACAAGGAGCAGAAGAGTTTACATAATATACTCCCATTTGTATGAAAAGGGAACTAGAATCACATAGATATGTTTGTACATGCTTAAAATATTACTCAAAAGACGTGACAGAAAACTGATAAGGATAGTTGCTTCTGGGGAGGGAGTTTAGAAATCTGGAGTAGAAAGGAACTGAATTTTTTCTTGAACATATTTTTACATCATTTGAATTTTTTAGTTTCGGCATTTTTAAGTTACAAAAATAACAGATCATTCATTTTACTTTCAGACTTATGGTACTATAAACCACCAATGTTTCTTTTAAATAAATGTTTTTCTTTTTAAATAAATAAAATAATCATTTACTATTTCTTATGCAAAGCTTAAAATTATATACAACATTCAAAATGTTCCAGGAAGTAAAGTTTTAAAATTCTTTACTATAAAAATGTGGATACTCTTAAGCACAATTTTAATGATTTAACCACTGATTTTGAATACCTAGTACACTGGTTAACAAAGAGTAAGCAAACACTTTATAAATGCTTGTTGGATAAGATAAAGACAAAATGAACACAGTGAAACAAAACATACTCCCCAGTGCTAGTCTTCAAATATGAGAAACAACTTCCTGGTTGTGTCAAAGGCTTAGAAAGTTTCCAGTCACCCTCAGAACAACCACAGAGCCAGATACACCGGTCAGAGTGGTTTCTTGATAATATACTCTTTCCCAATCACCACTTTTGTCTTTCCAACCCTAGCTTGCTGATCAGCACATCTTTTCTTCAACCTCCCAGTTCTTCTCTTAGGTAAGATTTATCTGAGACAAATAAAAGAAGTACTCTCCTTTCAACTAATGCAACTAACCACTGATGTATCCAAAATTCAGTGTTTATCCAAAATTCAGTGCTTAGTTTTTTTACTATATAGTAGGAACATACTAAGGATTTGTTGAGATAAATTAATGTTTGACAGGGTGATTATACAAGGAAATGAATTTGCCTTTTGGTGAGAGAGAAGGTAGGGAAAAAAACAAAAATAACTTTTAAAAATACTATTTAATAAGTATTAAGTCCAACCTTTTGTGGACTGTTGAATACACAGGGTAAGCTTCACAGCCTACAAATTCTTCTCTGTTTTACTGGGAAAACAGTGTGTGCATAACCTGACCTCATTTTACACTGTGTGGCTTTTTTTTTTCCCTTTTATTTTTCAACAGTGAGTGCTATCCAATATCCATTAAAGCTCCAGAGTTTTCTACAAGATACTCTTATTCCTAATTAACTATTCATATAGTAGAAGCTGGTTTGTTTGGCTCTTCACAACTTCTCCCAGTCCATTATCAATATCGAGTCACATTGCAATAGCCATACAACTCCAGTAAATGATACTATATATGAATGAAACAGTATGGCAGATGAGAACAGTATCAAACCACTTTAAAAACAGTGAAGATGCAGATATACATATTAAAGATCCTAAAATTAATTTGCTACAAGTTACCCTAGGAGAATGAAAACATTACTGCACGTTCAAAGATGCTAAATCCGTTACTAGGTAATTGGTCAGGCAACAGCTGAATCCAACTTATTTATTTTCAGTAGTAGTTCACATACATTATGTCGTCTTCCTAAATACTTCTAACCTAAAATAAACTTAAGATTCTCCTCGAAATCCCTTTTTTGGAATTTCAAAAAGCTTACTGCTAGAGCTTTCTCTTCTACCTGTAAGGTCTTTCTGTGGTCCAATATCTAATTCACAAGAATAAAGTTCTAAAGTCAAGCAGTCCAATGTAATTACAAAAAAGCCTTTGGGAAACTCCAGGAGACAATGCAGAACACTAGGATTTAAAAGTTAAAAAGGAGTACCCCGAGGGGGGGGTACTTTTTCTAGCTAATTCAGTCAACCAAAGAATTTTAATGCCTCCACTATTTAATTTCTAGACATAGCACATGATAAATGCCATTCTCTCCCTGAGAATTACTAAAAAGTGTGCATGTACAACTGTATCACCATGATTAAATATTTGTGCCTGAAAAGATGCAGATGAGAATTTGGAAGTCATCTGGTACTGAAGCCTTTGGATAAAAGCTGCTCTGAGGACGGAGGCCTCTTTAAGAGTTCTGGACTCACGCGGCCTTCTTTGATAATAAACAGACCCAGCTTTGGAAGTATGTACATTTCCATAGTTGCTCAGAAGTTCCACTGGACCATGAACAGACCAAAATAAGACACATCATAATCAAAATGTCCAGAATTACAGATAAAGAGAGAATCCTAAAAGCCGCAAGAGAATGTCAAGTTACATACAAAGGAAACCCCATAAGGCTATCAGCTGACTTCTCAGCAGAAACCTTACAGGCTAGAAGAGAATGGCATGATATATTTAAAGTGCCAAAAGGAAAAAACTTACAGCCAAGAATACTCTACCCAGCAAGGTTATCATTCAAAATGGAAGGAGAGATCAAAAATTTCCCAGACAAGCAAAAATTAAAGGAGTTTGTCACCAAGAAACCAGTGCTACAAGAGATGTTAAAGGGATTGATTTAAGGGGAAAAGAGAAGCCAACAAATAGGAAAAATTATCTATTTCCATGATAAGAACGTAATAGATACAAATGCACAAAAAAGAGGTTAGATATGATATCAAAAACATAAAAGGAGGGAGGAGGAGAGTTAAAGAGCAGAGCTTTCAAACAGAGGTCAAACTAAAGTGACCATCAATTCTGTATAGAAGAAGAAAGGAACAGAGAAGGACTACTAAAACACTGAGAAAAAAAAAAAGTTAAAAAATGTCAGTAAGTACATACTTATCAATAGCTACTTTAAACGTCAATGGACTAAATGCTCCAATTAAAAGGCATAGGGTGGCTGACTGGATAAAAAAACAAGACCCATATATATGCTGCATACAAGAGACACACTTCAGACCTAAAGACACTCACAAACTGAAAGTGAAGGGATGGAAAAAGATACTCCACGCAAATGGCAATGAAAAGAAAGCAGGGGTAGCAGTACTCATATCAGACAAAATAGACTTTAAAACAAAAACTGTAAAAAGAGACAAAGAAGGGCATTACATAATCATCAAGGGAACAATCCAACAAGAGGATATAACACTTGTAAATATCTACACACCCAATGTAGGTGCACCTAAATGTATAAAGCAATTATTAACAGACATAAAAACAGAAATAGACAGTAACACTGTAATAGTAGGGGACTTTAACACTCCACGTACACCAACAGATAGATCATCCAAACAGAAGACCAATAAGGAAACATTGGCCTTAAACGACACACTAGAAAAGATGGACCTAGTAGATATATACAGAGCATTCCATCCAAAAACCGAAGAATACACGTTCTTTTCAAATGCACATGGAACATTCTCCAGGATTGATCACATATTAGGCCACAAAACAAGTCTCCATAAATTTAAGAAGATTGAAATAATACCAAGCATCTTTTCTGACCACAACGGTATGAAACTAGAAATCAACTATAGGAAGAAAATCAGAAAAGACACAAATACATGGAGATTAAACAAAATGCTAGTGAACAACGACTGGCTTAACGAAGAAATCAAAGAAGAAATCAAAAAATATCTGGAGACAAATGAAAATGAAAATACGACATGCCAGAATTTATGGGATACAGCAAAAGCAGTTCTAAGAGGGAAGTTTATAGCGATACAGGCCTATCTCAACAAACAAGAAAAATCTCAAATAAACAATCTAACAATGCACCTAAAGGAACTGGAAAAAGAAGAACAAACAAAGCCCAAAATCAGTAGAAGAAGGGAAATAATAAAAATCAGAGCAGAAATGAATGAAATAGAGACCCAAAAAACAATAGAAAAAATTAATAAAACCAAGAGCTGGTTCTTTGAAAAGATCAACAAAATTGACAAACCTTTAGCTAGACTCACCAAGAAAAAAAGAGAGAAGGCACAAATAAGTAAAATCAGAAATGAAAATGGGCCGGCCCCGTGGCTTAGCAGTTAAGTACGTGCGCTCCGCTGCTGGCGGCCCGGGTTTGGATCCTGGACGCACACCGACGCACCACTTCTCCGCCCTTGCTGAGGCCGTGTCCCACATACAGCAACTAGAAGGATGTGCAGCTATGACATAGAACTATCTACTGGGGCTTTGGGGGAAAAAAATAAATAAATAAAATTATTAAATAAAAAAAAAAAAGGAAAGAGGAGAGGTTACAACAGACACCTCACAAATACAAAAGATTATAAGAGAATACTATGAAAAGCTATATGCCAACCAATTCGACAATCTGGAAGAAATGGATAAATTCTTAGAATCACACAACCTTCCAAAACTGGATCAAGAAGAAGTAGAGAATTTGAATAGACCAATCACCAGTAAGGAGATCGAAACAGTAATCACAAACCTCCCCAAAAATAAAAGTCCAGGACCAGACGGCTTCCCTGGTGAATTCTACCAAACATTCAAAGAAGACTTAATACCTATCCTTCTCAAACTCTTCCAAAAAATTGAGGGCGGGGGAAGCTCCCTAACTCATTCTACGAAGCTGACATTACCCTGATACCAAAACCAGACAAGGACAACACAAAAAAAGAAAATTACAGGCCAATATCACTGATGAACATCGATGCAAAAATCCTCAACAAAATACTAGCAAATCGCGTACAACAATACGTTAAAAAGATTATACACCATGATCAAGTGGGTTTTATTCCAGGTATGCAGGGATGGTTTAACATTCGCAAATCAATCAATGTGATACACCACATTAGTAAACTGAAGAATGAAAATCACATGATCATCTCAATAGATGCTGAGAAAGCATTTGACACAATACAGCATCCATTTATGATAAAAACTCTGAATAAAATGGGTATAGAAGGAAAGTACCTCAACATAATAAAGACCATATATGAGAAACCCACAGCTAATATCATCCTCAATGGTGAAAAACTGAAAGCTATCCCTCTAAGAACAGGAACCAGACAAGGATGCCCACTGTCACCACTCCTATTTAACATAGTACTGGAAGTCCTAGCCAGAGCACTTGGGCAAGAGAAAGAAATAAAAGGGATCCAAATTGGAAAGGAAGAAGTGAAACTGTCACTATTTGCAGATGACATGATTTTATGTATAGAAAACCCTAAAGAATCCACCAGAAAACTTTTAGAAGTAATAAACGAATATGGTAAAGTTGCAGGAGACAAAATCAACATACAAAAATCAGTTGCATTTCTGTACACTAACAACGAAGTAGCAGAAAGAGAAATTAAGAATACCATTCCATTTACAATTGCAACAAAAAGAATAAAATACCTAGGAATAAACTTAACCGAAGAGGTGAAAGAGCTGTACACGGAAAGCTATAAAACATTGCTGAAAGAAACTGAAGAAGACACAAAGAAATGGAAAGATATTCCATGCTCTTGGATTGGAAGAATTAACATAGTTAAGATGTCCATACTTCCTAAAGCCATCTATAGATTCAATGCAATCCCTATCAAAGTTCCAACAACATTTTTCACAGAAATAGAACAAAGAATCCTAAAATTTATATGGAACAACAAAAGATCCCGAATAGTTAAAGGAATCCTGAGAAAAAAGAACAAAGCTGGAGGTATCACACTCCCTGATTTCAAAATATACTACAAAGCTACAGTAACCAAAACAGCATGGTACTGGCACAAAAACAGACACACAGATCAACGGAATAGAATCGAAAGCCCAGAAATAAACCCACACATCTATGGACAGCTAATCTTTGACAAAGGAGCCAAGAACATACAATGGGGAAAAGAAAGTCTCTTCAACAAATGGTGTTGGGAAAACTGGATAGCCACATGCAAAGAAATGAAAGTAGACCCTTACCTTACACCATACACAAAAATTAACTCCAAATGGATTAAAGACTTGAATGTAAGACCTGAAACTGAAACTTCTAGAAGAAAACATAGGCAGTATGCTCTTCGACATCAGTCTTAGCAACATATTTTCACGCACCATGTCTGACCAGGCAAGAGAAACAACAGAAAAAATAAACAAATGGGACTACATCAAACTAAAAAGCTTCTGCACAGCAAAGGAAACCATCAACAAAATGAAAAGACAACCTAACAATTGGGAGAAGATATTTGCAAACCATACATCTGATAAGGGCTTAATCTCCAAAATATATAAAGAACTCATGCATCTCAACAACAAAAAAACTACCAACCCAATTAAAAAATGGGCAAAAGACCTGAACAGACATTTCTCCAAAGAAGATATACAGATGGCCAACAGACACATGAAAAGATGTTCAAAATCACTAACTATCAGGGAAACGCAAATCAAAACTACAATGAGATATCACCTCACACCTGTCAGAATGGCTATAATTAACATGACAGGAAACAACATGTGTTGTTGGAGAGGATGTGGAGAGAAGGGAATTCTCATACACTGCTGGTGGGAGTGCAAACTGGTGCAGCCACTGTGGAAAACAGTATGGAGATTCCTCAAAAAATCAAGGATAGAACTACCATATGATCCAGCTATTCCACTGCTGGGTATTTATCCAAAGAACTTGAAAACACCAATTTGCAAAGGTACATGCACCCCTGTGTTCATTGCAGCGTTATTCACAATAGCCAAGACCTGGAAGCAACCTAAGTGCCCATCAAGGGACGACTGGATAAAGAAGATGTGGTATATATACACAATGGAATACTACTCAGCCTTAAGAATCGATGAAATCCAGCCATTTGTGACAACATGGATGGACATTGAGGGTATAATGCAAAGTGAAATAAGTCAGAGGGAGAAGGTCAAATACCTTACGATTTCCTTCATTAAGTAGTAGATAATAACAACAATAAACAAACACATAGAGACAGAGATTGGATTGGTGGTTACCAGAGGGGAAGGGGGGAGGGAGGAGGGTGAAAGGGATAATTCGGTACATGTGTGTGGTGATGGGTTGTAATTAGTATTTTGGTGGTGAATATGATGTAATCTATGCAGAAATAGAAGTATAATGATGTACACCTGAAATTTATACAATGTTATAAACCAATGTTACTGCAATAAACAAACAAAAAAAAGATTACTAAGAGTTTTTTTAGTAATCACCACTTTGAAAGGAAAAAATTTTTAAACCTTCCAGAAACTTTAAATCGTTAAATTATAGAACAACAAAATTCAATAAAAAAGTGCTTCCACAGTGTATTTAAAAATTTAGTAAACATTAAGCAGCTTATAGGATTAAACATAAAAATACTTGAAGTATAAACTCTATAAAGTGAGAGGTAGGATGACAACTCTCTTTTTTTACTTAACTCTTCTAAGCTCTACACATTTAAAATTTTTTTCAACTATCATACATTACTTTTGAAATAATAAAAAATATAGATTCAAAAAAATGTTTTAATCTAAAGGAGGTTTTTTAAATAGGTTATTCATATTCATTTAGAAACAATCAATTCCAGTCCTTCAGAAATCAACTAATTGTAAATACAAATACATTCTATGCATTTTTTCCCAAAAACTAGTTAAAGAAACAAATAAACCTAAGCCTTTCCACACAGGCCATAAGAATTGATTTCTCAATCTACTAAACTTTTAAAACACAAGCCAACTTTGGCAGGGACTCAGAAATCTTCCCCATGCTCAGTTTGTGGGAACTACACTGTTGTTCTTATGCACGGAAATGTTCATAAGTGACTGTGACTAACATACTGTCATTTTACGTCCTATAACAGCTTCAGTCAACATGGTGTTGGTGGCAGTGCTGAAAAAGCGCCCCCAAATCAACTTCAGAACAGACGTTAGATGGGCCAAACCTCCTTGTGAAAGGTGACACAACTGTCATGACACCTGTAGAGGAAAGACTTCTATGAAATAAAGATAATGATGACAACATTTATTTGGCAAAACTAAATATATAGGATGAGGGGAGTGACAGCTAATGGGCACGGGGTTTCTTCTTCAGGGGAAGAAAACTCTCTGGAATTAGATAGTGTGATGGTTGCACCACTTTATGAATATACTAAAAACCACTTAGCTGTATACTTTAAAGGGGTGAATTTTATGTAAATTATATCTCAATTTTAAAAAACTACATAAATAAATCAATCTCAAGAAATAAAACACTGGCCAAAAATGAGTACTAACATTCTAAAATGCATGTATGATATTTTAGCTGCGCCCAGGAAGTTTAACAAGACACACGAGGCAAGGCTAATGCCCTTGAGGTTTCAAAGTTAATGTGTTCTGTACTTTGATTTCAAAAAGAAGATACAAAGAGCCTCACTCAATCCCCCAATTATTATTATTCTTCTGAGAAGCTGCCTTCTGAAAAATTACCAATGCCTTTCTAAATACTTCCAGACAAAAGCAGGGTAAACACACTGCAGTCCCTTACTTCCAGAAGTCGCCAGTCCTTTGGCTTAATCACCTCGTTCGATTGCAGAGAAGAGGGCCTACAAGTGCACCCAGCATTGTGCAGCCTTCCTCCACCACAGAATTCCTTTCACGTACCTTGAGCTCTTCTGAATGTGGAATGCTTTTAGAGAGGACCTCTGAGAGGTCTGTGCAGCCGAGCCATTTTCCTTTTCTTTTAATACAATGGACAACTTTTTGGTTTCAACAGACTTCTACAGTATGGACAAATAAAATCAAAGAACACATCACCTATTTGCAGAGGAAGATCTACAAGATCACTTGGCCTATCCATGTGCAAATGTTAACAACCTGCAGGACTGAAATCCCTTTCCACGAGATGTGCTTTTTAAAGCAAAAGAAAATAAAAGCATATAATAGGGCCATCCCTACGGCTGCAACTGTCACAGCCATAGTTACTAAGAGTTTACAAAAAGCCATGAATAGCTTTGAATATCACTAAAAACATTTTTTTCCTAAAAACTGAAGGATAATGGCCAGAAGGGGACATGAGTGGGGCTTCTGGGGTACTGGTCACATTCTGTTTCTTGAGTTAGGCGTTGATCACATGAGTGTATGCAGTTTGTGAAAATTCATCAAACTGTAGAATTAAGGCATGCACTTTTTTGAATGTATATATGTCCACAGAAAAGTAAAAAAATAAAATAAACAAAAGGGAAACAGAGTTGCTGAATGAATAGCAGACTTCATTAGTTTCTTAACTAAACTAAAACATGAAGTTTAAGAAATGATGATGATGATGATGATGATGACGATGATGACGACGAAGACAGCTAACCCTTAATAAAGCGCAAGCCAGGCACTATGCTAAACCCTTTATATACACTTTATCTTACAATGAGATAATATATTCTTGCATTTCAAAAAAGGGCTGCGCCATGTCTGCCCTATAAATACTTCTGTCTACAGCCCAATACTTGGCAGGAACTGGTACAACCCAATATTTGCTTCCACTGTAAATTACCTTTGAGTGAGTCTAAATCCCCTAAACTGTCAGAAGGAAATGACCCCTTCACCCACCCTGATACACCCCACACCTCAAGGATGAACCGAGTTTGGAAAGAATCAAACTTTTCCTGCTATTTCTCCTCTTGCTCTCCATCAAGGATGCCTTCATGAAAGCAGGGCTAGAAAAACAACTATTTCCAACCCAAACCTCCCTCACCACTCCATGCACTCAGGTGGCTGTTCTAGTGTCCTCTTATAATTCCACAGAAGTCTGGCTAGGCCTGCAATTCTTCAAGCAGGTTTTTGAACAAGGATCCAAAGGAGCCTTTGCCAGGTATAAGCAGGAAACAAAAGAATGACCAGTTTCCTTTCGGGATCCTGAAGACTTCTTAAGATCAAACCCCACAAATTAACCTCAGGGGCTAATGAAATTTTGTTACAACGGCAATTATATCACAATAAACTGTCTGCTACTAAAATTTAAATTTTTAAAAGCCAGTTATCAAGCACTTTCCATTTGCTAGACACTACACAGTCCTTTACATCCTTTACCTCAAATTAATTCCCAAAATAGCTAACATTTACTGAGTGCCTACTATGTGCCAGGTACCACCTTAGCGCTTTCTATGTATTAATTCATTTAATGTCATAATAGCCCTATGAGGTAAACACTATTATAATTACTCTCATTTTTCAAATGAAGAAACTGAGGCCTAGAAGGGTGGAGAAACTTACCAAAGGGCATACAACTAGAAGCAACAGAGTGAAAATCTGAAGCCAGGCAAGTACGTGTGAGAGTCCACAGCCTTAACCAGTGCACTCCACTGCCCCTCACCACTCAGAGTGAAAGGTATGTCAAGAAACCCAGGTGCTCCTTGAAAAAACAGTGAGTTCCTTCTACTAGTTTTGCAACTTTTCTCTAAGTTTGAAATTACATCAGTATAAAAAGTTACAAAAATATTATTAGAAATGAGAGAAAATATTTGCAAATCATATATCCAATAAAGGGTTAATATCTAGAATATAAAGAACTACTAAAACGCAACAAAAACCAAATAACCTGATTAAAAAGTGGACAAAAGACTTGAACAAACATATCTCTAAAGATGATATACAAATGGCCAATAAGTATATGAAAAGATACTCAACACCATTAATCATTAGAGAAATGCAAATCAAAATCACAAGATAGCACCTCACACTCATTAGGATGGCTACTATTTAAAGAAACAAAATAAGTCTTGGCGAGGATGTGGAGAAGTTGGAACCCTTGTGCACTGTTGGTGGGAGAGTAAAATAGGGCAACTACTATGGGAAATAGTATGGCAATTCCTCAAAAAATTAAAAATAGAATTACCATATGATCCAGCAATCTCACTTCCAGGTATGTATCCAAAAGAACTGAAAGCAGGATCTCAGAGAGATATTTACACACCCATGTTCATAGCGGCATATTCACAATAGCCAGAAGGTAGCAGCAACTCAAATATCCATTGACAGATGAATGGATGAACAAAATGTGGTATATACATACAATAAAATATTATTCAGCCTTAAAAATGAAGGAAATCCTATCACATTCTACAACATGGATGAATCTTGAGAACATTTTGCTAAGTGAAACAAGCGATCACAGAAAGACAAATACTGAATGATTCCACTTATTTGAGGTATCTAAAGTAGTCACTCATAGAGACAGAAAGTCAAATGGTGGTTACAAGAGGATGAGGGGAGAGAGAAATGAGAGTCGTTGTTTAATAGGTATAGAGTTTCAGTTTTCTAAGATGAAAAAGTTCTGGAGATCTGTTGCATAGCAATGTAAATATACTTAATACTGAACTGTACACTTAAAAATGGTTAAGATGGTAAATTTTATGTTATATGATTTTATCACAATTAAAAATTTTTTAAAAGAAAGGAAAATATTTTAGAAATTATTTAGATTAAATCCTCATTCTAGAAGAAATGGAAAAGCTACCAAAGACCCTTCATAGTACTAATCTTCTCTGATTCTACGATGAGATTAAGGTAACAAACATTTATGGGATACCCACTCTGTACAAGCCACCAAGATACCACAGTCTATCTGAAAGTAGACATACAATAACTAAACAGTAAAAACAGGCATAATGCTAACCTAAACCTTCATAGCCATACCTCTACCCAATTTCAGGAAGGTAAAAATGTTTTTCAACTCAGATTCAACACTGCCAAAGGGAAACTTAATCTAATGCTGGAGGAAGTATCATGTTTTCATCCTACGAGACCTAATCTTTCTCTGGAATGGTGATTTGTAGTAATTGCATGTGTGAAAAAAACCACTAACTAAGTTCTGTTTCCCATGATTGGAAGAGCTGAGAAAGAGGCAGTTAATGGTGTTACCTGTTAAGAATCGAGTTACTTTGGTTTTCAATATGAATCATAAAGCTCCACAAAGTAGAAAATGTCCATTTTGTACATGAGAATTCTATAAACTCTTCATGTTGGACATTTTCTAAAATGTCATTCCTTTAACTCAATAATTAGTTTCGAGGAAACAAACATATTTTGATGACATTAGGTAAAATCAGATAAAGTGGATGATTTCCATTCCTTTCTAAGGTGTCCCTACACCATCAGTAAGTTGTTTTCTTCTGTCGTGTGGCTTACTTGATGCCTCTCTTCTTGGCTGAGTACAAACCAGGAATGTCTGAGTTCCAGATTTCAAGTATATGAATCACTATTTCTGCCCCAGGCAGCTGAAACTGTTCCCTTACATTTCCCCAATCTTTGATACTCACTAAATACCATGGATAATCTTATTTTGCATGATGCTTTTGGGAGGGAAGCTACAGATTGACCTTTTTTTCAACTGACTCTAGGACACATTCTTTTGTACTTACATTTGAAAACCGAGGCACATCTAATGTCTTATAATCCATACACCCCTAACCAAATAACTACCTTTTCCTTCCGTGAAAAGGAACTATCTTTTCAAGGGCAGACTGAGTTCAATCTAAGAATGTTGCCTAGCTTCCTCTGAGGAGCCAGCCTCAATTCTCAAAATTCCTGCCTTACAACCAGAAATAGTGTTACCTGTCAAACGGACGAAAACCATTTGCCTAGGCTAACCTTCAGAATTTTATATATGTAATCTGCATTTTTCTTGGTCATTCTTTTTTTGTTTTTTTTTTTTGTGAGGAGGACTAGCCCTGAGCTAACATCCGATGCCAATCCTCCCCTTTTGTTCTTGAGGGAGAGTGGCCCTGAGCTAACATCCATGCCCATCTTCCTCTACTTTATATGGGACGCCGCCACAGAATGGCTTACCAAGCAGTGCGTCGGTGCGCCCCCGGGGTTCCGAACCTGCGAACCCCGGCCCGCCGAAGCGGAGCGTGCGCACTTAACTGCTTGCGCCACCGGGCCGGCCCCTCCTTGGTCATTCTTTAAAGGGCTGCTGGATGGACTATACATTGCACAAGCCGTGAGAGTTGATGAGAAAAAGAAGGAGTAAATACAAGTGAATGGTGTAAATAAATTACTTTATCTCCTCAATTTGATTCCATTTCCATGGACTTGAAACATTTACTACAGATAATCTAAAGTGTTAGAAATGGAGTGCTAACAGTACCTCAGAAATAACCCCATATGAATGCCTTGCCAAACCAGGCCTGCAAAGACAGTGGGGCACAGAGAAGAGGAGGGTTTTGGAATTAGACAGACAGGGGAAATATTTAAATCCCAGCTCTGCCACTAAGCAGTCGTGTAGCCCTGGGCGCACAGTAGTCTGAGCTTCAGTTTCCCCAACTGTAAAACGGGGATAACAACAGCCACCTCAAAAGACCACGAGGATTCAGCGTAAGGGCATCGGTGAGAGCACCTGGCATGTGGTGAGCACTCAATCAGAATGAGCAGAGTCCTTCAGTTTCCACCAGATATAAGTGGTAGCATATGCAGTCATACAACCTGGTGTTTCCTTTTCCTTTGTTAGGCATCATTATTTCTAGAATTACTGTAAGGCATCATTATGATTAGAACGCAAGCATCTGGAACACTGCAGGCACACCACAGGGACTTAACAGAGACATGAAAACTTGAGAAGTTCAACTCTGGTTGGAGAGAAAAAGTTCCTTACAAATGAACAATAACACAAAATGTTCGATTGCCTGTCACAGACCATAAATTCAAAGGAGAGAATGATTACTTAAAGCTGACATGACCAAGCAAGACCTCATGGAAGAGCTGGAAACTGAGGAAATCCTTGAAATAAGTACAAGACATTGCTATGGGGAGGAGGAATGAAATCTCTCAAGGAATGGAATAGATTTCACAGAGTAGCAGCAGTGGGCATGTGTATCCGTCAGGTATTCAGGGAATAATAAAGAGACACAATTCTGCTGTAGCACAGAGTTTTGTGTAGATGAGTGACAGAAGACTGAATAAGGTAAAGCAGTCAGGGATGACATTAGAAGAACCCAAAAAACAAATTTCAGAGAAATAAATCATGGTTGGTAGAAATCCCAGACTTTTTAAAAACTAACAATGTATAACCCAGTGAGTTGAGAAGACTGATCTATCAGAGACATCAGTGAGTGGACTGGAGAGGAGAGTCCAGAGACTAAGTGACCAGTTAGGGAGCTACTGTCACAACCCTAGCAGGAAGTGATGAAAGCCTGAATTGGCAAGGTGGCCACATGACAATAAAGATGGAGACAGAGATGAGAGGTATTATACAAAGTCTCACAGACTTGAATGAAGAAGGAAGAAGCAAAAATGACATGGTAGTTTCAAGAGTGGGAAACTGAGAGAATGACAACACCATGAGAGGAAGAAACAAGTCAGGAGTAATCTACGGACACAGGAGGCAAATTCGGTTCCAGACAGGTTGTTACCAAGGTGATACCCAGAAAGAAAATATTAAGTCAGCACACGAAGATGTGGGATCTAGATGGTAACGGAACCCTCAGCTCAGAAAGGGTGGCTGAATCCATGAAAGCTGCAAAGATTCTGGTGCAAAGAAACAAAATGGGACCAGCACACTGAGTATAGCCCTTCTCAAAACCCAAGCTCATGAAAGAAGTGAAACCCTCAATGAAGACAGAGAAGCAGCAAAAAAAAAAGTTAAGTAGTGTCACTAAGGCCAAGGAGATGAGTCTCAAGAAGACGGAGGCAGTCAAGAAAGCCAGATCCCTCAGAAAAATCTGAGAAGATGAGGGCTTGAAAATAAGTCATCACACATGGCAATTATGAGGCCCCTGGAAACCTTCAAAAAACCAGGTTCAAAAAAGTGTCAGATGACAGGAAGAAATAAGCAAGTAGGAAGAAAGCAGGAGCAGTACCTACAGTCTATGCTTTCAAAGGCACTTTTCTAGTAGAAGTCTCATTCAGATTTGTAACCTGGAAAACAAGAATGTGTAGTTTTAAGAAAATGAAAGAATCTGGTAAGACAAACTGCCTTTAGTGGTCACAGGCCCTAATCTTTCCCTTCCGCTCTCCCTGTCTCCTCTGATTTCTTGACTACCTTGTGTAGCCTCTCGACACCCCTTATTTCTAGGCTATACTTCAGAGTCTCTCCTTTCAGTAAGAGAGGGTCATGTCTAATCACCTGTATCCCTTTCACCTCTCTCTTTTTTTCACTCACACCATATAAGCAAGGATAAACGTCAGATTTTACAAGAAAACCAAGATTTGATAAACATTTCTCTTCCATGTTTTCAAAAGAAGGCCATTTTCCAAAAACTACATTAAAAAAAAAACATCATTAGTTATTAGGAAAATGCAAATTAAAACCACATTGAGAAACCACTTCATAACTACTAGAATGGCTAAAATTAAAAAGACTAGCAAGGATGTGGAGCAATTAGAGCTCTCATACACTGCTGATAGAAATGTAAAATAATACAACCACTTTGGAAAACAGTTTAGCAGTTTTTTAAAGCTTAACATACACCTACCTTATGATCCAGCCATTCTACTCCTAAGTATTTACCCAAAAGAAATGAAAGCATATGTCCATGGGAAGACTTGTACATGAATGTTCACAGCTAAAAACCAGAAGCAACTCAAATGTCCAGTAACAAGTGAAAGGATAAAGAAATTTTGGTATACCCATACATTAGAATACTAAGCAATAAAAATGAGTGAACTATTGATAGATGCAACAACATAGACGAATTTCAAAATGATTATACTGAGTGGGGAAAAAAAGCCAAAAAAAGGCATACAGACTGTATATTTCCATTTATACAAAATTTTACAAAATGTGAAATAAATCTATAGTGACAGAAAGCAGATTAATGGTTGCCTAGGGATGAAGGGAGGGACTGGAGAAGGACAGAAGAGAAGTATTACAAAGGGGCACGAAGAAACTTTTGAGGGTTATGGATATGTTCATTATCCTGATGGTGGTGATGGTTTCATAGATATATACAAAACTGATAAAACTGTACATATTAAATATGTGCAGTTTATTTTATGCCAAGCACACCTCAGTAAAGCTGTTTTTTAAAAATAACAGTTGGGATGATTGGCAAAATTTGAATATGGACTGTATCATATTGTATCAAAGTTAAATTTTTAAAAATGAAGAAAGTGGATGTCCTAAATCCCCATAACCTAAAGTCACCATGAAGGCTGGGGAGGAGGGATTCTCTCTGGTAAAGTGGGAACATCAGTTGGGCACTCCCACTGTTATCCTATTTTTGAGAGAAAAACAGCTAGCTGTCCTCTTTATCAAAGAATTCTCTCTTAAGCAATCTTTCCAAAATACATCCCTGCCTGTACTCTTTCATGTCTAAAACAGTTTGCATTACCTCATCGTCTTGGAATAAACAATTTCCATCCCTATGTCGCTCTGTGGACCACAGCCTGTGGCTCTAACAGGAAGGCGTAGAGAGCTTCTCTGGCCACTGTCAGGATCCCTGTTCTTTACCCGTGTGATTCCTTCATCAGCAGCCGCTTGGATCCTCTAGATATTAAAAAGACGAACTCCCTTTCCAAGAAGTCTTTGCTGCTCAAAGACTGCTCAGACAAACCCAGGACCAGACATTTACTCAACAGTTCAGGCCTGAAGGTCCCATACCGGAAGCTGAGGATGGATGCCAGGAAAGTAGGAAGGTCAGAATCCCCAACTGGTCTCTCTTCTGAAATGACTGCAGAATAAAATCCCCCAGGTCTTAAGCCATAGGCAAGAAAAAAATAGCAAGTGTGAACTTCTTCTACATATTTATGAGTATAAATTACCAGGCCCATCTCTATATTCCTATCTGCTGTCAAAGATATGGCTAGCACTTTTAGATTAAAAATAAAGCATTCAATATGGCATCATAATTATCTTTCTAAAATTTACTTTAAAAATAATCAGGATAAATAAATTTTAACTTCAAAAAGCCACATGCTTATTCTGCTTTGTATTTTTAAAACTTCAAAAAACTAAATTTTCTCCAAGTAATCACACAGAGAAATACATAATATGCTCTATTTAAAAGATAAAAGAGGGCCGGCTCCGTGGCTTAGCGGTTAAGTGCGCGCGCTCTGATGCTGGCGGCCCGGGTTCGGGTCCCGGGCGCGCCCCAAGGCACCGCTTCTCCGTCCAGCGTGAGGCCGAGTCCCACGTACAGCAACTAGAAGGATGTGAACCTATGACATGCAACTATCTGCTGGGGCTTTGGGGGGAAAAAATGAATAAATAAAATTTAAAAGATAAAAGAGTTCCTATTACCACCTGAAAATCTCAAAATATTCTTCAATTTCTTATTCTAGTATCTTACAGAAGGCATAGTGAAATGATACCATGTACAAATTTACACAAGCTCAAGATACTCTTTTATATCATTTAAAACACTATAAAACTATATTTTACATGCATATACTTTATTCTGTACTATACATTAGTTCAGATATTACACATTTATAACTACATATTGCTCTACAGAATAAGAGGTACAAAATCACAAACATTATGTTTTACGTGCAATTTGAGGGATCTTTGAAGGGAAATTTTGGCTACACATGATTTTGTCTTTGTACACCAACTCAGGACCTGACCCCACAGTATGAGACTCTCCTGGAAGCAGCTGCAGTTTCTTTCCAGACAGGTAGCTGAAATTAGGGCCAGGGTTTTCCAAACAAGAAATCCCAGCTAAAACAAGGACAACCTTCACCAAAACCAGCAGAAGAGCAGGGGCAAGGTGGTTCCAGACCGCCCACTGCTCTGGAGCCGGGGGAGGGATTCCTGTGTGTCTCACTACATCTTCCCCAACCTGCAGAATCAGTATTCTGTCCAGTCAGATGTTTTGTCTGTTGTTCAGACTACTGCTTCCAGGATATTTCCATGAGATGGATCTAGTGATGATAATTTTTCCCTGAAGAAGACAAGACAGTGTTTGTTCTTCCCTTCACGTAACATATGCACGCCAGTTTTCAGCATCACATCCATTAAGTTCTAGTCCATCCTCGTGATCATTAATTCTCTGTATTACTATATCTTAAATATCTTTTCTTCTTTGGCTCTTACTTTAACACTGGTTTTCATTTTTCATTACATCAGTAAGAAAATTTTAGACCTATTATCCATAAACTGAAGCCATTTTATATTCCCCTCATGTCAAACTTTTTAAATAATCTCAAATACAGGAACATGATAACACTCACTGTCATGAGAATTCAGGACATTGTTCTGTCCTAGTTAATGCAATGAGGCAGGAAACAAAAACAAAAAGTGTAACTATTTAGAAAGCAGGAGACAAAATTACATTATATATAGACAATATGATGGCATATCTTAAGGAAAAAAAAGTAGAGAGAGAATGAATCAGAAAAGCTACTAAAACTAAATGGAAATTAAGTCAGTAAGCACTTCTATAGTCTGGCAATAATCAGTCAGGAAAGCATAATGAAGAGATGCCCTCATTGTAATCCATTTACAGCAGCAGCAGGATGTCATCCTCACACACAGAATTTACTCCAAGGGCATCCATTTGGCCCACAGAAAAATCTGAAGACTTTAATGTCCTCCCCTCCCACTGCAACCTAGACTGTCCCCCTCCAAAATGGGTACAAAAATCCTGAACCTCCCAGGAATCTCTCCTCTTTGGCCTGGAGTAGATTTGAATATTTTAAAACAAAATAACAAAACTAATGATATGTAATAATTAAGGGATAAAAATCCTTCTGAATTTGACCAGCAAATTCATTGTCTAAAACAGATATGGAGGGCCGGCCCCGTGGCTTGGTGGTTAAGTGCATGCGCTCCGATGCTGGTGGCCCGGGTTCGGATCCCGGGTGTGCACCGAGGCACCACTTCTCCGTCCATCCTGAGGCCGAGTCCCACATACAGCAACTAGAAGGATGTGCAGCTATGACATACAACTATCTACTGGGGCTTTGGGGGGAAAAAATAAATAAATAAAATCTTTAAAACAGATATGGAGAGCCACCAGAGAACTGCTGTGACACTTCCACATTCATCAGTAGATTAACTGTACTGAAAACACAGTCATATGTTAGAGAAGAAAGACACCCTGTTGTTCTCCGAACACTCAGGCCCCTCCTTGTTGCTAGTTAACACAGAACAGAGGGAAAATCTGAGTTACAAAACTATCTACTAACAGTTTCTTAAGACTTGTTGGGACCCTACAATACCAACTTTATCTCTCAGCTCCAAAAAAAGTCATCTCTAAGCCAATACAAAAATAAGATGGTTTACTCTCGTCTAAAGGCTCTCAAGCTAATTTTTCCCCTATGTCAATGTTACATACTTTACAGCAACATTCTACAGCAGTTGCTAATGTGCAGACAAGAAATGTTACAGGCCACCACCTCTGAACTCCCTTCCCACCTGTGTGGCCCACCCAACAACCATTCCCCTTCTTCCCAGCTAGCAAAACTCTAGTCTTCTTCACCTTCCTGGGCTGTCATGCCCTCCAGAGAAGGCTGGACTTCTCCCCGTACCCAGAGTGGATTATGCTCTGATGAACTCTGGGTTAGAGTTCATCACAGTGATAGTATTCCCATGGCCAAATCACTGGTTTAGGCATGGGCACAGTTCTGGCCTAGGAGATGTGAGGGGTAGTTTCTGGAAGATTTTCCTCATGCTTTAAGAACACACCACAAGTACAGTCTGTTTTTCATGTTTCTGGATGTAGTTATATAAAGACTTGAAGTCACTGAGCTGCTGGATCCACCAACCTTGGAAACACCCACTTTCCAGGTCTTTTGTTATGTGAGATAATAAATGCCCCTAGTGTTTAAGCTGCTTCCACTTGAGTTTTCTGTCACTTGCAACCAAAAGCTTCCAAATAAAGGACCATCTAGATGTCCGGCTAGAATTATTCCACCTGTAGAATAAGCCTCTGACAACGGACATAAAAGACAAAATCAACCAATCTGTAACACTAGAAGAGGACATGTCCTTTACAGCCAAACTAGCTCTTTACAAAGAGGAGCTATTATTGCTCATCTGGAAAATATTCTGTCTTCGGTAGAAATTACCTTGTATCTCCTTTTTTTGAGATGAGTACTTCTCCCATAAATTGGATGTCCTTATTTAATATGGGGGGAGGCAGGGAGGAGTTTTTCATTACCACAATCTTACTAATTTACAAATAGTAACAACCTAATCCTAATTTATCTCTGTTGAGACCAGAAATAGGCTTTAACCAAAGGGACCTAGTTCATATATAAAGATGAATTTCCTGAGAGAAAGGATTATAGAGAAAGAAATTCTCCAGGGACAACGTGGAATCTCCTTGATGAAAGTCTTTAAAAATAGATGATTCGTGTAGCTGTGAAGCGTTAGACACTATACTTGGATTACGTGACAATTCAAGATCCCTGCCAGGCTGATCTAAAGAGAAAATTTATCTTCTTTCTAAACAGAAATGTAGAAAAACATCTAAGTGTTAAAATAAAAGAGAAGGAAAAACTTCTTAATCCCAAACTCTAGGACAATAATATTTATCACATACCTATGCAAACCAGTTGTTAGGGCAAATTCACCTCATTATTCTAGGGAGCAAAAAAAGGCAAACAGTATGACCAAAAATCCTACTATGTCTCAATTTCCATAAAATCCTGACAGTGTTAGTAAGTAACTTACTTGGCCAGAAAATGTCCAGTGACTAATTTAACTGAAAATTAATTTATTTAATTAAAAAGATAAATGGAAGCACTTACTGGATTAAAAAGAAATGGTATATACTTATCAGAATAAAACAATTTCTGCCCTATGGCAATTCAATAACTAAGTGAATAAATTTTTTAAATGTTTTTAGATTAAAAACTTTGCTGTCCAAGAGTAGTACTGAATATAGACTATCCTATTAAAAATACAATTTGACATATTTAAGATTTATTGCTACAGGGCACTAAATCCCCACTCATATTTATAATGACCAAAACCTTGAATACAAACATTGAAAAGCCACTGCAAATAAGTGTTCACTTCTCCAGGGAAGTCATAAGGTTTTGCTGACATGATGTGCAATGGATAACTGGTCTTTGTTTTAGCAACTAAGACACATAAATTATCTGTCAGCTACTCACACAGGAGCAAAACAAGGAGGGCAACTCTGATGATGGTATGGGAAAGAATGTGAGTCTCAGAAATAAAGCCTACTGCTATGGTGCCTTTCACGTTTGCACAAATTAGATGAAGGCACCCTTTCCAGGTGACCCAGAGATGCCTTGCTTGGGGAGCAGACAGTTCTTTTGTACATGTTAGAAAATGGAGTCTCTCTATCTGGTATCGCTGTACAACATACATCTTGCACAATCATACATAGTGACCCCAAACCTACCTTCAGGAGCCCCGTGCCCAGCAGCACACAGGAACTCCCGGGTCTTCCAGGAATAGAGCAAAGGAAGTCTCATTCTTAACAGACTCAACCACCAAAGCCCTCTCTCACTCTAGAAAAGTTGGAGGCAGCTACAGTTCCATTAAACTGGGCCCTATTTCTCACTAAAGAGGGAAAGGGAAAAAAAAAATTCTCCAGCGAGATCAGGGAATCAAGATTTATAGATTTGTTTTTCAGATGTAAAGTAAATCTTCACTTTTTAAGGACAGCTGTTCATAGCACAGACTTCAACTTCATTGAAAGGATATCAATTTATCAGTATTATGATTTTTCTGTATATGATTATTCATTGAAAATGCTTTGCACTTTTGAAGGGAGGGCCTATAACTATAAAAGGAGCTATAAAAGGTACAACAATGCCATTAATGATTTTTTAAATGACGGCTTCCTTTGTTTATTTAAACTTTGCCTTTGAAAATTTATATTAACAACAAATTATAACTAACCATCACCAAAGCTTGCATTTGACTTAGGTTAACTTTGAGAATAATGTATTAAGTAGCCTTCTGGAATGAAAATACAAGACTAGCATCTACTCAAACTAAACAGACCAACTCAGTATTACAAACAAATGAAAAAATACTTTGCTGTTTAAAACTAACAATCACTTATATTATTAGGAAATTGTTTTGGTCCTCAAAAAAAAAAACCAATAACAACGCCTCAGGATAAAGAGAAATTACACAAACACATACATACCCCTATATACTTATCCTAAAGTCAAGCCTTTGGTACTTGAAAGTAAAATAAAACATAAATCATTACTGTTTACTGCAAATGGCTATGTTAATGCCACTCTAAGTTCCATGGAAGCCTTTCGTGAGCCAACAGGTAAAAATGTTAGAGATTCTCTGTAGTGGGACAGAGATTCTGTCAGCAAAGAAGGGGAGTGGATGAGAACAGCTGTTTGAATGTGACTTTCCATCTGCTCCGACTTCTGACCCCTGCTTTTTTTAACTGCAGGACTTCCTTACGTAATTGCAAGCTCCACCTACTAAGGTTTCCAGCACAGAGTTTTCAAGAACACCACCACATGTCACAGGCACACAACCGTCAGAATCAAACAAGAAACTCCAAGTCCTGAGCAACACGAGAAGACCAGGCAGTGTCCACCTAACACTGCCATCCACACTTTATGACTCAAATTATGAGATCTGTGGAGCTTCAACCAGAAACTGATAGCACAGGCTTTGGATACAGACGGCTCCGAGTCTGAATCCCAGTTTCAAATCCTAGTTTCACCACCTATGAGCTGTGAGAGACCCGGGGTAAATCACTTAACCTCTCAGTGCCTTCATTGCTACATACATAAAATGGGGATAAAACAGTACCTACCTCAAAAACTATTATGATAATTAAAATTAGATAATATATATAAAGTACTTTTTAAACAATGCCTGGCATAGTATACATATTCAATAAATGTCAGCCATTATTATTATTACCGATAATGGTAGTTTCTTTATTTCTCCTCTAATCTTGAAATCCCACTTCTGGAAATCTACCCTGGAGAAATAATCCAAACTATAGTAAAGGCACAAAAATACTTATTACCATGTTATTTACAATAGTGAAAAGTAAGAGAAAAGTAAACATATACCAATAAGGAAGCAACTGAGTAATATATCAAATATCCATCCAGCAAAATATTTCTCTGTAACTAAAAATACATCAGATATAAAATAAAGAATCATGGAGCAAAATCACTGTGTTTATAGGATTATACAAAGTGAAAAATGCCAAGATTTAAAACTATATGTACATTATTATAACAATGTAAAATCATATTTAAAATGCACATAAAAAAAGATAAGCAAGTAATACACCAAAATCGTCATAATGGATGTGAAGAATAATGAGATTTGGAGTGTTTTTTCTTTTCTATACTATCTATCATGTAGTCATATTACTTTTATAATTTTAAAATTAATTTTTTTAAATATGCTTAACTTGCTACAGATTTATTTTAATATTAATTAAACAGAATTAGGAAAATGGTAACAAAAGTTAAACCACAAAAATATATTACTGAAGTGGTTAAAGATCAAAGTAGAAATTAAGAATAAAACAAATGCTTCAAATATTAACACTCAAAATAAAAATAGTACTTTTTAAAAAACTGAGTCCCTAATGAATTAAGTGCCTATATTTAACTGGACAGAGCCCAAGGACCATTTACATGTGAGACTGAATGATATACATATCTTTCATTTTAAAATCAGTGTCAGGGAAACGAAATCATTCAAGAGAAATGAAGACATGCTGTTTTTTAGTCTTGGAAAAGCTATCTCTTGTAACAAAACCTGAATTATTCCTGGTAACGAAGTAAAACAGTAATAAATGCCTTTCCATTTGAATAAATCAGATATTATATATAAAGTATATTTTCACTGTTTTAAAATGAGTCCATTTAGGGGCCGGCCCCGTGGCTTAGCGGTTAAGTGCTTATGCTCCGCTGCTGGTGGCCCGGGTTCGGATCCTGGGTGCGCACCGGCGCACGGCTTCTCCGGCCATGCTGAGGCCGCGTCCCACATACAGCAACTAGAAGGATGTGCAGCTATGACATACAACTATCTACTGGGGCTTTGGGGGGAAAAAAATAAATAAATAAAATTATTAAAATGAGTCCATTTAGATAAGCTATGATAGAAATAATGTTTTAAAAACTGGGGAGGAAATGGTCAACGGTCATCTTATGAATCCCAGAAAATGTCTAAATATAAGGGAGAAGGAAACAAATTTACAGCCAAACTCACTATAGTCCAAATCTGCTCTTCTATCCAACTGGCCTCTTTCACACTGTTGGTGCCACAATGGGACCCTGACAGCAGTCTAACACTTCAGGGGGTCTCCATTCCACTGTGTCCCTCTCCTTCAGCAATGGCCCCCACCCCCAGTTTCATCTTCACTGCTTTGGCCCAGGCTTCCAAATTGACCATCCCTCCCCCGCCCTTCCGTCTTGTTTCTTCACATCAACCCTCTATGTAGATCACAGGAACAGGATTACTAAAGCACAGATCTCATGCCATTCCTTTGCTCAAAACTTTCCAATGCTTTTCCAGTGTCTACAGCATGGCCTATGCTCCTCAATGTGGCTTCAATAGTTAGCAACAGTGCTAACAACAATTCCAGCAGAATCTCCCTCTCCTCATCTGTGTGTAAACTCCAGGCCAAGGCTCCTCAACTGTGGGTCCCAGCACACTGGTGTGTCTTGTCATTGTCAGTATGTCACAGTGTGTGACCAATAATGGCTCAAGTGCTGAAACCTGTGAATTTACTTTTCAAACTAAACTAGAAAGGATTCAGGTTTATTCCTATAATGTCTTCTCACTGACCTTCATTTTTAGAAATGGGGATGGGATTTCTGCCAGCACACTGGGAACTATCCATAACTCTGGGTTCCCCAGGGAGGTAAGTTACATATGAAACCTTATCTGTCCCATAAGTCACAGAGGAAAGCTATTGCAAACCAGGGTTCCTCAAGGAGGGGCATCACTAGGTACCTTCCACCTACGAAGGGAGCAAGCAGCCTGCCTCACCTCACATTATGGCCAACAATTAAATTTTAAAAGCCACTTTTCTGCTCATAAAAAGCAAGGGGAGGGGGACAGTGGGACTCTAGAGACAGAGACTAGGAGAGGAATCATTAGAATCATTAGATTCTAATGATTAGATCATTAGAATCATTCTACTCCATCAAGATAAAGACAGCTTCTTAGCAAGTTGGAGGCCAAGAATTTCATTTTATGGATTTTCCACTCACAGTGCTGATATAAAGTTTCTTTTAAAAATAAATATACTTAAAAAAAAGTCAGTCAATCTAAAAAAACAATATTAAGTATATCAAAACACAGAGGGAACTCAAATACAAAAAAAAATAATGAACGGACTACTAGAGTGACAGCACTTGGGGAAACCCTGCTCTAAACAAATGGGGCACCTGCCTTTCTTCCAACTGTGCCTGCATTTTACTTCCTCTATACCATTTTCACACTTTTTCTCCCACCTGTAATAGCATCTTTTCATCCTCTCTCCAACCAATCTCCATCTACTGAAATGCTAGGATATAATCAAACATCATCAGTTCCTTTCCAAATTATCCAAGACTCTCCAAACTCCTTCAGTCAGGTCATCACCCTCCTGTAGGTGGTCCAACTGAATCTTGTTGTTCTGCTATTTTTAAAAAGGTCATCTCTCCAAGTAGACAGAATGCTTCCTGAGAGCAGAGAACACACTGTTTCATCTCTGAGCATCACAGAGAGCATAAGACTTTTCCACATGTGGCAGACTAAACAGAAAATGCTGGTTTAACTGAACTGAATTCCTAAATAATCTGTTCAGAAGATGCACCAAGGTCAGCAGTCAGGACCCTACATTCACCTACAAAGAGGTTCCTAAGCACCGAATGGGGCTTATTAAGGGGGAAGCAACTCTCACTTTTTGGCAGAAATGTTAATGTGCCATTTTAAGCCAAAATAATCTGAATTTTCTCTTAAACCATAAGGCATCTGTCCACACTAAATCCACAGGCCTCTTGTACATCAGTAATGTGGGAACCCAACATTTACTAACAGCAGCTGTAATGTCTAAAAGCAGATCACACATTGTGCCACTCATAATTTATTTATTCAGAACTATATCTTATTTCAAAAAGGATCCAGTGAAACTTACATAAATACATATACCACAACAAGATAAAATGACATATCTAAGAGGAGAAAGAGAAAAATGGGACAAAGGAAAACCGAATGTAGAAAAGAGAAGCTGTCCTGGGAGTAAGTTCATGTGCCAAATTAATGTATTCTATAAAATTCTGCACATTTGCTCGAGGGAGCTCAGAGGTTTGGCTCTAAGACTTCTAGCAGCCAACAAATACAGGATGATCCAATCAGTTACATGATTCAGCATCCTTAAGATAAAAACAAAAAGCTATCAGAGAACTCTCTCTCCCTTGGTCCTCATAAAGAGGATACTACCTAATGTAACAAATCAAGCCCTCAATGACATCCTTGCAGTTGACTTGTCATAGAGCTTTAGAAGACCATCCCTCATAATAACACTCCCAGGCAAATGACAGCACACAAGTCAACAAACGCAAATGATGGAGAGGAAGGCAATCCAGCCAAGGAAAGGGTCCAGGTACACAGCTCCCTGCAGGTCCAGATTTATCAGAAACGGATTTTATTCTATCTAGACCAACCTAAAATCCAGAAACTTCATGCATCCACTTATCTTTGAAATTATCAACAAAACTTGATGCACAAGTCCATTTCTCTGGGGAATATGTTTGTAGTTTCATAACATCCTCAAAGAGAAGCAAGACTCAAGAAAAGTTAAAAACCACTGATCCAAAGAACTAGACTGTATATCCTTCAGGCAACCCTCCATAAGCAGTTTGTCTTCTGAGCTCCTGAGCAGTGCTGAGCCTCAAGACTGTTGCCCCTGACAAGCATCTGAGTACAGCTTCTCTCTGATGTGAAGTGTGGAACTCTGAGCTTACCACTGGCCAAGCTGTGTGTCAACTGTATGATACAATGATACACGATCTTTAACACCGTAATGCCCATAAGCATGAGCACCTAACAATCTGTTCTTCTAGACGGGTTTCACCCATAAACACTGACAAAGTTACCTCAAAGGACTGGTGATATTTCTTCTAGATAATATAAAAAGTAAAAACAAAAACCCATCTTTTGCTTGCAGATAAAAATTACAGATAAGCACAAAAAAAAACATTTTCCTAAACATTATTTAATTTTAAAAGTAACCTTTTCACATCACTTGATACAATCTGAGCTATGTTCTTTTTTACCTTTTTGTTGTTTTAATCTTTTGCTATACAGCCAAACAATCACTGCTGTAGCCTTAGACACGCGCGCGCACACACACACACACACACACACTCAGAGTCAACCACCTACCTATAGTATCGTGGTTAGAATGTCTCAAGGGCTCAAGGCCATCAAGTGAGGAAGCTGGCCTAGAGGACCACGGAGACAGCTCTTTAAGATCTCATCCATCTAGACATCGCAGCCATCCAGCCTGGTCCTCAGCACAGTAAGTCCAGAGACACATCTTTGTCAAAAATACACAGTTGATTAGACTCAAGAGAACTAACTCATGCTAACCCAACTCATAAGAGGCTGAAGTGCAAATCAGAATACCAATTTATTAATTAACCATAGAGACTATCTCTTTTCACTAATCACAAAATTCCCATCCAAAGCCAGGATGCTGCTTTCCTAATGCTAGGATACCTGGAATCCTAAATTAATAATCAGTTCACCAGAAGTTAGACCAAAGAGAAATAGAGAATTTGGGGGATACCTAAGAAATTATCCAACACAGACCTTTCTAGGGACCAAAGTTGTGCCTTTCACATGCAGAGTCTCTCTCCCTTGGACATCGCTGCCCTAACACAGCAGACTTCTAGGTCTCTAAGCTTTCTTCTTCCACATCCTTCTCTCCATTAAGTACTTCTCTAGAGAGGGTACAATACAACTGATGAGAGTGCACCGTACACGCATCATTATCCCTATGTTTCAGATTAAAACCTCCCAGATAAAGTTGCTCAAGCAACTTGCCCAAGGTCACAGCTGTACAAGGCAGAGCAGAGATTCAAAGTCAGGTCTCAAGCCAAAGCCTCGGTTTAACCTTGCAATAAAAAGACACCTTCCAGGTGTCTTCCCAGGGCCTCTACCGCCCAGTCTGATTTAAAGCCCCCTCCTTGGGGTCCCCTACCACGCTAAGCACCCACTGACTGTAATTTCCGGTATACGGGTCTCTCTCTCTCTCTCTCTCACTACAGTGACACTTTTTTGAAGCTGGGAATCATGTCTCATTCACCTTTGTATCCCTCGTGTGCTATGTGTCTATCTAACCAGGTAAACATGCAAACTGATTTGTCAGTAGTTTAACAGAAAGACCACCAAGCTGAAGGCCTTGAAGGCTAACCATGTAGCCTTAGGAAGGTCACAACTTCTCCAGCCATCAACAAATATCTCATCTAAAAAATGGGATGAAATGGATATACAAGGCAGCTTAAGTCCCTTCTGGATCTAAAAAGCACTACCACTGCAGATGAGCCCTGGTATTTAATAGCCTATCTTATCAGTCTAAATTATTAGAAATAAATTAAACTCATCATTCATCTTCTGTAGGACTCAACAGACAGCATATATATAAATAATAGTTCAGAAAAAGCTTCCTCTTTTCTGAAAGGAGATAGGTATCATCTACACCAAAATCAAACAGTGGCACCCTCCTCTGGTGAGTGTTAAAGGAGCTGAACAACACAAAAGACAAGAATTCGATGGTGAGATTTTCTTTGAATAAAAAAAAAACATCAGGAGAGAAATTACCTAATATTATTTGTTATTATCACATTCCCAATGACAATTAAATAACTCCTGTGTATAGCACTTTCCTTATTTTGCCCTAAAACAAAACAAAAATGAATGAACTGTCTACATACCACACGAGATTACAGGCAAAACAATTTATTCTATTTTTAAGGTACTGATAATATTAATTATTTTGCAAACAGCAGGCTTTCTAATGTAAGGGACAATGAAAAGCATTTCATAGTTTGGCTATCAATGATCATCTTCTTGTTGATTATTCAAAAATTTAATGAAAAGCCCTGTACATGTAAAATACTTTTCGTTAAATAAAAGCATTTATCATGTCCCTTTTCTGGATGGTACATTTACTGGAAAATAGTACTGGAAATTTTTTAACCTGAAATCTCTTTGGGTCTGTAACATTCAGGTTTTAGTATATCAACTTAAAGCAAAATTTAATACCTATTCACTTACACGTGCAGCTCAAAACATGCCAAGACAGCACACCCAGATAAGTACAACCCAAAGTTTCACAACATTCATATTACATCCAGACCTTTAAATTAAAAGCAAAACTGTGCTTTCTAAGACCAGAAGCAGATTATCACCTGCCAACAATTTTAATGTAAAATTATATAATAAATATAAGCTTTATTAATTGGTTCACAACAGTCTAGGCATATAAAAAGAAAATACAGACATTCTGACTCAAACCAAGGAAACAAATTAGTCATTACAGTGGCAACCTTGTCATTCAGGTATGTTTTTTCCCCGAGTACACAGCATCTCTTCCCTCAATTCACTTCCTGTCTTTCTCTTACCCTGTGACCTCGGGGAAAGGAACCCCACACTACACCAGAGGCTACAAAATTACAACCAGTGAGAAAACTTCATTATGAAAGACAGAACATACAAAAGGCTAGTGGATGGAAAATAGCAAAAATTGATTTCAGCTCTGCCAAATAAATTTTCCAACCAAGTTTGTCATTCCTGGCACAGTTGGATCTACAAGGCAGGAAGACACAGTATCTTGGAAAGATTAGCAGAGCGGTGGGTGAAGTGATTTTGTATCAAAGATACAGATAAGATGACCAATTGAAAGCTTTCTCAATCTCCACCCAAACCAAAGACAGAAGAACAAGCAAACGCTTGAAAAAGAATGACTTCCCCTACAGCCCGTCCAAAGACCAGAAAGATCAAGAAGAGAATTGGGGGAAAAGTTGGATGGGCACCTGGGGCTGTGAGGGAAGGGGAAATGACGGAGAAGAGGTGGCGAAGGAGGGGGGGCTATGAGTAAGAAAGCATGCTGCAACGACAACAAAGAGTTAACAGCAGTAAACTCTGTTATCAATTGCCAGATTGGGAAACAGGGGGGCGGGGGGGCTGGCCTGGTGCTCTTTGGAGTGGCGCTGTAGCCACATTTGCCACTCACTCCGCCTGAGCCGATGCCCAAGGACCAGAGCCAACCTCCGCCTCATCTGAGCCCCGGCGCGCAATCAGGCCACCGCAGAAATGCGGGAAAGGGACCTGAACCGGCCTCTAACCTCGTCTCTAGCTCCCAAATGAACCCCAAAATAAAGGATTTTAGCAGCAGAGAAACGTCTTCGCCCCCACGCCGGCCAGGGCGTAGAGGTGAGATGTGGGCATCCCAACCTCTGCAAAGGCCAGAGGCAGCTGGGTCCCGCGCCGCGATCCAGCTAAAGCAGGCGGCCAGCGAGGCGCTGCCGTCACCTGGCTGGATTGCACTTGCCAAGTGAATGGAGTTGAGAAGAAGCGCAGAGATACCCCGCGGATTCCTCCTCAGGGCGAGGGTGAGGGAAAGGAGTCACAGCTTCCTTCACTCCCCCTGAGCCCTCACTGCCTCGGCTCTCAAGATCTAGTCTCTTTTCCCAAATGGAGCATCAAAGATACTTGCTTCCCGATTTGTGCCTAGGTTAGCCTCAAACCTTGGAACAGGAGCACTGAGGCCCCAGGCCAAAGTTCACTGTAGAAACCATCAACTCTCCCAGCAAAACTAGCACAGTCATAAGCTAAGTTCTGGCCCTGGGGAACCTCATAAATCATGAGGCATGAAATAGGCTGTGGATGACCCTCCCTCCCCCAAATTGGACCTTCAGTCCCAAGAGGTCTGGATCCAGCAGTGTTTGCGGCAATTTGAGCGGCATTTGAACGACTGGCCTTGTCTAGCCCGAAATAGGTCATCACCACGCCCCTCGCACCCAGGTCCTACCCCGTGGCGCACACAAGGTCCTGTTGTCTATACACACACACACTCTCAAACAACGCCCCGAAGATCTCCTACCTCGCCCCCGTGCCCATCAAAGATCCCGAAGATGGACGGGTGCGTCTTGTTGGCCAGGTCCGTGAGAACTTCGAAGCGGTCCTCCATGTGGTCTCTCCGGCCCTGGATGGAATACACCGCCACGTTGTGGCTCTTGAACTCCCAGGTCTTGGAAAACTCGGCCTCCAGCACGTCGAGCCCCCCGAGCCGATCGTTCTGCATGATCTCGGCCACCTTGCCCTTCACCATCTTCACGGCGTCCCGGCTGGACTTGACGATGGTCTTCACCTCGTCCGTGTGGAAGAAGTAACTCCACAGCGCCAAGCTGATGCACAGCAGGAAGAGCGTCTCCGGTCTCAGCAAGAAGTAGCGCATGATGCGACCCAGCAGAGACAGCAAAGTCATCGTATCCTCTATCATTTATTATCGCTGGAGCCCCGACCACCACACACGCGCGCCCCGGAGCTCTGCGGGGACAGCCCCCGGGAGGGGGGAGCAGGAGGCTCGCGGAGCCGGGCGGGAGGCGGACGAGCCGGCGGCTCCGAGCCGCACGGCCGACAGAGGCAGTTCCCCTTTTGTCTCCCGGCCCCGGCGGCCCGAGGCCCGCGCCCTGCGCCCCGGCGCCCGTGCCCGCCGCCCGCACCGCCTCCCCTCCCCGCGCCCCTTTGTGAGGCGGCGGCGGCGGCCGAGGCGGCGGCAGCCCCGGGTGCCGGGCTGGGCGGCAGGAATCTAGGGAAAGTTGCGCCGGCGGGGCTGCCGCGGCGGGCGGGAGAGTCCAGGGGCGCCGGCGCCCGCGCGGCCCCTCCGCGGGGCCCCCTGGCCGCTCGGGGAGCGATCGGCAGGTGAGGCGGCGCGCGGCGCGAGAGCCCGCGGGGAGGCACGCGAGTCTCCTCGGTCGCCGCTGCAGGGGAGCGCAGAGCCGCGAGCGCTCGGATTCCTGCACACACCGGGGCCCCAGAGAATAAAAGTTTTGCGGGAGCCTGGGCAGAGGCGGGGTCCGCGGAGCCCGGCGACGCAGCACGATCCGCGCGGAGCCGCAGGCGGCCGCCCGGCTCTGCCTGCCTCTCCCGGCACCTCCCGCTCCGCTCGGTTCGGCTCGGCTTCGCCCGCGCGCTCCCTCCTCGGCCGGCTCGCGCTCGCCCCGCCCCGCGCGCTCGCCCCGCCCCGTCCTGCCCCCGGAGCCGGGATTCCAGGCCCGAGGCTCCGCCGAGCTGTCAGAGGCTGAGGAGGCTCGGCAGCGGCGGGCGCACACGTAGGTCCGGGCGGCCCAGCGAACCGAGGGGGAGCTGAGGGCCGCGTGTACGGCCGCGCTCAAGTGGACGGTGGTTCCTCCTCCCGCGCGGGCTCCCGGGGCAATATAACACTGACCCTCCTCGTCGGAACGCTGCTTTGCCCGAGGCCGCTGCCGCCGGCTGGAAAGCCGAGGCCCGGGCGTGAGCGCCCCCCCTCCGCTGGCCGCGCGGTAGTGCCGTCCCCGCCTCGGCGGCATAAGGCAAGCGAGAAGGGACGCACTTCTGCCGGCTCGCAAAGCGGGGCGGAGAGAACAGACGGGTGGTGTTCCTTGACGGAGGCCTGCCCAGAGCCCGCAGGCAAGAACGAGCCTGGGGCCTAGCAGCCTCCTCGCGACGGGCAGAGACCTTCTGATGAGGACTCGGAGCACCAGGAAGTGCGCTCTGACGGTCACCTCTCGAGGGCGGGGAGGGCCTGCCTCTCTGCGAGCTGCCGCCCTGGGGGCAGGGGACTCAGCCACGGAGGCTCCCCTGGTCGCAGCCCTTCCCCAGAGGCACACGGAGCCTCCTAGTGGAGCCCGGTGCGCTCCCGACCCTGCCGCGAGCTAGGGCTCCGACTCCGCTGTTCGGGTTGGAGGGTGCCCCTGAAGCCCGGACCTGGCGGCCTCTCCCGCCCCTTGTCGCCGCGGGAGGCGAATGGGGGCGGGAGTCTCGACGACTGTAGTGAAGGCCGCAGGGAGGAGCACGGGCTTCCAGAAGGGTCAAGGAGAAGTTGTTGAAATACGCCGCCCAGATATGCCACACTTCAGGGTGTCGGTGTCCTTGAAGATGCTGGGAAAAGAACAATGTACAGATCAGTTTAGAATGCGGAAACAAGTGAGCTTTAGAGGAAGCGAGTCCCTCCCGCTTCCCCTGTCCAGAAAGAAGGTGCTGATCTGCAGCTGCCAGTCCACTAGGCTGGAGAGCAGAGGCTGCCCCTCCCAGCGACCACCCCTGCCTTGGTACATCCCCGCTGCGTTTGCAAAATAAATAAGTAAAAAGAAGTAAACGACCGGGAGGAAACACACCAGAATGTTCGCAGTGGTTAACTACAGTAGTAAATTGTATGTGATTTTCATTTTCTGCTTTGGATTTTTGTCTTTTCTACAACTTTTCCAAAGTTTTTACAAAAGGCGTAGATTGCCCTCATAACCAGAAAAAAATGACATTTGACATTTACATGACGTCTACAATATGATCTCTATAATACAAACGCGTAGAAAAGACAGGAAGGAAATATGAAGAACCGTTAACAGTATGTTATTTTTGACAACTAAGATATGGTCTCCTGTTTTACTTTGCACTTTTCAGTATTTTCCACCTGATAGAGAAAATAAACAGTTTAGAAGTAAACTATGTCATTTCCTGTTCAAAAGTCATAAGCCATGAGGTTCCAAAGGAGATAAATTTAAAAGCCTTTAGGAACTATGAAGAAAGGGGACTGTGTTATTGTTATTATGAAGATAAGCTTACGCTGTTTCTTACTGTAAATTAGCAATGGCTTTCAGGTGTATTCTCAGTCTCTCTGTACATGAATCTGTTCCTCTATGGCAAAGGCAACTTGTAATTAAGCTTATCAAGATTCTGGAACTACAGGTCAAACTAGGCCCTGGAGCAGAAGTAAAACTCCAAACCTAGGGGCCCTTCCAGCCGGTCCCAACATGACTTGCGGATGGCAGCAGACATTCATGAGAGGCATGACTGTGTTTCCTCCATACCTAAACAAAGAAGAGACAGGACCATACTGGTCTCTCTGGAGGTTAAATAGCAAAAGGAGGGCTTGACTTGATTAATAAATCTAGATATCCTGCGGATTCTGTGGAGATACGTTTTGACGTCAATACGGATGGTCCCTAATGGTTTGACTTCTGATTGCTTGACTTTACAGTGGTGCAAAAACCATACACATTCAATAGAACCCAGATTTGCAATTTTGAATTTTGATCTTCCCAGGGCTAGAGATATGCGGTTGGATACTCTCGTGATGCTGGCCAGCAGCAGCGAGCCACAGCTCCCAGTCATCAGGACGGTAAACATCCGATACCCTTCCAACCATTCTGTACCATGTGCCCACACAACCATTCTGATTTTCACTGTCAGTATATTATTCAATAAATTACATAAGATATTCAACACTTTATTACAACACTTCATTATAAAATAGGCTTTGTGTTAAGATGATTTTGCCCAACTGTAGGCTCATGTAAGTGTTCTGAGCACGTTTAAGGTAGGTTAGGCTAGGCTATGTTGTTCAGTAGGTTAGATGTATTAAATGCATTTTCGACTTACGATATTTTGGACTTTTGATGAATTTATTGGGATGTAACCCCAATATAAGTCAGGAAAGATCTGTAGTTCATTTGTGTGAAAATAAATAAAATTTTTCAAAGAGACCCTTTAGGCATTTTCTTATTTCTATTAAGAAATTCACGGGGCCGGCCCCGTGGCTTAGCGGTTAAGTGCGCGCGCTCCGCTGCTGGCGGCCCGGGTTCGGATCCCGGGCGTGCACCAACGCACCGCCTCTCCGGCCATGCTGAGGCCGTGTCCCACATACAGCAACTAGAAGGATGTGCAGCTATGACATACGACTATCTACTGGGGCTTTGGGGGGAAAATAAATAAATAAATAAAGTCTTTAAAAAAAAAAAAGAAATTCACGTACTTTACATAGTAATTATTTTAAAGGCCTAAATATGCTTTTTGTTACAGTTTACTCTGAACTTTAATATATTTGATTAATAAAAGAGACCTTCCTCTAGTGACAAACTAACATTTGCATATTCCTTGAGGTTATAAAGGTTTTTCATTTTTATTAACTTATTTCCATTCCATAATAATCCTATGAGAAAGAGAAAGGAGCTATTATCATTTTATAAATATGAGGAAAATGAGGCACAAAGATGTTAAATGAATATCACAATTCAGCAAATAAGAAGTTGAAAACTCAAACTCAGTTCTTCTGACCACCAATTCAGTACTCTAACATCCACTGAGTGCCCAGGGGTGCTGAGATGATTAGTCTAATTTTTATACTAATACTATTTCAGTAGATCTCTGTTACAGAAATCTCAAAAAAACACACGGGGTCTCATCCCCCAATTCTGACCTCAGCTTTTGGAACCAGCCCTGTTCTATGAGTATTTCCCTCACCCACTGGGAACACTTGTGGAACAGAAGACAAGAGCAAGTAACCTGTCCTTTGTCTCTACATAACGCCTAAAAGATCTGTTGCTAAAGTAAAATACTATCTGAATTTCACAGGGAAGAAAGAAGTGCCGTAGAATGTACATCATGCAAACATTTTACCATTACAAGTGACGTAATGAACAGAGAGCTAATTGCAATCCTAGGTTTTCATGAGATACTATAATAGGGATAAAATAGTTACCAGGGAAGTATCGTTCTCAATTATGCAATTAATTTATGTCAGCCTTGCAAGTATATAAAGAACATAAAATATAGCTTTTAAAAGTAATATATTCTCAGAAAAACTTTCAGAGTTGTAGCTCTTAGGTTTAAGAAATCTTTAAAACAGAATTTAATAAATCTATTTTCCACTATGATGTTGTCCCACGATGTTCTCATTTCTTTTTGTTTTTGCCACTTATTACAAAGTTATAAAAATCAAATGTAAAGTGACTTACCAGCCAAGCCTCTGGTTGTAATAAAAATCCCGTAAAATAAATTTTAAATGAACCTTTTATACATATAGAAATTCTCTGCACATTTTTAAGTTTCCCAATTATCAGTTTGGTTAGTATTCTTAAATCCTTCCTGCTATCTGCATATAAATATGTAGTGAGTATTGAGTAGGACTCTTTTACTAATATTCTATCAATATACACCTGTGTATTTTAAACTCTATATAAAAGAGCACATGGAAGTGTTGTTAGGAAGCACAACAACCATGAGTGTGACACCCATGAACCACCGCCTGACTTAAAAGCTGGGCTGTGACCAATATCTTTGTACCAGCCCAGGGGTTCTGGCCCTAGCCCACCGCCCTGCCTCTCCTCCACAGGTAGACACTGTCACCAACTAGGTGCCTTCAGAAACACAAAGGTGGATTTGGAAGCAATTAACTGTTTTTCCAAGTTGTTTCTTCTCCTTTTGTGTGTTAAGGAGATGTAACCACCAGCCATCCTGAAACTGACCAAGCCTCACCACAAGAGCCATGCCCATGACCTTTGCCTTATTTTTAATACAAAGATCTCTCCAGGAGGAGCTTAGACCTGATTATGTGGAAGCATGTTCTCCAACTGAGCCCGTGCAAGGGAATACCCACCTCTCCCTTTTGAATATTCATTTCCCAACTGAAATAAAAGTTCCTGCTTCCGTTTGTTGGGTGGACACCATGACTTTGGAAATGATTCCTCATGGCCTCCTATTTCCTGCAAATACACTTTACTTTGTGAGACAACTTCCACTGGTGTAGAGTCTTATTTAACTCACCAGGAGGCGAGCCCACTTGGTTCAGTAACAGTACTATCCTGAATTTTGTGTTTTATCATCTCCTTGTCTTTTTATTATTTTTTTTATTTTTTACTTTTTTGTGAGGAAGACTAGCCCTGAGCTAACATCCGATGCCAATCCTCCTCTTTTTTGCTGAGGAAGACTGGCCCTGGGCTAACATCCGTGCCCATCTTCCTCTACTTTATATGGGACGCCACCACAGCATGGCTTAACAAGCGGTGCCTTGGTGCGCACCTGGGATCTGAACTGGCGAACCCTGGGCCACCGCAGTGGAGCGCGCACACTTAACTGCTTGCGCCACCGGGCCAGCCCCGCCTTGTCTTTTTAAAAATAACTTTATCACATATGTCTGCATCCCTAACTAATATATTTTTTAGTTTTGTTTGGTTTTGAGCTTTATAAAAATGGGATTTTACTGTAGATAGTCCTCTGATCCTTATACTTTCACTCAATATTATATTTCTAGATCCTTCCATGTTGTTACAAATAGTTCTATCATTTTCACTGCTATATAATATTCTACTGTGTGACTCTTCTATAATTTATGTATTCATCTTCTTTCTGTGAACGTTTGAGTTTCCAGTTTTTTGCTATTATGATCAATGATTTCATAAATTAATTTTGTACTTTCTCTTGGTGCATACGTGCAAAAGTTTCTCTAGTGTATATACCTAGAAGTAAAATTACTGAGTAGTAGGGAATGAAAATGTTCAACTTTACAATTTAGGGCCAAGTTGTTTTTGAAAATACGTTGTTCTTATTTACACTCCCACCAATGGTGTGATCAAAGCACCTTAACATCAGGTACCATTACTACAAATTCTGTCTTAAAAGTGATTTTTGATAGTTGTCCTGTTGGTAAGTCATTAACCGTGATCATTACTATTAAACTATATTACAGGGCCAGCCTGGTGGTGCAGGCGGTTAAGTGCACGTGCTCCGCTGCAGTGGCCTGGGGTTCGCCGGTTCAGATCCTGGGTGTGCGCTGATGCACAGCTTGGCAAGCCATGCTATGGTGGCGTCCCATATAAAGTGGAGGAAGATGGGCACGGATGTTAGCCCAGGGCCAGTCTTCCTCAGCAAAAAAAAAAAAAAAAAAAAAAGAAGATTGGCAGATGTTAGCACAGGGTTGATCTTCCTCACACACACACAAAAACTATATTAAATCTGCAGTGCTTCTCATAAAACCTTTCTAGATGCTAAATTTAATAATAAATCTTCATTTTTAAATGCCTTTAAGTGAAAATGAATGTTTTAGTAGTACAGCTAAGAAAATCAATTCATCATTTTAAATAAGTATGATAGTATATCAATCTGGACTTGTAATTTTAATGTCTCAGGTGTTCTGTCGAATGGAGAACTAGTGTGACAGACACCAATCATGTTAGGGTGTAATGCAGTTTTATTTCACTGGACTCCAAAAGCACAAGGTCCTTTTCTACAACCCAAGTTTTTTAATTAATTACAGAGATAGATCAAGGATACTTGTTTTCTGAATAAAATTTTTATACCATTGCACCAAGTGTTTACGTAAACCGTACTTACCCTAAGAATCCTTCATCTGATTTCCCTAGGCTTCACTAGGGTAATCTTCAAACAAGCTTCCTAAACTATAACGTTAATCTAAAGCATTACCTAAATTTTTTTATCCTAATTAACACACATCAACACTCTAGCTAATTTATAATATGAAACATTGTGAATAGTTGAATAATCCTGCTTAAAACCCTTAAATGACTTCTTATTGCTCTTACAATAAAGACAAAAGTCTTAACTATGGCCTTCTTCTTCTCAGCCTTATTCCATGCCCCCTGCTCCCTCAGCCCATCCACTTCAGCCACATTTGCCTTCTCACACTCCCTACAAAGCATCAAGCTCCCTCCTGACTCAGGGCCTTTCTTCAGGCAGTTCCATTTGGCTGGAATGCTCGCCTTCCCCAAGCCCACTCTCCCACCCACTCTTCCCAGTTAACTAGTGTCCCTCAGACCTCAGCTCATACATCACTTTATCAAGAGCCTTCCTGACTCTGCAATGTGAGTGAGGTCCCTCTTGCTCCTTCTCATGGCAACCTGTACTTTTACTTCAGAGGGCTCATCCAAGTTGTAAATATATATTTTTTGTGATTTATTAAAAATTAATATCTGTTTCCCTTCACTCTCACTGTACTTTACATGCCCCATGAGACCAGAAACTGTGTCTCATTTGCTTTCCATGGTAACTCCAGCACCTAACACAATGCCTGGCACACAGTAGGCATGCTATACATATTTGTTCATGAATGAATGAAGGTAGCTATTCTAAAATCATTATTTCAGTCCCATTCAAATTCTCTCTACTATTGCTGGTAATAAATGAAACTAATCAATGTGCCTTTGAATCCTAGATAGCAATAAAAAAAAGAGAAGTCAGAGGCTGGGCCCCGTGGCATAGTGGTTAAGTTCAGCATTCTCTGCTTCGGCGGTCTGGGTTCACAGGTTCAGATCCCTGGGGCAGACTTACACCACTCATCAGCCATGCTGTGGCAGCATCCCACATACAAAATAGAGGATGACTGGCACAGATGTTAGCTCAGGGCTAGTCTTCCTCAAGCAAAAAAAGAGGAAGATTAGCAATAGATGTTAGCTCAGGGCAAATCTTCCTCAGCAGAAAAAAGAGAAGTCAAAGAATAACTCACCCATCAGTTAGTTAAAAATTGATTTTACTAACAGATAGAAAACATTAAAGGCCATTTAGGTTTTTTAACTTTTTTTTGTTGCTCATCTTATCTTAAGATTATACTTTCACTACAGACACAGGGAAATTCTTTGCAAGAACAAACATCTTTTCAAAGTGTGTCCTTTGTCCATTTTTCTACTAGGACATTTGTCTTTACTTCTAAAGTGTGAAAGTTTTTTACATCTTAAGGCTATCATTCAAGTTGTAAATTTTTCTCTACCTTGTCATTTACCTTTCCATTGTTTATGATGCTTTGAAATATAAAGGAGCTTTATTTGATTTCTTTTTGCTTGTTTGTTTATATTTTATTTTTATAAGGTCAATTCTATCTTTTCCTTCATAATTTGTGCCTTTTATATCATGCTTAGAATGGGCAAGTAAGCTTTTTATTCCTCCGTGCACACCAGAATCTGCAATGCACCCAGGGGACATTTCTCCAGCTATTTTTCCCACCATCCCCCTGACAGTGTAGAGTATAACTCATTCATTTACTCATTCATCTATTTATAAGTATATCATTTATTCAGCACCTATCATGTGTCAGGCACTGACTAGGAACCAGGGAAAACTAACAATTCCTATCTTCCTGGAGCTTGTAGTGAGAAGGACAGTTCTTTAGCATATAACAAATCATAAATATACTGCAGATTGACAAATGTCATTGACAAAAGCATAAGCATACAGTATATACTTCCTGTGGTGAACTTGCTGATTGTATAGTGAGGCAAAAGGGGCTGGTGGCCCTTCTGTAATGGAAGAAATTGCCATTCCTGCCTTGGCCCTCCTTGTGCCACCACTCAAAGCATATTGTGTGGATGGGCAAGTTATTTAACCTTTTTGTACCTAATTGTCTCATCAGTAAAATATATATAATTATCATACCTATTCCACAGGTTATTTTAAGGATTACGGGAGCTAATATACATGAAGTGCTTAGAACAGTGTCTGGCACATAGTAAGCACCCAATAGAAGTGAATTATTATTAGTTGAAGGGGATGAATAGATACAGTAAGTTTACAGGAAACTCTTATAAATACAGAGCAGGGTATGATAAGACCCTACCTGACAGAAGACGTTAGGATTTTTAGGAGAAGGAAATCGTATCTGGCTGGAGGGATCAGGAAGGCTTCACATGAAGGAGGGGTGGGGGATTTGGGATGGGAGGATTTGGACATGCAGAAAAAGTGGGGTAGGATTGTGGATATAGACTTCCAGAAAGAAGAAATGGCATTCATTCTGTTTGCTCACAGTGTTTCAAAAAGAGGAAAGCTTAGAGGACTAGCAGGAGATAAAGCAGGATTGGTCACTTGACACTGTATTTTGAAGAGCTTTGAATAATAAGTTTATATTACTTCATTGGCTATACAGGAGGCTGGCAGTTTTTGAAAGAGGAACAACAGCAAGATCAGAATATGGTTACTAGAATGTGATTAAATCCACTCAAATCCATCATCGTAATAGGAAAAGGTGCCTCAAAACTTACACCTTGTATTTGCATACCCATTTTCATAGCAGCACTATTCACAATAACCAAGAGGTGGAAGCAGCCCAAATGTCCACTGATGAATGAAGGGACAAATAAAATGTGGTATATATATAAAACAATGGAATATTATTCAGCTTTAAAAAGGAAGGAAATCCTGTCACATGCTGCAACATGGATCAACCTTGAGGACATTATGCTGAGCGAAATAAGCCAGTCACAGAAAGACAAATACTGTATGATTCCACTTATACTATGAGATATCTAGAGTAGTCAAATTCATAGAAACATAAAGTAGAATAGTGATTGCCAGGGGCTGTGGCAAGGGGGGTATGGGGGTTGTTTTTTAATGGGTATAGAGTGTCAATTTTGCAAAATGAAAAGGTCATGGAGATTTGTTGCACAACAATGTAAACATACTTAACCTACTAAACTGCACACTTAAAAATAGTTAAGACGGGGAGCCGGCCCCATGCACAGTGGTTGAGTTCAGAGCGTTCGGGTTCGGATCTCAGGCTCAGACCTACACCACTCGTTATACCCATTCTGTGGCAGTGACCCACATACAAAATAGAGGAAGATTGTCACAGATGTTAGCTCAGGGCTAATCTTCATCAAGCAAAAAAAGAGGAAGATTGGCAACAAATGTTAGCTCAGAACAAATCTTCCTCAGCAAAAAAAAAAGTTAAGATGGTAAATTTTATGTGTTTTTTACCAGAATAATAATTAAAAAAAAAAAAAACTTAGACTTTGCTGCTGGTGACTTCAATATTTCCCACTAATAAACTGATTTGGAGTCCTTTTTGAAAGCAGAGTCAGCCTCTCAAGTCAAAATTCATTTACGTATCAATAGTGTCAGGTCCATCTTTTATGCAAAGTCTTCCCTTGAAACAGGCTGATCACAGCTGGACTTGGTGCCCCCACAGTTACAATTCTAGGGAAGTCAAGCCCAAACCAATGTGACTTTAGCACCAGAGTATCTAGAATGACATTAAGAAACAGTAGGTCTCAGAGGTTGTGACATCCACATGTAAAGTGACTGCATTTAGGACAGATGTTGAAATCCTGGGTACACTTTCGGGAGGAGCAAGTTGTGAGCAGACATAAAGTAAGTATAAAAGGTCACTCTGTTGTGACTGTAAGCACTTACTATTCAGTGAAAATGTCTTTCCACAAGAACCGATGCTTGCTGCATGAGACCCAGACAGAAGTTGAAGAGAAGGCCTGAGGGCCGGCCCTGTGGCTTGGCGGTTAAGTGCGCGTGCTGCGATGCTGGCGGCCCGGGTTCGGATCCCGGGTGCGCATCGAGGCACCACTTCTCCGTTCATCCTGAGGCCGAGTCCCACATACAGCAACTAGAAAGATGTGCAGCTACGACACACAACTATCCACTGGGGCTTTGGGGGGAAAAAAAAATAAAAATAAATAAAAAAAAAAATCTTTAAGAGAAGGCCTGATTGCTGTGATTATATGTCTGAATCTAATTTTAAAATATCCATAACCTGATAACAGAAATATCCTATGGTTTGGTAGGTTAAGAAGGGAGTACAGGGCCGGCCCTGTGGCTTGGTGGTTAAGTGCGCGCGCTGCGATGCTGGTGGCCCGGGTTCGGATCCCGGGTGCGCGTCGAGGCACCACTTCTCCGTTCATCCTGAGGCCGAGTCCCACATACAGCAACTAGAAGGATGTGCAGCTACGACACACAACTATCCACTGGGGCTTTGGGGGGAAAAATAAAATAAATAAAATCTTTAAAAAAAAAAAAAAAAAAAAGAAGGGAGTACATTTTTATTTGGGATTCATCCTGTCAAGCTTAAAAATAAAACAGCCAATTATTTTACCTGCAAAACAAGTTTATTCAGGAATAGTCAAAGAATTGCAATTCAGGATGTACATGCTATGGTGGGCCATAGGCAAATCCAACAAACAAGGGAGAGAAATATTATTTTATAGAGAAAAAGGAGGAAATTGGGAGGGGTTGTTTGGAAAGAAAGTCCATTGGAGAAAAGCAAGAGTTCAGGGTGGTGATGGTTTCTCTTCCTTGCTGGGTAGTGGAGTTCTGTTTGGGATGCAGTGTACATTTCTTCCTGTAATTAACCGATTCTTTCCTGTTGAGGACATCTGTCGGGGTCTGTACTTGACTATCTTTCCCGTAATTGGCCTCCAGTGGTACTGTGTGGGAGCTCCCCCTTCCTGCCTCCTGACTCCATTTTAAATGAGGTTTTCTGGGGCCGGCTCCGTGGCTTAGCGGTTAAGTGCGCGCGCTCTGATGCTGGCGGCCCGGGTTCGGATCCCGGGCACGCCCCAAGGCACCACTTCTCCGTCCAACCCGAGGCCGAGTCCCACGTACGGCAACTAGAAGGATGCGAACCTATGACATACAACTATCTACTGGGGCTTTGGGGGGAAAAAAATGAATAAATAAAATCTTTAAATGAGGTTTTCCTTGATCAATTTTCACAATCCCAAAGATTGACAGTGACTGAACAATCAAGCCTCAGCATTCACACGGATGATTCTCCCTGGGAATGAAGGCGAGGAAGAGAGCAAAGAGCAGATGTGAGAATTAGATGGGAGGGGGAGGATGTGGTTTGATGAAGCATATTGTTAAAGCTTCCTTTTTTTAAAAGAAATACAAATGTAACAGGTTGAGTTACAAAGAAATCAATCCTTTCTTAAAAAAATTTTTTGGGGCCGGCTCCGTGGCTTAGCGGTTAAGTGTGCGCGCTCTGATGCTGGCGGCCCGGGTTCGGACCCCGGGAGCGCCCCGAGGCACCACTTCTCCATCCAACGTGAGGCCGAGTCCCACGTACAGCAACTAGAAGGATGTGAACCTATGACATACAACTATCTGCTGGGGCTTTGGGGGGAAAAAACTGAATAAATAAAATCTTTAAAAAAAAAAAAAAAATTTTTTTGTTTTTTATGTTTTGCTCTTGTAGCCTTGGGAGCAAAAAAAAAGTGAAAAAGTAATTTCCCTCCTCCTCTCTACCAGGAGAAAGAACCTCCAGACCTCCAGTTCTAGATACCTGGGTTCCCTTACCCCAGGAGGGCGCTAACAGCTTATTCAGTGGTATCAGGATTGTCCTGCAGACCACCCCCACATTGGTTTGGAAGGTCTGTGCCTGCGGAGAGAAGGAGCCTGGAATTGGATGGGACAGAGAGTTTCTGGAGAGGAGGAGCACCAAGTGGTAGGGCCTTAGCACCCTGGGGGCGGGGGGGCTATGTGAACTCCTGAGGGCTAAGCCCCAGTGACTACTTGTGCCCTTGGGGGCCCAGGCCAGGCTCAGATGCCCAAGCTGGGGACAGAGGAAGTGGATGCCACCATCAGAGATTGCCTGCTGCCTCAAGGTGCAGCCACGAGTGAGCTGACCTGGGCACAATGCCGGGTAAGCAAGACCTGCTTCAGATGGGCAAGGCCCCTGGAGGCCTCAAGGACAAGCTTCTCTTCCAGTCAGGATTCCCTAAGACCCTGGTCGACAGGGCTGCTTTAAAATTGTAATAATCCCCAAGCACTTACTTTCAGAGACCACACCTCACATTATATAAAACGTATTGAAATGCACCCATGTCCCACATTAAATGAAATTTCTTTGGCCAAAAAATTTTTTTGAGTTTCTATCATTTTTGCTTCTGAGATGATTTTTCTATGCCTAATTCATTTAATTTATATTTGGCTCTAATTTCTGAGGAAAATATTGTGCATATTGTAAAAATATTTTTGAACTCTTTTCAAATGTGACGGAGTTTTTTAAATACTAAATTTAATTCCTAATAAATATGCAACAATAGAACATTTTGTAAAATTTAATTAAGCATCCACTAATATTGATTTGGCTAGTTTTTTTGAAACAAGAGATCTTTTTTAGTCTTCAGGTCTTAAACGTTATCGTAGGCCTCGTGGGTCCTAGCACTCTGACTCTAGGGTCCAGTGGATAAAAGGGGCTAGAAGATGACCAACATTCCACCTAGTACCAGTAGAAATGTTACCCAACCAAGTGGGCTCGCCTCCTGGTGAGTTAAATAAGACTCTACACCAGTGGAAGTTGTCTCACAAAGTAAAGTGTATTTGCAGCAAATAAGAGGCCATGAGGAATCATTTCCAAAGTCATGGTGTCCGCCCAAGAAACGGAAGCAGGAACTTTTGTTTCAGTTGGAGAATTAATATTCAAAAGGGAGAGGCGGGTATTCGCTTGCACAGGCTCAGTTGGAAAACATGCTTCCACATAATGAGGCCTAAGCTCCTCCTGGAGAGATCTTTGCATTAAAAATAAGGCAAAGGTCATGGGCATGGCTCTTGTGGTGAGGCTTGGTCAATTTCAGGATGGTTCCCGTTATATCTCCCTTGAGTGCCTCCCCTGGTCAGTTTCAGGATGGCTGGTGGTTACATCTCCTTAACACACAAAAGGAAAAGAAACAACTTGGAAAAACAGTCAATTGCTTCCAAACCCACCTTTGAGTTTCTGGAGGCACCTAGTTGGTGACAGAAATAGATAAATAGAAAGCTCAAATCAGGTTTAATTTAGGATATTCAAGAAATGCAGCGTTCCTGGTCTCTAGGGTCATGAAGCATTCATGCCTGAGCCACACACTGAAGAGAGTAGCTACAGGAGATACAGGCCCTGATCCCCCGAGAGGCCCTGATATCCTCAGTTCTTGTTCCAAGGGTCTTCAGGCAACACAAACAAAGGTGCTAATTGGCAAGGTCCGGCTGTCCTGATGGCTGATATGACGTGCCCATACACCAAATGTGGCTACTAGTTCCCAAACCGTTCTGAATAATTGCACCAAGTTGGAAGTGATTAGCCTCCAAGAGTAAATATTTTTAAGGACAAGACTCACTGAGCTGGATATTTGCTAGTGTGTTTGATTTAATTTTATTATGTTATGCTCATTGCTTGTGCACTTGCGGTACACAGGGTAAAATGCTGATTTACAATAGGATATTTTAAACTAGCAAGCTGGTTGTGGTATAAAGTTTTAATTTTCTTTACAAAATGTAAATTTGGATGCCACATAAGGTGAAGTGGTGGCTTTGTCTAATGGCAAGGAAGGGAATTGGAGAGTCTTGTGTGGGGTCTCGATGGCCTGCTGTGCTGGGTGCCAGCGTTTCCTCTGCTTTCCTCCAGTGTGTGCTAGTCTCTGCTCTCAGCAGGTTGTGCTTCTTTGTAAGAGAAAATGGTATACCGTCTTATCCCAGGTCCCCTAGAAAACAGATCCTGAGGCAAAACTTATGTGCAAACACTTAATTGATGGTTGCAATACCAGGAAGCAAGAGCGAGGGGAAAAGGGAAATGAATCCAGAAAAGAGGGGAAGCAGATACAAGGTGGTACTCACTGCGCTGGCCACAGCTGCACCAGAAAACACAGCTGGGTGCTCAGTCATGACACTCATCTCTCAAGAAACTGTGTGGAACGTTACATCTCAGAAGAGTTCACAGGTAGGAGAGCAAGGAGAAAGAAGTATTCATTTGTCAGCTTCTTCATTTCTACTCTTTCTTAGTGGTCAAAGTTCACCCGAAGGGGTACTAACTTCCCCACTCTTCCCAGTTGTTAGCTGGTCCTCCGGGCAGCGGTTGGACATGCTAAAGCTTATGTCAGAGAGGGGACTTCCTCTGAGCGAACTATAGGTTAAGGGAGAGCCAGCAGGACGAGGGCAAGAACCAGGGACACTCCTGCCTGCCTACCTGCAGCCTCATGACTTGCCTGGTCAAACCAGTGTGTGTCATGGGTACTAGGCAGGTCCTGCAGTGTGTTGTGCCTCAGCAGGGACAGTGAGGCCCCAGGGAGGCAGATGAGAGGGATGTGAGGTGAGGCATGAGTTGTGCTCATGAGCACTGGGGACTGGGAGCAACTGCTGCAGGGAGCCCAGCTGGCAAATTGGTGAAGTGCCATGAAACTCAGCTGCCAAGGTGAGCTCATTGAGAGCCTGCCTCCAAAAAGGATCAAAATTTCCTCTCTGTAGCCTATAAGAGTATGGTCCATGCCAGGCAATCTTCCCAGAGGGTCATCAGTAGTATTGAGCAGAAAGTCATCTTTGAGGAAATCCAGGAAGGTTCATAAACTAAGTCTAATACATACTCAACCAGGAAATAATTAGAGATCCTTGCAAGGCAGTATAGGTATATCCCACAAGACATCTTCCCGGTCAGCATTTTCCTGGTAGGACGCCTCTTGATTTCAGTGATTTTTAGTGTATTTACAAGATTGTGCTACCCTCACCACTATCTAATTCCAGAACATGTTTATTACCCCAAAAGAAACCTCATACACATTAGCAGTCAGTCTCATTTGCCCTTCCTCCAGCCCTGTCAACCGCTAATCTATTTTCTGTCTCTTTATTTGCCTACTCTGGACATTCCATATAAATGGAGTCATACAGTATGTGGCCTTTTATGTATGGCTTCTTTTATTTAGCGTATTTTCAAGGGCCATCCATGTCGTAACATGTATCAGTATTTCATTCCTTTTATGGCTGTATAATATTTCATTGTTTGTATATACCCCATTTTGTTTATCCATTCATTAGTTGATGGACATTTTGCTTGTTTCCACTTTTTGATACTTCTTGATTTTTAATGCTCAAGTTCCATACAATGTCATACCTCTTGAAATAATGTTTTCAGCAATGTTTATATAGAAAAATTTATATTTCCATCCTCAAAAATTAATACAACATTTTAAACAAAATGATGCAGGAGAAAAGTAATGATTTATATTCTAAATAAAATTGGTAGGACGTCAGAATCACACATAGATATTTTGAAAAGTGTGCTGAGTATCAATGAAGGGGATGTCCATCTGGGATGCTGCTAGAGCTAAGAAAGAGATCAAAACATCATAGTCATCCATAACGCATCAAGTCTGTGGTTACAAGACTTGGTTTAGTTTCCTCAAAAGCAGAAAATAGAGACAGGGATTTAGTGCAAATATCTTATTTGGTTAATGATCTGGGAAATACCAGTAAGGTAGTCAGTGTTGAATACATGCCTCAGAGTTACTCCGTCGAGGGGTGAGGTAGCAGCAGTCTTTATCCACCCATTCCCGTCAGTCACTGGGGGAGAACTGCTCCCAGAGGGCATTAATTGGAAGACATTCTACCCTGTGACAAAGTGCTAGTGCAGCGGACTGTGAGCTCCAGTGACTGTGAAAGGCCTCAGGCAAAGAATTAATTTTTTGGTGATCAGAAAGTGACAATTTGAAAATTCACATTCTAATATGAAGATTCTGTTTATTATATTCAGACTTTTCACTGTGTAACATTGCATTTTAGGAAATGCTTAAGCATTGACCAATAGCCATTAACAGTTTTTCCCATTTAAAACAATGGCAACTAGGACCTGGTTTGTTGCATTTAACACCTGATTTTCAGGACTGGAGTACTCATGCTCAGAGGGAGATGCCTATTGATAAGCAAATGCTATATACTCTAGGTCAGATCTCATTCTGGAACAAGACACCTTCCATGTGCACTGTAGCAAGTGGGAAGTGGTCCACTGAGAAAGCCTGAGAGGAGAGTGTTCAGTGAGGAGGAAGAGCAGAAAGTGGAGGGGGCGTGGCTGAGGGGTGTGTGGGTGGGATGTGTTTCTGACACTCCCTGCCATGTAGCCACAGCGTCATCTTTACTGAGCTACCTTCATCAGCAGGCATTTAAACTTGTCTTTTACTGAAATGTTCTTGGGACCACACAAACTGGGCTCTGTTCAAATGACCATGAGAACTGTTTATTAAACAACTTTGTCCTCTGAAGTTTTAGAACAAGTCAGAGATACAGACATAGCAATTTATCAGCTACTGAGTAACGTTGTAACAAATCCTTAGTAAGCCATTTATGAAAGATCTTTCCCAACAATGCATTCATAAAATAAACATCAAAACAGAAGATATTTCTCTTTTTCCCATGATCTCAACCCCTTTTACCAACTCAGAACATGAGATGGACATGACCCACCCTCACTAGCGTCCGGCGGCCCAGGCGGTGCTTCTCCCCTAGGCAGCAGGCCCCCACGGCTGCTAATGACTTCTTGAGTTGGGTAGAGGGGCTGAGATGGGAGGTGGTGGAAGATGCAGAGAGACAGCTCCCCAGGTGATCCATTACCTCCTCTGTGGTCCAAGACTGCACCTCTCCAGTGTCAACTAGAGCATAAGTGACCATGGGCACCACACTGAAGTCCATCACTAGCTTGTGTGGAGGCCAGGCTTCCCTCAGGCTCTTCGTAGCCGATAGTGCTTCAGGGACACCAGTACCAAGACAGGCCAGTGCTGGAACATGGGACTTCTCTAGCGCGTGACGTTGGCTCCAGGACTCCCTGCCGGCCGTGCTGAACCTTCCTTAGACTGCAGGTGATCTAGGACGTTTCCCTCTAACCTTCCTGCTCCGGCTCCTTCACTCAGAGTCAGACTCGCATCACAGCATGAGGCTCTCCCAGCTTATCTGCCGTCCTCCCCATTTTCTCTCACACAGATGTTTCCCTTAATAAAATCCTCTCACTTCTAGTCCCATCTTGGAGGCTGATTCTCAGCGGACCCAGAATAACACACTTTCTTAGTTTATAACCACTGATTTAGATTCTCTTTACCCAGAATTTCTGGCTCTGCCTCAGAAATAGAAAGCTTATAATAGTCAGTTGTGCGTTTTCTTCCAAATATTCCTCTAGCCAGGTGGCTGCTTTTCTGTGAAGTCATCTGCTACTCATACAATTTGCCCTCAAAATAAGCTCTTCCAGACTTAACTCCTCAGCTTTAATTCAGCTAATTAGTAATTCTCTAAATGGTACCATATCCACACAACCTCAAAAAACAGATAAATAAAAGCAATTGGTTTTCTTTATACTTCCCTTTTCAAATTAAGACAATCAAAAACGTTTATTTTTCTGTTACATTTTTGCTCATGTGAGATTTTTAAAAAAAAACAAAACCAAAAGTATTTCTGAGTTCTGAAACACTCTTCACTGATGTGGTGAGTCTCAAGTTTTACTGGGTTTGGGGACCCAGCACTTGCCCCAGGAAAAGACTTAGACGTGCAAAATTTTACACAAAAACCCTGTGCCGAGGGTCTTGCTAGGCTAAAGAGCATTTCAGAATGTCCTAGTTGCTGCTCTTAATTTAATGTATTTTGCTTCCTACTCTGAGCTACTTTAGAAAAGGAAAAGTCAAATTTATTGTCCACGCTGATTCTTTGGAATTCATGTGTAAGTCAATATAACACATAAATGTAAGACTATATGACTCTGATGACCATTTTTTCTATAACCTTCCTGTCTGAGGCAGAGAATTTATGGAGGAAAGTGCAGAAGGTAATGTGGGACTATGGAATGCAGGTTCTGGAGACAAACTTCTTGGGTTTAAATTCCACACTGACATTCCTTATATGTACCAAGCACTCTCCCATCTCAGGGCCTTTGCACTTGCTGTACCTTCTTTCTGGACACCCTTCTCTCAAACATTCACATGGCTCATTCCCTCACTTCTTTAGGTCATTTCTCAAGTGTGACCTTATCAGAGAGGCCTTCCCTATAGGAGCCTACTCTCCATCACTCTCTACCCTGACTGCTTTATATTTCTTCATAAACTTATCACCGCCTGACATATCATCTATTTGTTTCTTCACTGTGTCCTCCTGAAAGGATATAAGTTCCTTAAGCAAGGATTTTTCACAACCATCAACCCCATGCTAGAACAGTGCCTTACACATGGTAGGAGCTCAATAAATATTTGTGTGTTTTTTTTTTTAATTAATTAATTTTTTCCCCCAAAGCCCCAGTAGATAGTTGTACGTCATAGCTGCACATCCTTCTAGTTGCTGTATGTGGGACACGGCCTCAGCATGGCCGGAGAAGCAGTGCGTTGGTGTGCGCCCGGGATCCGAACCCGGGCCTCCAGCAGCGGAGCTCGCGCACCCAACCGCTAAGCCACGGGGCCGGCCCAAAATATTTGTTAAATAAATTGTAGAACCTTCAAATAATATACATTTTGGAATGTTTGCACAGAGCAAAGACTACTTCTAATATAATATTCTAAATTACTTTTAACTAATAGTGCTATTCAACTTTTAATAAGATAGTTAAATGACTTTTCAAAGCAGATAATTTTGTCTGTAAAAACATAGCATGGAGGTACATATTGATTTAGTCATCTTGGGATTCCAATAAAACTACCTTCAGTAAATGTATCTGAAAGTTCACAAATAATTATAGCTCATGCTGAAATAGTGTTTACTGCTTTAAATGTGCTACATATGTTAATTCACTAAATTCTCCAACAGCCCTGCGACACACCTATTATCCCCATTTTACAGATAAAGAAGCCCAGGCACAGCACGTGTGTCATCTATCCAAGATCACCTAGTTGACAAGCGGCAGAGCCAGGATTCAGGCAGCCTGGTCTAGATCCAAGCTCCTAACCACTGCCTTATACAGCCTTTTAGTACATGAAAGAGAAAACTGGAGTTTATGGTCGGGGAAATATCAATGTTTCCATTACTTGTACTTTCTACTTACAGTGTGAACATAGCACTGCTGTGGTTATTTTTTAAAAGTGCCCAAATTATATTTTTCTAAAAATTGAAGGGAAAAAAAGGTTAATTGCTTAAACCGCAATCCCAAAGCATTAGTAAAGGGTTATTATTGGCTGCCTCTCTCCTCTCCCTCCTAAGCAGCTTGTTTCTATACGCACTGCACTGCATTGAATTTTCAACATTACCCTTGCAGTTCAGTCCCGGAATACATTTCCATACTAAAGGCAATTAGTTTGTAGAACGGTTTTCTGCGAGAAAGTAGCCAAGTCCTTACAGCTTTGGGCTTGGATAGGCTTACCTGACTAGGAACATTCCTGAGAGGGGAAGGCCCCAGGCAAGCCACTCCTGGGACGGCAGCTTCTTCTACTTGGCGCTGCCCTGGCCCTCTGAGGGCATCAGGTTCCTTTCTGAAGGAGATATCACATTTTTCACTGATTCCAGATGTCTAATGAATTTGAGAACTGGGTTTACTCTGATCTATCATTTTGTACAATGTGCTGGAATTTTTGCCAAATCCATCTGGGAAAACAAGTTCACAGTATTTCCAGTTTCAAAAGCAGGTGTGAAATAAATTTAAGGTTTACAGGGTGATGAGTACCTAAGCCAGGCTCTCGATGACCATGGTTTGCCACCAAGCACGGCCAGGAATCCGTGCAAACACAGGCGGTGGATTTCCAGTGCCTCTGCAAATAGCTAGTTGTGCATTCGGCCAATTTTGCTTCATTTTCTGGTGCAAATGGCAGCTGTACCACTAAGTGTCTGTGGATTTGACTGAGTTGCACTGCATTCTTTTTTTATACTCGTAATTTTGCATTTCAGAAAAGTGAAGGTGTTGAGTTCACAAATTTCAAAACTTTGCATTAACAATTTTAAAGAGCGTAGAGTTTGACATTTCTCCTGAAGCAGCTGCTTTGTCACTATTGATTGCCTTGACTTCTAGTTCTAGAAATAAACAGAAGTTCTATCTCACAAATGTTCAAACTCGGACTTAGCAGAGGTTCACAGACAACCAGGGCTATTCTTAGTTCCAAAGAGCTCACCAAATCTCATGCTTTATTGGTAATCCATGGGCCTACGTCATTGGCTCTTTCTTTCTCACATTCTTTTGAGAATAAGTAGAATATAAATGAATTCCAAACACATGTTTTAACAGTCCCTCTGCATTATAATTCTCAGTCCATGGAGCGGACACTTCATGGTTGGGTCCCAGCATTTTATTTCTCCTTTCCAGCCTCCAGTTTCCAGTTAGGGACCCATGAGCTTCTAGGAAATCTGATTCTATCCTCAGCTCCTAAGATTGAGCAGTGACACAGGCTAAGCCAATGGCTCAGTCAGAGTTTGAGGGGTGGGATGTGGAAATGGGAGGCTGGAAACAATTGCAAATGTTTTGCTACCATGAAGAAGCCAACTGAAGAAGAAGCCAGTACCTGGGGCAGACAGTTGAGAACATCAGGCATTACGGATGACATCAAGAAATTCTAGTTCAAACCCCCTGAAGCCTGCCTACCTCTGGACTTCTCATTTACACGAGCCAATGAATTCCTTTTATTGTTGAGATCTGAACTGTGGCTTCTGTTACTTGTAATTTAAAACTTTCCAATAATAGTCTTTTGCAAGGTGTAAACTGGTGTACAGAGGCAGTTTCTTAATATTGGAACTCTATCTGCCCCACTTTATGGAGTAGGATGCTTTTGGCTGCAACTATAAGTGGCTTAACCAATGAGATCCAGGACCACCATGTTGTATGATGTGAATAGTCCTCCCTAGAGTTATATAACATAGTGGCTCTGATAGGCTATTTATGATATCACTTAACAAGAAGTTCAGAGGGAGGCCTGATGCAGGGTCAGTTAATTTGCAGCTCAACAAGTCATTAAAGACCTATATTTCTTCATCTTTCTACTCCGCATCCTCAGTGGTTGACTTGGTCCCTCAGAGTCCCAAAACAGCTGACAAGGAGGAAAATTTTTTCTCAGAAGTGCCCTGCAGACTTTGACTCATATCTCATTGACCAGGACTGGGTCACCTGTCTACACAAAAGCAAAAATGAATAGGATTGGGCAAATCATAATTTATAATTTTGGGATCAGGAGGGATCCTATTTCCCTATGTACATTGCCATTTGATAATCTGAAAAAATTAGGATTTTTAACAAGGCTGCATTGGCAACTAACAGCGTTTGCCATATCCACCAAGGATATCATCAAAAATATCTGTTACCAACCTGTTTATGTTCCACCTTGGGAGAAGTATTTCTATCAAAATGTTCAAAGCACAATCATAAAGCGAAAAGAAAAAAGTGATATTCAAATTCGTTTTTATGTTTTTTTTATTGTATGTCAATTATGCCTCATTAAAGCTGTTAAAATATTCAAGTTATTATTAGTAGTGGTATCATAACTGTTATGCCTGATCCATATTTTATTTTATTTTTTATTTTTTCATGTTTTAATATTAAAACACAAAGTCCCTAGACTTGGGTGAATTCAACATCAAAGAGACTAAAAGAGGAGGATGCTCAATTCGCCTGTTGTGCAGCAAGGAGTATCAGATGTGGAAGTTACTATCCCCCAATACCTTCTCTTGAGGAAAATGAATTGAGAGCCAGACAGTAACTAAAATATTTGTTTCATATACCTGTGAGTCAAGATATATTATTGCAAAACCTAGTTATATTTTTGAGACTAGAAGCAAAGTTTAACCAACAATAACTTAAGAAACAACAAAATGAAGAAACGGAAAAAATTAGATAGGTAAGGAAAAGGAAATTGAACTAAAGAAAAAGGTGGGCCGGCCCCGTGGCTTAGCGGTTAAGTGTGCGCGCTCCGCTACTGGTGGCCTGGGTTTGGATCCTGGGCGCGCACTGACGCACCGCTTCTCCGGCCATGCTGAGGCTGCGTCCCACATACAGCAACTAGAAGGATGTGCAACTATGACATGCAACTATCTACTGGGGCTTTGGGGAAAAAGAGGAGGAGGATTGGCAATAGATGTTAGCTCAGAGCAGCTCTTCCTCAGCAAAAAGAGGAGGATTAGCGTGGATGTTAGCTCAGGGCTGATCTTCCTCACAAAAAAAAAAAAAGAAAAGAAAAAGGAGAATAGAAATACCTTATGATCCAGCTATCCCACTACTGGGTATCTACCCAATGAACCTGAAATCAACAATCCAAAGAGGCTTCTGCACCCTACATTCATCGCAGCATTATTCACCATAGCCAAGACATGGAGGCAACCCAAGTGTCCCTTGACTGATGATTGGATAAAAAAGATGTGGTATATATATACCATGGAATACTACTCAGCCATAAAGAAAGACAAAATCATCCCATTTGCAACAATGTGGATGGACCTGGAGGGTATTATGTTAAGTGAAATAAGCCAGAAAGAGAAAGACAAACAGTGCATGATTTCACTCATATGTAGAAGATAAACCAACACACTCACAGATGGAACTGTTTGGTGGTTACCAGGGGCTAGGGGGGTGGGGAGTGGGCACAAGGGGTGCAGGGATGCACTTATATGGTGATAAACAATAATGTACAACAAAAATTTCACAATAAAAAATGTTAAATATGAAAAAAAGATAAAATAACTGAAAGAAAAGGAAAATAGAGAAGGGGAGCAATAAAAATAATTATTTTTCAAAAATTATTTATGCCTAGCTATCCTTAAAAAACCACCCAAATATAAGTGATATCTATGTTTTCAGAGATATTGCTATTCATATAATACTCATTTCTTTTGAGTTTTTTAGTATCATCAGTCTGTCACTATAGAAATTCCATTTGCCATGCCTTATTATTTATTCTGCATTAAATTGCTCTAACAGTAATCAAAGACATGCTGTGGGTTTCTGTAATGTTCTGATGTATGGTTTTCCTTCAGCTCTATTATTTTGATTAGTATGGTAGTTCTCCTGCTACCCCAGAATGGATTCTAGAAATGGAGAAATTGGCTTTGGCTTAATATTTACTACTTTCACTTTTCTTATAATATGCTCTTGTGCCCCACTTATTTCAACACACATCTCCTGCCTTTTTATTGTCTTGTTGCTTATAACGTCAATTGCAAACTCTGTAGGGGGAAAAAACAGGTCTAGTATAGAGAAATTCTGTCTGTAGTTATTGTGGTAGATAGTAATAACAATTGTACTATGGCTTCTCTTTGTTTGAGATAATTCAGCTTATACTTGTTAATCAAAAGTTTAATAACAATATGTTGTAAATTGCTGCTTCTGGAATGTATCATTTTCTAGTGTCACATCCTCCACATCTATGTCTCTTTGATGGGGGTTTAAATTGACACATATTTCTTTGTGTCCACCTGTGCCGGGTGGAGTCCAAAGCTGTGGCTGCAGTAATCTCAAGTGAATTTTTTCAATGACATTTTATTTTATTTTTTTTTTAATTTTTTTTTAAATTTTATTTATTTTATTTTTTGCCCCCAAAGCCCCAGTAGATAGTTGTATGTCATAGCTGCACACCCTTCTGGTTGCTGTATGTGGGACTCGGCCCCAGGATGGACAGAGAAGTGGTGCCTCAATGCGCACCCGGGATCCGAACCCGGGCTGCCAGCATCGCAGCGCGCGCACTTAACCACCAAGCCACAGGGCCGGCCCCTCAATGACATTTTAAATTGATGCTTCAACTGGAAAAATCTCAGATAGTGGTTGTGATAGGCAGCCTCTAAAATAGCTCCCAATAATCCCCTCCTCCTGGTATTCATGAACTTGTGCAGTTCCTCTCCTTGAGTGTGGGCTGGACCCAGTGACTCAATTCTAATAAATAGTATATGGCAAAAGTACCTGATGGGATGTGACCCCTGAGATTAGGTTACAAAAAGACTGTTGCTTCCATCTTGGGCTTTCCCTCTGAGGGAAGCCAACTGCCATGTTGTGAGTCCCAGTGGAGAGGCCCACACAGCGAAGAGCTGAGGGAGACCCCCAGCCCATAGCTAGCAAGTAACTGTGGCACCTCAGTCCAACAACCCCTGAGGAACTGAATCCTGCTGACAACCACATAAGTGAGCTTGGAAGTGGGTCCTCGCCCAGTCAAGCCTTCAGATTCCACCCTGACTGTGACTTGAGCTGGAGGCACCCTGCTAAGCTGCACCTTGAATCCATCTACTTCTCCACCTCTCCATGGCTACCATGATAGGCCACCATTCTTCTCTTCCCAGGAGCATTGCCATGGCCTCCCGGCAAATCCACTGCACCCCTACTAGTGCCCATTCCTGCCCCTGAACTCCTGATATTTGAGTAGAGACCTGGAGGAGGTGAGGGAGCAAGTTAAGCAGATGGTGGGAAATCTGGTAAGAGGATCATGTCCAGGCAAAGTGGATAGCAGGTGCAAGGACTCTGAGAAGGGAGTTTGCATAAAGATTGGAAGCCAGTATGAAAGGAAAGGAATGAGATTGTGAGGTGAACAGTAAGAAAGTGGGGTATGGTGGACAGATCATTTAGGACATTATGAGTCACTGTAAGGACTTTGGCTTTTACTCAGAATAAGATGGAAGCCATTGGAAGGCTCGGAGCAAGAGAGTAATATGACGTGACTTCTGATTTTTGTGTTGAGAATGGACTGCAGATGAGCAAGTGTGACACCAAGGAGACCAGATAGGAGGTTTGGATTGCAATAATCCAGTGACCCAGGCTGGGAACAGAAGTGGTCAGATTCTGTATGTATTTTGAAGACAGAGCCCACAGGATGTGCTGATGGGTTAAATGTGGGTGAGAGAGATAGAGAAGAGTCAAGTACGATTCCTAGGTTTTTGGCCTGTGCAACTGGTAAAATGGAGTTGCCATTTACTGAGATATTAACCTACTAATAATGATGCCTATCTTTCTAGATTTGTTTTTTCAATGCACAGAGAAAAATATGTTTATTTTACAAAAATAGTATCAACTTACTTTAAAAAGTTGCACATAAAAGTAACATATCCTCCAGGTAGAAATTCAAACAAGAGAGACGGGAGCACGTTACAAAGTGAAAGTACTCTCCAGCCTCATATTTCCAGTCACCAGAAGCAATCACTTTTAAGATTTCCTTTTGTATCATTTCAGAAAAAAATTTTTGCATATACAAATGTTTACGTCTATGTGTTACTGCCCAACGTGGGGCCTTCTGCTCGCCGCAGGACATGCCAATAGTCAAGAGGCAAGGTGGTAGGAGAAAAAGGACGTTTTTTATTACAGCTTGCTAGCAAGAGGGAAGGTGGCCAACTAATGTCTGAAAAAAACCATCTTAAGGGGCACAAAGTCTTACAGCAGTTATATAGGCTGGTGGGTTATTGGGGAGGGGGTTAGGAATGTTGACTTTCTGGTCTTACAGACTGGGAGTCGCCATGCCAGGTCTTTCAGTTTTCATTGATGACGGCAGTTAGCATAGATTCTCTGTTGGGGGTCATCACGTTCCTAAGGAACTCAAAAGAACAAAGTTATCATCTTATGGCAACTGGGAGGTACCTGCACAAGCAGGGGAAATCAACAGAGCAGTTAGATCTCCTGGAGGGTGCATATCCAGCTGGGCTAGTTAGTCAGAGGTCATTCAAAGTTACAGTAGAGTTTCTTTTCTACAACATGGCTTCCCTCATGTCAACCTTGTCTTGAGCTGGTATTATATGTTCTTTTTCATACTAATAGGATCATATGATTTGTAACTTATTTTGTATACTCAACTTGGATATCTTTTTTTAATATCATATATAGGTCTACCTCTTTATTCTTTTTTTTTTAATAATTTTATTTATTTATTTTTTCCCCCAAAGCCCCGGTAGATAGTTGTATGTCATAGCTGCACATCCTTCTATCTGCTGCTGTATGTGGGACACGGCCTCAGCATGGCTGGAGAAGCGGTGCGTCAGTGCGCTCCAGGGATCCGAACCCGGGCCGCCAGCAGTGGAGTGCGCGCACTTAACCGCTAAGCCACGGGGCCGGCCCTACCTCTTTATTCTTAATGTTTGCATAATATGCCACTGCATGCATGTACAATTATCCCCTATATAGATAGATACTTTTTTTTTTTTTTTTAAGATTTTATTTATTTATTTTTCCCCCAAAGCCCCAGTACATAGTTGTCTGTCATAGCTGCACATCCTTCTAGTTGCTGTATGTGGGACGCGGCCTCAGCATGGCTGGAGGAGTGGTGCCTCGGTGCGCACCCGGGATCCGAACCCGGGCCGCCGGCAGCGAAGCGCACGCACTTAACCGCTAAGCCACGGGGCCGGCCCTATAGATAGATACTTTAGATTAACTCTAGTGTCTTATAACTTTTTTTTTTAAATGCCTCTACTATCTCAGCCAGGTGATCAAGGTCAACATCAACAGTGATAAATCATGTCGATAGCATACACACTTGATATGATATGTTCAAAATGATACTTTACCTCTGTGGTCTTCCTCCCAAAACTTATAACTCCAGTCTAATCATGAGAAAAACATCAGACAAATTCCAACAGGGAGGTATCCTACAAAATACTTGACCAGTACTCCCCAAAACCGTCAAGATAACCAAAAACAAGGAAACTCTGAGAAATTGTCACAGCCAAGAAGAGTCTAAGGAGATATGGCAAGTAAATGCAATGTCATAGCCTGGATGGGACCCTAGACAAAAAAAGACATTAGGTAAAAACTAAGGAAAAAATATCTATTATGAGATGATGGATGTTAGCTGAACCTATTGTGGTAATCATTTCACAATGTATGTAAATCAGACCATTATGCTGTACGCCTTAAATTATGCAGGGTTGTATGTTGATTATTTCTCAGTAAAACTGGGAAAAAAAACTAAGAAAATTTGAGTACATTATGGACTTTAGTTACTAATAATGTCTCAACATCAGTTCATTAATTGTAACAAATGTACTAATGTAAGGTGTTCATAATAGGGGAACCTGGGCGTGGGGGTTTATGGGAACTCTCTGTACTATCTTCTCAACTTATTTGTATTTCTAAAACTGTTCAAAAAAATAAAATCTACTAAAAAAAAGCAATACTTCTTAGAGAGAACTTGTATATATCTTTATATATATTTAGAAAAGTGGAATGTCTGAGTTAAAGCATTTCTGCACTGAAATTTTTGATAGATATTGCCAAACTACCCTACCGATTTACTCTTGCACTAGCAAGATATGAGTGCAACTTGTTCTTTTTCTCTTAACATGTAGTAGCCGTGTTTCCATAGATCTATGTTGTCATTTCCAATGGCTGCACATTCTCTTCTATAGATATATCTTAATTCATTTAACCAATACCCTATCATAAAATTTAGGCTATTTCTGATACTGCAATATACATCTTTGCCCATCTTTACAGATGATACTTACTTAGGATTAATTCCTGTAAGTGGAATTGCTGAACTCAAGGCCTTACACATTAAATTTTAAAAAAATTTTTCCCCCGAAAGCCCCAGTAGATGGTTGTATGTCATAGCTGCACATCCTTCTAGTTGCTGTATGTGGGACGCGGCCTCAGTATGGCTGGAGAAGCAGTGCGTTGGTGCGCGCCCAGAATCCGAACCCAGGCCGCCAGTAGCGAAGCGCATGCACCTAACCGCTAAGCCACGGGGCCCGCCCAAGGCCTTACACATTAAAACGTGTCCACACATATCGCCTAACTAACCTCTAGAGAAGCTGTACCAATTTACATTGCTACCAACAAAGTCTGTTTCCTCACACTCTCACCAAGATGACTTTTCATCTTTGCCAATCTAACAAGAAAAAGAAAAAGCCATCTCACTTTTATTTGCATTCCTTTGATTGTTCCTGAGTCTGAGGTCTTTTCAAATGCTTATTGGTTATTTGCATTTCTTCTTTGAGTTGCCTTTTCATGTCCTTTGCTCATTTCTCTATTAAGTTGGTTACCTTTTTCATAATTTATTTGCAAAGGCTCTTTATGTATTATGAATTATTAACTTTTTTTTCTGTCATATATGCTTAACTATTTTCTCCACTTTTTCATTTTAGCTGTTTTTGGTGTCTTTTGATGCACTCACTTGTCAATCTTTTCTTTATGATTTCTGGTTTTGGTACATGCTAACAAAACTTCTTCCCTTCAAAGATTATATTTTCTAATATTTTCTCCTATTACTTCAGTGTTTTCACTTTTATATATAAACATTTCATATTCCTCATAATTGTTTTAATGTATGGTATGAAGTAGGAATATATATATTCCTATATTATATTATATATATTTCAAACGACTATTCATTTAACACAGTGCCATACATTGAACAATCTGTATATTCTCCCCTTGACTGGAAATATGGAAATACGGAAATACTCTATCTTCATCATATAACTAATTAATTAACATATATATGTAATTTCTACATTTCACTTTATTCATTGATTCCTGGATCAGTACCACACTATTTAATAACTGTAAGTTACAATATGACAATATGTTTTGATATTGTGTAGGGCAAGTCTCCTATCATTAATCTTCATCTTCAAAATATTCATGGTGGTTTTAACTAATTTATTCTCCCAGGGGAACTTTAGAATGCATTTTTCATCCCTCTTCTCCACTGTCACCCAGACTCTTTGAGGTTTGGATTAGGATTGCATTGAATTTATTGGAGAGAATTGTTATATTTAAAATATTGAATCTCGTCATTCAGGAATATGATATATTTCTCAAATTATTCAAGTCTTCTTTTAAATTCAATATACTTGTGTCTTAGATATTCTTTGGTAATTTTATTCCTACTTATTTCATAGCTTATTATTGTGAATAGAGTTTCTTTCCACTATGCTTTCTTACCAATTTATAGCTAGAGTAAAGAAAAGCTATTGAATAAATGAAATGGGTCTGTGTGTGTGTGTGTGTGTGTGTGTGTGTGTGTGGTGGTGGTGGTGGTGTTGTGATCCTAAAGTTCACCAAGTATGGGCCGGCCCCATGGCTTAGGGGTTAAGTGTGCGCGCTCCGCTACTGGTGGCCCGGGTTCGGATCCCGGGCGCGCACTGACGCACTGCTTTTCCCGCCATGCTGAGGCCGCGTCCCACATACAGCAACTAGAAGGATGTGCAGCTATGACATACAACTATCTACTGGGGCTTTGGGGGAAAAATTAAAAAAAACAAAAACAAAAAACTAAAGTTCACCAAGTTTTGTATTAATCTTATGCCAGCTTTGAGTGCTAGATGAGTTTATCTCTGTTGGCCTATCTATAATCTCTGCTTAGTCCATATGGCTATGATGTACATGTTAATTTTTAAAAAATATTTATCTTATGTCTGGATATCTGATCTTTCCATTGGTCTAATATGTTTTTAAGCTGACTATCCTGGGATTCCTAGGTATATATCTAGATTATATCATCTGCAAATAATAATTTTGCTTTTCCTTTCTGATAGTATGCTTTTTGTTTATTTTTCTTGTAGCATTGACTAGAACATTCAACAGAATGTTAAAAAATAGCAAAAATAATAGTGTGAAAGATGACATGAGTGGAGCCATATTAAAATAGAGCCATAGCAGCCATTTCAGAAGAATTGCCTTGCACATCTTGTTTTCTTTATCTTCCAAACTGGACCAAACCACCAACATTCCAAGAATACACTGTTTGTTAGGACTGATGAAATTGGACTCTGCTGATGACTGAATCACTAAACAATCAATGAAGTACAAGTCTAGCCTTTTGCCTGATGATTGAATCTCAAGCTAATCTATGAAGTACAAACCCAGCCTTACCTCATCTAGCATCAGTGAACTCTTCTTTAGTACAACTCATCCTCCTCCCTTTTTCCCATAAAAACCCTGAGCCCCTCTCCTATAATTGGCACACTATTTGGGTTTCTATCTACCTGAATCTGTGCTCCCCGAATTGCAATTCTTTGATCCCAAATAAATACTTCGCCTCTTAAAATGGTTTCTGTTTTTGTAGGTTGACAATAGAAACCCCTGTCTAATTTCTAAACTTAACAGAAATAGATCTAGTCTAGTACTTCACTCTTAAGTACAATGTGTGTTGTTGATTTCTGGAACATAATTTTGATATCTTTAAAGTAGTTGCCTTCTTCTCCTAGTTTACTAAGAGTCAATTTTAAGAGTCAGGGATTAATATTTAATTTTATCAAATTTATTTTTCCTCTATTGTGATGATTACTTATTATTTCCCCATTAATTTGTTTTTTTATAATAATTGATTCTGTAATATTGAAGCATTCTTACTTTCCCTTGAGCATTCTCACTTTTGTTCGTGGGATCCTGGCTGACCCAGGACCCCCTACCCCCAGCTAGTGGTGTATATTCTGTTACCTTCGCACCAACAATGTCTGCTTGGACCAGTAGACATGCACTTCATTCCGTAGGCTGACCAGGATCTATGCCTTATATGACCTGACTTTAAAAAGATGAGTTCTTAATTTCAATTACCATATTTTTCAGTTCTAGAATTTCCATTTTCTCTGTGTGTGTGTGTGTGTGTGTGTGTGTGTGTGTGCATGCGTGCAGGCACTTTACAGTTCTCTGCTGAAATTTTCAGTCTTCTTTTATTTTCTGGGACATACTAACATAGCTAAAGTCCACAAGTGATGACTCCATTATCTAGATCATCCACGAATCCCTTTCTAGTGTGTGTTTTCTCTCTTGGTTTTGAACATGTTGTCCTGTATCCTAAGGTCCTTGTTACTAGTATCAGTGTGTATTAAAAGTTGTAGAGAGAATTTATTTATTTATGGTTGGCAGCTGGAGACACTAGCAATTCCAGATTCCTTTAATTCTCATTGAGATGAGTTAAAACTGGACTTCAGTCCCTTTGGGGGCCAGTCTATTTCTGGTTTACTCATAGGGTGTAGCTCTTCCAGACCACAGCCCAAAGACTGGGGGGCTTACCAAGGCCTCCTGGCTGGATAGGCCTTGAACTCCAATTTTGTCCTCCTAACCACTGGTGTCTCTCAAAAGCTCTGCTCAGTTTTTGGTCCGTTGACTGCCTCTTCTAGAATTGGCAGATGTCACTAGGAAAAAACAGCTTCATGTGGGCTCACATTTCTCTCTATGCTTCCATCTTCTCCAAAGAAACAGAGAGAGAGACAGGAACAGAGAGAGAGGATTTAGATATAAATATATATTCTCTTGAGATTTTCTGGTTGTTCTCAGCAGGAAGTTTACCCAAGGTTATACCAAGATTAATTAGTTCATCATTACTGTTGACTCCCTGTTTTAAATATATACTCACATTCTCTCCCATTTTCCCTCTCTTCATTTTAGAGTTTTTTTTCTTCTACTGGTTACCGTTATTGTGAAATGAACCTTCAAGATAAAGCCATAATCTTTATCTGTGCCACTCATTTTTGCCCTTCACTATAAGGATGAAGCTTTATATTCCATTTTTATTCTGATTGTATTAACCTTTAAGTGTTAAAAAGAAAAAAGCCCAGAGTTAAAGTTTCTGTGTCTTTCTCCCAAGAAGATAAAAATTTTATAAGGATTTTACTTGCTTGTTTTCTACTATACTTCTCCCCACTTCTATAATGTGCCATTTCCTGGGTTTTCTTTTTTTAAATCTGGGTCTAAAATTATAGACTCTTATTTTTAAGTTTTTACATTCTTCTTATTCTACTTAAAAAAAAATTTTAATGACTACATTAACCTCTACAACCACAATTTAAGTACTTATATTTAATTATAATTCTTACTGGTTTTATTGCTCATCACTATTTCTTGTAGACCACAGTTCTTTTTCCTTTTATTTTATTTTTTTAAATTTTATTTACTTATTTTTCCCCCAAAGCCCCAGTAGATCGTTGTATGTCATAGCTGCACATCCTTCTAGTTGCTGTATGTGGGACGCGGCCTCAGCATGGCCGGAGAAGTGGTGCCTCAGTGCCCACCCGGGATCCGAACCCAGGCCGCCAGCAGTGGAGAGCACGCGCACTTAACCACAAAGCCACGGGTCCGGCCCTCCTTTTTTTCCTTAAATTATTTTTTCTGATTTACATTAATATGACTGAAATAACTTCCTCAAGTACAGTTTTCTTACAGGAGATGAACATTGATCCATTGTTCCAGTACACAATGTTACAGATTAGAAATCCAATCCAATCGGATTCACTTTACCCTGCATGGGACTCCCTGTGATATTAACATAGCTCCTGCCCTCTCCTCCTTCAAGTCCCTGTTCAAATGTAACTTGCTCAGGGAGGACTTCTCTGACCAAGTCTTTAAACTGCAGACTTCACATCACCTCCATCCCACTTTTTTATTTTATTTTCTTCTATAACACTTAACCTCCTAACATTCTATACAACTTCCTTATTCTGTGTAGTGTATGTATCCCTCCACCAGAATATAAGCTTCCAGAGGGTGGAGAGTGTTTTCTTCCTTGTAGTTTTATCCTTCCTGGGAGAACTGAAGCCTGGTTGTAAGCCTCAGCATCAGGAGGTTGGGCTTTTGAATTGTTAGGGATGCCTCGGATTAATCACCTAGTCCTAAAACTTTCCAAGGGGTATGTAAGTGGGGAGAATGTAAAAGGAGCAAATCCAGATCCTGAACTTCCAGAGGTGCTCTTTCCCAAAACTCATGTGCCAGAGAACGTGCTTGTGCTCACATCAGCCCTTCTCCCACTGTTTAAATAAAGGCCCCCCTCTCCCCCACCCCCAGTCTTACAGGGGAGCATTTTATTTGAGTGTAAAAACCTCCAGGGGGCTAAACAAAGGAGCAGACTCCTTTAATGATTTATTAGGACATAATAAATCCTTAGAGCTTTTTGTCTTTCCCGGTCTTATATGCATTTCTGTTAAGAGTAAAGCACTTGGGGCTGGCCCCGTGGCTTAGCGGTTAAGTGTGTGCACTCTGCTACTGGCGGCCTGGGTTCGGATCCCGGGTGCGCACCAACGTACCGCTTGTTGGGCCATGCCGAGGCAGCGTCCCACATACAGCAACTAGAAGGATGTGCAGCTATGACATACAACTATCTACTGGGACTTTGGGGAGAAAAAGGTTAAAAAAAAAAAAAACAGGAGGAGGATTGGCAATAGATGTTAGCTCAGGGCTGATCTTCCTCAAAAAAAAAAAAAAAGAGTAAAGCACTATGTTATAAACAGAGTATTTTGGCCTAGGGATTCTGCTGTGTGGTAATAGAGTAGTGGGAATAATGGAAATTCTCATGTAAGGACTTTGCCACTTCCATTTTCTGTCTACCAACAACAACAACAACAAAATAAAAGCATTATTCAGAAGAGTTCCATGAAAACAAAGCCAAGAAAGAATCAATGAGATATACTGAATGCTTAAAAAAAAAACAAGGTCCCTCTCCCACATATTTAAACATAAATTATTCTTTTCAGATATTCTAATATCCTTTTCTAGTATTTGTAATTATTTAAAAGAAAGCACCTAAAAAATTCCAAAGCTGAATAGATTAATATATTAGTTATCTATTTCTGCACAACAATTTACCACAAACTTAGCAGGTTAAAGCGACACACATTTATTATTTCATAGTTTCTGTGGGTCAGGAGACTGGTCACAGTTTAGCTGAGACTTCTGCTTGGAGTTTCCTAAGGTTGCCATCAAAGCATTATTTGGGCTGCATTCTCATCTGGAGATTTGACTGGAGAAGGATCCACTTCCAATCTCACTCAGGTTATTGGTAGAATTCATTTCCTGTAGTTGTAGGACTGAGGGCCTTGACTTCTCGCTGGCTGTCTGCTGGTGGCAGTCCTCAGCTTCTTGAGACTATAGTTAGCTCCTAGAGGCCACCCACAGTTCCTTGCTATATGAGCTCCCTCAGTATGGCCAGTTACTTCATCAAACCAACAAGGAGAGGCTCTAGAGGATTTCCTAGCAAGACAGGGTCTTATATAACATTACATAGTCACAGAATCACTTTCCAGCACTTTTCCCATATTCTGTTGGTTGGTTAGAACTGCAGGGAAAGGATTACACAAAGGCGTGAACTCCAGGTGGCAAGGATCATGGGGGAGTCACCTTAGACACTATCTACCATAGTCAGTAACTGGCTCTTCATGTAACTAAAAAAACCAAGACTTTAAAGACTCAGTGGATAAAAATTACATATAAAACTTTATAAAGTGTTTTTTTTTTTTTAGAATTGGTGCATATTATTCAATATGGAGTTGTAATCTATTTTTATCAAATCATGCAATAAAGTATTTGTTTCAATTATGATCAATTCTGATCTTATTTCATCTTAAAATATTTAGTATTTTCTATTTTTTTAAAATAAATGCTAACTGCTGGACTGATTATTTTTAAAGATTTTATTTATTTATTTTGTTCCCCCAAAGCCCCAGTAGATAGTTGTATGTCATAGCTGCACATCCCTTTAGTTGCTGTATGTGGGACGCGGCCCCAGCATGGCAGGAGAAGCGGTGCGTCAGTGCGCGCCCGGGATCCGAACCCGGGCCGCCAGCAGCGGAGCGCGCGCACCTAACCGCTAAGCCATGGGGCCGGCCCATGGACTGATTATTTTTAATAGTACTAGTTACATTTCTTTTTCTTTAGATACTTAGGAAAGCTTGATCATGATGTCTAACAAAATTAATGGAGTTAATTATAATTTTATGTACAATTCATTTAGTTAATCCCAAAAGCTGAATACCAGCATCTGAGTACACTTTTTATCATACTCTGTATCTCATAAATAGGTAATATTTTAAGCTACAAATTACACTGCATCATTATAAATTAAGTAATGAGAAATAGCATTTTGATTTACTACCTTGTTATAACATCGATGAATTAACTATGTTAGATCTATGTCATTTAAATCTTGACTGCTCTTAGTAATCGATCTTGCAAAAAGTATTCCATAACCTTTTTCTAGTGTTTTTTTATACTGTTTTTTGAAATGCATAACATATATTTATATTGAAAAATGTGGTCAGACTTTTTCTGATAGACAGTAAGTCTGATTGGGGCCGATGGGACTAACAAAGATGACTGGTTTGCCAATCACACCCTTCCACTATCCAAATGAAGAAAATTTTCAGCTCCAAGACTGAGATGAAAATATATTTAAATTATATGATAAAACCATTTTATAAAACATATTGTACTGGCAAAGGTATAGAAAACTAACAATATTTCAATTTTCCCGGTCTTCTCTGGGTATGTTGAGTTTATCAATGTATCTCAAAGTGAAAGAGTAATAAGTATAATTAATAATCATTTGTTAAGTCTTAGTAAAGTCTTTTTGATATATTTCCCAGAAATCTGGGAAACTGAATGCCTCTGATGACTGGGCAACAAATCATTTTGCAAGTCGTGTCATAACCAGTTCATTTCTTTAGCCCATTTGAAGGATGATCTAATTAAATTGTCAGGTAATAGGTGAGTTAAAATAATTATTTATTATTATGATTTGGGCACCTAATTCAAAAGGAGCTCATACAATTGAATGGCATTCATAGTATGTAACTCCTTCCATTTTTGCTACTTATTTACATTAATAATATTTCTCAGTGCATTTATCTATAAAAATTTAAAAGAGTAATAGAATTCATACAAAATTCTGTCTCATTCCAGCAATAATTAATAATCATTCATAGATTCATGAACCAATTGGAGGAAAAAAACTCAGTTATTTCATCGGGGATTGGATTTCCAATAAATTTTACATTTTATATTTACTGATTATTTATCAAAATTTATTATCTTTATGTTGTTTTGATTATGTACTGATAATGGTTACAATAACTCAACCCAAAAGAAAAATTTGTTAGCCCTCAGAACTTTGTTGTTATTGTCAAGAAGATCATTTTAGATTATGATTTTTATTTTTTTGGCAGAGAAGTAGGACAGTAAACAATTAAAGACATTCATGCTTAAAAGTGTATTACATGAAGCTTAAATTCTGTGGAAGAATTAAAATGGAAATGAAAGTTTAAGAAGGAAAAAACAAATATACAAAAATTCCAACCATTTGGGCCAGCTTGGTGGCATAGTGGTTAAGTTCGCATGCTCCACTTCAGCGGCCTGGGGTTTGCAGGTTCAGATCCCGGGCACAGACCTACGCACTGCTTATCAAGCCATGCTGTGGCAGGTGTCCCACATATAAAGTGGAGGAAGATGGACACGGATGTTAGCCCAGGGCCAATCTTCCTCAGCAAAAAGAGGAGGATTGGCAATGGATGTTAGCTCAGGGCTAATCTTCCTCATCAAAAAAAAAAAAATCTAACCATTTAAGAAGAACTTGTTCATGAATATGTAAAGACATGGTCATGGATATCAAATCATTATAGTAGTATTTAGATTCCACTGGACACTTTTAAAAGAGGGATAGAACAGTTTTATTTTAAAATGTTACCATATTACAAAATGTCAAAAATTATGTCTTTTGCAATTATTTAAAGTAATGATGAAAAATTTTAGATGCTAACCTAAAAATATATGAAGGGGTTCATAGTTTTTCAAAATTAATTTGGAAGTTTTCTTAAGCTAAAACCTTGAAGATGACTGCTCTCTACAGCCACCCAATGTTGAGAACTGCTGCTGCTCCCAAACCCCAACCTGGATGGGAGGCCACTGACGCCCACCCAGACTAGACACCTGTTCACCATCCCTCTGAATGCCAGGCCAACTGCAAAAAGGAACAGGCCACCTTCAGCCACTTTTCTCTTTGCTAATCAGAATAGAGTGTCTGTTCCCTCCCTATTCTCTAGTAACTGACGCTGCTCCAATGGCACTGATGGCACCTGGGTACCCTGGCAAGAGAAGGGTATGGACTAGGTCCCAGAAGAACTGGTCTCCTGGGTAGGTACCAAAAGCCCAGACCTGGAAGGGTCACGATAAGGACCCACTTCCTAGAACATGGGTAAAAGGGAAGGACTTTATTTCAGAGAACAGGAAAGGGATTTATTATTAGAGTTAGAGATACAAGATCAAGGTGACTTGATGAAAATAGTCATGATAAGTGCCTGGGGCTCCTGAAATTCCATCTGGCTAAGAACAGGATTTTCCCCAGGACCTGGGGAAGCAGAAAGCCTGCAGACACCACTGAGAGATCCTCCCCTGACTAAGTAGTCTAGAAGAATTCAAACCCAACATCTCCTGACTCCATAGCCTGCTGTAAATTGTGAATTGAGCCCCCCATAAGATACGTTCAAGTTCTAACCCCTGGTACTGTGAAAGTGATCTTATTTGGAAATAGAGTCTTTGTAGATTTAATGAAGCTATAAATGAAAATGAGGTCAGACTGGATTAGGAGGGGCCCTAATTCAGTCACTGGTGTCCTTATAAGAAGAGACACAGAGACACAGACAGACATAGAGGGAAGACAGCCATGTGAAGACAGGCAGAAAATGAAGTGATGCAGCTTAAAGCCAAGGAAGCCAAGAACTGCTGGCAACCATGAGAAGCTAGGACGAGGCAAGGAAGGATTCTCTCTAGAGCCATCAGAAGGATCCCTTGATTTCAGACTTCTAGCTTCCAGAACTGTGAGAGAATAAACTTCTGATTTTTTTTTTTTCTGAGGAAGATTAGCCCTGAGCTAACATCTGTTGCCAATCTTCCTCTATTTTGTATGCGGGTTGCCGCCACAGCATGGCCACCGACAAGTGGTGTAGGTCCACACACAGGAGCCAAACCCAGGCCGCTCAAGCAGAGCACGCTGAACTTAACCACTAGGCCTCAGGACTGGCTCCAAACTTCTGTTGTTTGAAGGTACCCGGTTCATGATAATTTGTTACAACAGGCCTAGGAAACTAACACGCCTCCCTATTGAGAGGTTATGAGAAATCTCAGAATCTGCCACTCAGCTACTCCTTGGTTTTATGTAAGTTACTAACCTTTCTAAAACTCAATTCAATTCAGCTTTAGTGACTGTATACTTGGTGCCTGTCACTGCACATTATGTGTGTGCATGATGTTCACAATGGTGGGAAAGACGACACAGCTGGCTCCTGACCCCATAGAGCTTTCAGTCTAGAGAGAAAACAGCTAGAGGTTAAAGAAGAAATTATCAGAAATAGAATGACTTCATGTCCTTTCAATGTCATGCGGGGTGATTATTTATCAGGCCTGCCCAAGGATTGTTTGATTCCCTAAAAGAGTGTACCTTTGTTTAACTTTCCTATTTGCTATTTGATTAGAGCCCCAAAATCACGAAGTTAAATATTAATTTGTAGATTTCTGTCCAGTAGAAAAAAATAATATCAAAGGTTATAATTTTATTGTCTGTAGGACATTAGCAATCTTTTTTTCCAATAACAGAATTTTTAAAAAATTTAGACATAATTGACATATAACATTGTGTAAGTTTAAGGTGTACAACATATTGATTTGATACATTTCTATTGCAATATGATTGCCTTTGTAGCATTAGCTAACACCTCTGTCACATCACGTAATTATCATTTCTTCTAGTGGTGGGAACAATTAAGATCTAGTCCCTTATCAAGTTTAATGTTTATAATACAGTTTTGTTGTCTGTAATCTCCGTACTGTGTATTAGACACCAGGACTTATTTATATACTGGTTGCACGTATGTTCCCTTAAACAACATCTCTTCCATTCCCCCACCTCCAGTCCCTGATAGCGGCTATCCCGCTCTCTGTTTTTTCGAGTCAGTTCTTTTTAGATTCCACATACAAGAAATATCATACGATATTTGTCTTTCTCTGACTTATCTCACTTTTTAAAAATTTCCTTTCCTATGTGCTACATAAACCCCTTTTCCTCAAATGCTCTTGGAAACCAACTTTGCCATTTTACTAGTTCCTTCATTCATTAATGAGTTGAATACAATTTTGACACACATTCTCTCTATTTTTATATGTAAATCATGTTTTTAACTTTTTGGAAATAGTACTTTGACATACAGCTGTTGTAAAGCTTAACTGATATAATATACAAAAGAAGAATAAGGTTCCTGGGACACGGTAGGTGTAGAATGAGGACGAGCTCTCCCTTAGCAACTGAGAAAAGCCTGGGAGATTTGGGAGAAGCAACCTCTTAGAGACTTTCTCCACTGCCAGGAGACCATTGTCACCAAAGCAATTGTGTTATGTGCTACTTCTTTTCTTTATTCTCTTCCTACCTCCTCATCCTTCTTATTCTTGTCTGTTCCTAAGGGAGACATCTTAACTGAGAATTTTTAAAATTCTTAAATTTGTCTCTATTGAGAAGTTGACACCTTCAAACATATCACCCCTCCTCCCCCTTAGAGCTCCAGCTTGCTTTTGGCCTCCCCTTCCCCACCCCAGGAATTTGCTCGTGGTCCAGCCAACCACTCCAATGGCTAGCTCCTTACTGGTCTTCTGTAGTGACTCCTTGATTATAAAAAGTCTCCTTTTATTTAGCATTTTTTTCCTTAATTTCTTGGACATAGCTTTTTTGAAAGTTACAGCACAAAATTTATGCTAAATCCAGAATTGTTGGTAAATTTGAAGATGAGTCTTGGCAATCTTTGCTGCAGGGTAAAAGTAGTAAAATCCAAGCAAGATTTCTGCAAATAAAAAGATAAAATGCAGGGAGCATGCTCTTGATTTCTAAGACACTCAGGAATTGTAAATACAGATCTTCGTCAATTTATGATGGAACTGCATCTCGATAAACCCATCTTAAGTTGAAAATGTCATAAATTGAAAATGCATTTAATATGCCCACGTTGCTGAACATCATAGCTTAGTCTGTCCAAACTTAAACATGCTCAGAACACTTACATTAGCCTACAGTTGGGCAAATCTATAACACAAAGCCTATTTTATAGTAAAGAGTTGAATATCTCATGTAATTTATTTAACACTGTACCGAAAGTGGCAAACAGAATGGTTGCCTGGGTACAGATTGGTTGGAAGTGTATTTGTTGTTTACCCTTGTGATCACAGGTCTGACTGGGAGGTGCGGCTCACTGCCGCTGCCCGGCCTCACGAGAGATTATCGTACCACATATCACAGGCACAGGAAAAGATCAAAATTCAAAATTCAAAATGTGGTTTCTACTGAATGGGTATCGCTTTCACTCTATCGTAAAGTCAAAAAATCTTTTTTTTTTTTTTTTGTGAGGGAGATCAGCCCTGAGCTAACATCCGTGCTAATCCTCCTCTTTTTGCTGAGGAAGAGCTGCTCTGAGCTAACATCTATTGCCAATCCTCCTCCTTTTTTTCTTCCCCAAAGCCCCAGTAGACAGTTGTATGTCCTAGCTGCACATCCTTCTAGTTGCTGTATGTGGGACGCGGCCTCAGCATGGCCGGAGAAGCGGTGCGTCGTATGCGCCTGGGATCCGAACCCGGGCCACCAGCAGCGGAGCGCGCACTTAACCGCTAAGCCACCAGGCCGGCCCCAAAAAATCTTGAGTTGAACCATCGTTAAGTCGGGGACCAGTCGGGGACCACCTGTACTTTCAAGAAAACTAAGATACCCCTGACCTCACTGGGACACCATCATCCCTGAGCTTGTAAAGAACGCTTAGTAACAATGTTCTAAAAATGGTGCCCTTTTTCAGAAGTTCATATGACCTGAGATGGAGATGAATTCAAGCATTCACAGGCCAGTGTAAGAAGCACAATGTATGTTTTCTGCACTGACTGAAGTGGCTGGAGAGAAGAGGGAAAAGAAGCAAGCCACCTAGAAACTAGAAGCTGTGGAACTTTTTAACTTTGAGGACAAGAGACAGGCCCAGGTGTGTGGGAAGAGCCGGCAGAGGGATTTGGGTGAACAGATAACAGCAAGGCCCGCACGGGGCAGAGGTTATTCATTTTTTATCTCATATTTGCACAGAGGGCACATTTTATTTCTTTCAGAAATTTAGTAACACGTGTTTTCCAAATGCCTTTTAAAGTAAAAGTTACAGTACCATATCTAATAATGTTAGTGATAGCAAATATTTAGTTTCATTTTTTTCTCTTCCTTATCATCAGTGTATTTTATTCTGTCCTTGATATAATGATTTTAAAAATAGATTTATTCTATCACAAGACATTCAAGGAAGCGATGTGCGTGAGTTCCACACCTAAGAAAATTGGTCCATGGTAATTGCTGCCACCTTGTGGAAGAATGAAAGAAACTCATGATACTGTTCCCTCCCTCAACTCCGTAGCAGCCTCTGATTGCAGCCTTCATGCATGCATGCATTCTTTAATCCAGCGTTTACTCTGTGCCAGGCCCTGGCCAGACCCTAGGCACATAAGACAAGTAAGACACCCTCTGTGTCCTCAAGATATGCAGAATGCAGTTGTCCAGACACAATGTGTTGTTAAAATGTTGTCCCAGGGGAGAGCACTCTTCTTGGGGGTGGGATAATGGAGGAACCCAAAAGACTTTTCCAAGGAGGCATAATCCAAAGATTCATAGAAAGCCAGACTGACCCCATTCTATGTGGCTTTCTGTTGTGAAAATAATTTCCTAGGCAGGATTTTTCTGCCCACTCCTGCTGGTTCTTTCCCAATAGAAGAAAAGGAGATGAGGGAAGATGCAATGCTGACTAGCCGTAGAATCTCAGAGAGTATGTGGAACATCTTTGTGCCTCTCTAGCTACATTCTCCACCCACCTTCACCCTCTGTTCTCCAGTGGGCTGACCAGTGTGGACTGCCTCTATCCTTCTCTTGCACACTGACTTCCAGTTCTGTTCAGAGAATATTGGTGGTGAGGAGGCATTGGCAGAAGATTTGCGAGAGGAAGGAGAATTGGATCATGGTATTTATGTCCAGACTCCCTCCCATCCAGACAGGGATCCCTCAATGAAGGGTCTCAGTTTATCCCTCCCCTTGCCCGCTCAGACCCGGAGGTGGTAAAAGTGCCCTCTGTGTGCTACACTAATCCTTGTGGTTTTCCTACACTCTACCCACACTTCTGTAATCCCTTCCAATGACCCTAATTTGAATGTGCCATTGGTTTCTTGCTTCCCTGACTGATATAGAAGAAATTAATAAATAAATGAGTGAATATATGAATTCTATGTAAATGAATGAGTGAATTCAATAATTGAATGAATTAAGGCATGAATGAATGAATGAGTGCTGGGATGAATGTCTGAGAACTGAATGCAGACATGCAGAATATATTAATATTTCATGCATGAATAAGTGCATAATGACTAAGCAAATGAAGGGGACCCACATGAAAGCATGAATGGAAGCATGAATGAAGAATGAATTCATAAAAACAAGAATTGAGACCATTTTTAATCAATCTGAATGCTTGACTTCACCCCCTCCTCAGGCTCCTATCTATTAGAGTACATGCTAAGAAAAGGAATGATGAGCTTCTCCCTAAAACAGGGCTGTGACATGGAAACATAGTTTAGAGAGAGGCACGCAGAGGTTAGGTTAGGAAAAAAGACTCAAAAAAAGAGTAAGTTAACTTTTAAGGAACAGGGCAGACGGTAAAGGTAGAGATTTCCTTAGAGGAGCAGAAAATGAAGATGGAATAGAGTGGAAGGAATGAAGGTCCCTCTCTCTAGAGGGAAATTTACTGTGGTTCACAGACTCAGAGACAAGGAACCACAGGATAGGAACCCAGTCAGCAAATACTGCCATCAGGATCAGTTAAGCCATGTATGGGAGAACTGGGAAGCATCTATATGTCACATCTGGATGATCAATGAATTATTTTTCTCAAGACCCATATATCATTCATTAAACTACTGGTTGCAAAAACCACTTACCAAAGGATCAAGGCCATTGGTACAAGGTCACTGATCTAACTCACTTGTTCTGAACGTGAGACCCTGGTCAAGATTCAGCGCTGCTGTATTCATGCTACAACATGCAGGGCACAGAATTAGAAGCAATTTAAAAGTCACAAAACACCAAATGGTGATCTGAGCCCATGTTTCTAATTTCCCTCTCCCCCAAGTTCAAATTCCTATTTAATAGTAAAAAAGAGATAATAGGACACATCCATATTTAAAAGTAGTCCAGGCGGGATTCAACTCTCATGTTAGAAACTTGAAGTAAATTCTGAAAAATATAAAAAGTATCATTCAGGAAATAGGTCATGACCATTGCTCCAGAAATTTCATTTCTAGGAACTTTCTTAAGAAAACAATGACTCACATAGAGGATGTAGGGGTGAGGTTGTTTACTGCAGCATTGTTTATATGTTAAATAAACCCCAACAACTTTAATGTCCATTATTAGGAGACTGGAAAGCGATACGTAATAATAGGTAGCGCTTGTCAAGCATGATCTAAGTATAGATTAAATCATTTAATCCTCACAATAATCTTAATAAGTAGGTACTGTTACTATACTCGTTTTAGAGATGGAGAAACAGAGACACAGAGAATTCAATTTACTTTCACACAGCTAGAAATTGGTGGACCTAGCATTTGAACTCAGGCAGTCCGGCCCAGTGTCCAGGCTAATCAAACCATGTCATACTGCCTTTATGGAATCAAAATTCTCATGTATATTTATTTTCATCGATAAAGAAAGATGCCTGCAGAACAATGATCTAAAGAAGCAGGTTATAGAACAGCACTTATAGCCAGACCTCACGCATGTAAAATTGTAAACACAAACACAGAGAGATAGGATGAACGGTCACCAAAGTAGAAATTTTTCACTATTACTGTGTGTCATTTTAACAAAAATGATAAAGCTAATGTCACAAAATTAAGCAACACCTTAGTTGGATACTCATCCATCTCATACCTACGAACACCGTGATCTTTCAACATTTGCCATAGATATTGCACATCAAGGCCCTTGATTGCCTGCGTCGGTGGCCTTGCTGCAATAACTACACCATTTTGGCTACAATGCTTAAGTGCTGTCTTCTGGCCTCTGCCATTCTAGAATCCTAACATCCCTGCTGACATCAATGAGTTCCGTTTCACGAGAAAGACTATCCAGCCTGCCGAGAACGGGGATTAGCAAGCTTTTCAATAAGTGCCAGTGGCTTCTCTGCTATGCATTTCTTATTACCTTAGTAAAGGGAGTGTCTGGTCCTCCTGGGAACACAGTTAGGTTATGAGTTCTTAGACCTTATGTAATAAATCCATTCTAATATTCTCTTCACCAGGAACCAACTCAATACCATGCCAAGGAAGTTCTGGAAACTCCACTTCATTTACTGTAGGGTTTCATCATGTCCAGGGTTCAACAAGCCGACGCAAAAAAAGTCTCAGAACCAATTCCAGTGTTTCTGCCAGACACTAAGTCCTGAGTCATGGATGAGTACCCCTTGTCAATGAACTCCTTTCTCTGGCCTATTGTTCACTCTTCCCACTGCAATAACACCTTCAATATCCACTCACATGTCTTTCCCCCCATTCCTTCTTGATTATATTAGCAAGCTTCTGCAATTCCTTTGGTGTATAAGCTATTTATTCCCACACTAGGTCTCATATTTCCCTCCTAAGGCTGGGCTTAGAGCGGACTCTGGCTATAAGCCTGTGGGTAATGAAGGGTGGTGGAGGAAGCTTTTGAGGAGAAGCAGCATCATCTTGTAAGGTATATGCTTCACGTAAGGTCCTTGCACACCTTTTGGGCAAGAGGAGACTTGTTCAGGGGTAAGAGCTGTTTCTGACAGGTAGTAAGGCCTAGGGAAATCTGAGGTTTAAGATTCTCAGAGTCATCCACCAAAACATCCCTATCCCAGGTCTCAGGGTCCGTTTCTTTCTGTATCAGGGCCCTGACTTTGATGTAGGAGACCTGTTGAAATTGTGCATCTAGTTTCCTTTGCAGCTCTGCCCCCTTATAATCAGATCTAAACCTGATTTTCAGGACAGTCTGCAGTCTACTTTCGAGCTGCCATAGAGGCCCTCTGGCTTTCAGAGCATCCTTTAGGCTGGCAATTAACTAATATAAGCCTATCATTTTCTTTTTTGGCCTCCCATACAGTTATAAGGGAGTATCCCACTCCACAATCCTAAAAATTATCAATGACCCCATACTGACTTAAAGAGGTAAGCATTTGGTCTCCCAACATCTTGTCCTCCAAGTGCACCCAGTCCCAATTAATTGTAGATGAGAGCCTTAGAAATATGCTAGTACATGTCAAGGGTTATTATCGCCCCACTTACCACCAGACATGGGGATCCTTCTTACTTTCAGATAGACAGTAATCCAACTCTTTTTTTTTTAAAGATTTTATTTATTCAGTTTTTTCCCCCCAAAGCCCCAGTAGATAGTTGTATGTCATAGGTTCACATCCTTCTAGTTGCTGTACGTGGGACTCGGCCTCACGTTGGACGGAGAAGTGGTGCCTCGGGGCGCTCCCGGGATCCGAACCCGGGCCGCCAGCATCAGAGCGCGCACACTTAACCGCTAAGCCACGGAGCCGGCCCTGACAGTAATCCAACTCTTAAATTCTAACTTGTAGGTCCTTTCTCTTCTCCAGCTTGGATTTGTTGGTTAAAGCCTACTCTTGGTAGTCATGAGGAGTATTCCCAAGGCAAACCTCCCGGCTTTTGGAAGCAAGGTTATGTGGGTGTCAGGCAAAAGATGCTGGAAAATTTACACATGCTCTCATTGAAACTCTCAGCCCCATTGGCTACAGGAGGATGGGGATATCTACCTCTTGAGGACATGCACAGGTAATTCATTTATGATGAAAGGTGAATGGCCAGGAAGCTTTATAAAAGATGCCCACACACAGTAGTAGTTAGAAAAATAAAAAATAAAACAACGACAAGATGTAAATTTTTCATCCTTACAACTGGGAAAAATTGAACATATTGTTAATATTGAGTATCGGTAAGAAATGTCAGTAAGGCACCATCAAATACAGTTGATGGGCACCTCAATCATCTGTATCAATCATCAAGCATGTATTATCAATTATGACACATGATTTTTGGAATACAACATTTTTGGAAACCTGCTTGGTAGTGTCTGTCAAAATGTTATATGCCCATATCCTTTGCCCTGGTTGTAACACTTCTAGAGATCCATCCTACAGAAATATAAGCAAATGTGAGATATGCACACACATTCCCAAAAGGATGCTTATTACAGCATTGTTCTGAGAACAGAATATCAGAATCACCCTGACCATCCATCATTAAAGGAATAATTACACAATTTATGGAATATCCATACCATGCAACCAGCAAACAGAGTTCGATATACTGAAGTGGAAAGGTGATCAATGAAATACCAAACAATGAACAATATGTAGATCATAATCCTACTTATGTAAAATCACTATACATTTTTATAAGGGGATTAAAAAAAGGTTTGAAGGCTACATACTGAGTCATTAACAATACATATTGCTGGGGAGACAAGTAGGATTGAAGGGGGTGGAGTTGAAAGAGACTCTTACTTTTGCTGCATGTATTTCTGTGTTGTTTGAATTTTTATAATGTGCATGTATTATCATATAATTATATAACCTGTGCTCACTTTTCTTGCAAGATTTTATGATTGTGATGTGGGGCTGCAGAGTCGCGAGTGGAAAAAGAATTTTCAGACAGGAGCCGATCGTTTGTGCACCTTTATTTTGTGTTCAGCATCGGGACAGGACCCGTGGGTAGTAAAGAGCTGCCTGGGGACAGGGCCCGTGGGCAGTAGAGAGCTGCTGCATGGAAGAGTCTGTGCGGGGCCATTATATACTATTTTTAGCTATTTCTAGTATTCTATAGAAATGTCAAAGGAAAAAGTATTAGGTGGTTGGTTAGCCTCAAAGATTAGGGCATGGGGGTGGATGAATGTGATATACCTCAAGGAACACGTAGGCAGGAGAGTAAAGTCATTGATCACCTCCTGAGGTAAATCCCTTTGCTCTCAGCCAGAGGTGTTTGAGTAAGTAGGGGCATGTGAGTGGAGTGGAGTTCTCATGGAAATTCTAAAATGAGTCATAAACAAGGTTTTGACTACATCAGTTGTACTAAGGAATCTCTCTATGCATCTGAATCTGGTGCGGGAAATAGGGAATTCATTATCTTGGCCAATTATAGCAGTCTGCTGTTGAATTAATTTTCAATTTGTTCCAATACTTATTAATTGGAACAAGTTGTATAATTATCCAATAACTCAATCCTTATTACTGCTAAAAGAGAATTATGCACTTTTGTTTCTTAATGCGAACAAAATAGAAGATGGTGTGATGTGTTCATCTGCTCTAACCAATGTTTACTGAAGGCCAGCTGTGTGCCAGGCTCTGTGCTAGGGTTTGGGTGCACACGGTCCCTGCCCCAAACTAGTGAGAATATAGATTATAGTGAAGAAACAAGAAAATAAATAAATAATAGTAACACAAAGTACATTCTGATATGTGACAAGTGCATTAAAAGAAAAAATGAGTATTGTAAAGAGTAAATTACAGGAGACAGGACCGAGGTAGGTTAGAGAGACTGAATGACTCCAAAGCCTGTGCTCTCTCCACTTGCAGGGGAGGAAAATATTTGCCTTCTACTCTTCTAGGTTCTTGGCTGAGACACCTTGTAATAAAAGGCAGACTAACAGGAAAGAAAAACAATTTTAATTACCTACTTCCATATGTATGGGAGCCCCACGAAGATGGGACTCAAAAGGCAATTAGATGACGGGGGCTTATTTACCATTCTGAGCTGAGGAAAGAGAGGGATTTGGGGCTTCAGAGGGGGCAAGGCAATTCATGGGAAGGTGAGATGAGGAAATGTTTGATAAACAAAGGTGACCATGCAGAGAAGTCTCTCAGGTGAAAAAGTGATCTCTGGGAATACCTCTCTTCCTGGTACAGGCCTCCTCTCCAGTGTCAATTTCCTTTACCAAAGAGTAACTTCTGCTGTTTCCAGAGCTTCTCCTGTGTCTTCACTTTCTCAGAATAATCAGCTCAAAATAATCCTTATGCCAAAGAAGCATATTTGGGGATGGCATATTCTGATCCCTTCACACCACACTTCCCTGCTTCTACAAGTACCTGAGAAGGCACTGAGCTGATAAGCAGGTCCAGGGCTGGACGATGAAAATGAAGAGCCTCATTTCCAAGTCATGGAGGGAGCAGCCCCACCTGGCCCAGAAGGACGAGGAGAGGACATGGAGGCGGTTGCCCTCACCTTCAGGTGTGAAGAGTCAGCCTTGGCTGGCTGCTTCTCTGCTTCTTCAAACTTCTTCCCAAAAAGAAGTGATGCCAATACCCGAAGCCCTGTGGGTGTTCCAGATGCTGCTGTGGCTTACCAGGTGAGTGGCATGGGAGGAGGGCTGGGCCAGAGCAGGAACCCTGTGTACCCCTGAGGATCATTTGCAGAGCTCAGGCAGGTGGAGCAGAGGCTTGACCATATGACATGGACTCTGCCTTAAAAGGCCTCTGCATGTCTCGGGTTCCACGTGGACCACCATTAGTCTGGGTGGGGGAAAACTCATGAAAGGAAATGAAGAGACAAATAATTGGTCTCTCCTAGAGATTTTCTTTCAGACGCAGCGAGAAATTATGAGAAAGAGGCCTCACATCCTCCACAGGTCTGCTTGCTTTGTCCACAGCCAGAAATCTGGGTGCTACAGGAGATGTAACATCGCCCTCTGGAAGAAGCAGGCCTGTCTGAACCATTTCTGCTCAGAGAATCTAGTTCTCTCTTTGACAGGAGATGGGGAGGCTGACTGGATGTCACTTTGTCTTCACTGATGGGCCTTCAGTATCACAGTTTCCCTCCAGAGGATTCATCCCATGCCAACAACCTCACCCCTTTTGCTAACACAGCCCTACACACTTCTTACCAATGCAACACGGCTCTCAATGTGCACAAAGTTGGAGTCATGGGCTGGGACCCCAGGACTTTTGGGATTTGGATTTTGAGGACTTGATATTGGACATCCAGGTTGAGTTTTTAATAATAGCTGTTCTGTAGCGTTATTTGGAAAATTGGAGATTATAGATATAGATATATTGTAATGTGGTATAATAAAGTATTAATAAGTAAAAGTTACTACAGTTACTTTGTCTGGAAAGGAAACAGCAGCCATGACTGGTGGAAGGGCAATGCTGTGCTCGGCAGTTAACACAACAGCAAAAAAATAAATCATTTAGGGCCCCCACAACTTTCTGTCTGGCACCCACAACTTTCATTAGGGGTTGGGGGGATAGTAGTCAAGGCTTTTCAGGGCTCTAGGAGCTATGAGAGCTGCCCAGGAGTTGGGGAATGCCCCTGCCCTCACCAAATTCACAACTTTGGTGCTAGGAGCCTGCTGCTGCCGCCGCCACATCTGTCCCCACACCATTCCCCACTCACCCCTCGCACACTATCCAAACTGGTGCTCAGGACCTTTGCATACTGTTTGCCTTCTACTCCTGGGAGGGGTCTTGGAAGTCTCCTGAAGAGGCGTCCGGAGGGCTGAGGCATGCAGAGGAGGGAGAAAGGGTTGCTATGGGGCCTTAAAGGGCCATCACTGGGGAGCCTGCTCAAGTTTTTCTCCACGTTCAGAGAGATCCACACATCTACCTCTCAGATGCCCCTGTGGTTATTCCTCTTCTTCCAGCTCCTCGCTTCCTACAGGATCCAGCCCAGCACCACCCACCACCCAAATCACTGCTTCCAGTCTGTGCTCTTCTTGAAATACTTACTCCTCCTATTCCCTCTCAATACAGTCCTTAGACACAGTTAAGGCATCACTGGGGGTCTGGACACACTACCCTCCCATACGGCACCTTGGCATATTAAATATCTTAAGCTGAAGGAATTTAAAAGACACCAAAGCAAGATGGTCACTCTGACCTCCCCTCTCCCCGCTTCTTCCCTGAAACAGGTCATAAAACTCCCATGTGAAAGGTACCCTCCCTGGACCAGGAGGAGGAAAGACATTCTTATTACCAGAGATGGGGAATTTGGGACCAAAAAATCTGTACAAACAAACCCTGTTAAACTAACCCTTATCTTCCTAGTTACTTCTTCCCCTTCTACCTCTAGCCCAAACCCCCTTTATCTTGTCAATTCTTCACAAATGTATTGTTTCTTCATCTGAAAGATATAAAAGCTTCCTGCTCTGGTCACTTCTTCTGGTCTTCATTCTCATGTGAAGGCTCCCACGTACAGGTAAAAATTCAGTAAAATTTATGTGCTTTTCTCCTGTTCATCTGTCTTTGTCAGTTTAATTTTCAGACTCATCTGGGGACCCTAAGAAGATCGAGGAAACGTTTTCCTCCCTACGACATCTAAGGGACGGCATCATGAGAGGAGGATGTTTTTGAAGAGGAAACATCTGGAAGGGGTAAAACAGAACAGAAATGGTATGTTGGTATCTAGGGGAAGGTACTGAAGGCTTTTCTTCTCCATTCTTTCCTTCCTTCCTCCTTCCCCCAGGATTGGTCCTCATCCTGGGTAAGAATTGCTTCAGATTACAGCTGTTGGTTGGTTCCATGGTGCTAGAGGCATCGTCCACCTTCTCCAAGGATTTGGCTCAAAGGTTATTTTTTATTTTACTGAAGAAAATATTAATTATCATTCTCTTCCCTCACCCTTTCATCCAGTTACTTTGCTAAGTTTCCCTATGACAAACAATGCCTCACATTTTATCTTGTTTGTCATTACAGTTATTTCCCTTTAGCAAGAAATGTTACCAAAAATGTATGTAAACAGATAACTGGCTTTAGACTAGCTAAACAAAACAAAACAAAAAGCCTCCTGAGATGATTGAGAATAAATCCTAGCACTAAATGATCAAATATCAGTGAACTGATTTATCTTTCAAAATATACGTATTTTAAAGGTAAAAATCATGATTTTCGTACAAATCTAAAATGAATACGTGTCAAAGGTTTTATTTAATTAATTCATTAATTGATGAAGGAACCAGTAGGATATTATAACTGGTTCAAAGGAGAATTCAAAATGATAGCTAGCTAGCTAGATAGGTAGAGAAGGAATGAGGAAATGAATTGACAAATCAATGCAAAACTGGCTTTTCACACAGGGCATAGGGAGAGAAATTGTCCCTCACTGGACAGAATTCATTTGCACAGTTTTGGACGAGAGTCATTTGCATTGCTCTCGGTTGTCCACCATTGACAGAGTTGTAAATAGCTCAAAAAAAAAAAAAATCAAAGGAGGACATAATCCAGAAGGATGCACAAGACAGAACACTCAGTAATCATTTTTTGCCATTTCAAAGTCTTGAGTAAATTTTACTAAATGTTAAGTCAGGATACTTAACTCTGTCCATAGTATATAGTTGTATTTGCTAAAAAATAATCTGATACTTCTGGTATGGCTTTTTATTACTTATTATTCAAAACTATGAGGAGAGGAGTCCTAGTTTTGTATTGGTGTGTGCAATTCGTTACCTATAAATTTCATGTTTGACATAGAAATAATTACCACTATAAAAAATTATTTTTTTGATAATCTGAATATGTTTATATAAGTATATGTTACTGAGGAATATGACTGTTGGATGTATCAATGTTAGGGTTGTCAAACAAAATACAGGATTCTCGGTTAAATTTCAGTTTCAGATAAATAACAAATCATGTTTAGTATAAGTAAGTGTCAAATATTGTAAGACAAAGGAAAATGACTACTGGGTGGGCAACTGTAACTTCTTGCTCAGTAGGCTGGGTTTTACTTTGATTTTTCTAATTGCAAAGAGGTGGTCATATCAGGACATAGACTAAGCTGGGAGTTTGAGTGTTTATTTATTTGGTGAGGAAGATTGGCCCTGAACTAACATCTGTCCCAGTCTTTCTCTACTTTAGATGTGGGACACCACTACAGCATGGCTTGATGAGCAGTGTGTAGATCTGCGCCCAGGATCTGAACCTGCAAACCCTGGGCTGCCACAGCAGAGCATGCAAACTTAACCCCTGCACCACCGGGCTGGCCCCAAAAGTTTGGTTTCTTTTTAACTTTACTTTTATTGCCTGTTTTAGGGGAGGAAAAAGTTTTTCTCCACCCTCTTAGGGTCCCTGGCTGGATCTGAAAATTAAACTGACAAAGACAGATGAACAGGAGAAAAGCAGGCAAATTTGTTTAATGTAAATTTTGCTGTGGTTATAACCTAACAACAGAGGATTGTGTCACAACTCAGTTTAAAATCTCTATGGGCTTCCCACAGGGTATAAGATCCAAATGCTTCCACTTGATGGCCCTTGATGATATGGCTCCTGCCTCCCTTTCCAGAAAATCTCTCTTATACTCTGCCTCTACAACAGGACCTGAACTTATACCTCTGCCTAAAGTGCCAGTTTATCCCCTGCAAAATTCCTTCTTAGTATTACTTTTGCTGCATTCCATAAGTTTTGGTATTTTTTTTCTTTTTGTCTGTCTTCAGCTATTTTCTGATTTCTCTTTTGATTTCTTCTTTGATTGAATGGCGGTTTAAGAGGTTGTTGTTGAATTTCCACCTATTATGGATGTTCCAGTTTTCCTTCTGTTATTGATTTCTTGTTTCATGCCATTGTGATTGGAAAAGATAGTTGATATGATTTCATTCTTCTTAATTGTTAAGATTTGTTTTGTCACCTAGCATGTAATCTCTTCTGGAAAATATTTTGTGTATTCTTGAGAAGAATGTGTATTCTGCTGCTGTTCAGTAAAATGCTCTTAGTATTTCATGTTGTTTATGTCTGCGGTTTCCTTATTTTCTGCCTGGATGTTTTATTCATTGGTGAAAGTGGGGTATTGAATTCTCCTACTATGTGCAACTTGTATAACTGATAAGGATCTAGGATTCAGAATACATAGAGGAAGCCAAGATGGCAGCGTAGACAGACTCTGAACTCACTTCCTCTCGCGGACACAGCCAATTTACAACTACTCATGGAAAAATTACCCCTGAGACAGAACTGAAAACTGGATAAGAGGAACTCCTGCAACAAAGTACAATCCTAATTGTGGTGGAAGAGGCAGAGACTTCCTTCTGGAGAGGAAAAACGCCACCTTCACAAGCCGCCAGCTTCACGGCCGCCCGGGAGCAGCCCAAAGGTACGCAGCCCTCCCTAGAGGAGTGGGGCCCTGAGCCGGGGAGCGCCCCTGCTGTGGGCATTTTGTGGACTCAGCACAATCGAGATGAGTGGCATAATATCTGACTTTGCCTGCTACTGAAACATTGGGGAGCACCCCCAGAAATGCTGGTTCACAAAGAAAATAAAACCGGCTCTTAAAGGGCCCACGAGCAAACTCACCCATTTCAGAAAGCAACCTAAAATCACTAGCTAGAAAGGTGCACAGTGCTTTGGTGAAAAGAGACTCACCTAATAGGCCCTGAGTGCATCTCGGTGAGAGGTGAGACCTCTCCAGGGACTGGGACATTGGCGGCGGCCATTGTTGTGGCCTGGTGTGGGCGTGCTGACACAGACGCCATTGGAGTTCTCCCTGGGGCCTGCTAGCCCAGGGTCTGCCCCACCCGCTAGAGCACCGATTTAATCCAGCTCAGCCAGGGCAGGCAGCCCACCCTAGAGACTGGCCCCACCCAACAACAAGCCCTCAGACAACTTGTGGACCTGCATAGATTGGTGACTGGATTCCCTGCAGCCTGGCAACTCAGCTGACTTCAGTGGGGCAGGACATGCACAAGGAGCAGGTGGAGAGTGTGGGGTGGTGGTAGAGTGTGTGGGGCTCCCGCCGTGGAGAGACTGGGTCCGCTTCGGGAGGTCGGGGCGCACACACGGGGCAGGACTGTGTTGACTTTGTGTGTGGACCTGTGGGCGGCAGGGCTTGTCAGCTGCAGAAGACTTGTGCTTCTCAAAGACCCACATAGGGGGTTTGCCCCACCTTCCAAAGCCTGAAACAATTGGGTGCTCCCGTGCCTGAGGCCAGCCCCACCCAGCTGCAATCCTCAGAGAGCTGACAAGAGACCTAAAGGCTGGAGGCTTATAGCAGTTGTAAGGCCCTGAGCCTAACAACCTGCCACGCTGGGGGCCTACTCACTTAAAAGATATACTACAACACAAATGTCGTATTAGAACTTGCAGCCAACTGTGCTGGGGCTCCCCACACCTGATAAAGAGACTGAAGGGCCCACAACAACTACAAGCAGCTGAGCATTACAACAGCTGGCCAGGAGCATAACTCGGCCTCCCTGGGTGCCTACAGGGAAAACAAACAGGCCACAACAGAAGGACATACGTAGCCCACATAGGAATATTGAGAACTGAGGGAAGCACACTGCAGGCCTCCTAAGGCATCACTTACATAAGGTCACCTATCCAAGAGCAGGAGACGTAGCTGACCTACTTAATACGTAGACACAAGCACAGGGAAAGAGGCAAAATGAGGAGGGAAAGGAATACATTCCAAGTAAGGGAACAGGACAAAACCCCAGAAAAGGAACTAAGTGAAACAGAAATAAGCAACCTACCTGACAGAGAGTTCAAACAAAGAGTGTTAAGGATGCTCACTGATCTGGGGAGAAGAATAGATGAACTCAGTGAGAATGCCAACAAAGAAATGGAAGATATAAAAAAGAACCAATCAGAAATGAAGAATACAATACTGGAAATGAAAAATTCACTAGAGGGACTCAAAAGCAGAGTAGAGGATACAAAAGAATGGATCTGCAAGCTGGATGAAAGACTAGAAGAAATTACCCAAGCTGAACAGGTAAAAGAGAAAAGAATTAAAAAGAGTGAGGACAGTCTAAGGGACCTCTGGGACAACATCAAGTGCACCAACATCTGTGTTATAGGTATCCCAGAAGGAGAAGAGTGAGACAAGGGGGCAGAGAATCTATTTCAAGAAATAATAGATGAAAACTTCCCTAACCTAAGGAAGGAAACAGACATCCACGTACAGGAAGCACAGAGAGCCCCAAAGAAGATAAACCCAAAGAGGCCCTCACCAAGACACATCATAATCAAAATGTCCAGAATTAAAGATAAAGAGAGAATCCTAAAAGTCACAAGAGAAAGTCAAGTTATGTACAAAGGAAACCCCATAAGGCTATCAGCTGACTTCTCAGCAGAAACCTTATAGGCTAGAAGAGAATGGCACGATATATTTAAAGTGCTAAAAGGAAAAAACTTACAGCCAAGAATACTCTACCCAGCAAGGTTATCATTCAAAATGGAAGGAGAGATCAAAAATTTCCCAGACAAGCAAAAATTAAAGGAGTTTGTCACCAAGAAACCAGTGCTACAAGAAATGTTAAAGGGACTGATTTAAGGGGAAAAGAGAAGGCCACAAATAGGAAAAATTATCTATTTCCATGATAAGAGGGTAATGGATACAAACGCACAAAAAAGAGGTTAGATATGATATCAAAAACATAAAAGGAGGGAGGAGGGGAGTTAAAGAGTAGAGCTTTCAGACAAAGGTCAAACTAAAGAGACCATCAATTCTGTATAGAAGAAGAAAGGAACAGAGAAGGACTACTAAAACAATGACAAAAAAAAGCTTAAAAATGTCAGTGAGTACATACTTATCAATAGCTACTTTAAACGTCAATGGACTAAATGCTCCAAATAAAGGGCATAGAGTGGCTGACTGGATAAAAAAACAAGACCCATATATATGCTGCATACAAGAGACACACTTCAGACCTAAAGACACTCACAAACTGAAAGTGAAGGGATGGAAAAAGATACTCCATGCAAATGGCAATGAAAAGAAAGCAGGGGTAGCAGTACTCATATCAGACAAAATAGACTTTAAAACAAAAACTGTAAAAAGAGACAAAGAAGGGCATTACATAATCATCAAGGGAACAATCCAACAAGAGGATATAACACTTGTAAAGATTTTATTTATTTATTTTATTTCCCCCCAAAGCCCCAGTACATAGTTGTATGTCATAGCTGCACATCCTTCTAGTTGCTGTATGTGGGACGTGGCCTCAGCATGGCCGTTGGTGCGCGCCCAGGATCCGAACCTGGGCCGCCAGCAGCGGAGCGTGTGCACTTAACCTCTAAGCCACGGGGCTGGCCCAGCACTTGTAAATATCTACGCACCCAATGTAGGTGCACCTAAATATATAAAGCAATTATTAACAGACATAAAAACAGAAATAGACAGTAACACAATAATAGTAGGGGACTTTAACACTCCACTTACACCCACAGATAGATCATCCAAACAGAAGATCAATAAGGAAACATTGGCCTTAAATGACACACTAGAACAGATGGACCTAGTAGATACATACAGAGCATTCCATCCAAAAACTGAAGAATACACATTCTTTTCAAATGCACATGGAACATTCTCCAGGATTGATCACATATTAGGTCATAAAACAAGTCTCCATAAATTTAAGAAGATTGAAATAATACCAAGCATCTTTTCTGACCACAATGGTATGAAACTAGAAATCAACTATAGGAAGAAAATCAGAAAAGCCACAAATATGTGGAGATTAAACAAAATGCTACTGAAAAACGACTGGGTCAATGAAGACATCAAAGAAGAAATAAAAAAAATACTGGAGACAAATGAAAATGAAAATACAACATGCCAGAATTTATGGGATACAGCAAAAGCGGTTCTAAGAGGGAAGTTTATAGCGATACAGGCCTATCTCAACAAACAAGAAAAATCTCAAATAAACAATCTAACAATGCACCTAAAGGAACTGGAAAAAGAGGAACAAACAAAGCCCCAAATCAGTAGAAGAAGGGAAATAATAAAAATCAGAGCAGAAATAAATGAAATAGAGACCAAAAAAAAAATAGAAAAAATTAATAAAACCAAGAGCTGGTTCTTGGAAAAGATCAACAAAATTGACAAACCTTTAGCTAGACTCACCAAGAAAAAAAGAGAGAAGGCATAAATAAGTAAAATCAGAAATGAAAGAGGAGAAATTACAACAGACACCTCAGAAATACAAAAGATTATAAGAGAATACTATGAAAAGCTATATGTCAACCAATTCGACAATCTGGAAGAAATGGATAAATTCTTAGAATCATACAACCTTCCAAAACTGGATCAAGAAGAAGTAGAGAATTTGAATAGACCAATCACCAGTAAGGAGATCGAAACAGTAATCACAAACCTCCCCCAAAATAAAAGTCCAGGACCAGACGGCTTCCCTGGTGAATTCTACCAAACATTCAAAGAAGACTTAATACCTATCCTTCTCAAACTCTTCCAAAATTGAGGAGGGGGGGAAGCTCCCTAACTCATTCTACGAAGCTGACATTACCCTGATACCAAAACCAGACAAGGACAACACAAAAAAGAAAGTTACAGGTCAATATCACTGATGAACATCGATGCAAAAATCCTCAACAAAATACTAGCAAATCGCGTACAACAATGTTAAAAAGATTATACCCCATGATCAAGTGGGATTTATTCCAGGTATGCAGAGACGGTTCAACATTCACAAATCAATCAACGTAATAAACCACATTAATAAAATGAAGAATAAAAATCACACGATCATCTCAATAGATGCAGAGAAAGCATTTGACAAGATACAGCATCCATTTATGATAAAAACTCTGAATAAAATGGGTATAGAAGGAAAGTACCTCAACATAATAAAGACCATATATGAGAAACCCACAGCTAATATCATCCTCAATGGTGAAAAACTGAAAGCTATCCCTCTAAGAACAGGAACCAGACAAGGATGCCCACTGTCACTACTCCTATTTAACATAGTACTGGAAGTCCTAGCCAGAACAATTGGGCAAGAGAAAGAAATAAAAGGGATCCAAATTGGAAAGGAAGATGTGAAACTGTCACTATTTGCAGATGACATGATTTTATATATAGAAAACCCTAAAGAATCCACCAGAAAACTTTTAGAAATAATAAACGAATATGGTAAAGTTGCAGGATACAAAATCAATATACAAAAATCAGTTGCATTTCTATACACTAACAACGAAGTAGCAGAAAGAGAAATTAAAAATACCATTCCATTTACAATTGCAACAAAAAGAATAAAATACCTGGAATAAACTTAACTGAAGAGGTGAAAGAGCTGTACACGGAAAGCTATAAAACATTGTTGAAAGAAATTGAAGAAGACACAAAGAAATGGAAAGATATTCTGTGCTTTTGGATTGGAAGAATTAACATAGTTAAGATGTCCATTGCTTCCTAAAGCAATCTATAGATTCAATGCAATCCCTATCAAAGTTCCAACAACATTTTTCACAGAAATAGAACAAAGAATCCTAAAATTTATATGGAACAACAAAAGACCCCAAATAGCTAAAGGAATCCTGAGGAAAAAAAACAAAGCTGGACGTATCACACTCCCTGATTTCAAAATATACTACAAAGCTACAGTAACCAAAACAGCATGGTACTGGCACAAAAACAGACACACAGATCAATGGAATAGAATCGAAAGCCCAGAAATAAACCCACACATCTATGGACAGCTAATCTTTGACAAAGGAGCCAAGAACATACAATGGAGAAAAGAAAGTCTCTTCAACAAATGGTGTTGGGAACACTGGATAGCCACATGCAAAAAAATGAAAGTAGACCCTTACCTTACACCATACACAAAAATTAACTCCAAATGGATTAAAGACTTGAATGTAAGACCTGAAACTATGAAACTTCTAGAAGAAAACATAGGCAGTAGACTCTTCGACATCAGTCTTAGCAACATATTTTCATGCACCATGTCTGACCAGGCAAGAGAAACAACAGAAAAAATAAACAAATGGGACTACATCAAACTAAAAAGCTTCTGCACAGCAAAGAAAACCATCAACAAAACGAAAAGACAACCTAACAATTGGGAGAAGATATTTGCAAACCATATATCTGATAAGGACTTAATCTCCAAAATATATAAAGAACTCATGCATCTCAACAACAAAAAAACTACCAACCCAATTAAAAAATGGGCAAAAGACCTGAACAGACATTTCCCCAAAGAAGATATACAGATGGCCAACAGACACATGAAAAGATGTTCAAAATCACTAACTATCAGGGAAATGCAAATCAAAACTACAATGAGATATCACCTCACGCCTGTCAGAATGGCTATAATTAACAAGACAGGAAACAACATGTGTTGGAGAGGATGTGGAGAGAAGGGAACTCTCATACACTGCTGGTGGGAGTGCAAACTGATGCAGCCACTATGGAAAACAGTATGGAGATTCCTCAAAAAATCAAGGATAGAACTACCATATGATCCAGCTATTCCACTGCTGGGTATTTATCCAAAGAACTTGAAAACACCAATGCATAAAGATACATGCACCCCTGTGTTCATTGCAGCGTTATTCACAATAGCCAAGACTTGGAAGCAACCTAAATGCCCATCAAGGGATGAATGGATAAAGAAGATGTGGTATATATACACAATGGAATACTACTCAGCCATAAGAAATGATGAAATCCAGGCATTTGTGACAACATGGATGGACATTGAGGGTATTACACAAAGTGAAATAAGTCAGAGGGAGAAGGTCAAATACCGTATGATTTCCTTCATTAAGTAGTAGATAATAACAACAATAAACAAACACATAGAGACAGAGGTTGGATTGATGGTTACTAGAGGGGAAGGGGGGAGGGAGGAGGGCGAAAGGGATAATTCGGCACATGTGTGTGGTGATGGGTTGTAATTAGTATTTGGGTGGTGAACATGATGTATCTATGCAGAAATAGAAGTATAATGATGTACACCTGAAATTTATACAATGTTATAAACCAATGTTACTGCAATAAGCAAAAAATTAAAAAAAAAAAACCACAGGATGTGCAACCATCACACACACACAAAAAGAATATATAAATATCTCCTAGAACTCAATAATAAGAGACAAATAAATCAATCAAAATATGCAAACAAGAGGAAGATTGGCACAGATGTTAGCTCAGGGACAATCTTTCTCATCAAAAAAAAAAAGTAGGCAAACAATTGGAATAGACATTACTTCAGGAAATATACAGATGGCCAATGAGCACAGGATAGATGCTCAATATCATTAAATATTATGGAAATGCAAATTTAAACTACAATATGACACTATTTCACACTCAATATGAAGGTATATTCAACATAACGGAAAATAACAAGTGTTGGTAAAGATGTGGAGAAAGGGGAGCCCTCATACAGCACTGGTGGGAATGTAAAATAATGCAGCCACTGTACAAAACAGCTTGGCATTTCTTAAAATCTTCAACCTAGAATGACCACTGACCTGGAGAGTCCAATATTAGGTATGTACAAAAAAGCATGGAAAACATAAGTTCAAAGAAAAACTTACCCATGGACATTCAAAGCAGCATTATTCATGATGGTCCCAAAGTGGAACAAGCCCAAATTTCTATCAAATTATGAATACATAAGTCAAATGAGCATATTCATGAGCTGAGATATTATACAGCCATAAAAAGGAAGAAAGTACTGCTGCATGCTAGGCCATAGATGAACCTTAAAAAATATGTGGTAATTGAAGCCATACAAAAAGGCCACAGATTGCATTTGAATGAAGTGTTCAGTCAAGAATGGGCAAATCCATAGGGAGAGAAAACAGATGAGGCGTTTCCATGGGCTTTGGTTAGAGAGCGAATGAGTATGGGTTTCTTTGGTGGTGCTGAAAATGTTCTGGAGTTAGATAGTGGTGATAGCCACACAACATTATCATTGTACTAAAAGTCACTGAATTATATACTTTAAAATGGTGTTTGTTATGCAAAGCAGATTTTCTTCGATAAAATTGTGAAATTAGGGTAATTAATGCAGCTATTAGGTGTAAGGCACATTGTAGCCCAGAGAGTAAACATCTGACTGGGGCTACAGTAACAAAGGCTATAATCATAGAAGCAACAGTCTGACATCCAATCCGTAGCCATGGTCCCCAACTTGAAGAGACCAGCCATGAAAATAGGTCAGTGGTCTTGGGGGCCCTGGGAATCTGTTCAAAGATCTGGGTAAAATTATGCAGTATTCTAACCTCATGGGCCACCTGGTATAGGTAGGTTTGAACCTGTGAGTTGTTGATGTATCTGCAGCAAGTGGACCCTGGAAGGGCACAGACCCCTCCTTCCTTGGCCAGTATAGTCTGGGGCCAGGCAGTTTCCTAAAACCATTTGGCAAGAGACTTAGGAGACTGTTGCACAAGGAATAGGATAGAGTCTTTTGTAGTTGTTGTCTGTGTTGGGTTGTGGTTGTCAATACTTCTTGGTGGCCTCAATTACCTGATTTTCTGTGGCTATGGCCAAGCACCTGTGCCTAGTCCAGTCAATCCTCTTAACAGTTTGGTGGCAGCAGTGGGATTTGAATGAGACTTCTGATGGCTTCAGGGATGAGAAACACTACGATTGGTACCGGCAAAACCTTTGAATTCTCTGTCTTTTTCGCTGTTTCTGAGAGCTGTGGGTAAGTTCCTCTTGCATCCGAGATCCACTCTCTTTGCGTTGAGCGCCCCATCTAACTGGCTTTCCAGTCTAGGCTTTTTTTTTTTTTTTTTTTAAAGATTTTATTTATTTATTTTTCCCCCAAAGCCCCAGTACATAGTTGTCTGTCATAGCTGCACATCCTTCTAGTTGCTGTATGTGGGACGCGGCCTCAGCATGGCTGGAGGAGTGGTGCCTCGGTGCGCACCCGGGATCCGAACCCGGGCCGCCAGCAGCGGGGCGCAGGCACTTAACCGCTAAGCCACGGGGCCGGCCCTCCAGTCTAGGCTTAATGGGTCACAGACCCAATCTGACAAGATGCTCTAACAGAGCATTGGTTAGTCCACAGTGGCAGTGAAAGGCTTAGCAGGAAGCTTGAACTAGCAGATGGTTCCACTGGGAACCTGAGTCTCTAGCACATGGTTAGTCCACAGTCACAAATTTGTTGGAGTCTGCTGGTTCTGCCTGCAGTCCTGACTTCTTAGGGTCTACACAGAAAGCAGAATGCTGTTTCCAGGAGTTGGGAGGAGAGGAATGGGGAGTTATTGATGAATGGGCGTAGAGTTTCTGTTCTGCAAGATGAAAAGAGTTCTGAAGAAGGATTGTGGTGATGGTTGCACAGCAATATTATTGTAGGTAATCCACTGAAAATGAACTTAATGAACTTAATGACATGTACACATAACAATGGTTAAGATGGTAAATTTTATGTTATGAGTATTTTACCTCAATAAAAATATATTTTACTTTAAAAGTGCAAATACAAAGAAATGAGCAGAGGACAATTTAGACTTGTCATTTGTACTCTTCCATTTTGACCCTGGTATTTCATCTCAGCTCTTTTACCTGAGGCAACTTTGATTGTTGTCTCAAAGACCAAATGTTTTCCTTCTGAGCCTAATAGAACCTTGAAATCAGAATTATACAACACACTTAAAAATTTTTGTTATAATATAGTTTTCAGAGAAAACATAATAAGACATTTTTTAAATTTAAATACAGTTTTTATATTAGTTTCTGGTATACAACATAACGATTCAATATGTGTATGTAATGTGACATGATCACTACGAGAAGTCTAGTTAACATCTATCATCATTAAGATTTATATTGTTTTCCTTGTGATGAGAACTTCTAAGATTTACTCTATTAGCAACTTTCAAATATGCAATACAGTATTATTAATTCCTTGATTGATTTCTTTAAAATGTAGCACAGTAAAACAATTCTAGTGTATCCCTTTGATTTTTAATTCTCTGATACTATTTTTTCTCAGAATCAATTATTTTTTATGCAAATGGACAGATTTTTCTTAATCCCCATCATAATGTACTGACTACAGATTCTGCTATTCTGAGTTTTGTTTAGGTCTCATTATTTCTACCAAGTCAACTTTCCTGGATCTTATTATTCATATCAAAATGTGTTCAGATGTATTTCTTCTTCTATCACTATTTAGTCACTGATAAATTTTACCACGTGCCATTTTAACCATTATCAGTTTTCTTTAGTGTGGATTCTTTTAACTAGTAATATTCACCGTGAAGGTTCTAAGTCTCCTTGGAGTAGAAATGGGGGGGCCGGGGCAAGGCGCTGTACTTGTTGGATTTGCAGGATTCAAAATTGACTCTGCTCTTGAAAAACATGCTATTTGCCTAAAAGGCTCTGCATCCTCAGACCCACTCCATTTACGAAATAGGAGGATTTGCTCAGATCTACGTAGAAGGTACAGGCAGGTGAAAGCCACACAGTGCTTCCGATCATCCTGCTGGGAACAGAGGCAGGGACCCCATTCATATTTACCGATTTGGAAGCAAGACTTTTTGTGCTGTGTGAGAATGAATAAACAACCTGAAAAGAGAGGCTGTGGTAGATGAAGAAACGCCCAATTTGTCTGATAATCCCCTCATCTTCTCTTCAACTGGAAGGTTAGTGTAGGGAGAGAGCACTGGTGGTTTCCACCCTCTCTTAACCTGTAGAACAGAGAATCCATTTTCTTTCAGGCAGCAATTCAACAAACTGAAAGATGAAGTTCCTGACCTGTCTTGCAGCTAAGAGTGACCAGATGAAGTGCAGGCCAATGATGTGTGACCAGAAGTCTGGTGTGGGACTGTGGGGAGGCTGCCAGAAGGACCTGGCAGAGCTGGGAGGGCCAGCTTTCCCTCCTCCTGTTCTCCTGCCGGTGGTGGGACGTGCAGACAGGGCTGCTTGTCAAGGCTGGCGCTCCAGCAGCCATCTTGGGCCATGGACAACCTTGATGACGGAGACCACATCCTAAGATTCTGGAGCAGAAAGGCAGATGAGTTGTGACGTTTCCAGCAGTAGTTTGGCTGCCTACCTCCATGGGTATTTACATGAGAAAGACACAACTCTTTCATGTTTGTGCCACTATTATTTAGGGTGTTCACGACTGTGCGGCAGAATCTATTCCTAACCAATGTGCGTGTTTAGCCGTGGAAGCCCTGTGTGACCTTCGACAGAGAGGACTGTCCTCTGAGAGAGATCCCCTTATGCACAGTGGCAGAGGCAGGCGTGGAGGCAGACTGTAGGATGCTGGTATCTCATGCTTTTGCCTGGCCAGCACCAATGTCCCCTTCTATTGGGAATAGAGAGAGCGGCAGAGCGTGGAGTGGGGGCAAGGGCACGGAGACCTGTCACATGAGCAGAGCCGTAGGTGTCTTGTCTGTGTGTGCCTGGCAAGGCTGGGCTCGGCCTGGCACATGCCCCTTTAGTCTGCACGTCTTGGACAGGAGGCCTGGCTGACTGCCAGGTTGTTCCCTAATGTCTCCCTGTGATAGCGAGCATTGTGTGCCTCTGCTCATCTGAGCAGCTTACCACCCTGACACCCCCAGTATTGATGGAGCGTGACACCTTCTCCTGGCTGAGCACATGCTCATGCTGTTCCACACCTGACCCCCCACTGTACAATTGGGAAACTGTGGCCCAAAAGAGGCAGGTACTGACCCAGACCACAGGAGGGGGTCAGAATCCAGAAGATTAGGGAGGGCTCCAGCTTCCTTGGCCAAGGCTCAACCCCTTCCCTTCAGGTTTTCTTTTAGAAATGAGAAACCTGAAGATCCAAGGAGAACCCTGCCCACCCCTCTCCATATGGGGTCATTTTCCTCTTCTCATCCTCTCGTGCACAGGCACGCTCACACTGACTTCTGCTGTGGGGACCATGGAGGTGCAGTCAAGAAATAGTAGACACCAGAGAAGTGACAAGGGGCAGAGGGGAAAGGTTGGAGGCACCTCTGCCATGGGGCGGTAGCATCCATTCTCCTAGCGACACGCCCAGGCGCCCAGAGGTGGACAGAAGAATCCCTGAGGTTCCTAGGTTTCTACCTGCTCCGGGGACGTCCCTGGCCAGGCCTGGAGAGCACAGGACTGGGGTGCTGCAGTCCGCCTCTGTGGGCACCTGGAACTCTGGTGAGCCCATCCTCCCTCGTGTAGACACTGGGTGCAGGAGAGAAGGCCTCGGTGTCCTCCTGTGTAGAGTGGAGTGCGTCCTGTGGGAGACTCCATGCGTCCCACGTGCTCAGAAAGTGTCTGCTGCACTGGTTCTCCATGGATGACTCACTGTGCTCTGGGAGCCTGAGAAAACCCTTTCCCACCCCCTGGAGAGCCTTCAGAACAGAGAGAGGCTTGGTGGCTTGGGTGGATGAGAACTTGGGATAGAGAAGGACATGCCAGAGCACTGCACACTGAGTCCAGAGTCCAGGGACAAGATGAGTCCTTGTTGGACCCTGAGGGTCCTCATTTGGAAGTAGGGGGGAATCATTGTCCTGGCTCAGGTTAGGAGGCGTCATGAGTAAAGAGGGGACCCCGGAGTGGGGGACAGATAAAGGGGAGGAAGGTGGTCTCCTGAGGTTCCTCCCATGCCCCGGAAGCCTGCAGGTCCTGCTCCTTTACCCTGGAACACTGGAGAGCCTCTGCCTTGAGGACACCCACGGAAAGGTTCCTTCCTGTGTAGTGGAGTTCCTGCCTGGGCTGCAGTGCTGGTGTTGGCTACCAGGGGGCAGGCAGCCTCCCGTGTCAGTGGTGCCCACTGAGGATTTTGTGTTTTGTTTTTCAGTTTTATTGAGATCTAATTGACATACAGCACTGTGTAAGTTAACACTGCTGTGTGGTATATTTGAAAGGTGCTAAGAGAGAAGAACCTGAAACTTTCATCACAAGATAAAAGATTTTTCTTCTTGGTGATGGATATACGTGGAACTTTGGTGTCATTACGCAGTGTATGTACAAGTCACAGTGCTGTACACCTTAAATTTACACACTGCCACTCAGCTCTGCCTCAGCTCCTGGAGCAGTGAAGAGTCGTGCAGAGATCTTTCTGGCTGTCCCCTGCCTCAGAACAACTTGCACCTCCTATTACCGGCTTTCATCTCCACAGTTTGAGCTGGTCAAAGGCAGGAGGAGGGGACACACTTTTCCCATTCATTCGGCGACTGCGCACTGACACTCACCCTGTGCCGGGTGCCCGGGTGGGCCTCCATGCAGGGCTGACAATGACTGAGTGGTCCCTGCCTGCCAGGAGCTCCCAGTCTGGACAGACTAGAACAAAAGTGTGAAAGCAAAGATGTGAGAAAGGAAAGAGCCAGTGCTGGAGGGAAACAAAGCAGGGGGCTGTGAGGGAGGGCTGGGGGTCGGTGGTGGGAGGGTCTGAAAGGCCTCGCTGGGGTGACATCTGCTGGGACAGAATAAGAGGGAGCCAGCCCTGCACAAGTCTGGTAGCAGTGTGTCAGGGAGGAGGCACCACTGCTGCTGACACGCAAGGGCAAGAGGGGTTTGGCCAGAGGATGTCAGAAAGGTGGCCAGTGCGGCTGGAGGCAGCCGGGAGAGAGGAGGGGAGGCGGGAGGGCAGGGCCAGATCCTGGGGCCTGAAACCCTTGTTCCAATCCCTCGCATCTGAAAACCACAAATATTTCCCCTCTCACAACTTTTGTGGATGAGGAATCCAGACCCGGATTAGCTCAGTTCCTCCACACAGGTGTCTCCAGGCTGGGGCTGCAGCCTCCACTGATGCTCGACTGGCAGAGAATTTGCTCCCAAGCTCATGCAAAGGGTTCAGGATGCAGTTGAGACTCAGAGCATGAGTTCTTTCTGTCTGTTGGCCTGGGCACTGCCTGGGTTCTCTCCTATGTGGGCCTCTATATATGACAGCTCAAAACATCTGGTTTCATTCTCCAGCTCAGGGATAGGGGAGAGAGAGAGAGAGATGGAACTCAAGAGAGAGGGGAAGAAGGAAGTGAGAGACTTTTTGTGTTGAAGACTTAGACATGGCATCCCATCACACGGGCTGTGTTCTATTGGTGAGAGCCAGTCAGTGAGCACTCAGTGGTCACACAGGAATCCTTAAGGGGTGTGTGTCCCACGGGTGGGGATCACTGGGAGCCAGTGTGAAGGCTGCCCACCCCGTGGTTCGGGATGAGGCACTTGAGTTTCATTCTACGTAGAACAGGAAACAATTGAGCTTTAATCCAGAGGACGACAGTGTCTGAGTTTCATTCATCGACCCTCTTGTTGTGCTGACATTAAAATGAGGCCAAGAGGGACTAAAGTGCCTGTTCCAATATCAGATTGCTGGAACCCAGGCCTGTTTTGAGTGGTATTCCTGCTACTTCCCTTCTAGTCATTCTTCTATTTCCAAGTTTTTGCCTTAGATACACTCGACACCAGCTCACAGGTGGTATAGATGTGATCTCCTATACACCTGATGATGTCCCTAGGAAGCAGATTCTAACCTGATCCCCATAGTGCAGGTCTGGAGACTGGGGAGGACCTGAGAGGCACAATGAGCTTTCCTGGACAGTGAACTTGTCAGATAAAGGAGGTCTAAATTCAACTCTGCCTCCTCAAAGCCAGGACCCTCGGTACATTTCCGGGTACCTGTGGGTGGGCTGTGTTAGCTCCATGTGTACAGCTGAGGAGATGACATGGGGGACTTTGGGTAGGTCTGATTGCAAGAAGCAGCCCAGGTCATGGAATCTTGAAGTAGTGACCTCACTTCCTCGGTGATAGACCCCAACAGACTTTGAAATCTGGTAACCATGCACCAACATTCTAGAGACAGCCCCCTATCCAGCTCATTTGGCTGGAGACACTTCAGACGCCAGGATGTTCTGCTGCTGTCTCCCAGCCTTCAGAAGCTCTAGGCTCAGGAAAGCCCAGAGACAGAGACTTTTGTCCTCCTATCGAGGTTGGCTCAAGCTTCATCACCAATACTGCTGGCCGTTTGGCAGGAGGGGCCCAGAGGTAACATGGGGCAGCCCAGTACAGCCCAGTGCAGGGCAGGCCACAACTGTGATCCCACCTGAGCAGCCCCACACCCCTTGCCCCTTATTTGTGTGTGTGTGTGTGTGTGTGTGTGTGTGTGTGTTTTGGGTTGGGGGAGGCAGGGGGTGAGGAATGAGTCCTTCCAGAGCAGGAGCAGGTTGTTATGTGTTGTGAGCCTGGCCAGTCTGTTGTATTCATACCCCAGGTCATGGCTGGCAGGCTGTGAAGGCGAGTGCTGGGGACCAAGCTCCTCGGCCCTGTGTTAATTGCGAGACCTAGAGGTTTGATCTGCTTCCCTCCCTGGCTGGATGTCTTTGCAGATGCCCCTCTGTGCCTGAAGTAGGGAACAGAATTTCTCATGGGGGTGTCCCCCGGTGGCAATGTCCAGGCAGGCCCCTGATGCCTCCTGGCCCGACTACCGGGCACTATCTTTCCAGAACTCTCCCCAGGAGATCTTTGAGGAGCTATCCGATGGTATCAACAACTCAAGGCCCCTGGAAAAGGGGCAGGTGCAACAGCCCACCACCATCCAGGGCTGGTCTGAGGTGAGAGCATGAGCAGTGGGTCTCTGCACCCAGGACCTCAAGATGATCAGGGCGAGCCGACAACCCAGGCACAAATCTGAGGACTCCCCTGGGACCTCCCATGGCTTTCCCAACTGGGCGTCCTACAGGCCCACTCCCTAAGGAATCTGGACCTCCACTTCCCCAACCCGCTATGTGGTAGGGTAGAAAGACACTCTTCACATATTTGTTGGAATCGTTGAGAAGATATTTAATGTTGTTTTCACTTTTCACGAGGTCATGGATACCTTAGCAGTTCGCCCTGTTTTGGTTGTTTTCACTTCCCGGCTGTCAGCAACACTATCCTTGTAGACCTTCTCCAAGCCTCACAAACCATCACACTTGCTGGGGGGATTTATACACAATGGTGATGGGGTGAGATTACGTGATTCTGTACGTTTCTCTACATCTTGTCGTCTCACAGAACACACCTCACTGTGGGCCTTCAGGTCAGGAGCTGTGGCCTTAGGTGACTTCATAATGTTCCCTAAAGGAGGGCATTTGCCACAGCAATTCATCCTTTCAATGCTGTTGGACCTTGACATGACTCAATTCTGTTGCCATTTCAGCAGTGCTGCAGGGAACAGCTTAAGTGTGTCCTAATAGACTGTGTTAGTTTGCTAGGCCTACCATAACATAAAACCACAGATCGGGTAGAAGGTCCCTAAAGCCTCCTGGCCTGGTCCCGGGCTCTGACTTTGCAGAATGCCTCCCAGGACATCGTTGAGGAGCTGGTTGACAGGTTTAATTACTCCATATGTGTGGACACGGGGCAGGTGCATCAGGCCAACACAGCATCCAGTGCTGGTCTGGGGTGAGAGCACGCAGAGATGGGTCTCCATCCCAGGACCAGAGATGGTCAGGGCGGGCCCAGAACCCACACTTGAGTCAGGTGACTCTGCAGGGTCCTCCAAGGAGTGTGGTGTCCCCTGACCCTTCTCCTCCACGTCAGGAGCGGACCAAGCCTCAGGAGCTTAAAGGGAGCGTCATGCAGCCCAAGCCTCGGGTGGCTCTCAGTTCTGACCTGCATGGTCTTGAGCAGCTATGTGAAATCCCAACCTTCTGTTTTCCCATATCTACGGTGGCGTGTTTATTGATGACTCACTGGGACAATGCTCTTAATACAGGCTCTGAATCCAGGGAGGTGCTAGTGTTCCTCAGGTGACAGAAGGCCTTCAAGGTGCCACGTGTTTATCATTCCCCTAAAACTCAAATGTGCTTGAAACCCAAATCCTTTTTCAAGGTGGACACTCATGTCCCACTCACACAGGTTCCTGAGGTGCGGGGAGTTTCAGGTCTGAGCTCCAGACCCTGATCCTCCTGGTGGTTCATGGTGACACCACTGACTATATGTCCCTCTTTGTCCCTGTGGTATGAAAAGGAATCCACCCTGTCCGTGGATGAGGCCCGCACGATGCTGACCCTCAAGGCCGGCACAGTGGAGAAGGTGGCAGACTCCCTGCTACCATCCTTCCAGGGTAGAAACATCTCCGTGACCACCTTCTCATGCGTGTACCAGGCCTTCACCGCCAGCCCACAGGTCCTGGGCCAGCTGTTCCATTGGTGAGTGCCCACCCCCTCCACAGCACAGTGGTGAGTCTCCCGCCTACTAGCTGTGTGTCCTGGGAATGTCACCACACCTCGCTGAGCTTCACTTTGCTCATCTGAATGGTGGGGTGGTAAGAGGATGAAGCTCATAGGGTCATTGTAGGAAATCATGGCAGAAGCCATGGCAGGTGCTTACCTGCTGCCTGGCTCTAGAGAAAGGGCTGCTGGTCATGCTGTGTGTCCTCACATTTATTGTTTCCCTGTCCCCAGTGAAGAAGCTCTCTGCCTTACACCTCACTGGCCTGTGGCCTTACTGAGTTTGGAAAACACCTGGAAAGAGAACTGTTTCCCCGTTTGGCAGAGAATGTTGAGATTTCCTCTAGCTGATCCTGGTTCTTGCCTTTGGCGAGTCCAGATTCGTGATCTCTGGGGGCAGCAGAGGAGCCCAGGCTCACTCAGATAACTGGGAAGGATCTGGTTGGGGTTCATTCAGTCAACTATGTGTATTAAGCACCTACTACGGCAGGCACTTTTTTAGACACTGAGATAATCCAATGAATGAAGCAGATACAATCCCTGCGGCTCACTTCTAGGCTGAGAGCCTCACAGTCGCTTCTAGATGTCATAAGTAGTCATGTCCACAGTCCATTAGATGTGACACCCCCTGGCTCCCTCTAGATATGGATGCATCCTCTCGTAGTCTGAACACAATGATGGACTTCAGGATCAATTAAAATCATGAGTGGTCTTTGGGTCCAGCAGGAGGGCCTCCCGTCTCCACAGAAGTGGTTGGGGGACTATGGAGACTGTGTGTGGGGAGCGACTGGCAGAAGGCTGGATCTCACAGATGTTTGGATTTCTGTGGGAGGGCTGAGGTCTGGGGGCTTCCCCTGCGGGAGGAAATGAGTCAGAGAGAGCTGTGGATGGGGTCCCAGCACCCCTGGGAAGCAGAGGAGAGGCTGGGCTGAGTTGGCCACTGTGAGACCATCGCTTCCACGGTTCCCTCTCCCTCTGTCTGCCCTCTCCACATGCACATCTCCTAACCACCACCATCGGGGCTCAGAATAGTAGGTGTGGTGAGCAGCCTGCTCACAAGTCTGCTCAAACCTCAGTCCTGATGCTCAAGTGCATGGAGGATGGGGTAGGCCATGCCCAGGCCCTTCAGGAGAAGAGTGTCAGTTGGAAGAGCAGCCTTACACAGGCTCTCTGTTAGACCTGTTTGATGAGCAGGCCTTCCACTGCAAGGACAGCCACAGAGGAGTTGGACTAGGCTTGGCCGTCCTCTGGGCCCAGACACAGAGAAGGTGCTCTGGGAACACAGTGTGGAATGCAAGGCCGGGCCTCTGACTCTGCCCCACACGGGACTCTCCCCAGCGCCCTCTCTCCCATCTTGGGCACCTGGCCTGAGCCGTCTCCCCAGGATATCTGGCAGCACCTGCACTGTTCCGGGTTCAACCTAAAGTTGGCATGTATGCAGGACATCCTGCCTGGCTTGGGCCGGAAGCACCATGCCACCCCTTTCCTCATCCAGTTGGAGCTTTTCCAGGCCACTGAGGCCGAGTCAGCGGGTAAGGGGGGCTGCAGGTTGGGAAGACTACCCCAGGGGGTGGGTCATGACTGGGTATTCCTTTAAAGGCCATGGGATCCTTCCTCTTTGGGGAAGGGCACATGGAAAGTCAGTTTTGTAGGTGACCCTTTGTCTTCCTTCTGCTCCAGCACCAGCTCCCTCGCTTCTGCCAGCTGCACAGCCAGAGCAAGGGCCACATCTGAAGCCACACGTGGCTCCAGTTCTATTTCTCCCGTCACTTGCCGCACTAGAGCCAGCAGCACCTCCATCAGCTGCTCCAGAAGCGGAGCGGGTGCCGTCATCAGCTCCAGCTCAAGTGCCAGGTCCTGAACTGGAGCCAACGGGGCCAGCAGGTCTGCTGGGATTTCCATCTCCAGCTCTGATCACAGAGGCAGAGTCACCTTCAGCTCCAGAGCCTTCCTGTCCCTGGCGTGCGGCCAGTAAGAAGCAGCCACATGAGGAGACGCCTAGCCTCATGGCCTTCTCTCCAAGGGCGGTGGCAGAACAGTTGACTGTCATGGACGCAGTGAGCATCTGGCTCGAGGGTGGGGAGGGGCAAGCCTTCCCTCTGCCATCAGCTGCCCCACACCTGCTTTCCCCTTTTGGGTTCCTATGATCTGGGTCCAAATCCCAGCTGCCCCACTTCCCAGCCATGTGGGCTGGGCAATTCCCAAGCCTTCTCTGTGCACCTTCAAACCATAGAGACAGGAAGTACCAGGACCTGCTGCACAGAGTAGCTGTGCAGGGTAAATGCGGTAGAACAGATAGAAAGCTGGTGGGGCCTGGCCCAAGAGGCGGGGAGGAGAACTCACTGAGTGCAGCCAGGTCCAGGGGCAACCCACTCATCTGCCCAGGAGGCTCCACAGCCTCATCACTTATTAGGCACCAGATGTGGACTTCACTAAAAGAGAGACACACGAACAAAGCTCGTGTCTGTAGCGGCCCCACATGCAGGCGCATCTGAGTGGAGAGTGGGAGCAGAGGACGATCAGGATGGGTGGACGATGCCCCCTTGGGATGAGCCAAGTTGAGCAGCCCTCTGGAGCCTGCAGTTAGTGGGGCTGGGCTGGGTGCAGTGCTCCCCTCTCTTCGCCCCCAGTATGGGGTCCTGGGTCATCCTGTGTTGGGATGCCTCAGTGAATGGAGAATGAAACCCAGGGCTCCCACAGGGCTCAGAACACAGCCCCAGCTTCCTGAGCTCCAGCTCTGACTGGTGACCCCTGCCAGGGACACAAAGCTGGGCTGTGGCACGGCCGAGTGACATTCCCCTGCTCCCCAGGAACTGTTCAAGAACGTGGTGCCCTCTCAGTGCCTGGGCTCCACCTGGAGCAAGAGGAACAAGCCTGGCAATGAGCACCTGGCGCCCACCGTTCGTGCCACAGTCGTGCAGTTCAACAGTGTGGCCAACTGTGTTGTCACCTCCTGCCTCGGGGACCCAAGCATGACGGCCCGGGACAGAGCCAGGGTGGTGGAGCACTGGATTCAGGTGGCCAGGGTACGCTGTGGGAGGCCCTCTCCAGAGCCTTCGGAACTGCCTCTTCTCCTTTATCAGCTCTCAGGATTGAAGTCTGTGGGCTAAGCCCCTGCACGGTCCCTAGGCCCTTCCTGCCAGGGGCCGCTGACCCTGACTCACATGTCCCAGTGGTGGGGTGCTCACTTCCCACCTGGCTCCTTCCTTGGGTTGAGCTACAATCCTCCTCCCTGGAAGTGTGAGTCTTTGGGGCCGACTGTGCCCTGCCTGGCTCCCTGGGCGTCTGTCCCACCCGGGAGGGGAGACTGGAACGGAGGGGGACTGCAGCTAGAGCAAATCGGGCTCCTGCTCCCGCTCACAGCTCATTCTCTCCCCTTCCTCAGGAGTGCCAGGCCTTGAGGAACTTCTCCTCCCTGCACGCCATCCTCTCCGCCCTGCAGAGCGTGTCCATACACCGTCTCAAGAAGACCTGGGGGAAAGTGTCCAGGTGGGTGGCGTCTCTCCACAGGAGGACCAGGGGGAGGAGGCATCTCCCACATGGCTGCCATGGCCCCTAGTCAGCTGGGGCCTCCTGGGAGGCAGCAAACCTGGGGACCGGACTGGGCTGGTGGGCAGGGTCTCTGATCCTCCCCGGGACCTTAGGCCAGCAGTTCTGCTTCAGGACTCAGTTTCCTTAATGGCAGAGAGTGGGTTGAGCCACACTGGAGATTTTCAAGTCTTCCCAATATAGCCCAGAGCTCTATGCCCAACTGAAAACAAACTGGTCGACACAGAGCTTCTCAGGAGACATGCGAATGGAGACCCCAGGTGACCAACACGAGAGCCCCCTCCGTGGTCCATGGAGACCTTAGTGCTCAGAGGAACCCAGTGACAACCCTCATCCGGGCAGTTTGGAGCTTTGAGGTGCTCATATAGAAGGAATCTGCACTCATACTCCCCAGCCCCCACATTATTCCCCAACTTCTCCTTCCTTCTTTGCCCTACCCTCAGGAAGAGCTGCCAAAAATTTAAAAAGCTCTGTAATGAAGACAACGCAGTGGGCTGGGAACTGCTCATCAAGGTAGAGTGGAGGCTGGAGGTCTGGAAGGAGAGGAGGGGTGAGGGGGGAGGGGGACTGGGCAGGATGTGGTGTTTTAGTTTCTCAAAGTTTCTGTGAAAAGTTCTGATCTCTCCTGGATGAACAGGAAGTTGGGATCTGTTTGTTACATGGGCAGGTGGGGGAGGGGTGTGAAGGGTGGGAGGCCCTGGTCATGGCATGAAGTGGTGGTGGCTGGGATATCCAGGAGGGGATGCTGAGCTGCCCAGTTTAGCAGGTGCTGCTTTCCGTGCCGGTCCACGCTGCTGGCACTTAGCTTCTTCCAGGCTGTGGGGTGGATGGGGTGGGTGGGGTACCTTTCTTCCCTAAACCAGTGCAGTCTGTCCTCAGGAAGCCAGGCCCCTGCTGCTCCTCTGTCTTCACCACGCCTCCAAGTGGAGGGCACCCTGCCAGCCACAGGGAAGGGCACTGCAGGGGGTTTCCCTTGGGCCAGGTGTGCAAAGGCTGCCCAGCCTTGGGTCCAAATGGCTGGGGCAGAGACGGATGTGTGTGCCTCTGTGACTCCACACTGGGCCCCTAGAGCTCTCACTGCTTGTCTGTCACAGTCAGGAATCTCACCTGGTGCCTAGTCAGAACTAAATCGTGCCCAGGTGGCTTATGAGAGGTGTCTGGGGAACTGATGGATTCTTCTTGGATCCTTCATGAATAGACCTCATATGCTTCACGTAAAAGAGGAAGAAAAGCATCCTGTTACACTCTACACCATCCATCAGTGGTGGCACCTCGGGGGTTCCCATTACTGTGTGGAAGAAGAAATACTGCAGAGCAGGGGACCATCCTGAGGGGTTCCTTGGGGACCTGAAGGCTTTGGCTTGGCCTCAGTTCCAGTCTGCAGGGCAGAGACTCCCGTGGGCTGGGGCAGCAGGAGCCACTCAACCAGGTTCCCGAGACACCCTGTCCTTCCCCATCCGTGGCTCGGCCCAGATGGGGGTCAGGGCACAACTTGAGAGCCCAGAGGACAGGACTCTGGTCAGCGGTGGGGCTGGGGGTTAGGGGAGTGCAGCAGGAACAGCATCTCTGGCTGTGCTGGGCAAGCGGTCTCTGCTCTGTGGGCCCCTAAGCAACTCACTATCCCTCTTTGGGCCTCTGTCCTCATCTGGGAAATGGAGGGATGAGGATCATGTGGTACAGGCCTCACAGAGCGGGGATGAGGGAAAAGGGAGGAAAGGGATGTGTGGTGCTTTCTGCCCTGCTCCATCTGGAGGGGTGAGGGCGAGAACCATGATGATGGTCACACGACCCCGAGTCCTCAGGAGAACCCGTGAGGTAGGTGAGTTCTCACACTTTCAAGATGAGGAAACAGCCTCAAGGAGGACAGGCCGCAGCCCCAAGGTCACACACTGAGTGACTGTTGGAGCTGGGATTGTTCTAGAATCAGAGCTTAATGGAGGATGGAGTAGCATTGGTACCAGCTGACTTGGTTCAGATGTCCAGGGTCTGAGGCCAGTGGTGCTGAGGACAAAGGGGATGAGGGGAGTATGGCCTGGTTGACCCTGTCCTCCATCCTGGCAGAAGCGGCCCTCCAAGTTTGCCACCCTGCTGATGAACCTCCAGAGAGGCCAGAAGAGGCTGCAGAAGAAGGTGAGTGTGCCTGTGGGGGAAGGGCTCCAGGGTCAGAGGAGAGGGGCTCTGCCCTCCCAGCTGGAGGCCTCTAATCCAGAGAGGAGGGGCCTTCCTCCTGCAGCCCTGCCTCCTTTGTCACAGTGCCTGAAATCCTCCCTTAGAAGTGACCAGGAGGAGGGCCTGGAGAGCTGGTGCAGGATGGACTTAGGAGTGTGGAGGGATCACAAGGATCAAATACCCTGTGATTGGCCAAAAGCAGGCCCTGGGAGGTGATGAGGAGGAGTCGGGTGTTCTTGAAGTGTGAGGGGTGGGGAATGAGGGGAGGCTATTAAGGGTTGAGGATGCTCCACTTGGGAACCTCGGCGTGGGCCAGGAGGTTGAGGATGAGAGGTTTCAGGGGAGGGACCTTGGGGACACCTGAGACCAGGGTCTCATCCCATCCAACCCCAATGGCACAGGCTGTCGTCCCCTTCCTTGGTGCCATCCTAACTGAGCTAGTGATGCTGGACGCTGCGATGGAGGATTATCTGGAGGTGGGTGAGCCGGGGGCAGGGCAGGGGTGACCAGGATTGGGGCTTGGGAAGAGAGAGCCGCACTACTGAGCCCTGAGTGGTCAGAACACGGTAACTTCCTCTCATGAGAGCCTACCTGCCACCCCTGTGAGCTGGGCCATCATGCACATCTTAGGGATGAGGGAACAAAGTCTGCACATGACACCCGCACCCCAGTTCCCCAGGCTGATGAAGCAGCAGAGCTGCCTGACTGCAGAGCTGCAGGAGGACTTGTTTGAGGGACGCGAGAGAAGTTGGGCCCCTCCAAAACAAGTAACACATCAAGGATGGAGCAGCCCCTCCCTGCCTGAGGCCTCAGCCTCCCTGTCTGTCATCAGCGAGGCTTGGGCTACAGGGTCCCTGAACCTCAGCCCCCATGTCCTCCCTTCCCTGGAGCCCAGAGCCTGGCCTAGGTCCAAGTCCTGTTGTCTGTGCATGCCCGGCCCCCTCCTGGGACCTGGCAGTAGTGCAGCATGAGAAGGGGTGGGCATAGGGGGCTAGTCATGGCTAGGGGGCTCTCTCTGATGGACTTTGGCTATCTGCCTTCCAGGGGAATGTGGTCAACTACCAGAAAAAGAAAAAGGTGAGCAGCTGTGGCAGTCCCTGTGGGGGAGGGAGGAGGAGTGGAAATCAGAGGTGCCCCTGGGCAGATCACTCCTGGGCTCCATCCCCTGCATCCTCCGAGTATCATGTATCGAGAGATTTGGATAACAGAGAAGTGGGAGAGCCACCCAGCAGGTGGGTGGGGGTAGGGGGATGGCATCAAGGGAAACTTCCTGGAGGAGGGGCTGTTTATCCCCATCTCTGAGTACAGGTAGGGCCTGGATGGAGTTGGAGGGAAGGAGGTTCCCACGTGAGCAAAGCCCCAGGACCAGTCCACTGCCCCACTCCTCACTGCCTCAGGGCCCTGCAGCATCCCCCAGCAGGCTCTGTGTGCATCCCTCCTTCCCTCTGGTCCCAGGAGCACAAAGTAATGATGGAGATCGTGCAGCTCCAGGAGGCAGCCGAGGATTACAACCTAGAGCCCGAGGAGCGATTTGGGGCCTGGTTCTCCGACATGGAGCGGCTCAGTGAGAATGAGAGGTGAGGCCGGACCAGAGATGGGGAGGGTGGAGGTGGCCTCTCCCTGCTGGCCAGTCCAGACAGCCCGTGTCCATGGCTCCCTCCTCAGCCCCGACCTTGTGGCGTTGTGACGGCCAGGGCACCTGGGCTCCAGCTGCTGGGCGGATGCTGGGAGGGATACCTGGAGTGTGGTCTCTGGTAGGTCACAGGTGCCACTCTGTCCTGTAGCTACATGCTGTCGTGCCTGCTGGAGCCCCGCTCCTAGTTGGCCAGAGAACTCTCAAGGCCAAGAGGACACAGCCACCATCAAGCCGAGGACTGAAGGAGTGCCCAGTGCTAGTACGACCTCACCCCCTGCAGTCGGGACACAGCCAGGGCACTCGGGGAGCACTGGCCCCATCTCCCTGCCACCTCTTCCCCAAGGCCGCTTTATCTCTTTGTAGCAGCGATATTTCATTGTAAATAGTTAACGCTAGATTTGAATATTGTTACATTAAATTCCTATTTGATTACAGCCTGGGAGTTGTGGTTTGGTTCTTCTACTTCCTATGCCAATTTAAATGCTGTACTGACTGTCAGATTCCTCCTTGAATTAAGAGATTGTACAGTCATCAGATTATTGTATGTGGGAGAAGGGAGAGGGGCCAGCTCCCCTCCCTGGCTACTGAAGGAGACCCCAAGACCCCTCCTCAGAGGACAGGTTCATTTCAGTGTCATGACGCTGGGCCAGGAGCAGAGATGGCCCAGCAGACCCCTGAGACTTCAGGTTGGAGGTCCATTCCCAGGCAGAGCACCAGCCACAGAAACGTCGCTGTCTTTAAAATACCACTTGCCAGGACCACTGTGTGCCCAGGAGAGTGGCTGCCTTTCTACACTCTGGAGGAAGAGGAAACATTTTCTGCTTCTCTTGCTGAGGTTTCTTGGGACCAAATATTTGGAACTTGTAGTTTTCTAGTTCAATCTCTGGAAAGGCGTCAGCTCTAAGAGTGGGAAACGTGTAACAAGATGGAACTGTGCGTGTGGAGAGGACAAGGCAAGGGGAAGGCCATTGGCAAATGGACTAAGGGCAGGCAGGACCTGCCACCCTCAATCTCCCTCCATGGGCTCCGTGTGCACCCTTTACCTAGACTAGAATCCTCGTGGGATCCCCGTCCCTGACTCCAAAGTCCTTTTCCAGCCCGTTTTCTCTCCAGGGGAAGGATTTGTGATGCAGCTTTCAAGGCTGCAGCTGGGCCTCGTTCCATGCACATTACTGCTCCCTGTGAACGAGGATCTCCAGCCTCCTGCACTTCCTTCTTTAATTCTTTTTAAGGCAGAAATTCCCTCAAGGGCCCCAGCCTTCGGTCAGGTACCTCATGGGCACCCCTCCCTGCCTGGGGCCTGATGGTCCATACAGGGCATTTCTCCAAACTGATGATTTCTGGGCATGCATGGACACGGCCTCACCAATCTAAATCCTCAAAGGCTTAGAATCTGGGTGGAAAACAGACACTGCTCTGAGCTCACCCCGAGAGCCTGCCCCATGATCAGGAACTCAAGGGTGACCACCTAGTGTTTTGAACATCCTCCCGTGGAAACACCCTCTAAAAGCAAGACCCAGAGGAACTGCTTAGCAGTTCTGAGCTCCCCCTCCATCTCAAGGCTGCAAGTGTCCCTCAGACACGCAGTAGGGCTGGCCTCTGTCTGGGAGGCCTTTACGGTGCAGGCGGGGGCTGAGCATCCATCCTGGTTCCCCACAGCCCAGGCCCTTCCTGACCTGGCACAGCCATCCAGGAATGTGATTGGCTATAGGGAAAACCATACCTTATCTCCAAAGAGCAAGAGAAGTGCCAGGACCCTGGACTAATGAGGGCTGGGAGGAAGGCAAGGGTGGCTAGATTAAGAGACTTTCTGTGTGTTAACTCATTTTTCCCTCAGAATAATTTGGGGGCATTGTGGTTATTTTCCCAGTTTTTGAAATAACTCATTTTACACTGAAAATTATTTGGGGTGTTGTGGGTATTATCCCAGTTTTTTAAAGAAGGCAAAGGAAGCACAGAAAGGCACAGTAATCTCACCATGGTCACACAGCTGGAAATTGGTGCTGTGGGGATCCTAACACTCTGAGTCCCAGTTTGCTCAGTTTCTGAAAGCAGAATGACATAGCTGAGTCATGGACATTAAGTGAAAAGAGAGAAGTCTGGCAAACATAGCTAGTGACACGACTGGGTTTACGGTGAAGTCTCAAGAATGATAGCTGCATTTCCACGGCTCTGGGACTCATGAGGGGACGGGATTTCCCTCACCCTCTTGGAGGGTCCTCGTAGCTCTTGCACAGGTTCATGAGTGTCTGAATTGTCAGACTCGAACAGGTCCTCGGCCACCAGAGACATTATGCTTGAGCGTGAAGGATTTGGGTAAGTCCTGGGCCGTCTGCACAAAGAGGAATGTCCAGGTCTCCCAGCTGGGCATCCGGGCCTGCTTGGAATGGCTGTCGAGCCCCTACAGCTCCTACAGCCGACACCCCACACAGCTGATGGCCTGTCCTCCTCAAACATGCCTGGGGCTCTCTGGCTGCCACACCTTTGTTCTTCTTGTCCCCACCTGGAACACCTGCCCACCTCGTGTCTGTCTCCTCAGACAGATGGCTGACCCAGGTGATCCCACCCTTCGCAGAGGGGATCTGTTGTCCTCTCTGTGACCAAAGCCCAGGTCAGTTTTGATCCGTTCCTCATCCCAGTGGCCATGAGAGAGAGAGAGCTGTGTGTGCCTGTTCTGCCTACCGGATTAGAGGCTGAGGTCATGAATTTCCTTCTATCCCTCCCACCAGAAGGCCTGGGAAAGAGGAAGCAATGAGAATCTTGTTGGATTGAGGGCATAGTTTCTTCCAGAGAAAAATACCATCACACAGTTCAATGGTCCTGATGTGGAAACTTCACCCCCTTCTTCAGTAACATAAAGTTTTGTCTTGTCATCAAACCAAGTGTTTCTTAACATGCAACCCCCCAAGTGTGCTCCTAACCATAGAGAGTGGAAATGAGAATTGGGCAAAGTCTGATCCGCAGAACTCTTCATTAGTCTTGGTCTTTTTGCCAATGGAGTGAAACAGACCTGAGACTTCATCACTCAGCCCCGTTATCTTGCCGTGAGTGGCTGGTGCTGTCTGCCATCCACGTGGACAGTGGCTGTGCCTTTGCATCACGTTGCAGGGGACAAGTGCAGAGTCCTCTGCTTACTCAATTCCTTTTCTTTCAGTCTTACAGATTCCAGTGATTTCTGAAGTTACTTAGGTCAATACCATTTCCCCCACCACTTGCAGTGAGTTCATTTTGTACATTTGCAATATAGTTATATTCTTTAGTCATATTTGCATTCCATCCAAGGATCCACAGACCTAAATAATTTTTGTAATTTGTATAAGTCAAGGTTTACTCTTTATACTGTAAAAATCCGGGGATTTTGTCAAATGCAGAGAGGCAAGCATCCACCAGTAAAGCATCACACAGAATTCTTCACCTGTTCATCCCTTTCCACCCATACCATCCCTGGACAACTCTGGTAAACTTATCTGTGTACCAGATTGACAGCTTTGTCTTTGCAGCATGCCATATAAATGAGATCATACTCTACCCAGCCTTTATAGACTGGCTTCTTTCCATTAGAAATATGAATTTTAGATTCATCCATGGCTTTGTATATCTTTGGTTTTCTTCGTGTGTGTGTGTGTGGAAGATTAGCCCTCAGCTAACATCCATTGCCAATCCTCCTCTTTTTGCTGAGGAAGATTGGCCCTGGGCTTACATCCATGCCCAACTTCCTCTACTTTATATGGGACGCTGCCACAACATGGCTTGACAAGCAGTATGTCAGTCCACGCCTGGGATCCGAACCTGCTAACCCCAGCCTGCCGTGAGCAGAGCGGGCAAACTTACAGCTACGCCACCGGGCTGGCCCCCATGGCTTTGTATATCTTGATAGCTCTTTCAGTTTCATCACTGGGTAGCTTTACATTGCATGTACCACATTTGGGCATCCTTTCATTTATTGAAGGTTATCTTTGTTCATTCAAGTTTCCAGCCATTATAAATAAGGTGCAGTATATAGGTGTGCTGGCTTTTTGTTGACATTATATATCAAAACAGTTGTGTAAATACCTAGGGATGTGATTGGTGGATCATGTGTTAAGATTATGTTTAACTTTGTAAGAAAGTGCCCAAGTGCCTTCCAAAGTGGCTGTACCACTAGGCATAGGCCACAGCAATGAAAGAGAGTCCATGCTGTTCTGCCACCCGGCCGTGAATTGATATTGTCTATCTGTCTGGAATGGCCTCTCATTTTTGTTTGAATTTGATTCTCTCTAATGATAAATGATGTTGAGCGTCTTCTTGCATGCTTATTTTATGCGTATACTTTCACTGCTTAGGTGTCTGTTCAGATCTTTACCCATTTTTTAATTGGGTTGTTTGTTTTCTTATTGTTGAATCCATGATGCTTGGTACATTTTAATACAAGTCCTTTCTTAGATATGCATCTTGCAAATATTTCTCATAGTCTTGGGTTGGTCTTTTCCTTCCCTTAACAGTGATTTTCAAAGAGTAGAAAATTTTAATTCTAACAAAGTCTACCTTATCTTGTTTTTTCTTTGAAGACTCATTCTTTCAGTGTTGTATGTAAAAGCTCATCATGAAAGCCAATGTCATATAGATTTCTCCTTTGCTTTTCCTAGAATTTTGATAGTTTTGCAGTTTATGTTTACATCTATGAACCATTTTCGGTGAATTTTTGTGTCATGTGGAAAGTGTGTGTCTTTGTTAATTTTTTTCCATATGGCCACCCGGTTGTGCCATCACCATTTGTTTAAAAGACTATCCTTTCGCCATCAACTTGCCTTTGATCTTTTGACAAAGATCAGTTGACCGTATGTTTGTGAGTCTATGGACTCTGTATCCTTTTCCGTTTATCTGTTTGCACATTCATACCCCAAGATCACAATCTCTGTACCTTTATAAATCTGGGAATGGGGAAGGGTGACTTATTCAACTTTGTTCTGCACTGTTGTATAGGATTTTCTAAGTTTAGAAACACTTTGTAGATATCTACAAAATATCTTATTGGGATATTGACTGCGATTGTGTTGACTCTATAGGTCAAGGTGGGAAGGGTTGACATCTTAATAACATTGAGTCTACTGATCATGAAAGTGAAATAAATCTCCAATTAGGTAGGTTTCCTTTGCTAGCTTTCCACAGTGTTTGATAGTTTTCTGGATACAGATTTGTATTTACTCTTTTAGATTCTTACCTAAGGATTTTATTTATTTTGATTTTGTACCAGTTTGTAAATGGTATTTTCCTTTATTTTAACTTCTACTCATTCATTGCCAGCACAGAGGATGTTAATTGACTGTTGTATTTTGACCTCGTACTTCTTGTTATCTGAATCCACTCTCATCAAGGGGTGGGATACTATGCCCCGTTTCCGTTTCCGTTTGAACTTGAAAAATTAAGACTGCCTAATCTATGAATTGCTGTGATTCAGCTTTAGAGTCAGTGCTCAACAGTAGACAGCGCTGCCCCCGGACCTGGGGCAGAGGGCACCCAAACCCGCCTTTTCCTGACCCAGGCCCCTGAGACTGGGGTGAAGCGCTGGGTGTACTGCCCATGGACCCATGTGCCCGGCCTCAGTGAGACAAGAGCTTCCTGTCCTCAGGACCCAACCGGGCGTGGCCACTTCCGAGGGAGGAAAACTGTCCCTGCCCACCCCTCCAGCTCAGGAGGGGGCTTTGCGGTGACTTTTCTGATGTTTTTCTTCAGTTGTGAGCACAGAGCCTTCATGCTCTGGACTGTTCCCATGTAGTTTATTCTCTGCTTTCTCAGGGCAAGTTTTCATGAGGCTTATTTTACAGCAGAATCAGCCTTTAAGGGGCTGATGGGGGAAATCACAGCCCGCTGTGTGTTACAGACTCAGGGGGTTTATGAGAGGAGTCCCTGCACAGGTTCAGAGAGGGGGACACACAGGTGCACTCGAGAAAAGAATGTATGAGATATCCAGGCCTTCCCATGGAAGGAGCTGGGGACACAGGACATGCCTGGAGGAGACTACAGAATCCCTGAGCGAAAGGGAAGAAGTGTACAATTGTATACACACTTTCATTAATTGTTAATGGCTAATTTTTCCTATAACATGAAGGTAGCTGAAAAAATATTGAAAAAGTAAAGATGAGATGTATTAAAACACATTATTTTGGGTGGATGGGTGGCGCAAGAGGTTAAGTGCACGCCCTCCCCTGCGGCGGCCCGGGGTTTGCCAGTTCTGTTCCCGGGCGCGCACTGATGCACTGCTTGTCAAGCCATGCTGTGGCGGTGTCCCATATAAAGTGGAGGAACATGGGCACGGATGTTAGCCCAGGGCCAGTCTTCCTCAGCAAAAAAAAGAGGAGGATTGGCAGATGTTAGCTCAGGGCTGATCTTCCTCACACACACAAAAAAACACCACATTATTTTGTTTCAATATTTTAAGTATATCAAAGTCAGGAGTTATTATAATTTTACATTCTTGGCTTTCAAGGAAGACAAATTATCTATAATATATTTAAAATATACTTCTTAGCTTATCTTGTTTACAAATGAGAATATTGCTATGATTGACATTTTCTCATATCACAGTGACAGTCTTAAATATTTTTAAATATTAGTTGATTGAAACATCTTTTGCAGGATTCCAATGTGACTAGTATTATTAAACAATAATAATAAATCCAGGCCGCTACCAAATTTTTGGTAAGAATGTGATAAGAAGATATCATGAATCAGTTGTAGACGATCCAAACACAATGGTGATTTTTTTGAAATACCAGCCATTTCATGCTGCTTAAATCATTTAAGATGAAATATATTAAACATAAATCTTCAGAATATTAAAGAGCCGAGACAATGGCTGCTTTTTGTAAGTTAGATACGTTCATTGCAAACAAATTTTCTCCTTTAAAAATGTAAAATCTGAAGGCATTGAGTTTAATTTTGTATATCTCCATTCAAAAGGTGAAAGTAAGATATCTATAACCTTATTTTTATTATAAACCTCTTTCCCATAAGAATTGATATTTTTATCTGTTGATTCTTCATTTCCCACTTCTTTACTTTTCTTTTCTGTTTATTCTCTAAATCAGAAAGTACATTTCATGTCTCGTTAAAGCTTTACAGTCCTCTAACTATTTACAGTCCTCTGTTTCAAAGTTACTTCCTCACGTTGGTTGTGAGCAAGGGCAGAGGCCTTATACTCAGCATGCATCTTCACGGGGGGTCAGGACATTGCTTTGTGAGCTTTCTTAACAATTTCCACTTGCTTCCCAATATCATCTCATCATGATAACTGCATCAAAATTTGTCATGTATTTGCACGAAGATATTTCTAATTTCAGCATGGTGTACTTCCTAATTTGATGTTATATTATATATAGTTATAATAATATAATATTTGATTTTCTAATAAATATTATAAACTAATATGTTTTATACATTGTACACATATATTAGAATTTGGTAAATGTCATTAATGTGCGTGGGACGGTGGCTGACTGCATTTGATCTTGATGACCACTGGCTCATCGGTAGTAACCCAGGTGGGAGCTCAGGCCAGGTTGTTACCAGTGGAGACGGTGACAAGTGCTCAGTTGTTAGATATGTTTTTGCAGGTAGAACCAGGGCCAGCTTCACTGGTGTGACCCCTGTGCTGTCACACAGGGTCCTTTGCTCAGAAAAGCCCGTGCTTGGTTTCATGCTCCACTCTCATCATCTTGAAATTCTTTCTTTATTGAAATATAATTGATGTAATATAACATTGTTTGAGTTTAAGGTGACGTGATGATTTGATAGACATGTATATATTGTGAAATGATTACCATTGTGAAATGACGAGGTTACTTAACACCTCCGTCACCTCACATAATACCATTTTTTTGTGGTGAGAATATTTCAGGGCTACTCTCTTAGCAACTTCCAAGTATATAATACAGTGCTGTTAACTGTACTCACCATTCTGTCTGTTAGATTCCCTAGAACTTATTCATCTTATAATTGGAAGTTTGTGCCCTTTGACCAATATCTCCTTATTTCTGCTGCCACCCAGCCCCTGGCAACCACCATTCTGCTCTCAGTTTCTGAGTTTGGCTCTTTTAAATTACACATAGAAGTGATATTTTACAGTATTTGTCTTTCTCTGTCCAATTTCACCTAGCATAATGCCCTCCAGATCCTTCCTTGTCACAAATGGTAGGATTTCCTTCTTTTTTATGGCTGAATAATGTTTCATTTTCATCTATATTCCTCCTCATCTTTATCATTCATCTGTCGATGGACACTTGGGATGTTCCCATGTCTTGGCTACTGTGACTAATGCTGCAGTGAACATGGGAGTGCAGCTGTCTCTTCAAGATTCTGATTTCATTACCTTTGGATATATACCCAGAATGGGCTTGCTGGATTACACGGTAGTTCTACTTTTAGTTTTTAAAAGGTGTACACTGTGCAGATTTGATGCATATATATTGCCATATGATTACCACCATGGCTTTAGCTAACACCTCTATCATGTCACATAATCATAATTTCTTTTTGTGGCGAGAACATTTAAGATCAGATCTCTTAGCAATTGTGAAGTATATAATATCGAATAAATGTTGTCTGTAATCACTGTGCTGTGCATTAGATCTTGAGAACTTATTCATTTTATAGTTGCAAGTTTTTACTCTTTCACAACAGCTCCCGAATTCCCCCACCCCCCAGCACCTAGTAGCCACCATTCTACTCTCTGTTTCTATGAATTCAACTTTTTTAGATTCCACATAAAATCATATCATACAATGTTTGTCTTTCTCTGTCTGCCTTATCTCTCTAAGCATAATGCCTTCGAGTCTACCCATGTTGTTGCAAATGGTGGGATATCCTTCTTTCTCATGGCTGAGTAATATTCCATTGTGTATGTATGTACCACATTTCTTTATCCATTCATCCATTGATGGACACTTAGGTTGTTTCCAGATTTTGGCTATTGTGAATAATGCTGCAGTAAACATGTGAGTGCAGATATCTTTTCAATATCCTGTTTACATTACCTTTGGATATATAACAGGAAGTGGGATTACTGGAGCATATGGTAGTTCAATTTTTTGAGGAGCCTCCATACTGTTTTCCATAGTGGTTGAACAAATTTACATCCTCACCAACAGTGCACAAGGCTTCCCTTTTCTCCACAATCTAGCCAACACTCAGCTCTTGTCTTCTGGATGATAGCTATTTGAACAGGTGTGAGGTGATATCTCAGTGTTGTTTTGATTTGCACTTTGCTAATGATTAGTGATGCTGAGCATTTTTTTATGTACCTCTTGGCCATTTGGATGTCTTCTGTGGAAAAATGTCTATTCAGATCCTCTGCCCATAGTTTAAACTGATTATTTTATGGTTGTTTTTTTTGCTGGCGAGTTGTATGAGTTCCTTTTGTATTTTGGATATTAACTCCTTATCCAATATACAGATATTTTTCTCCATTCCATAGGTTGTCTTTACATTTTCTTGATTGTTTCTTATGCTGTGCAGAAGCTTTATAGTTTGATGCAGTTCCAGTTGTTGATTTTTGCTTTTGTAGCTTGTGCTTTTGATGTCATATCCAAAAAACAATTGCCAAGACCAGTGTCAAGGAGCTTCTTCCCTGTGTTCTTCTAGGAGTTTGAGGATATCAGGTCTTATGGTTAAGTTTTTAATCCATTTTGAGGTAAGTTTCTTAGTGGTGTAATTTAGGAGTCCAATTTCATTTTTCTGCATGTGGTAATCCAACTTTCCTACCACCATTTGTTGAAGAGATTATCCTTTCCCATTCACAATAGCATCAAAAACAATAAAATATTTAGGAAAAATTTAAGCAAGGAAATGAAAAGAACTGTACAATGAAAACTACCAGACTTTGATGAAAGAAATTGAAAAAGATACAAACAAATGGACAGATGTCCTCTGTTTATGGATCGGAAGAATTAATATTATTAAAATGTCCATATTCCCAAAGCCATCTATAGTTTCAGTGCAATCCCTATCAAAATTTCAATGGCATTTTTCATAGATATAGAAAAACAATTCTAAAATTGGATGGAACCACAAAAGACCCCAAACAGCCAAAGCAATTTTGAGAAAGAATAAATCTGGAGGCATCACACTTCCTGATTTCAAACCATATTACAAATCTATAGTAATTATGACAGTATGATACTGGCATAAAAATAGACCTACAAAACAATGGAACAGCTCTGCATATCAGGTCACCTAATATTTGAAGTGGGAGCCAAGAACACTCAATGGGGAAAGGATAGTCTCATCAACAAATGGTACTGGGAAAACTGGATAACTACTTCTAACTTTTTGGAGCAACCTCTATATTGTTTTCAATATGCAGAGGCTGTAGTAATATATGGTCCCTGCAGCAGTACAAAAGGATTTCCGTTTTTCCACATCCTTGCTAACACCTCTTTTTTCAACTATAGTCATTCTAGTAGGTGTGAGGTGATGTCTCATCGTCATTTTGATTTGCATTTCCCTAATGACTAAGGATGTTGAACATCTTTTCAGGTACCTGTTGGAGATTTGTATATCTTCTTTGGAAAAATATCTATTCAGACCTTCTATCCTTTTTTTTTTTTTTTTGGTGAGGAAGATTAGCCCTGAGCGAACATCTGTTGCCACTCCTCCTCTTTTTGCTGAGGAAGATTGGCAATGGGCTAAAATCCGTGCCCATCTTCCTCTATTTTATATGGGACGCCACCACAGCATGGCTTGACAAATGGTGTGTTGGTCCATGCCCGGGATCCAAACCTGCAAACCCCAGGCTGCCAATGTGGAGCGTGTGAACTTAACTACTATGCCACTGGGCTGGCCCCTCGATTCATTTCTTAATTAGATTATTTGTTTTGGTTTGTTTTTTATAAGTTGTCTTTTCATTTTGTTGATTATTTATTTTGCTGGGTAGAAAGGTTTTAGGTTATTGTAGTCTCATTTGTTTATTTTTGCTTTTCTTGTCTCTCCTTTTGTGGTCAAATCAAAAAATCATTGACATGAGCAATGTCAAGGAGCTTTTCTCCTATGTGTTCTTTTAGGAGTTTTATGGTTTCAAGTCATACATTTAAGTCTTTAATCCATTTTGAATTAATTTTTGTAGAGTGGTGTAAGTTAGGGGTCCAATTTCATTCTTTTGCATGTGGTTATCCACTTGTCACAACACCATTTATTGAAGAGGTTATCCTTTCCCCATAGAGTATTCTTGGCTTCCTTGTGAAAGATTAGTTCACCATAAATGCATGGGTTTAGTTGAGGGCTCTTGATTCTGTTCCATTGGTTTATGCGTCTGTTTTTATGCCAGTATTACCTTGTTTTGATTACCATAACTTTGTAGTATAGTTTGAAATAAGGAAGCGTGATGCCTCCAGATTTGTTCTTCTTTCTCAGGATTGGGGTCTTCTGTGGTTCTATACCAATTTTAAGATAGTTTGTTCTATAACTGTGAAAAATGCCATTTGATTTAGATAGGGATTGCTTTGAATCTGTGGATTGCTTTGGGTAGTTGGACATTTTAACAATATTAACTCTGCAAAGCCATTAACACAGGGTGGTTTTCCATTTGTTTGTGTCTTCTTTAATTTCTTTCATCAAAGTCTTGTAGTTTTCATTGTAAAGGTCTTTCACATCCTTGGTTGAATTTATTCTTAAGTATTTTACCATTTAGATGTTATTTAATGGGATTGTTTTTCTCAATGTTTTTCAGAAGAAAACCAATAATGATTAGGGGGAAATAAGTGAAATAGACATTAGAAAGACAATAGAAAGATCAATGAAACTAAGAGTTTGATTTTTGAAAAGATAAAATTGAGAAACCTTTAGCTAGGTTAAACAATAAAAGATAAAAAGTAATAAAGATAACAATAAAATAGAGAGGGGACTCAAATAAATAATGTTATAAATGATAAAGGAGACATTACACCTGATACCACAGATATATGAAGGATCAAAAGAGACTACTGTGAGTAATTATATGCCAACAAATTGGATAACCTAGAAGTAACAGAGAAGTTCCTAGAGACACACAACCTACCGAGAGTGAATCACGAAGAAATAGAAAATCTAAACAGACCAATAGTGAGTAAGAGGTTCAACCAGTAATCAAAATCCTAAAATTCGTATGGAACTGCAAAACACCCCAAATAGCCAAAGCAATCTTGAGGAAGAGAAACAAAGCTGAAGGCACCCCAATTCCTGATTTCAAACTATACTATAAAGCTACAGTAATCAAAACAGTATGGCACTGGCATAAAAACACACATTTAGACAAGTTGAACAAAACAGAGAGCCCATAACTAAGGCCACACATACACGGTCAACTAATGTTTCATAACAGTGCCAAGAATACACAATGGTGAAAGGATAGTCTCTTCAATAAGTGGTGTTGGGAAAACTGGATCTCCACGTGCAAAAGAATGAAGTTGGACCTTTGTCTTAGACCATACACAAAAATTAACTCAAAATGGATTAAAAACTTAAATATAAGCCCTGGAACTGTAAAACTCCTAGCGAAAACATAGGAAAAAACTCCTTGACATTGGTCTTGGCAAAGATTTTTTGGATATGACACCAAAAGCCCCTTGATATTGGTCTTGACAATGATATTCTGGATATGACCTCAATAGGCCAGGCAAGAAAAGCAAAAATAAACAAGTGGGACTACCTCAAGCCAATGAGCTTGTGCACATCAAAGGAAACTATAAACAAATTGTGAAGACAACCTACAGAATGGGAGAAAGTATTGGAATCTGTATATCAGATAAGGGATTAGCATCCAAAATATATAAGGATCTCATATAACTCAACCAGAAAACAAACAACCGATTTAAAACATGGACAAAGGACCTGAACAGACATTTTCCCAAAGGAGACATACAAATGGCCAACAGGTGTATGAAAAGGTGCACAACATCATTAATCATCAAGGAAACGCAAATGAAAACCACAATGAGCTATCAATTCACACCAGTTAGAATGGGTATAATTGAAAAGACAAGAGATAACAGTGTTGGCAAGGATATGGAGAAAAGGGAAACCTTGTGCACTGTTGCTGGGAATGTAAATTGGTACAGCCATTATAAAATACATCATGGGCATAATGCCCTTGAGAGTATTAGGCTAAGTGAATTAAGTCAGACAGAGAAAGCCAAATACCGTGTGATTTCAATCATATGTGGAAGATAACAACAACAACAACAACAAAACCAAACACATAGATATGGAGGTTAGACTGGCGATTTCCAGAGGGGAAGGGAAGGGGAGAGTGAAAGGAGTAAAAGGGCACATTTATATAGTGATGGATGGTTTTAATTATCTTTGGGTGGTGAACATGATGTATTCTTCACAGAAATCAAAATACAATGATGTACACCTGAAATTTATATAGCGTTGTAAACCAATGTTACCTCAACAACAACAAAATCAACTCTTACTCTAAAAAAAAAAAAAAACAAAAAAAAGAGTATGGAGAGTCCTAAAAAAATTAAAAATAGATCTCCCATATGCTCCAGCAATCCTACTTCTGGGTATATATCCAAAGGAAATGAAGTCAGTATCTAGGAGATATCTGCATGCGCATGTTCATTGCAACATTATGCACAGTAGCCAAGATGTGGTAACAACCTACCTGTCTGTCAATGAATGAATGGATAAAGAAAGTGTGATCTATCTCTCTCCCTATTTCTCTATCTGTCTATAATAGAATAGTATTCAGCCATAAAAAAGAAGGGTTTCCTGCCATTTTGACAACATGGGTGAATCTGGAGGACATCATTCTAAGTGAAATAAGCCAGGCATAGAAAGACAAATATTGTATGATCTTACTTATATGTGGAATCATAAAAATTAGAATTCAGAAAAGCTGAGAAGAGAATGGAGGTTGCCAGGAGCTGGGGGTTGGGTGAACGGGGGAGAAGTTGGTCATTGGGTACAAACTTTGAGTTATAAGATGAATAAGTTCTGGGGAATCTAATCTAAAGCGTGGCGACTGCAGTTAATCAAACTGTATTGTATACTTTAAATTTGCTAAGAGAGTAGATTTTAAGTGTTCTCACCAGAAAAAAAAGGTAACTTTGTGAGATAATAAACGTTACTTGGCTTGATTATGGTAATCATTTCACAATGTATATGTATATCAAACTATCATGTTGTACACCTTAAATATATGCATTTATTGTCAATTATACCTCAACAAAGCTGAAAAAAGATCTATTCATTGGAATATCATTATTAAAGTGCAGCTCATTCATAGTAACTCAAGGGGTGAGCCAGGTGTGAGGAGACTGTCACAAAGTGTGTACTTCTCTTTCAGTTTCATTATCAAGGGGAGGAAAGACCCTGGCATAAACTAGAGATAAATTGGTTCAGAGGAGGCTTTTGTTTCACGAATTGAGAGACTGAATGAGTTTAAGGGGATGGATGGGGAAGTGATGGAGAGGTTGCTGGTAAAAGAGATCCAGTTTATAATTAGTAATAAAAAGTCTTTGAGAGAGCAGGAGAGGAGGGAATATCTTTGCAGAAATCAGCTTACGCCGCGATAGAGATGAACTTCCAATTTTATGAGGTGAGGGGTCACCGGTGGATAGAAATTCAGGGATATTTGTGGATTTCACAGCAGCAAGCTGAAATATGACTTCAACTTATCTATTCATCTGTGTAGTAAGAGGTGGTCCCATTTGTAGAAGCTGAAGAGAAAGGTGAGCATTTGTGAGACTCATAAGGCATGGGAGAAGTCTGAACATTTATGCATCATGGAAGAATGACTTAATTATCAAGTTATAGTAGGATAGGAGATATTTATAAAAAGCCACTGGGAGATTTGTGGCCCTGTAATTAGACCAGGTCAGTATCCTAATCCTGTGCTGAGACAGATGCAGCCATGGGAAAGAGAGATTCTGGAGTCACCTGGGATTGGGGTCTTGATCCAAAGATGTGGTGAAAGGTCGAGGGTCATGAGATCTATGTGTTTTGGTACATATATGTTGGATTGAGTAGGTAGGGGTTAAACGGGGTCAGTGAAACTGAGGAAAAGTGGAAGTTGATGTTTGGGAAGGAGGTCAGTATACTGGAGGTTCCCGCAGTAAGAGGACCTGGGCAAGGGGAGTAACGTTGTGAACAGGGTGAAAGGAGAAGGGTTGTGGGAAGACGGAGAGGTCTCTGGTCATTGAGCTGAGAGGTGACATATCCACGGAAAACCTGGGTCTGGGTCTAGGTGAAAGCCCTCAAGGGGGGCATGTCTAGTTATCTGAGATCCAGAGACAGGCAGAGCTGAGTTTAAATTCTAGCTCTGTCATTTTGTAGCCATGTGATTTTGTCATATTCATAAGGCTTTCTGAACCAGTTTATGTCATTTGTTAAATGGGTAACTAACTCATAAACAGTAGTGTTATTTGGGGATGAAATAAGCAAATATATGTAATTCCAGGTGCAGGCCCTCAATCTATTTATCAGATAATTTTTTCTCCCCTCCAGACCTCAGGCTCAAAGGGTTGTAATCCTAACCTTGTTCATGACACATTATCATTATTTGTCCATGCAGTACATTTCATTAGTAATGTTTTTGGTGGTATTTACAGTTGAAAGTTGTTTCTCTCTATATAAATTATGACATGAAGGGATGTTCTTGTTGATGGTAATTACTAGGACAGAACTCCAGCTACCATCTCGCTACAACATCTGAAAGACTCAACTAAATTTCCTTTACGCCATATGTCTGAGCCTTCCTGTCCTGTGGGGAATGTGGGACACAACAGTGGCATTACCATGTATGCACTCTTGCTTCATTCCTGTACAAGGGACTTTTTGTGCTATCTTTACATGATGAGAGTTATTGAACCCTCCAACAGGAGATGAAGCTTTGAATTGTTGCACATTACCATTAAATAGACTCCAAACGAGCCCAGTCACCTAGTCAAGGATACGGAGGATAGAGCGGAGGTTGCACTGATATTGCCTGAATCCCCATGTGGAGGAGCCGCGATGATTGAGGGCCAGTACATGCAGAGGGTGGGGACAGAGTACCGTGGAGGATGTGGGCCACCAGGGGCTTGTGCAGGTATTGAAGGACACATGGGGATGCACCTAACCAAGAATTACTAAATTAGAATGGTACCCTTGGTTGTGGATACAGTAGTCTCCATGTAACATAAATCATATTCTCCTAGGATTTGGTATCATGGAAGGAATTAAATAATATCTCTGAGCACCAGGTCTAATTAAAGTATAAAACCCTATGACTTTCATTTTGTTTTCTGTAAAATAAGGATGTTAACATCTTCTTTGTGATCATCGGTTGCTAACGTCTTCTCCCTGTGACCCTAGGAAAGAGACTGCTCCCCCTGTTTGTCTTAGATCACTCTTCATGCGTGTGCTTTTTTTTTTTTTTTTTTTTTTTTTTGTGGAGAGGTTCAGCCCTGAGGTAACATCCGTTGCCAATCCTTCCCTTTTTTGCTGAGGAAGATTAGCCCTGGGCTAACATCCATGCCCATCTTCCTCTACTTTATATGGGACACCACCAAAGCATGGCTTGAGAAGCAGTGTATCGGTGCATGCCAGGGATCCAAACCTGCAAACCCTGGGCCGGCTAAGCGGAGCACATGCACTTAGCCACTACGCCACCGGGCCGCCCACAGGTGTGCTTTTGAGACCAAGAATGAATGAGCTAAAATTTTCCGTAGGTTAGAAGAGAGAAAAAATAAATTGAGATAAGCTTTGCTAATTGCAGCTGTGCATACTCAGCTACTAATAATCAATTGTTTTTTAAAACTATCCAGATGTTTCTGTCCCTTTTAGTGTATGATGAGTTGTGTTTCTCAGGAAGTCAATGTCCAGACAGTCAAGAAGAAAGGAGATTCAGTCTCACAAGACTAAACGCAGGGTGAAGGTGCCAACCAGCAAGGCCACATGCTCCCCCTCCCCTACCTAAAACCCCTGACAAATACCCCTACATTTTTCCTTTCAAGGAGGTGGGGTTGAGTTTTTTCACTCCCGTCTCCTCGTCTGGCTGCCTTTCCATAATAAACCTCTTTCATTGCTACAATCTGGACGTTGTGGTGATTTGCTTTGCTGCTTATCAGGGAAATGAACTTGAGTTTGTGTTCAGTTTCAGTTTGAGCCAGGGGATTCTCTGCCATGTGAAGGTTTAGGAATTGATGACTGGTGTATGTACAAATGGTGGAAAAGACTGGAGTCTCCTGGCTTCTTTTTCCTCCCTCAGCTCTGTCTTCTTAGTTATCAGACTGTCCCACGGGGAGAATACTGAGGAAGAGGGGGGGCAGCTGAGTGTTGTCAATGCATCCCTGGGTGAGTCGGGACTTGCTCTCTCTCCTGCATGGACTCTTCTGTTACAGCAGACAGACGGGCAGGTCCCTCCTCTCGGCCTGGATCTTCTAAGGGCACCCAGGAAATATTAATGGGAGAGAAGTTTCACTAGGATTCTGGGAGGCTTATGGCAGGTCTAGGAGTGAAAAATAAATGATCTCCATCCTACATTTACACTAATTTAGTCAATTCTCCATTAAGGATGTCCTTGCAGTGAAGAGATGTGAATGGTTGTTTCATTTATTTTTTCTGTACCAGACCACAGCCTTGGTGGAGAAGTAACTCACTCATACCCATGTCAGTGGCTACAGTGGCCTTAGGCATGTGGTTAACACAGGTGTAGAGATGAGTAAGAGCAGAAGGTTGTATTCCAGTGGGGGAGGAGATATTTCAAGGGAGCTCACTCAACCCTCTGTCACAGGGGCTGGAGGCGATGCTGTGCAGCACTGAGGTGGTGGGGTGAAGGGAGGAGTGGGCCAGAGACAACAATGAGAGTTCATTTATTCATTTTCACCAACTTTCAATTTATTAAAGTTTTGTAAAATGTAATTGAACATTTTGATGTGTAAAAGAAGATAACTAAAATTCTCCTTACTCCCTTTCCCAAAACCCAGTGTGTCTGTAATTAGCTTTTGATCAAATTTGAAAACTGAACACAATACATGGCAAGTATTTTTTTGATTTTGGCAGTGTATTGAGGAGAAGGAATATAGTAGATAGGAAAAAATTTTGGATTCTACGGCACTTTGGGGGAGACTGGAGTGATCACATACAATTGAGAGGCTCCTGTTTCCCTTTGGCAGGTAGATGGGATTAAGATAGAAGAGAGACCATGGAAACTGATGCTTGGAGGTCCCAGAGAAAACACGGTGGAAACCTCACTGTAGGATGGGTCAGGCTAGGGCAATCCTTCTGCACAGAAGCGTCAGGGTCGCCGGGTTGTGTTTCTGGACGAGCTGTCCTTAGACTTGAAAATGAATGCAGGAGATGTGTAGAGGCAGGAGAGAGAGGCTACACCTGCTGACCAATCTGCTCTATTCAGCCTGATCAGTTCTGCATAATGGTGGGCATCGCTTCACCATTCTCCACCCTTTTAGTACTAATATACTTATTACGTATGGTTATTGAGTGTTTGTTATAAAGGCGGTACTTTGCAAATTAGCTCATTGGATCTGTCAACATCCATCATGGATTTTTAAACCATTTTGCAGAGGAGAAATGTAAGGTTCATATAGGGGAAATGTTTACCCATAATCAGTTATATGTCGCAGACCATGGATATTGCTTGCTTTGTGATGAGTCTGTGATTTATTTAAATTGATAATAAGGAGAGTCTAGTTATGTATTCTCAAGTTCAAAACTTATAATAACATACTGTATTATATATACCAGTGTGAAAGTGAGAATTCCCACTTTATTAGGGAGTCCTATATTTCCTCACTGATCTCTGTTCTAGTTTTTCCATCCATTACTGAAAGTAGGATATTTAAGTTTCTAAATATTATTATGGAACTGTCTATTAATTCTATCATTTTTCCTCATATATTTTGGACTGCATTGTTACACACACACGTATTTATAATTGTTATATATTCTTGATGAATTTTCCCATTTATCAATACACAATGTCCTTCTTTGTAACTTTAGTATTTGTGACTTAAAACGTCTTGAATGATATTAGTATAGCCACCACAGTTTTGTTTTGGTTATCATTTGCATGAAATATCTTTATCCATCACTTAACTTTCCAACAATTTGTGACTTTGGAACTAGAGAGTGTCTTGTGGACAGCATAAGGTTGAATCATGTTGTTTTTTAATCCATCACACTTTTTCTGCTGGACATGTAAATGGGAAAAGAGTACAGAGGTTCCCCAATCTTTGCTTTTAATTGTAGATTTTAATTCATTTCCATTTTGTGTTTTATTGATTTTTTCTAGTGTACAGTTTTTCTTCTAATTTCCCTTTCTGTATATTTTTTAGTTATTGTCTTAGTGGTCACCCTGAGAATTTCAATTAATCTCATCAATTTATGACAGTTAGTTTAATACAAACAAATGCATTTTTGTACAAAAACTGCTCCTATATGGAGCTCTTACTCCCCCTTATGTTGCTTTTGTCACTTATTCCTTCTCTATACATTGTGTATTCATTAACATAGATTTATAATGATTGTTTATGCATTAGGACTTTGTCATATACGAAAATGGAAAAAAATGGGAGTTCCAAAGCAGAAAGCCTTTACTACTGTTTTTGATATTTCCTATGTGGTTACCTTTACTGATGTTATTTTTTAAACATGACTTTGAGTAACTGTCTAGTGTCCCTTCATTTCAACCCAAAGGAAACCCTTTAGCACTTCTGGTAGCACAGGTCTATTAGTGAAAAACTCTTGAAGATTTTATCTGGAAATATCTTAATTTCTCCTTATTTTTGAAGGACGGTTTTCCCGCATATAGAATTCCTGGTTGATAATGTTTCCTTTCAACACATTGTCACCCTGCTGTCTCCTGGACTACATGGTTTCTTTTTTTTTTTTTTTTTAACTTTTTGTTTATTGCAGTGACATTGGTTTATAACATTGTATAAATTTCAGGTGTACATCATTATATTTCTATTTCTGCATAGACTACATCATGTTCACCACCCAAATACTAGTTACAACCCATCACCACACACATGTGCCGAATTATCCCTTTTGCCCTCCTCCCTCCCCGCTTCCCCTCTGGTAACCATCAATCCAATCTCTGTCTCTATGTGTTGGACTACATGGTTTCTGATGAGAAATTGGCTGATATAATCTTACTGTGGATGCCTTGCACATGATGAATTGCTTCCCTCTTAGTTTTTTCAAAATTTTCTGTTTGTCTTGGCTCTTGACAGTTTGATTATAACGTGTCTCAGTGTGGATCTCTTCGGTTTATGCTACTTGCAGCTTGTTGAGATTCTTGGATGTGTAGATTCATGACTTTCAAACATGAGAAGCTTTCAGCCATTATTTGTTCAAATTGTCCTTCTGAAATTTTCCCTCTTTCCTCTTCTTCTGAGACTCCCATAATGCCTGTGTTGGTACACCTGATGGGCAGCCAGAGGTATGTTAGGCCATGCTCCTTTTTCTTCAGTCGTTTTCCTCTCTGCTAGTCAGATGGGATATTTAAAGTTGACCTACCTTCAAGTTTGCTGATTCTTTCTTCTGTCTGCTCAAATCTGCTGTTGAACCCTTTGGTGAAGTTTTCATTTCAGTTAATGTATTTTCAGCATCAGCATTTTTTTGGGTCCTTTTTTATAATTTCTATCTCTATGGGTATTCTCTATTTGATGAGAATACATTCTCCTGATTTGTTGTCCACGATTTCCTTTAGCTGTTTGAGAATATTGATGGCAATTCATATAAAAATTTTAAAGCTGAATGTTTGGTCTTCACAAGCAACTGTTACCTTTATTTCTTTTATAAATGGACCATACTTTCTTACTTATTTGCATAGTTTGTAGATATTTTGGAAATTGGACATTTTGAATATTATAATGTAGTAACTTTGGAAATCAGATTATCTCCCTTCCTTGGGATTTTCTTGCTACTTATTGTGGGTTGCAGTTGTTTGTTTGTTTTCTAACTTCTTTTTGTAAACACTGTATGCTTTGTCATGTATGTCCATTGAAGTCTACATTCCATGAGCTTAGTGGTCAACTAGTGATTTGCACAGATTTCTTAAATGACTGTGCCCCCCAGTGTACACTTACTGACATGTTTTGATAAAATTGCTTTTCTTTTTTTTGTGAGGAGGACTAGCCCTGAGGTAACATCTGATGCCAATCCTCCCCTTTTTTCCTTGAGGAAGATTTACCCTGGGCTAACATCCATGCCCATCTTCCCCTACTTTTTTTTTATATGGGATGCCGCCACAGCATGGCTTAACAAGCGGTGCGTCGGTGCACGCCCGGGATCCGAACCAGTGAACTCCAGGCTGCTGAAGTGGAGCGCGCGCACTTAACCGCTTGCGCCACTTGGCCGGCCCCTAAAATTGCTTTTTAAATTCGTTAAGAAAAGAAATATTCATTGATAGTGTCTTATAATTACATTTATTAGTGCTCTTTGTCTTTTTATGTGCGTTCATATTATTATCTGAGCCCAGTCTCCTTCAGTCTGAATAACTTTTACTATTTCTTGTATGGTGGATGTGCTAGCAAAAAATTATCTCAGTTTTTATTTATCTGGAATGTCTTCATCTCACCTTTATTTTTAATAGATAGCTTTTCTAGTTATAGAATCCTTGGTCAACAGTTTTTTTCTTTGAGCATTGGACAAAAAGATTATAAACAAGGAGCTGAAAAGCTTCCAAGAGGACACACAAATCAAGACCTAGGAAAGTGACTGAACTGAGCTACGATTTTGTAGTGATGGCAGGTGATGGTATATTGGACTGGGCTGGAAACAGCAGGGAGAATTCTAACAGAATGCAGTAGAAGCCTGGGGAGTAGGGTGACCCTGACTGCAGCCAAATGGACAATTTATTTGTTAGACAATCAAAGATGGGACATGAGCGTACACCAGGCTGAATCCAAGCATGATTAAATCTGGTGCCTTGGGCTAGATCCATAGGTTGAGTGGGGAGAAAGTCACTACTTTGACATCAGGTGGTATTTGATTAAGATAGTGCCACAGACATGGTAGTCATGATTAAGGTTAAGGTTAAAGTTACAGTTCATTATAACAGATGAGAGGTGGGTGGGTGTCACAAAAACTAATAAAATCTGGCAGTTGCTGAGGATTGGGTTCTCTAATTCTGAGTGTGAAATAAAACAGCCCTATGGTAGAAACAGCAGAGAGAGATTGAGGGGATGGGTGTGGAGAGAAACATATAACTCTGGGAGCCTGGATGTCCATGTAGAAATAAGTCACCCGGAGAAGGATAGTGCCATGCTCTGCCAACCCCTCAGTGCTGCTTGAAGGAAGGTGTCCTTTCTGTCCTCCCAAAATGCACCTGCCCAACAGGTGGAGGTGTGTAGGGGTGCAAAAGGAGCCTGCATCTGCTTCCACGCCAGGGTGGCCCCTCACTCAGACTGTGTCCTCTGGAGAAAAAGCCCTTCACCTGCATAGGTCTGGGGGAGGGCACTTTCCTCATTCCCACAAAAGTGGTGGATAGTGCAGATGTGGCCCTGAGAAATCCAGGGACATATGTGAAGGCCACCAGGAATCTTTGTATCAGTGAAGATACATTGGATAATCTGACATGGAAATAAATATGAAAAAGTCCTTTTGAAGGTAGGATTATTGTTTGACTTCTGTTATGTAGACAAGGACTGAGGACCATACAACCCACCCAGCGCCGAGAGAAAGATGACCTAGGAAAATGAAGGCTCCACATGCGGAAAGGTTTGAGAAAGCCCAGCTGTTCACTTGTATCTGCCTGTTTTCAATGCAATTAGATTTTGGTTCAGTTTTCTCTTTGGTGGCTCTCCTTTCCATCAATCTCTCAAGGCCAGATCTCCTGATTCTACAGGGTGACACGACAATCATGGGCCTGGAGAGAGATGGAAGCTGACCAGCATCCCTTTTCTTATGACTCATGTCTTGGGTCCACAGTTGCACGCCAGGATAACTTCCAAAGGCTCAGCTGGGTGAGTGTCTATGTCTCAGCTTCAACATGAATAGCGAGTGCTCAAGACCCTAGGCGGGTAATTGGTGGGGCTAGGTAGGATTTTCTCAGTGATGTATTTAGGATAATTCTCTTCTCATAATTTTGGTTTTACATCTCACTGAATCATAACTAATCAGTAAGTATTTCCAGCTGGAAACATAAATTTCATTAATATTAAGATCACAATAATTTATAATTTGTGGAAGTAAGTTTGTAATTTTATGATGTTATTTTGAATTGCAATTTTATTTGAAATATTTATCATTTTAATAAATTAGTTCCAGTAAATGTAAAATTATTTTATGCATTTATGGAAAATTTAACCTTTTAAGACACAAAGGAGTCTGGGAGTAATCCAGGATGATTTAGTCTCACTTTCTTTTTTAAACCTGGATGACACTTTAGCATATTTCTAAAACTTTATTGCTTACAATAATGTGATTAAA